>NC_057350.1:155594567-156202525 GCF_016509475.1 Prionailurus bengalensis | reverse complement strand
CACTGGAGCATGAATTGGACCACAGAGCTGTCCCTCCTTAACACCGGGCACCTTTTTGGCACCTTATGTCAGTCATCCATTAATTGCTGTCTACTCCTACTGGAGTGAGGGGGAACACCCTCCCTGCCTTTCATTCCTGGGGAGAATCTCTGGGAACTGGTGGGAATCTCTAAGCCTTTAGAATACCTAGCAACACCTGGGCGGGGGGGAAGGGTGAATGGCCTGCTCTTATGAAGGAGATCTCCACAGCGCATTGACGCTTCTGTTGGACGTGATGATTGGCATTTCTGAGTGTGTCCTTCCATGGGTATAAGAAGAAATTCTCTGTATAAATGCTCCATCTTGTCCCTTCTAAACCATGGGTGACCTTGGAGAAGCACTCAGCTTTCCAATGTACTTTCTAAATATCAAACGCTGTAAAACAGATGGAAAGGATTAGTATGAAATTAATAGCCCCCAAAGTAGAGGCAGGGTTTGTATTACAGACTAATTACATGTGAAACTACTACCCTTCTTTCATTTTTTTTCCCCCTTTGGATACTTCCAAATCACACATAAACTACTTTCAGGTCATAAAGTAATCACAAACACAGCTTTCAACACCTTGTACAGTATCAATGTGCTAAATATGTGAGACAGGTGACTGGATAGACGTATTTCTGCGAAATACGTAAAGAAAACATGTAAAGAAAAGGTCTTGTTGGTGGGTTTCATCGCTTTTGGTTTTCAATAGTACTGTGATTTTGCTGACAGAAATTGCTGAGTTGATTGAGGTGTTGTGGTTTACACCTCTTCAGGTGTAGTTTTATTTTCATTTTTATCCACTAACTCCCTTATGAGCTAATTACTTAAGTTTGTGCTGTATATACATGTAGCATTTTTCCAAGCACCCTTTAACAACCCTGCCTCCAACTTTCTCATACCAAGATTCTGGTGGCACAGCTTCAGAGAAGAGTCGTATTTAAATGGTGATTTATAAATACGAAGAGTTGACAAGCAGATTTGAACGCTCACCATGTAGCAAAGTATCAGGGCTCACGTCACTCTGGAAATACAGGCGCTCTGCACGATGATCCTGAGAAGGACAATGAAGTTCGGCTCTTAGAGCAAATGCATTTCTATTTTTTCCTTCAAAAATTGGTTTCAAAACAGCAGCAGGGTTTTATGTGATTCTTGCATTTATACATGCTATTTTAGCTAGCTGAAGTCCAACAGAGAGAAGTTTGCTTGCATTCTCATTACTATTTAATATTGCAGAGCCTCTCAATTATGTTTTTTACGTAACTGTTTAACTCAACTTATGTCACATGATGATTGAGAAGATTTGTCCCTGGAGTGTACCGTATATGGAGGTGGCCCTTCTGGTGTTTGGAGCAGTAAGAAATTCAGTAAGAAATGGTGACATTGGTGTCAAAGAAAACTGCTAAGTTATCATATTGTAAGAAGGGTTATATTTAGTTTTGTGTTTATTAATGGCTGAATTAGAGCTTCCGTTCTCATTGTATCACAATTAACCTGTAACTGCACTCTGATCGGGTGTCGTAAGTGATAAATTTCACCCAAAGTTTGCAGTCCCACTTACGCGATTTTAGGCAAATCCCTCACAATTTAAGCCTGCAGAGAGATACGCTGGCTTCTTGTGGGTATTCCAGAAGAGCGAAATTCCGTGTTTCCAAAGACCCCATAATTCTGGCTTCGGTGATCATTGGCTGAAACTGGATGCATAATTAGAACCGGTTCTTAAGCCAGGTAAATGCCATATGTTGATTATTGTGAGATTCATCAAGGAAAACGTGTTCGGAAAGGCAAGGACACTATCAAAAACTGCTGGGACTATGTCCAAAGGACAGAAGAACTGATTTGAAAATCTCTCACTAGTCAAAGAGGCAAGAATTTAAACATTACTTAAGCACACCAGAAGGTGTGACACCAGACCCCAGACATGCTGACGTGGAGGGAGTAAAATCTGCATTGCTTTTTGCTTCACGTAGATGGAGGCTTTGTTTTTTCGGGCACATATTCACTTAACATTGTTATGGCTTGCTGATACAAGTTAGCTTTTTATTGTTTTGAGACCCCCCTCTTTATTGCTGGGAATATTCTTTGCCTAGAAGTAGCTCAGCTTTCCACAAATCATAACCGTCTTGCTGGCGGAGGGTCTTGCCTGGACCTTGACGCCTGCTGACATCAGGGCGGTGACCGCCAAAAGCTGGAGCAGCAGGGCACATTCTTAAAATAAGACAACGGTGAAGTTTGCGGCATCGATTGGCTCTCCCTTTTCCCAGTGATTTCTCTGCAGGATGAGATCCTGTTCGATAGCATTTCACCCACCTCGGAACTCTTTTTTTTTTTTTTTTTCCGAAATGAGTCCTCTCAAGCCCTGCCGCCGCTTTGTCAACTACGTTTGGATACTATTTCAAATCCTTTGTTGTCATTTCAACAATCTTCACAGCATCTTCACCGGGAATAGATTCCATCTCAAGAAACCACTTTCTTCAGTCATCCATAAAGAGCAACATCTCATCCGTTACAGTTATGGCCAAATTGCAGCAACTCAAATATAATAATAATGGGGAAAAATGGAAATATTGCACGAGTTACCAAAATGTGGCTCGGAGACGCGAAGTGAGCAAATGCTGTTGGAAAAATGGGGTCATCAGACTTGCCTGAAGCAGGGTTGCCCCAAACCTTCAATTTGTAAAACATGTGATATCTGTCAAGGGCAGTAAAGCAAAGCACGATCAGACAAGGCACACACCTGTAGAGCCAATGCAGCTCGTTCTTTCCTTCCACTCGTTTTTACCCAGTATGCGTCTTTATACTGAAAATGTATGTGTTACAGACAGCCCATTCCTGGATCTTACCTTCCTACACATTCCGGTAACCTCTGCCTTTAAAGTGGAGTGTTCAGACCAACATACAGTGTAATTATTTATTTGGTTGGACTTAGGTCAGCCATCTTATACTTTTCTATTTCTTCCCCTCTGTTTTTGCCCCTCTGTTCTCCATTTCTTAACTTCTTTTTTTCATGACTTCAATTCCTTACTTTATTCCATTTTCCTTCGCCACTTGGCTTTGGGCTATAGATCTTTGTATTATGTTTTTTAGTGGTTTCCCTAGGAATTAAAATATGCATTCTTAAACTTTCAAAGCCCTCTTGGGGCGCCTGGGTGGCTCCGTCGGTTGAGCATCCGACTTCGGCTCGGGTCGTGATCTCACAGTTTGTGAGTTCGAGCCCCGTGTCGGGCTCTGTGCTGACAGCTCAGCACAGAGCTGAACCTGCTTCGGATTCTGTGTGTGTGTCTCTCTCTCTCTCTGCCTCTCCCCTGCTCATGCTGTGTCGCTCTTTGTCTCAAAAATAAAGATAAACATTAAAAAAAGTTTTTCAAAGTCCTCTATCAGTAAATACTGTACCATTTTACAAAAATACGTACTAAACCTATAACCATATAGGTTCCTTTAGCTACTGTCTGATGCCATTTACATAGTAGCTGTCATATATATATATATATATATATATATATATAACATTTTCTTATATCAAGCATTCAACAAGATCATGTAATAGTTTTTGTCTTAAACAATTATATACATCTTGGAGCACCTAGGTGGCTCAGTCGCTTAAGGGTCCGACTCTTTGGTTTCTGCTCAGGTCATGGTCTCACAGCTTCATGGGTCCGAGCCCCGCATTGGGCTCTGCACTGGCAGAGCAGAGTCTGCTTGGGATTCTCTCTCTCTCCTCTCTTTCTGTCCCTCCCCCCACTCACACTGTCTCTCAAAATAAGATATTTACAATTTCTGATATTCTTAGTTTTTCTTTTCTTTCTTAAGTTTTCGTGTAAATTTTAGCTGGTTAAAATGAGGGGAATATTGGTTTCAGGTGTAGACTTAAGTGACTCATCCCTTACATATAACAGCCAGAGCTCATGACCAGTGCCCTTCTTAATGCCCATCACCCATTTAGCCTACTCCCCACCCACCTTCCTTCCGACAACCCTCAGTCTGTTCTCTGTCGTTAACAGTCTCTTATGGTTTGCTTCCCTCTTTTTTCCTCTCCCTTCCCCCATATTCATCGGTTTTGTTTCTTAAATTCCACATGAGTGAAATCGTATGGCATTTTTCTGTGACTGATTTGTTTTGCTTAGCATAATACTCTTTAGTCGCTCCACCCACGTTGTTGCAAAGGACAACATTTCATTCTGTTTTATGGCTGACTAATATTTCATTATATACAGCATATATAATATATAATATATAACATATAATATATATCCCACCTCTTCATTATCCATTCATCAGCCAATGGACACTTGGGCTGTTTTCATAATTGGGCTACTGTAAACAATACATTTCTTTCTAAAGATATTTCTTTCTGGTAATTTCACTTCAGCCTGAAAGACCTTTCCCCTCCTAATATAGCTCTGATGGCTGTAGCGTGTTTTGATGTTCTTCAATGTGAAGTGTATTTATTTGACTTTTATTCCTAAAAGATATTTCAACTAGATACAGAATTCTGACTTGCCAGTTTTTTCTTTTTATTTAAGCACTTGAAAGTTTGTGTTCTAATGGAGCACCTGGGTGGCTCAGTGGGTTAAGTGTCTGACTCTTGATTTTGGCTCGGGTCATGATCTCATGGTTTTGTGGGTTTGAACCCCACGTTGGGTTCTGGGTTGACAGTGTGGAGTCTGCTTGGGATTTTCTCTCTCCCTCTCTCTCTCTCTCTCTCTGTCCCTCCCCTGTTCTCTCTCTCTCTCTCTCTCTCTCTCTCAAAATAAAAGAAAGAAAACGTTTAAAGTTTGTGGTCTACTTTCTTCAGACCTCTGTTATTCCTAATAAAGCATTCATGGTCATTAGAATGATTGTTTCTCTGTATGTAATTTTCATTATTTTTTTCTACCTGCATTTAAGAATTTCTCTTTATTTTTTGGCTTTTATAAGTTTAACTACCATAAATTTGGCCCCTTCCCTCCTCCCTCCCTTTCTCTCCTTTTCTCTCCTTTTCATTCTGTTTTCTTTTCTTTTCTTTTCTTTCCTTTTCTTTTCTTTTCTTTTCACACGTGTATTTTTCATCTCTGGATTTACTGAAATTCTTGAATCTGAAAATTGATGTCTTTCAAAAACTTCAGTAAATTTTGGCCAATATTTCTTAAAATATTTTTCTTGTCCTATTCTTTCTCCTTTTCTTTTTGGTATGACGGTTGCACGTGTGCTAAAACTAAATTTAATGTTGCCTCCCCCCTGGGCCTTAGCCTCTTTGTTGTTTTCAGTATTGTTTTTTCTTTCTTCTACAGATTGGATAATTCCCATTGGTCGGCTTCCTTTGGTTATATTCTACTAGTAATCCCAGTGAATATTTTATTGAACATACTAATTTTTAGCTGTAAAATTGCCATTTCACTCATTTTCATAGTTGTATTTATTTGCTGAGATTTCTCATGTGTTTATGTATTTTGAGTGCCATTCTTTTTATTTTATTGAGCATTGTTATAAAGATGTTTTCAAGTCTTTACCAATTGCAATATTTGGATTATTTTGTGGTCGCACTCCTCTGATTTTTTTTTCCTATTGCGAGGAGTTCACCTAAATTTTCCTGTTCCTTTGTATCTAGGGTAATTTGGGGGTCGTTCCTGGATATTATGAATGCCCTGATGTGAAGATTCTGAATTCTGTTATATTCTATGAAATAATTGCATTCCATTGGATCATTGTTTTATGGGGCAATTATTTTTTTTTTTTCTCAAACTTGAAACTCTGACTCTTGAGTCACAATTGAATTCCTAGTTCGGGTCATTTATTTTTTAAAGGATGCTTTGATTCTATCACGCTTATGCATTTTTTAGTGGTTGTCCAGGTACTTAGAGCTCTGCACAGAATTTGGAAATCTCCTTCTGTGGCTCTTCTTCCTGGAAGTCCGTATCACTTTTCAATATCTGAACTTGCTATGCATCATTTCTTCTGGCTTTTCTGGCCAGAAAGACAGCATGATTTCCACGGAAGTTCCAGAAGCTTGTTGCACTGAGTGCATCCCATCCTAAGAGTAAAACTTATCGGAAATTTGAAAATCATTTTGTGGCCCTCGCTTTTCCTTAATGTCAACTTTGTACAATGCTTGCCTGGTTTTTTTTTTACAATTTCCAGAGCTTTCTGGAAAGGTTCTTGGAAGTTATCATCTTTATCTACAAGTAAAATCTGGAAAATCTAAAAATCAAACTAATTTTTCTGGACCGTCAGAGAAGTAATGTTGTATGGTAAACTATCACCCTGGAATCTGGTGTATTCAGAGACTCAGGGACGGAGATTGGTCACCAGGCGTAGAAGCTGGTGAAGCCGTAAACTGGTAGGAACACTTGCACGGTGATGTTGATAAATTTCTGAAGGTTGAGTGAAGACTCGAAAGAGAAAAAGAAACTCAGCTGCCATGGTCTTTGCGGAGTATTCCTATACTTTCTTGAACTTTCCATCCAGAACTCAACCAAGTTCTCATGGTGAAAATTTGAGAAAGATCTCCTTAAGAAATTAAAAATCTTCTGAAATACCTTTACTCCTCCAATCTTTTGGTCTCACCTAGAAAGAGAGAGAGAAAAAAACAGAGACAAGTATTAAGGAAATAAATTGGGGGTGCTTTGGCCAGGGAAAGGAAGAGCAAGGAAGAGAAAAATAAACCAAACCACTGGAAGAGAAACAGAACGCTTGAGAGGCCACAGCCCTGAGTGCTGAAAACCAAGAGACTAGGAAGATTATAGAGCCCTCCCTCTCTGCCACCCCTACAAACACACCAACAAATCCCTGCTGTAATGACAGTAGGTGGCAGTGAAAGGACCACAATACGTAGACCCTCCAAAGAGCAGCACCTTGAGAATCCCTTCTACCAAGAAGGCAGCAAAGGATACTAGATGAACTTGAAGCCCCTAATAACTAGAGCCACAACTAACATTAAACACAGCCCAACTCCTAGCTAGATTAGAATAAGCCATTCCACTAAAGGCTTGTTTGCATTAGTTCACATTAGTCAGTACAGAACATTTGTCAGCAACAACAAAAAACGACAATATATGCCAAGAGGCAAAGAAAAACATAATCTAAAAAAGATAATACGCCAAGCATCAGAACCAGTGTCAGATATGACACATGTGCTGGATTATCAGACGGAGTATTTACAATAACTAGGATTAATATGTTGAGGGATCGAATCGAGAAAGTAGAACACATGCAAGAATAGATGGGTATGGAAAGCAGAGAGAGGGGAACTCCAAGAGAGGACCAACAGGAAGTGTCAGGAAAACAAACAAAAAACCCAAAACAAAACAAAACAAAACAAAACAAAAAACCCACTGTAACAGAAATGAAGAACACTTGGATAGGCTCATCAGAAGACTCCAGAAAGAATCAAAGGACTTGAAGACGGGTCAATAGAAATTCCTCACATTGAAAAGCAAAGAAAACAAAGATTAAGGGGGCACCTGGTGGCTTCGTTGGTTAAGTGTCCAACTCCTGGTTTGGGCTCAGGTTATGAGTTTGAGCCTGTGTTGGGCTTCATGCTGGCAGTGTGGAACCTGCTTGGGATTCTCTCTCTCCCTCTCTCCCTGTCCCTCCCCTGCTGGCACACACACACACGCTTCATAAATAAATAAACAAACAAATAGATAAAACAGACTTTAAAAAAGGTCATCTTTAAAAAAAGATTTAAAAAACAACACATAATAACTATGATACAGCATCAAAAGTGTGTGTACCTAATTTGAATAACACAGGTTTAAAAAAGAGACAGAAACAGGGCTATTTGAAGGATCAGTGGCTGAGAACTTTCCAACATTAATTGCAAAAAGCAAACCCGAGATCTAGAAATACAGAAAACACCAAACAAGATAAATTCAAACCATCTAAGCAAATAAAACCCAGCTAGATATGTCATATTCAGACTACAGAAAACTGAGCAGAGAAACTTGAGGGAAGCCAGAGAAACCCTAGAATTCTATACCCAGTGAAAATCATCCTTCAAAAGTGAGGAATAAAAAAAAAAGGCTTTCATGAAAATCAAAAGTCGAAGGAATTCATTGTCAGTAGACCTGCCTTAAAAGTAATGTTAAAAGTAATTCTTCAGATGGATGTAAAATGATATAGGTCAGAAACTGGTATCTTAATAAAGAAAGAGAAAATGCAGTAAGGATATATGAGAATGTAAAATAAAATTGTCTGTGTTTCTTATATTTCACTGATATAAAAGATAACTATCTGTTTAAGTAATAATGATAATAATAATAATAATAATAAACAATGTATTGAGTAACATGTAGCATGTAGATAAGTGAAATTAATGACCATGATGTCACAGGTGATGGGAAGGAGGAATTGGAAATAATTTGTCATAAGGTCCCTGCATTTGGAGTGGAGTTATATAGCACTATTTGAAGTGGATTTGGCTGTTTTAATAAATGTATATTGTAAACTCTAGGGAAGCCACTGAATTTATTTAAAAACAAGTTTAATTAGGAGTCAAGTCTCTAAGAAGACAAAAGAATCCTTAATGTGTATAAACCGGACAGAACATCAAAACGCACAAAGCAAAAACTGGTAGAATTGAAAGGAGAGATAGACAAGTCCACCATTAGAACTGGAATCTTCCACCATCTTGTTTCAGTAACTGATAGATCAAGAAGGCAGAAAATCAGTAATGATATAGATGACTTGAAGAGCGCTATCAATCACCTTGACCTAGTTGACATTTATAGGTTCCCCATCCAATAGTGACAGAATACACATTCTTCCCAAGCTTGTCTGGAACAATTGCCAAGAAAGAACACATTCTGGGCCAAAAATACACTTGAATAAATTGGAAAGAGTCAAAATTACACAAATTATATTTTCAGACCACTAGAAACAGAGGACTACAAATACCTGGAACCCCTCCCTCCAACCAAATATTTGGAAATTGAACAATACAGCTCTGAATAAACCATGGGCCAAAGAATTCTCGAGACAAACTGAAAATTATTTTGAGCTAAATGAAAATGAAAAGATACATTACAGAGTATATACTAGTTATCTGCCAGAGGGCCAGTCTAGTAAGACTTACTTGGCCATTGAATTATATAACTTGTTCTTAGAGATATTTTCGAACTTGTTGGTTTTTAATACAAATTATTCTTGTATGGCATTTATCTGGTAATTTTAATGTTTTCATGTATATTGAGATTACCGATTTATTCTTTCTTTTTGGTTTTTAACTGATCCATTTTTTCCTTTTCACTTCTGGCCTTCCTGGATTTTTCACATTTTCATTAGTTCTTCCAATGTCCTATTTGTTAGTAATGTTCCTAAATACTTGATATGATATGATATGATATGATATGATATGATATGTGAGCATGTATAATATTTAACCTAATATAATAAGTTTTTTATTTTTTTAAGTTTATTTACTTATTTGGAATGAGAGAGAGAATAAACAGGGAGGGGCAGTGAGAGAGAGAGAGTGAGAGAGAGAGAATCCCAAGCAGGCTCCAAGCTGTCAGCGCAGAGCCCTACGTGGGGCTGGAACTCACAAACCACGAAATCAGGACGTGAGCTGAAACCCAGACTTGGACGCTTAACCGACTGGACACCAAGAGTTGGACGCTTAACTGACTGGAAACCAAGAGTTGGACGCTTAACCGACTGGAAACCAAGAGTTGGCTGCTTAACCGACTGAGCCACCCAGGCTTAATATAAATATTACGATGCAAATGAACATTACAGGTATATAGTAACATATTCCAATTCCATGGTGCTAAATGTGGTTGTGATTCTTCATTTTTCAGATCTTAGATCTTAGATCTAAGAGAGCTAAGAGATCTTCAGATCTCAGGTAACGTGCCCATTACTTATTGCAAACATCAGGAGCAGGACCTAGGGCAGCATATCATAATTACACATCAGTCTGTCTGCGCAGGCTCATGTGGTTGTTGACACTGAGTGGGACAAATAAGGACTCAAGTATCCTCACCCAGTAGTTTAAGGTCATATTTTGCTGACAAATTAGTTTTGCTTCCAATTGAGGGGAAAGAGTTTAAAACTTTCAAAATTTATCCTCTTTCAGAATATCACATTAATGGTTATAAACCCGAATCTTCATCCTGTTGCCCAAGTAACATGGGGGAAAAAAAGTTTGGCTGGGGTTTCCCACTCCCATCATCTTCTATATTACCCTTTATCAATATTTTAGCTCTATGTTAAATTTAAACTCCCCAATGTAGTCATCACTGTGTTTACAATAACATTTCATTTAGATTTAGCAATATGTTGCCTCTGGTTCTGCTCACCATTATTTCTTGCATCTCATTTCCTTCTTGTGTGTCTCCTTTTGTTCTGAGGAAGATGTTTTAGTATTTATTTAGTTAGCCTATGACTGTAAGCACCCTCAGTCTTTGTGAGTCTGAGTGTATTTCCTTTTTCGCCTTGACTCGTGGATAACAGTTTAGTTCACAGAATTCGAGTTTTATGCTTGAGATCATGTGTTTGTGTTTTCAATTTGAAAACTTGTCACATCTAGAGTTTCTATTTGGTACTTATTTTTTTTTAAGTTTTTTTTTGTTTTGTTTTAAGTTTATTTATTTTGAGAGAGAGAGAAAGAGAGCACAAGCAGGGCAGGGGCTTGAGAGAGGGAGACAGAGAATCCCAAGCAGGCTCCGCGCTGTCAGCACAGGGCCCGAGGCGGGGCTGGACTTCACAAACCATGAGAGCATGACCTGAGCCGAAATCAAGAGTCAGATGCTTAACCAACTGAGCCACCCAGACTCCCCCACTTATTTGGTACTTCTTACGATGTGCCTATACCATCCCATTCTTGCTTTGGATCATCTTTATGCTTTATCTCTTGATTATCTGAAAGCATCCTTTAGATGGTGTTATTATTTCAAGAGCTTAGAATACCAAGTCTTGTGTTCCAAGGGTTTGTCATTTCTTTCTTGGCGACCTCCTCAGATATTCCTTGGGAGCCTCAGCGGTTGTCTCGGTGGGTACATCAGTTCAACCTGTGCTGCCCTATTATCCCTGTACTGAGTCTGCAACTTTGAGCACAGATTTGCTGGTATTACCTCCATGGTCAATGACGTCCAGCATTAGCACCATTTCCCTTCTGCCATGACCACCACCACTGCTGCAGGCGTAGAGGTTCTGGCAATGCCTTCTGATATGTCAAACATGGGTGTATGCGGTTATATGTAGACTCCCCTGACAATGAACCCGTTCCCAATTCACATTACCATGGGCACCATGACAAAGTGAACCTGGGAATGGTTTCTTCTTCTTCACTGAGATATTTTCTATTACATAGAAGCCATAACAGTGTTTGGGCCTCACGATGCTATAATAAATTCTATTTTCAATTTCACAGAAAGACATTTTTTTCTCCAAAAAACACACATGGAATTTCTTGAAGGTTCACAGGTCACGAAGCTTTCAGTTAACACCTACTACGCTCGGTCCAAGACTACTGTTATCCTCGGCACCATTCACTCTCTTGCTCCATTTGGCCTTATTCTCAGGGGCTATGGAAAGACCATTGCAAATGGACATTTGTGCCTCCCCCACACCCTTCAAAAGCTCAGGCCAAAAGATGGGCTTGCTCGTTTCAGGGTCATTTTTACATAATTGAAATCCTAATTGCAGAAAGCTTGTCAAGCTCTCTCTATATAATTGGAATGCAAACAAGGGTTATTTTGACACATCTCTACGGGCCAGCAGCATGCCGATATGTCTCTGATATCCCCCTACACGTGAGCAAAAGACATTTTCTCTCCGAGATTTGCTCAAAATCTAGCAGTGGAGGTGGACAGAGGCACTGATCATTACAGTACTACGGACGTGCCATCGTGAAGATAAATATTACCTCCAGTCAGACGTGTTCAGGGTACAAAGGACTCGCTTTCTTGAAGGACGCATCTCAGTGAGTTTAATATTATATTTGCATTTGTTTTGTTCGGTAGCTGCCTCAAATGACAGACTCGTTGGGCTCAAAACTCAAAATAATTCATTTGTGAAAAGGTTTCACTACCCTTGTGCTACTGTGTACCCACAGCAATTTTCAGAGGGGGGGGGAAACAGTAAAAGAAACAGCAGAATAGAAAGTTACAACAGAAATTTCTAACAAGATTTCTGCTATCCAGGTTCTACTGTTAATTTAGTTTCACACATTTTCCTTTTTGGCTTTTATTAGCCTTAGTGGTGAAACTTAGAAAGTGGAATGGGTAACATAAATTTCTATTAATAGACGGAGCTCGGTTACAGATTACAGTTGAATACAGACATGCATCGTAACCAAAAGCAAAAATAGCTATATCTAACATTTTTTGTGTGGAAGATAAAAGGTCCTATTAACCACAGGAATGTGAAAAAGGGCAAGTAGTAAGTCTGGATATTCTAATCAATATTTTATAACAATAATATTTAATATTATATTATTATTAAATTATGTATAATTAAATTATATTATATTATAGAACCTATATATAAGTAATATATAATATATATTAATTACATACAAATCAAGTAATATTATATTATTAGTAATATATTATTAAATATATTTACCTTCAGAAGGTAGAAAAATCTGATAGCTAGCATTTATTCATTTATCCAAGAAACATTTATTAAGTATCTACTAGGTACCAGCTCCTGTTCTAGATGCTAATGAAGCAGCAGACAGCAAAATAGGTAAGAAGCTCTGTTTTTCGGGGCTTAGGTTCCAGTGGGAGAGAAAATTATGAAATACTAACTAGAAAATATGGAGATTATGACGGTGGCCAGTGCTATGGGGAAAAATAAAGCACGGACGTGGGAGAGAGTGTCAAAAAACCATGATTTTATGCGGGGCACGGGGCAATTCTTCGGAGTAGCTGCTGTTTGAGTGGAGCCAGTGGAGGCGAGGGGAGGAAGCCACAGGTCCATCAGGAGGGAGAGCCCTCCAGGGGAGCGGACAATAAGTGCAAGGGCAGGAATTTTCTGGCTGTGTTTTACAAACCACGTGGAGAATCCTGTGGCCATAGGGGAACGAAGGAAAGGAAAGGTGTACAACTCAACTGTAAAGCCAGAGAAGTATTTTTTCAGTATCACGGAGTCATGTCTAAAATGCATGCATTACTGTAGTATAAATACCAGAGTATAAATACCAGAGTATAAATAGGTTAAAAGGTTAAAAATGAGGGTTCCATCTCACCATGGGAGCTAGCCTCATCTTACCTTTCCAGCCCAGTTTCTTCCTGTTATCTTCACAGACATCGGGGAGCCATCCTGCCATCTTTCTATGTTCTGAGCTTACAGAATTCTGGCTATGTTTCTTCTCCATACCGTCCCTGTTCTTTTCAGCCTCCAAGAGTTTCACAAAGAAATTCCTTTGCTTAGAAGTTTTCCTATTCCCCCTCACGTTAGCCCAAATACCATTCTTCCACAAGAGCTTAAATATACAATCTCCTTTAGAGCTTCCTTCTCTCTAGAATTGGTTAGGCAATGCCCCCATGCACTACAATATTACATTGTGCCTAACTCTTACCACTTACAATCTACCTGTATATGAAATGCTGGTCTGCTTACCTATCTCTCTGTGGCGTCTTCAGTGCAAGGGCTTTGCCTTATTTACAGATATTTCCCTGTGTCTGGCTCAAGTCTTGGCACAAATGTTTACGAACAAACAAAAATTCATTTGGCCTTGAAAATCATGCTCACCAGGATTACTTTAACCTCAAAAAGTCACCACAATCTTTCTTTGTAGTGAAGCTTTCCTGCTGAACGTGGGAATATCACATTTTTGGGGAAAAAAATGGCTTTCAGTGTAGTTCTTTAGCATTAGACACAGAAAACACACAAACAGAGGAAATCTAACCACTGTGAAAAACCTTCTGAAAATCAATGAAAGCAATGTTAAATTGCTGTTGGTATGATTAGTTCCACTCTTTGACACATGTATCTCAGAGTAAAACTTCCACTTACAAAGGACGCTTGATTAGCCTCTAATATAGCAATATTTCTTCTGTATTCAAAATATGTCCTATGTTTTACTGGGTGCTCGCATTTCCAAATTGCCATTCAATTACAGAGATAAAGATCCTCAAAAAAATGGCTTCAGGAGAAATATAAAGTAGTTGTGATGCTCTAATATTTTGTTAATAAATTAAAATGTTTCGGGGCGCCTGGGTGGCTCAGTCGGTCGAGCATCCGGCTTTGGCTCAGGTCACGAACTCACGGTTTGTGAGTTCAAGCCCCGCATCGGGCTCTGTGCTGACAGCTCGGAGCCTGGAGCCTGTTTCGGATTCTGTGTCTCCCTCTCTCTCTGCTCCTTCCCCGCTCACGCTGTGTCTCTCTCTGTCTCTCTCAAAAATAAACCTTAAAAAAATTTTTTTTAATAAATAAATTAAAATGTTTCATGTAAAACTTACCCTCTTATCATGGATATCGCTTTTCCTTACTTCAACATCTTCTTAGATAGTCATGTTGGTTAAGGCTGTGAGATGGCATTCTAATAATTACAGCCAGAGAGGGCTCCTGTTGATAAATATGCATCATGCTTTCACTTTCTTCCGTGTCTTGTTAGGTTGGGTAAAGGTGAAATTAACTCCAAAATATGACTCTTAGCATTAGTCATGTTGGTAGCACCACAAATAATCTGTGCCAGGACAGGCTGATGACTCATTAAAAATATTACCTAGCATTAACAAAAATATGCTGTCTGGCGAAAACGTACCACTGATAGGTATAAATATCTCAGTGCAATTTTGTATGAGTAAAAATACGCACACATATCAATTTTTCCCTGATGGTAATCAAATAAGAATGGCCTAATATGATTCATTTCATATATGTAAGTAATATGTGTGTGTGTGTATATATATATATATATTTACAGACATTATTTCTCTCTTGCCTGTGTCCTTCTTTTCTTCTTGCTTGCTTGTTTTATTGTTTTCCTCTGTGAAAGTACGAGCGACCAAATTTAGTTTTGAACTTTAACCCCTGTATCCCTTCCTACTCTGTTCTAGCTGAGCTAATAGCAAGATTTGTAATAATTCATATGAAATGTTATCATGAGTCCTTTCCGTTTATTTCTAGAGAGAAGCATGAGGCCAGAGAACAATTTCCTAAAGTCAGGTCTGGAAACACCAGGGTATAATTCAGTATAACAGTGGATGAATATTAGTAAAGTCATCTATAAATGATGAGCCCTCACATGGATCTTGTACCTGGCATCCAAAGTATTGCCTAATATCGCTTGCGAAGCACACATGATCTATTTTCTTCTTTTTTTTTTAATTTTTTTTTCAACGTTTATTTATTTTTTGGGACAGAGAGAGACAGAGCATGAACGGGGGGGGGGGGCAGAGAGAGAGGGAGACACAGAATCGGAAACAGGCTCCAGGCTCCGAGCCATCAGCCCAGAGCCCGACGCGGGGCTCGAACTCACGGACCGCGAGATCGTGACCTGGCTGAAGTCGGACGCTTAACCGACTGCGCCACCCAGGCGCCCCAATTTTCAAAACATTCCAAATGCTACTGAATAGGTGGAGATTATCATTCCACATCAATTTTGCTCACCTACAGCGAAATAGCACCAAAGAAACCCAAATGGGAAGCTTTGGGCGTCTTTGTTTTTATCTTTTGTGCACTCAACGTTGAGTCTGTTCAACACCGCCCACTATACCCCACAAATCTAGAAGCTGGATGCACATAGGTGTCTTAACATGTCTTTAAGGTATGTCAGATTTCATTGTCTACCCTGGGAAGTCATTAGATACAACATCGACTCTCATATCTGGGTCTATAAAGAATTATCCACTCTAAAATCATCAGAATGGATGAATTAAAAAGCCTACTATTACCTTGTGTTGGTGAACATATAACTCTAAAGGAATGCCCAGACATGGCTGGCAGGAATATAAATTGGTAAAAAAAAAAAAAAAAAGAGAAGAAAAAAGAAAAAAAACAACACTTTGGCTCCTATGTTTATATGTTTATAGCAGAATTATTTACATTAGCCAGGATACAGAAGCAGCCTAAGGAACCATTGATTGATGAATGGATAAATAAAATGTGCAACACACACACACACACACACACACACACACACTGGAATATTATTCAGCCATAAAAAAAAACACTGAATTCTTGGCATTTGCAATGACGCGGATGGAATGTTAAGTGAAATAAGTCGGTCAGGGAAAGGCAAATACTGTATAATTTCAGTCATATGTGGAATTTAAGAAGTAGGCAAACCATGAAACAGACGCTTAACTATACAGGTCAAACTGGTGGGTACCAGAGGGGAGGGTGTAGGGAATGGGTGAAAAAGAAGAAGGGGATTAAAGAGGGTATTTATCATGATGAGCACTGTGTAATGTATAGAATTGGGAATTACAATATTGTACACCTGAAACTAATATGACACTGTATATTAACTAACTGTCTATACAGTTGTGTATATATATATACAGTTGTATATATATGTGTGTATATATATATATACGGTTTATATATATATACACAACTGGCTATACAGTTGTATATATATATATATATATATACAGTTGTATATATATGGCATATATATATACAGTTGTATATATATGCATATATGTATATATATGTACAGTTGTATATATATATACATATATAACTAATATGACACTGTATATTAACTAACTGGCTTTAATAACTAACTATATTAACTAACTGTATACTAACTAAATTAATTAATTAATTAATTAATTAATTAAAATAAAAACTTAACAAAAACACTTTGGAAGGAATGTTTGGCAGTTTGTACTGAAGCTAAATATATGAAGTCCCTTGGACCCCCAAATTCTACTACTGGGCATATAACCAAAAGAAATTGCAGGCTTATGTAAATGAAAAAAAAAAAACATGTACAAGAATGTTCTGGATGCTTTAATTATAATAACTAAAGTCCATAAAACATTCTACATACCCACTGACAATAGAATAAGTAAGTCAATTGTGACATATTGATAGAATATTGTAGAGTAACCAAGAAGAATCTGCTCCTGATATACTCAACAGCCCGGATACATGTCATAGACATAATATTGAGTGAGATAAATCAAACATCAAAATAGTACATTCCATATGATTCCATTTTTATAATGTTCAAAAACTGAGAAATACTCAAAAATGATAAAACTTAGAACAGTAATCACCCTCGAGTTGTACTTAGGTAGATATTGGGAATGAACTACATCTTGATTTGGATGGTGTCCCGTGGAAGCTATTCTATGAAAAGGACATTAGGATTTGTGTATTTTGTATTTGTGTATGTCAGTTTCATCTCACATTCACAATATAACCACATCAACCTGTTTGCAGACCCAGAGCGCCCTTCTACTTGCTGGGGGTAGGAAGATAACTCTGGGCTGCAACACAGGTTGATATGGTTATTGATCGATCATGATCAGCCCTATGACTTGGGGTATGGAATGTAATGGAAGCAGCTTGGAGTGGATCAGAAGGAGCTAGAAAACAGGAGCAGAGCAGGGATGAAATCCAATTGGGCAATGGGAGAACAGGAATCCGATTTCAAGCGAAGGGCTGGGAATAAAGAACATACCAGAGTAAGAAGGTTCAGGAGGTTTACCCCAGACACGGGAAGAGAGAGGTATGTCTAGAATACCTGAAGGCAGGAGGAAAAGTGTCTTGGGTGTAGAGGGGCTGTGATTTCCCCTGGGTCACGCGGGCTTTCTGAAGTTTGGAGGCAGCTTCTCTCACATACCCCTTCAGGGTCTGAACAAACATCGAAGGAGCATCTCTAACGCGCCAGGTTCTGCAATCGCCATCGCAACGTGAAGGTTGAGCACCTGCCCCAAATCTACCTCAGTTTTCACAGCCCGAGTTATCCTGGTCTGTCCCTGAGTCTAGAAGGTAGGGAGTAAGGTATTAAGGAGGCATGCACGGGGAATTTTGAGCTTTTGCTAGAAATAGAAGTGTGATGTAAATAGGCCCTACTAACCAGCATAAGATTTACCTGTCTACCAAGTTCAAGTATGTCTCAGTCCAGATTGAGCCTGTTCATTAAATACTGACCAAATTGCTGATCAAGAGAACCGTATCTCTGGAATGACGTATATACGTGAATTAGCATGCCAGAGTCCAGGTTTACGACTGCTGTCCAAGGGTGATAGTTAATGACATCCATTTTGCTCCTTGAAAGTATCGTGGTTTGGATGATGCCAGGTACAGTCACCCTAGCGATGTTCTTCACACACACCTGTACATCGTTTTAATGATGATCACATGATATTGAAACCTGCTGCTTTTCCGTCTCGTCTCCCCCGCCAGTGACCGTTTCCTTTTTGTTCTTGCCCTGTACTCAGTGAGTCTTTGCTGAGTGAACGCGTGGATCGTTGATTTCAGAAACTGGTTATACCTAGACTTTGGTGAAGTAGGAAGGGAATGTGAATTATTCACAGGGAGAGGTTTGCCTGGATGTATCATGAAGCTGGCTCAGGAGAGCAGTAGTTCGAAAGCGCACAAAGACACATTGACCATAGTGGGCAGCCAGAAGAAGCATTTGTAGCTAAATACACTAAGTCAGGAAACAAAATGTCTCTTGGATATTTCAAGCTACGCTAGGTAAAATTAATAATCAGCCCATAGTCATTTATCTCTTTCCAAAAATAGGCAATTAAACCATCAAGTTCAGGTCAAGCATCTTGTTAGGTAGAGTTTATCCGGGATGGAAGTGTGCAGGAAGGGGCAAACCATCCATCACTTGAAGCTATATTAAGAAAGTTAAGCCCTCACTGCAAGTATGTGCTTCATCAGCGTGATTGCATATTTTTGTTAACATTTTTAGCTTCAAAGTCTCTTCTTTTAATTGAAATCCAATATGTGTTTATTGCTGACACATGTTAAAAATCTTGCTTATACAGTGCATAGATCTGTCTCCAAAGCCAATAGTCCTACACTGTTTGTTTCCTAATTAGCACAGATACTGTATGAAAAATGCAAGAGACATCTGTTAGGTGAAGATGCCTATCAGTTTTAATTGATTTTTTTTTGTCCCGGGTAGTCCAGAGGCACTAATGGTTTTGGTTCATCTTGCAGGTTCTTTTAATGAGCACATTTTCCAGGTGCATTTAACACAATACTAATTTGGAGGTGTTTTTAGTAAGTTCTAGATTTGCCTCACACGGTGCTTGGTGGCAGCATTGAACAGCAGCAATCATACTTTCTTGTCTGGAATGATCTAGAGTTTGAAATGGAGTCAAGTAGTGTCATAAGTGTCCTGATATCAGAATTGCATCAAGCTGCATAGTACAGAGAGCGAATTGCAAGATGTGTTATTTACTTTGAAGCCGTGTGAAAAACTCACTACCTAATCTGCAGGAGAGCTTGAGGAATAGACTTCCAATCACCTATAGAATTATTATTTTTTAATTAAGACTCAGTGGTTCCTGTGCTTATGTCATTGCCAGACCATTAGTGGCCTCTGTACCATATTTGTGGTTTCATGCAGTATCCTTCCTGTCTCTCCCCAACACACACACGCACGCACACACGCACATGCACACACACACACACACACACTTTATAATATACCAGCCTTATACCCATAAGGAACAGTGTGCTAGCCCTGCACACTGACTAGTTATTCACTTTCTGTTTACCATCTGAAATCAGGGCCATTTCTGCATTCATCTTTGTGTTCCTGAGCTATGATAAGCTTGTGTCCTCACCTATAAGATGGAGACCATAGTATCTAACCCATATTGCTTTTGGGAAACTAATACCTCACTCAAAATACGAAATTCCACATCTAAAATATGTGTAGCCTATTAGAGCATTAAGAGTTGTATTTTCAAAATAAACTGATATGACTTTCTTCTTGGCACTTTCTTGCACATGGGTATCCCTGAATGTAGTCGGAAATATCCGTGGGCTCAGGAAGGATTAGGATTATTATAGCAGGAATGCAAAAAGGAAAGATAGCCGATCATTTAATTAAAAGGAGCTTTTTGTTGGGGGGGTGGGGAGTGATGGCAGGGCATTGCACACAGGCCATTCGTTCCTTATATGTGACCAATGTCAATTAGAGGGGGATGCTGACATATATTGAGAGTTAACATTATTACAGCACCATTGGATTTACAAACATCCTGTTAAGTAGTCATCATGGCAAACTCGGAGTTTGATATTCTTCCCTACGTTTAACAAAAGGAGGGCACTAAGGTAAGAGAAGAACTCACATATTGATGACAGATTGGTCCTCGAAATCCAGCTCTTCCAGAATCATGTGTCTTATGGGTCCAGCAGACTGAGATGGAAGAAAGGGGAATGTTCCGGGCATGGAACAGAGCGGAGCGAGTGCCTCATGAAACTCCCCCATGCATCTGTGAATTGTCTATTCTAGTTTACGTTCTCTCCAGTCTTTAAATCAGAGCAAGACAGAATTAGACAGGACTTCATTAAATTTGATCTAACTCCCTGACCTTGTTTATGTCAATGATGAACTACTCAGTGGCATTTTTTTCTCTGGCCTTTCTTCAAATTTCTTCTCCTCACAAGAAAACCCTCAAATGTCTTAATCCGAAATGCAATAATGACACTCAGAAGTATGGCTACCATTTGCTTAGTACTCTTTCTAGTAGCAGCCAATCTTCAAAGGCCAAGCTGGTAAGTTAATTTTCCTCTATTTTACAGATGACTAAACAGAAGCTCAGAGACATTAGTGGCTTCTTCAAGGTCAAAATTAAATCCGGGACAGGGTTTCCTCTCTGACTCTAAAATCCCTTTTCGTTACATCACACTTCTCACCATCACTGCCCCATAGCATTAATTAATTGCTTCTTGCCTCTCGAGCGTGAATGTTTTCTCCTATTTCTTTGTTTCTGCATACTTTTGACCACCGTGACGTAATTCATCATCTCGTTGTAATACTCATCTGTCTACTGCGTGCTTATTTCAACTCTAAATCTTAGCTTAAAATCTCCAAAATCTCCCTCCTCCTTGACATCCTCCTCGACTACCTTACAAGGACTGACAGCTTTCTTCTCAGTATTCACCTAGCATATTCCAAGCATATTCCAAGTTTCTAAATAACTGTGCAAAGAACCTTGCAAAAGAAGAAGCTACAGAAATCTCTGGGGGATTAGTCTGCACGATAATTCAGTGAAGTCCCATATGGAAAGCCAGTTTGCAATAGACAGTTGGAATCTTGGTCTGGCTAAAGACCTGGAAAGAGCTGTGAAGTTATCCAGTGACGCTGCCTGCACACATTATGTTATATTTGCACAGAGTATAGAAGCCATGATTGCTGAATACACGTAAGACATGTAAGTCAAAAAAAATTGTCTTTTTGTCCTAAATTGTGAATTCATATGTATGCAAAGTATTCTCAAATCGTATGAAAACTGTAACATGTCTTTATGCAAATTCCAAATTACCCTTATTATCAAGAACTAAATTATACAAAATTGATACTATATTAGAAAATTTGAGACCTATAATCATATTATCTTAGAGCGTATAGCACTCTTAGAGAATTAAAGCACCTTCAGGAGGAAGGAAGTTCAGAATTCTTGTGAGGCAGACTGGTTCTCAACTACAGTGCGATTTCATTCCTCCTGGGGGATATTTAGCAAGTCTGTAGATATTTTTGATTGTTGCCCCTTGGGGGGTTATCTGCTACTATCGCCTGGTAAATTGAAGCCGGGATGTGGTGAAACAGTCTACATTATGCAGGAAAGCTCCCCGCCCCTACAATGAAGAATTACCCAGTCCAAAGTGTCAATAATGTCAAACAGAGAAACCCTGCCCTAGAGATTGTGAGGTGATCTGGAAACATCTGAATAATTAATATTAGCATCTCTGAGGTCTTTGTAGAAGCAAGCCTACCTTCTTGATATGGATGTTGTGATTTCCTTTTCTCACTTGTGGGAATAAAGGCCACCCAAATGGAAACGAGCAAAGGCTATTTTTATATATAGTCTGGCCGTCATCAATTTGTGTATTTGGTCTCTCACAGTCCTCACCCAGAGAAATAACGGCATGGTTCCCAGTACTCATTTGGACTTAGATCTAAGGAGGTCCACTAGTGGACATCCGCGGTCTAACCCAGAGAGTGCGGCTTGAGAGGCAGGATTATACAAATGAACTTCCAAGTAGGAGATGACACTGTATGCAACTATTAGCTTAAAAAGTTTTGAAAGGGGGCCCTCCTGTCTTTATAATTCCATGATGGTTCGTATATCTGTCATTTTTCATGGGCACACCTAACTCAATGCTCTGCTCTTCTCTGCTCTTCTCTGCTGGGCCCGTGTATTCCTTATTTCCTCACCTGCCAACTCCAGGCCAGTCCCTTCCAGTGCGAAGCTCACAAAAGAGATCAGAACATGGAAATAAAATGTAAAACAATACAGTGTTTTTCTGGGGGGGGGAGGTCTTTAAAAAGGCATCCTGGGGGGGCACCCGGGTGTCTCAGTTAGCTAAGCGTCTGACACTTGATATCGGCTCGGGTCATGATCTCACGCTGGCAAGCTGGAGCCCCATATAGGGCTCTGGGCTGACGGCATGGAGCCTGCTTGGGATTCTCTCTTTCTGTCTCTCTCTGCCCCTCCACCCCCTCTCCAAATAAATAAATAAACTTGAAAAAGGCATCTTCGATCCCACAGCACCAGCTGATGCCTTCTGGACCCTGACCCAGACACATCAATGCTTCTGGTGTCTGGGAACCACGCCTTTCTTTCGATTGGCCTCCTCTTGTCTTGCTCATCTTCTTGCTCAGGTCACTGTACTAAGGTTTTTGTTTTTTTTTTTTTCCATTTGATATATGCACACCAAATATATCCATATCTGTATCTGTATCTACACCTATCTCTCTGGAGAGAATTACTTTTATAGACAAGTTCTAACTAATATGCTCACAGGGACTGCCCCGGGAAAAAAGTTAAGGTTTTGAAAATGACCTTTAATTTCACTTAAAATAAATAGAATCTGTTAATACCTGTTATTTTTTATGACTCACGATTGAACTTAATCTTGACAACAGTATATTGCTCAAATAGCCAAGACTTGTTCAACGACCTGGAGACTCTTAGCTCTTTGTTTCTACCTCCGTGATGGAAAATCATTCTTTCAGGTTTTCAAATATGTTGCAGGGAAATGACGTCCATTAACTTCTAAAGTATAGTTGGCTTACAGAAAACCATGCGTGCTTTGCAAAGCCATCCATGATATTCACGAGGCCCCACTGAAAAACAAAATATCTCCTCCTGTTTCTTGATCATACTCTTTGTTAATAAACCGAATATGGTTTTAGACGGTGAGGGGTTGTGGTGCTACATTGACTTCTTTTTAAAGCCACATCTGTGTAGGGCTAGGATTCTTCCCGAAAGAAACACGCCTTGCAGTGAAATTTAGATTATCTAGTTGCTTTTCTTTTAAAGCTGTCTCTTGTATTAGGAAAGAAACAAACAAAGGAAAGAAAAGAAAAGAGGAGAGGAGAGGAGAGGAGAGGAGAGGAGAGGAGAGGAGAGGAAAGGAAAGAAAGAAAAGTAAAGAAAAGAAAAGAGAAGAAAAGAGAAAAAAAAGACTGTCTCCTTCCAACACACGCCCCTTTACCTCACTGCACAAGGCTTTCTTGTATTTACTAAGTTTCCCTGATTTTATTTACATCAGAATATAGATTCAGAGTTCAATTCTAATAAGATTGAAACAAGGTATGAGTAGAACCTAAGATGGCAAATTTTGCAGTAATCGTTGCATTAATAGAATCCACTCTCTGCACATATTGTCTTAGAAATAAAGCGGGGATGGCAGCAAAAGAAAAAACAACTCATTCTTTTCAGCCTAATTGATTTAGGGAAAGCAATAATCCTTTGCTAATTTCTTCCATCAGAGCATATGTTGTAAAGAATCACATTTAGAACAAAAGTAAGCTACATTAAGTGCCAAGAAAGAACGCAAAGAACGGTTTGCTTTCTGAGTGTGTCAGATTTTCAAGGCTCAAAGAAAGGGCCTTTTTCTCTGGGGTAAGTGAACTCATTCTAAGCAAAGGCCACAAATTCTTGAGGGATCCCAAGCCTGCCGGTTCAGGTTATTTCAGTGCAATACTGATTTCTTCCTTCATGGACTGTGGTGGTTGAAAGTTGCCATCCAAGTCAAAGTAATTTGGATTGCAAGAACGCTGTTTTGGGGAAAAACCTATTTATTTCAAGAGATAGAAGTATCTCACAGTGTTTCCGCTGGCTTCTACTGAAAAGCAGACAATTCCAAACCACAGTGCCTTTGTCCTGCTCTGTTTAGGCTGTCGTAACAAACAAACAGACCAAAAAACCCACGTTTTATTCTGGGTAGCCTAAATAAGAAACAGGTCTTATTTAGGCTACCCAGAATAAAACGTGGGTTTTTCTCACAGTTCTGGAGGCTGAGGAGTCCAAAAATCAAGGTGCGGGCAGATTCAGTGTCTGGGGAGAGCCTACTTCCTGCTTCGTAGATGGCAGTTTTCTTCCTGAGTCCTCATATGGAGGAAGGGGCCCCACGCTTTCTGGAGTCTCTTATAAGGGCACTAATCCCATTCAAGAGGGCTCCAGCCTCCTAACCTAATTACATCCCAAAGCCCCATCTCCAAATACCATCACACGGGAAATGAGGTTTCAACACGTGAGTCTTGGGAGGACACGTTCAGTCTATAGCAGCCTTAGAACAAGAAACATTTATAGAGACCAGGGGTCGCCAGTTATGGCCTATATCAGACCAGCAGCCAGTCTTAGTATATACCTCAAGAGGTAGGGATGGTAAAAAAAAATACAAAGAAGAATGTGAGATAGACTAGCCCTGTGGCTCACCAAACCTAAAGTAGTTGTTATCCGGCCCTTTCTGGAAAAACTGCCCACCTCTGATTTAGGTCATGCTTCTGTTGGTCACAAACTTACCCTGGGCTCAGCTGTGTGGTTCTTCTGGCCTTTGCTCTGTTGTCACTCATCTGTGGTCAGCGGCCTGTCAGGTGACTCTGCTTGTGGGCTTAATGGCTACTGGTTGGGGTGTCGGGGGTAATCTCACCATATGCCTCTTGTCATGCATGCGTAAGTAACCGAGGCTTATTCGGGTGGTGGCTCAAAAAAGGGGTGCAGAAGTACATGAAGCTTTTCCTTCACATTCTATAGGCCAGAGGAGGTCCCAAAAGCAGGGTGGGAGGAGGGGATGTGTAGCTGTGTTTACAAACTACCACGCACGGAATCCAAGGGCCTCAAGAGCAATGGACCTTTGCCTGGAACTGGAATAAGGAAGTAGAGAGCTATCAGCTACCTACATTGTGACCTCCATCCTGGGGCTCTCTTGCCTTCAGATTCGCATCTTGCTTTCCCCATCTCTTCATTTCTTGGTCTTTTCTCTCTGGTGTGGTCTCCATGCCTGCCTCGTCCGTAGCCTTCTGTGACTTTCTCTGCTTCCCTTTGCATCACTGCCACACGTGTCTATCCCAGCCCGGACACCATGAGCTCATACAGAGGTAAGTAGGAAAAGGTATCCTTCTTTCTCTGGCAAACACACTCGGCAAGTGAAGCAAAGGCTGGATTCCAGGCAAGGTCATCGCAGGGGTAAAACTTGCAAACTCGGGGGCCCCTGGGTGGCTCAGTCGGTTGAGCCTCCGACTCTGGCTCAGGTCATGATCTCACGGTTTGTGAGTTCGAGCCCCGCGTCGGGCTCTGCACCGACAGCTCAGAGCCTGGAGCTTGCTTTGTGTTTCCCCCTCTCTCTGCCCCTCCCCAGATCACGCTCTGTCTCTCCTCCTCTCTCAAAAATAAATCAACGTTTAAAACTTAAAAAAAAAAGAAAGAAAAACCTGCAAACTCCTTTCCAGGAGCCGTGGGCACAGACTGGTAGCAGATATCCCTGTGTCTGCTCACTCTATCAACTGAGACTGACTCGAGAGAGAATGCGACGCTGTCTTATTTCAAATACTTGTTCCTAGCCCAACTACTTGGAGCTTACAGGTGACAAGTGGCATCCTGTGTCCCAGCACCTACTCTGGAGGGAGGCATCGGCACAAGCTTTGGGAATCAGGACTGGTCAAATGTTTAAAAGAGGCTGTGGGGAGGAAATGATTAGGAAGAATGGTTTGGATTCACGAGAATATTTTGTGCTAGAAATTGGAAGAAGGCTGAGCTTTATTTTATATGTACCTAGAGATTGTAAATGACACAAGAACACATTTCTATCTCTGCTGTATACTTTATGTGCTATTACATAAAAATAACATATGCCTTACCCAGTCTATAATAAGCTGATTAAAGGAAAAGACTTTGCTTTCATAACTTTTTCTCAGTGGATGCCTGAATATTGATGTAAATTTTTAAATAGGTTTTCTCAACCCGTGTATCATTACCTCATTATCTGGAGGGATGTAATGTCTGGGAGATTTAATAAAATAACACAAAGATGAGGTAAATATTACTAGATAACACTTTGCAATGAAAACTATGTAAAATTTACTAGACAGTTTACTCAAGCATAATTGCACATAATTAAAACATGCTATGAGATCTGTTATGAATTTTCATCTAATGAAAGCATTTAATTGGTTCTGAGTAAGAAAAGAGTCTACATAACCATATAGATTTCCTTTATTGTCCAAAGTCTACTCTTCTGGTGACCCATGCTCTACTTATCCCTGTCCTACTGGTGCTGAGAAATCAGTATCTGCTATTAAACTTTTCTATTCCTACGGTCACTCATTACTCTCCTCCATTTCTAAACGTATTATCAGACCACATTATGTGACCCTGAACTATAAGTATTTATCTAGGAAGTCTCTTTTCTGCAAGAAACCAAGGATGCCTTCTCGTTCTTCTTAGCCAGTACTGTCTGACTTGCTGGGTGAGGGGGAAAAAAAAACCAATCTGCATAGGATTACCTCAAATTCGTACTGAAAATAAACTTGTGTATTTTATGAGAGAGAGAACGAGCAGAGGTGGAGGGCAGAGAGAGAGGGAGAGAGAGAATCCCCATCTCCACACCATCAGTGCAGAGCCCTACATGGGGCTCAATCTCACGAACCCCGACTGTGAGATCATGACCTAAGCCAAAATCAAGAGTCGGAAGTTTAACTGACCCAGCCACCCAGGTGCCCCCTTAATATGCTCTTAAAAGACACTTAATAGAAGAGCATTTTATACAATATGAGGGATTAAGCTCTCGTTAAATGTTGTACCTTTAGGATTCAGCCTCACGTAAAAGAAGCCGACACATGTGATTCAACGATGTACAGATTTCTTTGATTCTTTTTCTCAGATTACAAAGCATCCAAAGGTAGGAGGTCTAGGATCCGTGCAGTGGTCAACAATACTCCCTTTATCCTTCTGCTCTGCCATTTTGCCACAGGATGGCCATGGGACCTCCGGGCACTGTGTCTGCTTTCTAGGCTGGAGGAAGTGTTGATGGGGGAACGCAGGCATGGGACCTGAACTTACCACTATTTATACGTGCAAAAACAGCCTTCTTGTGTGCCCCGGCCAGTCAACTTCTGCTTACGTCACATGACAGTGCCTATACATGTAGTTATTTGTTGCCTTTTTTTTTTTTTAAGACAAGCATATTGCCTTACAAAATAATGTTGGAATTCTGTTAGCAAGAGGGCAATGGAAAGTGGTTATTAGTGGACACCTACAGGTTTTTCTTTTTTTAATGCTTATTTATTTTTGAGAGAGAGAGACACACAGAGCACAAGCTAGGAGGGACAGAGAGAGAGAGAGAGAGAGGGAGACACAGAATCCGAAGCAGGATCCAGGCTCTGAGCTGTCCGCACAGAGCCCGACGCGGGGCTCGAACCCACAAACCGTGAGATCGTGGACACCTAGCAGTCTTTGACAGACGCCCGTAGGCATTTCAAAACCAGCTTCTCCAGAAAGATATCGGCCCTCCCACAGGCTGATGACAGTGTAATGGTGATACTGTCCAAGTGGAATAATTCAGACTTTGGCAAATACGGTGATGAATAGAGCTCCACCCGTGGATCGAGTTGCAAGGGAGAGCTAGGGACCATCCTGTCCAGGTGAGGGGTGGTGTTCCCCTAAAAACTATGGGACTATTCCCACACAGTAGGTGCACACTAAAAAGTATGGCAGCATATCCAGATTAAAGACTGAAATGTATCTACAAAGGAAACCATTTGGGATGGTCTTGGATTCTGGAGCATTTTTTTCCCCTCTTGCATCATGAGGAGAAGCAGAGTAGGTAATGTTTTGTTGTTGTTGTTTTGTTTTGTTTTGTTTTTAATCCTCTTAGTATCCTTTACTCTGTCTTATGATTAAGCAAGCAGTCCCAGAGCTTCACCACGTGGTGTGAGGGACAGAACGTCTGAAACAGTGAAAGGAGTCCTGGTTCCCCGAGAGTCTTGTCCCCAGCTACCTGCTGACACTTGGCATGAGTTAGCAGTGGTGTCTCAAAGGAACCGTGCAAGTAACTCCAAGAAGTGCCTGGTAGGTGATGTTTGGGGCGTCTTGCAGGAAGGAATGATTATGAGGAGCCTGCAGGTAGAAGGCAGCCCAAGGGTTGAGACCCCTCCATCCTTCCCAAGATGGACTAAGGAAGAGGTTTCCTGGCAACATGGAAGCTGATGTTGGGATATAAGGGAATGAAGAGTATAGCCTTCGAAGGGGTCAAAACCGAATACCAGGTCCCATCCTGCCACCACAGGAAGGTGATCTGATTTCTCTTGGTCACCATTTCCACTTCAGTTGAATCAAGACGCTATGGCAGATTAGCTCCAAATTCCTCACCCGAAGAAATATTCTGGGGTTCTGAATTTTAATGTAACTCACGGTTTTCAATTGGTTCATCTGGCAGCAAGAAAGAGCACTGTATTGCTTCACCCCTGTACTGTAAGTGGCACTCCCAAAAACGTCATTATCAAGTACTCACCCTATTTTCTAGTGGCAACAGCATTTCATCCATTCTTCAACTATTCATAAGGAAATATTCTAAACAAAATAATGCATACATGGACTGCCAGAGAAAGCTGGCCGGGAGATCATTAGCTATGGTATAGATAATAGAAAAAAATGCTACCAAAGAGTTATTAATGCGGATGAAGGAAAATGTTGTTTATCTAGGGAATTAAGACATTAATGGAAAAATGGCCTTTGAGCTAAGCTTCAAAATATGTGAAGGGCTTAATGGGTGCAGAAGGTGGGTGGTGCATCCCAAGTTGAGAGAAGAATGATAGAAACACATGGAGTTATAAATGAAAAGGTTAAAACAGAGAGGGACAGTGTCAGATCCATACTATTGGCTGCAAGAAGACTTAGAGATAACTTGTTATTAACCTCCCCTTCTCCCTTCGCTCCCTCCCTCCTTTTTCCTTCCTTCCTTCCTTTCTTTCATCTTTCCTTCCTTCCTCCTTCCTTCCTTCCTTCCTTCCTTCCTTCCTTCCTTCCTTCTTTCCTTTCTTCCATCTTTCCTTCTTTCCTTACTTCCTTCTTTCCTTCCTTTCTTCTTTCCTTCCTTCCATCTTTCCTTCCTTCCTCCCTCCCTCCCTCTCTTCTTCTTTTTGACAGATCAGTAAGCTGATTCCAGGAAGGAAAGGGATTTATCTAAGGTCATGTTATTGGCAGCTAGGTATCGTGACATCTAAAATATGATGGGGCGCCTGGATGGCTCAGTCGGCTAAGCATCCGACTTCAGCTCAGGTCATGATCTCACAGTTCGTGGGTTCGAGCCCTGCATCGGGCTCGGTGCTGACTGCTCAGAGCCTGGAGCCTGTTTCAGATTCTGTGTCTCCCTCTCTCTCTGACCCTCCCCCAGTCATGCTCTATCTCTCTCTGTCTCAAAAATAAATAAACGTTAAAATTTTTTTTAAATAAATAAAAATAAAATATGAGATGGAATCGGATCACGAAGCACCTTGAATCCTAGAACAAACAACTAGACTTACAACTTGGGCAGTCAGAGGCTAAAGGAGTAGCACAGCCTGGCTTGGGGTTTAGAAACACAATTCCAGAACTGGTAGAAAGAATATAATTAAAATTGGGGCAATTAGTAAGAAAACGGCAGTGATTTCTAGGCAGGATCCGAGGAACATCACTGCAAAGGGTTGAAAGAAGTTGCTCATGAACACGATGAGGATTACTTAAGCGCCCACATATCCCATGGATGAGACCTGAGAAACCTTGACACAAGATTCCATTCTTTATAGATTATCTGTGCAATTCTACCGTGGCAGAGTGATGACTATTTATCAACGTTTTTTATTTATTTTTTGGGACAGAGAGAGACAGAGCATGAACGGGGGAGGGGCAGAGAGAGAGGGAGACACAGAATCGGAAACAGGCTCCAGGCTCCGAGCCATCAGCCCAGAGCCTGACGCGGGGCTCGAACTCCCGGACCGCGAGATCGTGACCTGGCTGAAGTCGGACGCTTAACCGACTGCGCCACCCAGGCGCCCCTGAGTGATGACTATTTATAAGATACTAAGAATGTAGAAAGTTGGATGTATTTCCTCTTCCATTCCCACTTACGGGAGGGAAAGTTGGCTTTACATTCTTCCTGTTCTACTGAGAAGGACACTAGGTAGGTGAGATAGACCCGTGACTGCTGTTTCTGCTGCAACACTTGCTATCAGATACCCGTCCCCAGACGCTGTGCCAAATTGTTTATCTGTACTCTCCTTCTTTCCCTATTGTCAAATATATCAACCTTCTCAACTCCACTATCATCCCTAACGACCCAGACCTTTTGTTTCTTTGGTTTCTTTCTTAGCTTCATCCCAGAACGTATAAATATTAAGAAAACAGGGGGGCACCTGACTGACCCAGTGGATAGAGCATGCAACACTTGACCTCGGTGCCATGAATTCAAGGCTACGTTGGGTATAAAGCTTACTAAAATAAAATGAAATGAAATGAAATGAAATGAAATGAAATAGTGATGCATGCTACAATTTGGGGGGGGAAACAAAAAAAGAGAGAGAGAGAGAAGCAATTGAGTCATAGACCTAAAGAATACAGGAGACTGTGCTAATTGCTCAGCTAAGTCCTACATCATTTTATAGCCTGTCTAGCATGTTACCTACAAGTAATTTCCCCAAACATGTTTTCGTTCCTTCAATAGCTGGTACCAGCCTTCTAAGCTCCTGTTTTCTAATTTGGATGAATGAGTGAGCTTGGCTGAGGGGGATACATTGTCAAAGCTGATTTATGTTGTTGTCAATCCAAACTGCTTAGCTCTGCAGCTGAAATTATCCTTTATATGCCCATTGTTCAGAGTTCAGAAAAACACCGTCTGTTCTATTGTTCAGCCATAGTCAGGATACAGATTTCCTGTGCTGTTGTCGTTCTTTTCCCTATGCATCAAGCTTTCTATAATAACAGATGACTTTACTGCAGAGGTTTTTGGAAGCCTCACAGGAAAGGAGAGAACAGTTTTACAAAGGGGCCGTGGTGTGCTGGAGGTGATGGGAAAAGAATATCTGAAAGCCTAAATAACGTCCAGCCATTTTTATTTTCATAGAACACATCCAAGCGCTGATGAGAGGAACCCGTTTATTTTTCATTACAGGATGAGCCATGGAAACCGTAGGTCTTTCTTACATGAGACAAAGACGGCAGCATGTCAGAAGTATATAAAAAAGTGTGCTCGGTGATTATCCGTGGGAAGCCCTGAGTGATTTATCCAACAGCAGAGAATGGGGCTTTTCTGTAGATTCCTTTCCTTTCTCAATCAGAATCCAAAGAGAAAACAAAAGCTGTCCTCAAATTAGAGTAATTTGAGAAAGGTTGGCTTGTAAACGAATTGTAAAAGGTAAAACAAAAAAGGAGCTTGCCCTGATGTTGGGAAAACTTGTTATTCTTACCACGCTAGGCCTGCATGAAGGGAGGGGTTCTTGGAATCTAGAACCAGACAGCTATGCAGAGGGGTCTACCTTGGGAGGAGGAGTGGCTTTTGGTCATCGGACACCCCTGTGTCTCCAGGAGGAAGCTAGCAGAGCGTGTATGTACCTACTCTCTTCTCTTCCTCGCATCCATTGGAGTTTCCCATTGGCTAAACAGACCTGGGGACGAGAAGGCAAAGAATCCCAATGCTGCTGCTGAGGTCACAAGTCAACCTCCAAGACAAAAAGCAGGGTGGAGTATGGCGAGGGGAAGTCTGGAGAGGCAAACAAAAGATACGTGGTAATTTAGTTGTTACAACTTCCATTACGTATTTTCTCCTTGAAGTCACCTCTTCTTAAGGTTAACATCATATCCTATCAACCGACCCCTGAATTTTGCTCAAGGTCAAGGTCTTTTGGGTTTTGTTTTGTTTTCCCTACTTGGCGTTTTTCAGCTCATGTTTAGGAAATGGCCCAAGGCCTGGCCTATTGTTACAAGATGGCCGGCCAAGGAATCTGCCCAGAAAGGTAGAAAAAGGATCTTCACCAACTGCATCACCTCTTAGGCTGGTTACAAAACGTTTTCCAATTTTCTACCTTATCCAATTCTCACAAGACCATGGGCCAGGCAATTCCAATCCCTGCATCTGAGATGAGAAAGCTGAAGCCAAGAAGCTGATTTTTTCTTGGGTAGCGGGGTACTTCTGCTCTGGATTCTGCATGCTTGGTCCTGGGTCTCTGTGCACCCCTTGGGTCTAGACAAGTTGCTATCCGAACACAGCCTCTAATGTATGCTACCGTTCAAAAGGCTCCATAACTTTAAAAACAAATTGTACAGCTCTTGCTTAGATATACCAACTCCAATTTTGAAAAGTGAGTCATTTATAATAGGCAGCAAGCATCTGAACAGTGGCAACTGGGTCGTTCAGAATTATAATTACATCTGCTGGGCTGGAATCAAGTATCTTTAGCCTCAGCATGATTCAGAGACTTCATATTCCATGAGAGACAAACTGTCCTCTGAGTGGTTTCGGATGAATCTAGCAACGGTGCCATAACTCCCACCTTAACGCAGAAGGAGAGCCTTAGAGGAGCTCTTATCCCACCTTTGCCGGAAGAGGAAGAACTCTTTTTTCCCCGAGTGAGTTCAGCTTCCACTAAGATCATCATTCTATTACTATATTATTAGGCTCAAACCCCCATCTCTTTCCAATGCTAGCACTGTATTTATAAAGTGTCATGCGTTTTGGAGAGCTTCCCTTGGTTGAGGACTCCATAGAATCCCTGGACCTAGGATGAGGGTCTCATTTTCTGTGCTGAATTTAATGACAGCTTAAATCACTTTTGCTTTTAGCCAGGCCTATATTCCCAAAGTGAGATCCTGTGTTTCCCGCATTATGCATGGAAAGATTAGACGCCAATTGGAAGTGAACATCGTATTCGTCTTAATTTAAGCACTTTGTAAAATGTCAAATACGAACATTCACCTGGAGATGTGGAATATACTGTAAGAATGGTCTTTTCCTTTCCATTTTGTAACGTAAGTGAAGCTGAAGAAACTCATGGACGTTTCCCTCTTGCAGTTAGCTTTCAACGGTTTCTTCGTAAAGTGCATTTCAGAAAAGAAAAAAAAATCAATGAAGTCGGTTTTTGAACTTCTTTCTTCCCACATTTGTGCTAACGAACAAGAAACAATCACAGCAATGAATTAATTACTCTAATAACATCTCTCATAATCACATTCTTTCAAGAACAAGGGTCTTTTTCCTTCTTGTATTAAAGAACAGCCAATCAAAATACAGAGATAATTGTTCTAAAACCTCCTTGCTCTCCCTTTTAATATAATTATTTCAACTATCTAGGGAGAGAAACTAAGGAGGTACAATCAGAGGAGGAATTAATTACTCTATTAACTTTGCTTTTACTCAGTTTCATTTATTCACAGTTCTGGAAGGGGCCCTCCAGAGGTCATCATTCCATGTTTCTGCCACCTGTCAGGGATGCTTCTAAGCCATGCAGACAGATGGGTACCCTCCTAATGGTTTTACTCCACCGTGTAGGTTTCTTTCTTTCTTTTTTTTTTTTGTTCTTTCTCTCTCTTTCATTGTTCCTTTTTCTGTGCCTTCTGGGCTATAATTACCCAGAAGAATAAAAAATATATGTATTTCTTCATTTTTCATTCTTTTCCAGGACCTTCTCCAATTTCTTAAAGATAATACACTATGTCAAAAGCATACTTCATTAAATCTAGAACTTATTTTGGGAAAGGTAGCATGTCTTTAAAAATCTGTTTCTATTTTGAAGATGTAAGCTGAAATGCTGCAAGATGGATAATGATAGCACTCAGGAAACACTCCAGGGAGTAGAAAACGGAAAAAGAGACATGTAGGGAATACTGCCTCGTTCCTACTACTGGCCATAAATTACATTTCGAACAGTGACATTTATTGTTGAGCTTCTCTTTGGTCCCCTGCATGTTTATCACCTTTTAAACATTCCCCTAAACACTTTAAAGAGAATAAAAATAAATTGTTCAAAATAAAAGTGATCATGTTTTTTGTTTTTTTTTTTTTTTTGATCTAGTGCAGTCATATCCTTTTGAAAAAATTAAAAGAATCCAAAGAGTCTCTTCTGGGGAATATTTTAGGAAAACTCCACTAATCTTATCCCATAAAAGGAATGACCTATTGCAACTTGTCATATATCCATAGTCTCATGCGTTCTCCTTCTCAGTATTCAGGAGTCCAGAGGTAGAGTTAGAAACCGAGTAGATATAAGTTGTAACCTTTAGGCAGACATCTAAGGCCATAATGATTCTGATTTTGAGGAGTTTGGGGGGCAGAGACCACATACATAACAGTTCTTTGTCCAGGGACATCACGTAGCCAGCTGTTGTGGAACTAAATTCAAAGGATTAGATATTTCATATGTCAGTCTAGGTTCGTGTTCAAAGATACCTAATGATCTCAGGTATTGTATTTCCTCTATGTAGATTTAGCTTTTATGCGTGATTCTCCCGAAGAGTTAAATAACAATACTTCGGTATCTTCAGCACCGGCCTTTACTACGTTCGTTTCTCTCTGAGCTCTACAAGGAGGACGTTCCCTTGCAAAGGGAAACAGACTGGAATTATGTTCCATCTTTCGGTTTAGGTTGATTTGGTACCGACCTTGCTCCCAAGATAATAGCAATGAAAAGCAGCATTAGCTTCTGCTATGAGCAAACATCGCAAAACAGTGGCTTCAAGCAACAACCATTGTCTTTAGTTCACTTATATGAGTCGTCTGGATGTTTCTTCTCGTACGTCTGCGGTCATCTGGTGGGCCCGCGGGTGGTTGGATAATTCATCGAGATGGCTTCCTTTGCAGGTCTGGTGGCTGGAAGTCTTCTTGGTCTCTAGGGGTCTCCCATGGTCTCCAGGCTTCCAGCAGGCCATCCCAAGCTTCATCCCAAGGTGTGTACTGTGTTGAGTAATGCTCCCTCACAATTTATGTGCACCTGGAACCTCAGAATGTAACCTTATTTGGAAATAGTGCTTTCCAGGGCTTTGAGTCACATTTACTAACATCTCATAGCCCAAAGTCAGTCACGTGGCCAGCTAGAGAGAAGGAACGAAAAAGTCTCTGGTTCTTGAGAGGAGCTGTAAGTCACATTGCAAAGAGCAATGGACACATACAAGAATATCTAGCTGTGTTTTGGGGGTTTTTTTGCATTTCACCTCTGCACACTTGAGATGTGGCTCACACCCTGTGCCCACGGATAGCACAATCTAGCATATGGCACAAGTATGCCCCTAAGGTACATGTTCTTTTGAAAATGCTGAGAGGGACATTAGTAGATGAACTGATCAAAAGACCAAGCTAAGCTGATCCTCTGGACTCTTGGATTCACAGACCAGACCAGAAATACAGTTTCTTGTTGAGAATGAGCTGTGATTTAAATTCCAATTGGACCTTTTGACTAGACAGCTACAAAGGAGAAACTTGCACGGTTGCCCTATTAACATAGCAATCTTCTAGAAGACAGATTGGACCAAGAAGGTTCCTAAGGTCCTATTTATGCTTTTCTGCTATTTTTTGTCTTCTTACATGACTATATAGTTTCATGACGAAGCATAAGTGACTGGTAACATGGCATCTTTGTAACTCTCAATTTCTTTTGGTGCACTGGAACGTTAACAAGACAATTCCCCACAATTTCTCATATATGTTTGTTCAGATGGTATACTCCTCACTAAGCTTAAGTTTCAAATGACTGTGTTCTTTTGAAAATGACATAAACGACATGATTAAGCCCAACTGACAAAATTTGTTATGTGGACCTCAGATGAGACAAAATTATTATATCAGTATAAATTTATAAATGTGTCAACTCTACTGGCAGTATGTAGGAGACTATTCCCATTCTTAGGAAATACTCACTGAATATTAGGGATATAGGGGAGATGTATACAGCTTACTTTCCAATGGCTCAGAAAAAATAATGTAGATATACACACATAGCACAAGTGGTAAAATATTAACGATAAGCAAATAGAAGTAAAATGAAAACAGGTGTTCTTTTTACTGTCTTTCTTTTTGCACCATTTTTAAGTTTGAAATTCTTTCCAAACATAAAACTTCACATTAAAAGCGTTTTATTTTTTTTCCAAAATCAAATGGCAATCAAGTCATGGCAATTCTAATTTTTCGTGTTTCCTCTCTAAGATAGCATTTTTTTCTTTTTTAATTCCTGGGAAGGAGGTGACATTGCCTTCTGTGGGAAGATTTTTATCAGGTCAGCTCAACTTTGGAAAGGCCAAGTTCTTATGATTCTTTATACTCATGCAGAGGGTCTAAGTAGGCAGGCAATCTGTCTGTCAGGCTGCACCAGATGTCCCAGCTATTAAGTTGATCTACTACCCAGCGCCCACACTCTCTCAAAGGCAGGCTAATGGGGGCGAAAAACAGGTAAGTGAAATGTCAAGGAGAACAGCAGTAAAAGCTCTGAATTGTATTCTAGTCTGCTTTGTAAACAGGAAGATGGATAGAAAGTGGAAGCATTATGTTCAATGGCCCTCGCTGAACATGAAAAATACCTTTTTCGATATTAATAAATGGCATTAGGTATATTCATGCATCCCTTTTATCACAGCCAACACAGCCAGGCAGTCACAAACCCAGTGATGAATAAGAAAAATAGCCCATGTCTTAAATATCATTTATTCAGTAACCAGTTTGTCAAGAAGGCTCAGTGTGGTGGGTTTAAAGGTGAAATGGCTTTATTTTTTCCATCATGGCTTTGTCGAATTTCACTTTGCTATCCATTAATGATATGTGAATTTCACAGCTTTCCATTCCCTCACAGATATTAGAATTTGGACCATGTTAAAGCTTTAAAGACCAAATGCATTCACTGGCAGTTATTAAAATTTGGTCCATTTTAAAGCTTCAAAGTCAAACTCAATTTACAATTCATTTCCTCACCATACTCTGCCTAATCTCCCTTTCTCCTCCCGGCATCACTGGTGGCCAGTGCAGCCTTGAGCTGGGAGAGAGTAAGATTGAGAGACAGAATAAGATTTCTGGCACTGAGACCCACACACCTCTTCCAGCTCGTCCAGCTCATCCAGAGAGCTGAGGAGAAGAGGGGAGGCACAAGTGAAATTTCTCCTTTATTAACCAGACAAGGTCTTAATGCTCTCGGTATAGACCACTCCCGTTGCTTTTGCCAACACTGACTGACCCTCGTTGTCTTCTAAACGGCAGACCTGTGAGTCTTGCTTTTCTCACACATTTCATGTGAGGTGTGATTAGCTTATCACAATGTGAAGTCTCCCCTTTTTACCTCTCCCTGCTCCTGAGTTTGGAGATCTAAATGGGACCAGGTAGCTCAAGCTCAGCTATCATTTGACTCCTGGGAAACTCACATATTCCTCCCAGGTGCCCACTGTCCATGGGCCAGCTCACTCAGATTCTCTTCTTACATCCTCAGAAAGGCCCAGAAGATTTCTGTGTCCTTTGCCCAAACAAGTGTCCAACCAGAGAGTGGAAAGCCAAACCCTCCCCATGTTGTAGCTACTCTTAATCGCTTGTAGTCCTTCTTTCATTTCCTTTTACAAGGAAGGGCTGCTTGATTTTTCCTATCCACAAAACTTAAGAGACTTCAAATCCAAACCAAATATACGGTTATGTTCACCAGATTTCTGATACAAACATGTTGTCTTCCGTGTTCTAGTTTGGAAGTGTCTCAAAAAAAAAAAAAGGCATCCTGAAAATTCCTTGTAGGGAGCCTGGAAATCCACCATCATTAGGCTATAACAAGGCCTAATTTCCACCCCCTTCTTGGCAGGGGGGTGAGAGAGTAGGAAAAAATGGGGAGCTGGGACTGTCATCCTTGCTGGGTCATAATGAGCCCCTTTGCAATTCCACCCTTTCCATTTCTCTGTTCCTCATGTGCCCATGACAGTGGAGACTTCCATCCCCAGCGGGTGGTAATGAATATTGAGTTGCGTCTTCCTTCTTCCCAATGGGTCAGTGGCAGAGAGCTCCTAGTGGAGAGTTGGGAGTCTTTCAGCCACTCTGCAGGAACGAGGCCCCTCACAACACGATGAAACCAACCCCCCTGCTCCCACGTGGGAACCCAGAACTCCCAGTCCTACTCAGCAGTAATATGAAGGCCTGCTCCCTGAACACTGACAGAGACTGGGAAACCTAGACTTTCACCCCCAGCTGGCAGTAATAAGATAGCATTACTCCTTCCCTAACGGAGCAGTATCAAAGGAGTCCCACTTGCACAGAAGATTTAAATGAGATTCAGTTCATACCCCAAATTCCAGGTTCAAATTCAAAAAACAGTTACCTGCCGTACGAAGAACAGTGAAACTAATTTGGTTGAGGCAGGGCAGTTACCGAACACCGAAAGAAAAGTGACATGAATACTAGAATTCTCTGACAAGGAGTTTTTTTTAGAAGAGTTTATGTCGTAGAGCAGTTTTTGATTTATAGAAAAATTAAGAATACAGTACAGGGAGCTCCAATATACCCCATTTCCAGTTTTTCCATTATTATTATTATTATTATCATCATACTATTTTGGTACATTTGCCCCAATAAATGAACCATTACTATTACATTATTATTAACTAAAATCCATACTTTAATCCGATGTTCATATTGTTTGCCTTATGTCTTTTTTTCTTTTCCTGTGTCTTTTCTAGGATACGATATTGCATCTACGTCTTGGTATCTCTTTAAATACCTCTTCCCCGTGACACTTTTTCAGACTCATTTTTGATAACCTTGACCTTTCCGAGGAATTCTGGTCAAGGGTTTTGTAGGATTCCCCTCTACTGGAATCTGCCTCATGTTTTTTTTTCAGGCATAGACTAACACTCTGACCTTCTGAGAAGAAGACCACAGAGCGAAAGTGCCGTTTTTATCACGTTGTCGCAAGAAAAGCTACCCTCTACGTGATTTATTGCTGTTGGTTTTGACTTTGATTAATTGGCTATCATGTTTGGTATCTCCACCATGAGGTTACTCCTGCTCCCCTTTCCATACTCTAGACTTTGGAAGAAAAGCTATCTGCAGGGCTCACACATAAGAAGTGGAGACCTATGGTTGCCTGCCAGAGTATCCGAATAAATTACTTTGAATTCTTCTGCAAGTGAGATGTGTCTCTTTTATTAATTTCTCTATTCAGCCATTGATTTATATTAACATGAATATTGATTTTTTTACTTTGAATTGTGATCCAATACTACTTTATTTATTTTCTTGCTCAGATTGTTCAAGTTTGGGCCATCGGAAGCTCTTCGGTTGGCTTCTCAGCTCATTCCTTTTAGGCTTTCTTAGCAAGCAGAGAAGAGAAATGCATGTGTTTATACTAACCTGTGTATATACAATTATTTACAATTATTTATATGTATAATTATCTCTATATTAAACAAAAGTTCTTACTTATGTCTCTAACTCTAAGCCATTAACATATGACTCATTCTTAGTTCCTGTCCTTGCTTACATATGAATTGTCACTCCAATGATTAAAAAGCTGGCTACCATTATCCGCCATGCATTTAGTTAGTTGTTCAATTCTATATACATGTGTAGTGGTTTCTGGTATAAAGACAAACAGTTGGATGAGAAAGGATCTAGCTCAGAAATAAATCCGTGTAAGTATGTTCACATGATCTTTAACAGAAGTACCCAGAATACACAATGGGGGACAGGATATGTATGTAAGTTTAACTGAATACACAATGGGGAAAGGATAGTCTCTTTAACAAATGGTGTTGAGAAAAATGGATATCCAAATGCAAAAGAATGAAATTGGATCCTTATCTCATAACACACACACACACACACACACACACACGCACACACACACACACAGTCAAAATGAATTAAAGACTTAAACATGGAACTTGAAAGTATAAAACTCCTTGAAGAAAACATAGGTAGAAAGCTTCATGACCCTGGTCTTGGCAATTGTTTCTTGAATGTGACACCAAAAGTACAAACAACAAAGACCAAAATAGACAAATGGGACTACATCAAACTAAAAAAGCATCTGTATAGCAGAGGGAACAATCAACTGCATAAGAAGGTATCTTATGGAATGGGAGAATATGTTTGCAAACCATATACCTGATAAGGTGTTAATATCCAAAATATATAAGGAGCTTCTAGAGCTCAATAGCAGTAGAACAAGTAATCCAATTTTAAAATTGACAAAGGATTTGAATAAAAATACTTCTCAAAAGAAGACATAAAAATGGCCACCAAGCATGTGTAAGGTGGTCAACATCACTCATCATCAGGGACATGCAAATCAAAACCATAATTAGATATTGCTTCTTGCCTGTTACAATGGCTACTGTTAAAAAAACAGAACAAAACAAGTGTTGGAGAGAATTGGAGGAATTAGAACCCTTGTATACTATTAGTGGGAATGTAAAAAGGTATAGCTACTATGGAAAACAGAATAGAGGTTCTTCAAAAATTAAAAATAGAACTTGCGTATGATCTAGTAATCGCACTTTGGGGTGTTTATCCAAAACAATTGAACTCAGCATCTTGAAGAGATATCTGAATGCCATGCTCATTGAGGCATTATCCACAATAACCGATATATGGAAGGAATTAAAGTGTCTATCAGTGGGTGAATGGATAAAGAAAACGTAATATATATATACAAAAGAAAATTATTCAGCCTTAAAACAAACAGAAACCCTACCATATGCAACAACTTGGATGAACCTGAAGGACATGATGTTAAATGAAATAAGCCAATCAATCACTGAAGGACAAACACTGCATGATTCCTCTTCTATGAGGGATCTAAAATAGTCAAATTCAAAAAAAAATAGTCAAATTCATAGACACAGAGAATGGAATGATGGTTTCCAGGGAATAGGGGGAAGGGGAAATTGGAAGTTTGATGTTCAATGATTATGCAAGGTGCGTAAGGTCTAAATACCTTCTACACGACATTGTACCTATAGTTAATGCTGTATTGTGCACTTAAATTTTTGACAAAAGACTAGATCTCATACAATACATACATACAAACAAGCAATTAAAATTGAGACTAACCAAAAGGATGAAAGAGAGAGAGAAGTCCAAAATGACTGCTATCAGGAATGAACTTGAAGTTATCTTTAAAGAGTCTACAGAAGTCAGAGAGATTATAAGGCGCTACGAGAAACAACTCTACACATATAAATTTGACAACTTAGATGAAATGGATCTGACCATCAAAAATCACATACTACCACCACATGGTTAAAATAGATCATTTGAATAGTTCTGCAACTGTTAAGGAAATTGGATTTTCTAGGTTTTTTTCTTCTTCTTTTTTTTTTAGCTTTTCTTTAAATACCAGTTAGTTAACATACAGTGTAATATTAGTTACAGGTAAAGGAAATTGAATTTTCAATTGGAAAACCTTACGAAAAAGAAATCCCCAGGCTTAAATGTTTTTACTGTAGAATTCTATCAAGTGTTCGAAAAGGAATTATCACTATTATACCATCTCTTCCAGAAAATAAGGGAGGAAAGGATATTTTCCCAAGTCATTTTATGAGACCTTCTGTTACTACCTTGACACCAAAACCAGAGAAAGATAGTACAGAAAGAGAAACAAAGCAAAACAAACACTATATATCCCACAGGAACATGAATCGAAAATTCTTAAGAAAATATTCCCAAATATAGTTCAGCAATAGGTAAACAATTAATTAATTAATTATACTATTACCAAGTGGGACTTGGTCTCAGGACACTAGACTAGAGAACTTCCTCAATTTGATAAGGAGTATCTACAGATAACCTACAGCTAACATAATACTTGATAATGGAAGACTGAATGTTTTACTCCCACGATGAGAAGCAAAGCGAGGATGTCCACTCTTACCGCTGGTATTTGACATGATATTAGAGGTCATAGATAGAACAATAAGACAAGAAAAGGAAACAAAATGGGCACGTATAAGAAAGGAGAAAAATGACTCTGTAATTGCAGATGACATAACAGTCTTCACAGAACATCTTAAGAGTCTAAAACAACAACAATAAAAACCACAAAAAAACTCCTAGGCCTAATACCTTAGTTCAGCACAGAAACAGAGTACTATATAAGATGAACATGTAGAACTTGATTGTATTTCTATATAGTCACAGTAAACATGTGGAAACTGAAGTTAAAATACAATATTATTTACAATAGTTCAAATAAATGGGGCACCTGGGTGGTTCAATCGGTCACGCGGACAACTTCGGCTCAGGTCATGATCTCGCGGTCCGTGAGTTCGAGCCGCGCATCGGGCTCTGTGCTGACAGCTCAGAGCCTGGAGCCTACTTCGGATTCTGTGTCTTCCTCTCTCTCTGCACCTCCCTGCTCGCGCTCAGTGTGTGTGTGTCTCTCTCTCAAAAGTAAATAAACATTAAAAAAAAACCTACTGGGGTTCAAATAATAAAATACTTCGGTGTAAATCTAACAAAATAGGTACGGGACTTGGGTCTGGAAAATTAGCCCTAAATTATTAGACATAATACTGTATTTAGTTGTTTAGGCATCTATCTTTCCCAGACTCTAGTTCTTTAGAAGTCATATTTAAACATTTTTTTTTTTGTATTTCAGTATTAATCATTCTAATTTTGTAAATGTCATGTTCCACAAAGAAACAAATGAGTGGGTGAAATAGTGACAAGCATGTGTTTGGAGGTTTGAAATGTAGAACTTAGTCTGGTAGTTAACTAGCCTTCATTTGTTAAGCCCAGGCAGTGGAAGTTAATGCTGCCTCATGACTCCCGTGTCATTGCGAAAACTAGACTTCACGTGATTAGAATCTTCAAACTGCCTCACAGCCTTCTCTGTGATACTTCTGCATTCTCTCCTAAACACATTTGAACTTCAGCTCTCCTAAAAAGGCGGGGAGGGACTGATGTCAGAAGATTAAAAAAATAATAATAATTTGGATGTGTAGGAAGCCTGTGGGAGCGAAGGTGGTTGCTCAGATACGGAGATGTGTCTACCGACTCATTACTTGCCTTCTTTCCAGGAAAGCTACATGCTTTCCCTAAGGACGAAGAGCAGTTAGTTAATTAGGGTCCTTAAAATCCCTCAAGGAAAATATTCCAGTAACTGTGACCTTTGTTTCAGTTCAAAGTCTTGATCTCTGTCTCTCCGGGGACTTCAATTTTGGTTTTGCTTTATGACAATCTATATGATCTCACCTTCTAAATTACATGATCTTTAAAGGCAAGAGTATGGCATTCTACATCTCGATGTCCTTCGCAGTTATGGCACAGCCATAAGGCTTTGCTTATAGTAAGTGCCCAAAAGTATTTGAGGGGAAAAAAAGGAATGGCTGTTCGTTTACTGCCTATGTGAAAAGCACTGTGGCACATCTTGGAGCATGCCGGTGAACAAAACAGACATTTGAAGCGTAGGAGACATACAGTAAAACAACTAATCATATGGGCAAAACGTAAACTTATAAAGTATTATAACTAATATTAGGGGAGATGATTGATTAATATAACACGACTTTGGTGGGAGTGAAAACTATGCCCAGGGTCATAAAAAGAGGGGTTCATTTTTCTCATTTGACAATTTTAAATCAAGTGCATTAAAGCACTTTTTAGATGCGTTCAAAGTTGTGGAATAGTTAACGAGCACACCACATCGAATTGTAAGAGGCTAAAATATGAATATAAAAAGATTTACTGTGACTGAATTTTATGTGATTTGCAATTATTGATAGAGATACAGTAAGTTGCGATTTGTTCCACATCCTTGATATTATCAAAACCGGTCCTCTTTTAAATGACATTTGAGAGGCTGTATCATTAAGAAAAAGAAAATTTTGTTGAAATCCTAGTCAGCCCTGATATAAACTATAATAGCCGTGCCTGCTATTATTATTAGTCACTGATGTTCCAAATAATTTGCAAGCATAGAGAAGACGGTTTTGTCACAGTGGAGGTCATGCCAAGTAGAATAAACACTAGGCTAAAAAATTAGCATGTTCTAGAGAATTCTGGTGGGAGGTAATTGGTACATTCTCCTTTTATTTCTTTTTGTCTTCTTTTTTCAACTTGGGAAATTATCTAGACCAGTCTTTTGTACTTCCTTTCCCAGTAATTGTCAAGTAAGGCCCATAGCTTAGTATCCTCATAGAAACAGCAGCCTCTATTAACTGTCTGTTGTTCTTTTAATTACGGTTTACTGTGAAAAGTATGAAAGAACAGAAATGAAAATTAGAATGGGGAAGCCCTGGACCAGAAGCATTCATGTCTATTAGCCTGAGAAAATATTTCTATTAGACATCTTTTTATCCCACGTTCCAAAACCCATCAGGAAGTTATAGAAGATGGGAGGCTGATCTACATTTGACACTGATGTATTAATAAACGATGAATTTCAGGAATGTTTTGCTTTAGATTAATTTAAAGGGACCTCACTCACCACAGAAAGACTATGGTGGATAGATAAGAGTGCTTTGTAAACAGTAAGCATAACCATTCAGACCTCAACATGTAATTCATTTCTACCTTATGTTAAGAGAAAGATATACAGGTGAATTCTTCTCTCTTTTTACAGCTAAAAGAAATGGAAGGAGAGATAAGTCAGACAAAGAGTTCCACCCGGAAAATTCCTGGTGCCACCAGGGATTCCATATTTCAGCAGAGGACTTGGAAAGCACAAACTGGGCCCATACTTTGGAAAATATCCCATTTCACATGGAAGAGGAGGAGAATAACTACCTTTATAATCGGTACTCAACACTAAGACTGAATAAATCAGCCATACATTGTGAATTTCCATTTTATTTTTGTATTCAAAAAATGCCTTTTCAGGCAATGAGTTATGGTAGACAGATAATTGGATGAAAATAATATAATTGTAAACCGTGCCTGAAAATCTCGATGTATGTAAGACATTGGAAAATCTATTCACGCTTTTTTGGTCTAGGTTTTCTCAACAATTAAAAGCTTGCATATTAAACAAAATATTTGACAGTTAAATACCATGGCTTTGCAATAATCTGCATTTTCCCCCCTCCTCTAACTTCTGTCAGCATTTTCCTCTAGTCTTTGGTAGCTGCCGTTCCATTATGACGGGTCTAGCTACGGTTTTCTTTTTATTGCGTCCTCTGTGGCATTTGTTGGCCTTACAGAGTCCTTCTATTGGTGTTGTCATTTGTTTTGGAAAATTCTTTACCTTAAAATTTTGCTTTGATCACATTGTATTTCTTATTCCCGACTGGAAATCTATTTGGGGTTATTTAACTGTCCGCCATCGCTCTCCTTTACTTAGGTTTCCTTGGTCGTTCTATTAGCTTTCTTTTTGTTTTAATAAAAATGCTGACTCAAAGGAGCACAATACACCCAATGTTTATAGCAGCACTATCAACAATAGCCAAAGAGTCCAAATGTCCATTTGACTGACAAATGGATAAAGAAGGTGTGGCACGCGTGCACACACACACACACACACACACACGCTGGAGTACTACTTGGTGATGAAAAAGAAAGGAATCTTGCCATTTGCAACAATGTGGATGGAACTAAATGAAATGTCAGTCAGAGAAAGACAAATATCATGATTCCACTCATATGTGGAATTTAAGAAACACAACAGATGAACATCGGGAGAGGAAGGAAAAATAAGATAACACAGAAGGAGGTAAATCCTAGGAGACTCTCAAAAACAGAGAGCAAGCTGAGGGTTTCTGGAGCGGGATGGGTGGGGGAATGGGTTAAATGGGTGATGGGCGTTAAGGAGGGCACTTTCAGGGATGAGCACTTTGTGTCCTATGTAAGAGAGGAATCACTGGGTTCTACTGAAACCAAGACTACACTCTATGTCAACTAAATTGAATTTATGTTAAAAAATTAAAAAAACACCAACTTTATTCAAATATAATTCACATTATATTAATGTATATAATCCAGTGGTTTTTAGTGTATTTACAGAGCTGTGCAAACATTACCATGATCAATTTTAAAATGTTTTCAGCGACCCGAATAGAAACCCTGTAATTATCGATCATCACACCTTGTTTCCTCCAAACTGACCCCCAGTCACCGGCAATCACGAACCCACTTTCCGGACATCTAACAAAAATGAAATTAGGCACAATGAGGCCTTTCTGACTGATTCTTTCACTAAGCACAATGTTTTCAGTATTCTTCCCTGCTGTAGCATGCATCAGTTTCATTCCATTTTATTGCCAAATAATATCCTATTGTACGGATATACCACTTGTATTTATCCATTCATTAGTTGATGGACATTTGAATTATTCTCACTTTTGGGCTATTATGAATAATGCTACTATGAATAGTTGGTATGGACTGAACTGTCCCCACCCCCCTCCATTTACGTGTTGCAGCCCGCGCACCCAGTATCTGAGAATGTAACTGTATTTGCTGATGGGGTCTATAAGCGGTAAATATGGTAACATGGGGTCCTCATGGGGGGATGTAATTCACTATGACCGGTGTCCTTGCGAGAAGAGAAGATTAGGACACGGACAATGCAGAGATAGTAGCGGTATCATGGGAAAACACCAAAAGAAAATGGTCATCTAGGAGCCCAGGGGAGAGGCTTCAGAAACAATTTGACTTATACCTAGATCTCAGCCTTCTCGCCTTCAGCCCCAAGAGAAAAGTTTCCGTCAGTTACATCAGTTGGTCTCCAGCATTTGTTCCAGGGACCCAAGAGGGCTGGTACAGCACACACACACACGTTTTTGTGTCTGTATATTTTCATGTCTTTGGGGTACATACATGCCTCAGAGTGAAATTGTTTGGTCCTACGGTACCTCTGTGCTTAAGCGTTCACGGAATAGAAAGATTGTATTTTAACATGACTGTGCCATTTAAATCCCCATCAGTAGTGTAAACGCATTCTAGTTCCTCCATATCATCAGGACTTACTCTACCGCCTTTTTAAATTTGTGTGGACATCCTAGTAAATGTCAAGTGGGGTCTCATTATCATTTTGGTTTGCATGCCCATTATGGCTAGTGAAGGTGAGCACTGCTTTTATCTGTGTATTGCTATTTGCACATCTTCTTTGGAGAAATGTCTATTCAAGTCATTTGCCCATTTTTTTTTATGATTGGGTTATGTGTCTTACTCATATTGATCAAAATGTGTCTTATATTCTCTAGATATAAGTCCTTTATCAGATACATGATATCCAAATAGGTTTTTCCATTCTGTCAGTTGCCTTTTCACTTTCTTTTTTTCCACATTGTATTTATCCATTTATTTTTTATTTATTTATTTTGTCATGAATATAATTTACTGCCAAACTGGCTCCTGTACGACACCCAGTGCTCAGCCCAGCAAGTGCCCTCCTCTATGCCCATCGCCCATATTCCCTCTTCCCCCTCCCCCCATCCACCCTCAGTTTGCTCTCTGTATTTAACAGTCTAGTGTCATTTTTGTGTTGCTGGATTTGGTATGCTAATACTCTGTTGAAGACTTTTTCCTCTATACATCAGTGTATAGATATTGATCAGTATACAGATATTTATCTGTAGTTTTCTTTTCTTACAATAATATCTTTGTCTTGTTTGGTATCTTACTTACCAAGTGAGTTGAGAAATTTTACTTCTTCTTATTTCTTTTGGAAGAATTTGTGAAGAGGGGCTCCTGGGTGGCTCAGTTGGTTAAGCATCAGACTTCAGCTCAGGTCATGATCTCACAGTGTGTGGTTGGGCCCTCCCGGCTGGGTTCTGTGCTGACAGCTCGGAGCCCAGAGTTGACTTCAGATTCTGGGTCTCCCTCTCTCTCTGCCCCACCCCTGCTTGTACTCTGTCTCTGTCTCTTTCTTTCTCTCTCTCTAAAATAAATAAACACAAAAATTTTTTTTTAAAAATACCCCATTGAAAATAAGAATTTGTGAAAATTTCATTAATTCTTTAAATATTTGGCGGAAGTTAAACATGACACCATATGAGTTTGGGCTTCTTCTTTTTTTCCCCCTGAGGTTTTAAAACTTTTGTATGTGTCATAGGACTCTTTGTGTTTTGTATTATTTCTTGAATGAGTTTGATCATTTGCATCTTTCTAGGAATTTGTTTTCTCAGCTAATTTTTTCTACCTTTGGAATGTCTGTCCATGGGATTCCCTTATAATGTGTTTTATTTCCTTAAGTTAGGTATTAATGTCCCATGATTGTAGCCATTTTTCTTCTCTTTCTCTCTCTCTCTCTCTCTTTGGACAGTCTAGCTGAAGGTTGGTCAGTTTTGTTGTTTTCAATGAAACAACTTTTGATTTTGTTAATTTTCTCCACTGTTTTTTCTTGACTGTCTATTTCATTAATTTCCACTCTAGTCTTAATTACTGACTTCTTTCCACTTGCCTTAGGTACAGTTTCCTCTGCTTTTTCCGTGTCTTGTGGTAAAAGGTTAAATTATTGATTGGCATTCTTCCTTCTTTGTATTATAGGCATTCAGAGTTTTTCAATTCCCTCTAAGCACTGTTTTATCTCATAAGCAAGTATGAGTGTGTTGCGTTAATTTTTTTCCTAAGGCCTTATTTTTTAAAGAAATTTTTAGTTTGCTTTTAATTTTTTTAATATTTATTTATTTCTGAGACAGAGAGAGACAGAGCATGAGTAGGGGAGGGGCAGAGAGAGAGGGAGACAGAGAATCTGAAACAGGCTCCAGGCTCTGAGCTGTCAGCACAGAGCCCAACACGGGGTTCGAACTCACAAACCGTGAGATCGTGACCTGAGCCGAAGTCGGTCGCTCAACCGACTGAGCCACCCAGGCGCCCCCAGTTTGCTTTTAAAATTGAGGGGAAGGTACAGAGATCTCCCATGCCTACTGCCCACCCCCTAAATGTGCAGATTCCCCCATTATCAATGGTATATTTCTTACAATTGATCAACCTACATGAATACATCGTAATCACCCAAAGTTCATAGTTTACGCTACAGTTCACTCTTGGTGGTGTACATTTTACGGATATAGATAAATGTATAATAACATGTATCCATCACTATGGTATCATAGAGTATTTTCACTGCCTTAAAAATCCTCCTGTGCCTTATCTATTCATTCATCTGTCACCAACCCCTGACAATCAGTGATCTTCTTACTGTCTCCGTAATCTTGTCTTACAATTGGAACCGTATAGCATGTGGCCTTTCACATTGACCTGTTACACTTAATAATATTCATTTAAGTTTCCTCTGTCTCTTTCCATGGATGGATAGGCTGTTTTGTTTTGTTTTGTTTTGTTTTGTTTTGTTTTGTTTAGCACTGACTGATATTCCTTGTACGGATGTAGAAAAATTTTTTATCCACATACCCACTGAAGGACATATTTGTTGCTTTCAAATTTTGGCAATTATCAATAAAGCTGTTGTAAACATCCGTGTGCAGGTATGTTATAACATATTTGTATGGACATAATTTTGGTTATTTGTTCTTTTTGTTTGTTTGTTTTTATATAGAGATTTCAATTACTTTCTCATGTCTCTTGATTTCATTCTGAAGTACTCTCTTTAACATTTTTCATACAATGGTTTTGCTAACAGTGAGTGCTATCCGTTTTATCTGGGAATAGATTCATTCTGCCTTTATATTTTTCAGCTTGTTTTGTTTTTGTTTTTCAATTTTTTAAATGTTTATTTATTTTTGAGAGAGAGAGAGCACGCAAGCGAGCGAGTGAGCAGGGGATGGAAAGAGAGAGAGGGAGACACAGAATCTGAAGCAGCCTCCAGGTTCTGAGCTGTCAGCACAGAGCCCAACACGGGGTCCGAACTCACAAACCGTGATATCATGACTTCAGCCAAGGTTGGACTCCCAACCGACTGCGCCCCCCAGGCACCCCCAGTTTGTTTTGTTAATGTCATATATTAATATGGTATATTTGTTAAAATAAATTGATATTGATATATATTTATTATCAATATAGATATTAACTAAATTCCATAATTTATGGAGATTTTCTTATTTTTTAAACCAAAGTTCTTTTTCTGTCCCAGAGTCCCATTCAGGCTTTTATGTTACATCAATTCTCATGTCTTCTCAGGCTCCTCTTAGTGGCGACTATTTATCATACTTTTTGTTTGTTTTTGATGATCGTGACAGTTTGGGGAAATAATCACGTACATCAGGGGATGTCCCTCTATTGGAATTTATCTGATGTCTACCCAGGATTAGGCTACAGTTTTGTATTTTGTCTTCATTTTTGAAAGATAGTTTTGTTGGATATAGGAATTTTTAGTAGCCCTTCCCCCGCACCCCCTCTCAGGAGTTTGAATGTCATTCAACTACCTTGTGGTCCATGTGGTTTCTGAGGTGAAGTCAGCTGTGAATCTTACTGGGATTTCTTCGATGTGCTAAAGTCATCTTTTCTCACTGCTTTCATGGTGTTCTCCTTGTCCTTCAACATCTATACCATGATAGGTCCAGGTGTGGATTCCATCGTTGCTAACCTACTTGTCATTTCTCTTGCTTCTTTTATGCACAGATTAATGTGTTTTTTTATTCATCTTGGAAAGCTTTCTTACCATTATTTCTTGAATATTTTATCTCTCTCTTCTCCTACTACCTCCAGTATACACATATTGATAAGCTCCATGGAGTTCCACATTTCTCTGAGTTTTGTTTATTCATGTCTACTCTTTTTTAGTTATTCAAACATAATCATTCATGTCTAAGTTCACTAATTCTTTCTCTACCATTTTAAATGTCCTTTTTTCCATTTCTATTACTTTATTGGGATTCTCTCTTTGATGAGACATGGCCACTGCACCTTTAATTCTTAAACATGGTTTTCTTTAGTTCTTTGAGCATATTTATGATAAGCTACCTGGAAGTTTTATCTGTTGAATCTTACACAGGAGCACTCTCACAGTCAAATTTTTGTCCCCTGCTTTGTTTTTCCCTCATGCATGGGTCAAATATTCCTGTTGCTTTGAGTATCTTGTGTTTTCTGTTGTTGTTGAACACTGGAGATTTTAAATAAGATATTGTGATGACTCTGGATAGTGACTTCCATCCCTCTGTGGTTTGATGTTGTTACTTGCTTGTTTGTTTACCGTTCTACTATTTTGGTGAAAAAATCACTCTTCTGGGAGCACAGCCTTGGCATGTGCATGGATACCCTGGGATGACTGGTTTTAACAAGACTTTCTTTAGTTACCTCTTTCCTGGATCTCTTTGTGAAGCTGTCTGCTCGTGTTGGTATCACACAGCTATTAGATTCCACTAATTGCCAGGTGATTGCTATATTGATTTTGACAGTATTCCAGGATATACATTGCTCTACAGTTTGAGTCCCATTCAGTTGAGGCCCCTTCATGGAGGTCATTTTTGAGGCTAGCCTTTGAGGGGTTTTTCCTCACCTCCTAAGGTCTCTTCTTAGCCACATCTTTCCTTACTTCTCTCTGGTAAAATACCTGGCCTAGAGTTTAGCTTGGTATTCTCATGAAGCCACCAGCCTTCTTTTAATTGCAAAATATCCATTGTTTTCAAAGGTACCCTTAGTCTTGAATGTCTTCACACTCTATTTAAATAAAATTAGCTAGTTCATTTGGGAGGATGTGCTTCAGAGCTCTCTGTTCTCCTGACCTACCTCTCACCTGAGCAAAATCTCTATTTTAGTACTCTGCACTTGGGAACATGATCAATGGCTCACTGCCCTTGGAGTGCCACCTGTGCTTTATGAGTTGAGAGCTGGGTGAGGACAGTCACCTCTGGTTTTCTTAGCGTGTCTCTCTCCCAGCATGGCACTCATGCTCTGAGGGGACTGGGGAGAGGTTGACTGAGGACCTAATATTCTAGTCTTCCACTCCTGGAGTAAAGACTCCACTTTACGAGTGGAGGATGGGTATAGGACAGGAGACCCTTACTCTCAGCTATACTCAACTGGAATTTCATTTCTACAACAAAGAGCCGGGAAGACAGGGTGAGAATGGTCTTCTTGGCCACACCCACCTTGAGTTGTAGGAGTAGCAGCCCGTGGCTCAGATGCCATAGGCATTGGCTCTTCCTTACTGAAATACAGTAGATATTATTTTTTTAATGTTTGCTTCTTTTTGAAAGAGAGGGAGACAGAGCACGAGCAAGGAGGGGAAGACAGAGAGGGAGACCCAGAATTTGAAGCAGGCTCCAGGCTCTGAGCTGTCAGCACAGAGCCTGACGCGGGGCTCGAACCCACAGATCATGAGAGCATGACCAGAGTCAAAGTCAGACACCCAACTGACTGTGCCACTCAGGTGCCCCAGTAGATTTTCTTGAATAAATATCCTTCATCTGCTGTATGCCCTGGTGACAATTTCTGGAGACTTTCCATAATTTTTTTTTAATTTTCATCAGTTATGATTGTTTCACTGGGGAGTGGGTCTATGGTGGTCCTCATGCTGTCATTTCAAAAACACATTCTCTTTCATGCCTCTTTGTTTGTCTTCCATTTCCCTAATTCTTTAATTGTGCACAATGCTTTAAAATTTTAAATTTCCATCGCTGTGTGGTTTATTTCTCAAAATTCTAAAACTCATTTCCAAACATCTAGGTCATTTCTTTTCAAATTTGCATTTATTTTCAAATTTACTTCTACTTTCTTTAAACTTGGTCATTATAGTTGTTTATAATCTCTCTTATATTTGTTTGTGATAAAATATACAAAACAAAACATTTACCTTTTTAACTATGTGTAAGTGCACCATTTAGTGGCGTTATGTACACTCATGTTGCTGTGCTCTCATAATTTGATATCTTTTTCTTCCGCATGTTGTTTCTGCTGACTTTCGTTCATGGTGCCTGTTTTCTTGCATGTTTGGTGAAATTTTAATATAAGCCACTTGTTGGCTTGAAAACATATTTATAGGTATCCTTTGAGGCCTGCAATGAAACTATGTTTTTCAGAAATGTTTGTATGAATTTCTTCCAGGTGCCTCAGAAAACACCCAAACCCCTCCTGAGGGGAAACCACTTTAAGTTAATACATTACTTGAGTTTTTTTGGATGGCTTCCTATGATAGGTTGAGTGATGATCCCTCAAGATGTCAATCAATGTTTAACCCACGGAACCTGTAAATATGTTATTAGAGTAGAAGAGAGACGTTGCAAATGTAATTGTAAGAATTCTGAGATAGTCACGGCACCTGAGTGGCTTAGTTGGTTGAGCCTCTGGCTCTTGGTTTTGGCTCAGGTCCTGATCCCAGGGCTGGGGGATTGAGTCCTGCATTGGACTCCATGCTGAGTATGGAGCCTGCTTGGGATTTTCTCTCTCTCTTTCTCTCTCTCTCTCTCTCTCTGCCAGATTTTCTCTGCCCCGTCTCCCACTAGCACTCTCTCTTTCTCTCTCTCTCAAACAAACAAACAAAAAATCTCAGAATTCTAAGATAGAGACATTATTCTCAATGATCTGGGTAGACCCAATGTAATCACAGGGGTCCTTATTAGAGTAAGGCCAGAGGGTCAGAGTTACAAAGAGAAGATGTGAGGAGGAAGCAGAGGTCAGATAAGAGAGAAGATACTAGGCTGCTGGCTTTGAAGATGGAGTAAAAAAATGTAGGCAGCCTCTAGAAGTTGGGCAAAAGAAACAAATTCTTACATAGAACCCACAGAAAGAGCAAAACCCTTCATATCTATCTTAGAGTTAGAAAATACTTAATTCTGCTTTACTCTGACTTGAAAACTGTCATCTGTGGAGCTGGATTTTTGGAGGAACTGTCTCCTATCAGACTGCTCATTTTGGATAAGCTCTAGGATTTTCCTCTCCTCTCTGTGCCCACTGAGGTTTAAAAGAGAGCTTATGGGGCGCCTGGGTGGCGCAGTCGGTTAAGCGTCCGACCTCAGCCAGGTCACGATCTCGCGGTCCGGGAGTTCGAGCCCCGCGTCGGGCTCTGGGCTGATGGCTCGGAGCCTGGAGCCTGTTTCTGATTCTGTGTCTCCCTCTCTCTCTGCCCCTCCCCCGTTCATTCTCTGTCTCTCTCTGTCCCAAAAATAAATAAATGTTCAAAAAAAAATTAAAAAAAAAAAAAAGAGAGCTTATGCTCCATTGTTTTGGCAAATGTCCTCAGGAGAAAATTCATTTAGGGTTTTTCTTAATTCTTCCATTTTATGCATTTGTGGAGGTAACAGCCTTCCCTCTTGTCAGCTTATTGATGACTTTAAAATATTATATTATTTTAATTTTGTGATATTTTATAATTGTTTTATCTTGAATGCTCGTGTGAGTAACCTAACTTTCCATATTATCAGAATCCAGGCAATTGTATTATTTCTTTAATCTTTCTTCCTCTCTGCTCTTTTTAAAGAAAATTATTTAAAACACGACATTACAGTGAATGTTGGAACCATGACTCCTAACCTTTTTGTAATTATATATCTGGTATTTTTACTTATTTATTATTTTGGGGGAGGGGCAATATCTGTATTCACTTTTTTACTTTGCTAATTTGTTCTTTAGCTAAACATATCTTATTTATTTTAAATAGCCACCTTTATATTTAATATGTTATAGACAGGGGCATCTGGGTGGCTCAGTCGGTTGGGCAGCCGACTTCGGCTCAGGTCAAGATCTCGCGGTCCGTGAGTTCGAGCCCCGCATTGGGCCCTGTGCTGACCGCTCAGAGCCTGGAGCCTGTTTCCGATTCTGTGTCTCCCTCTCTCTGACCCTCCCCCGTTCATGCTCTGTCTCTCTCTGTCTCAAAAATAAATAAATAAACGTTAAAAAAATTATAATAATATGTTATAGACATACTTAAAATGCCTAACGTTTAACTCTCATGTCATACTGTTAAAAACATTTAGCAGTATATCTTCAATCTCGTTACTCATTCAAAAGTCCTGTCCTACTCTCCACCCTGATGCTGTGTTCTCACCTGCAAATACTTTCTGTCATTAATTTTGTTATCTCTTCATTTCACATGGATGACCGTCTTGGAGTTGATTTTTGTTTGAGCCTTCCTCGTGTGCTTTGAGTTGTCAGTATATGCTAACAATACCTGGTCACACAGTTACCACTTGGGGAGCCCGGGCTCATGCTACCGATCTGTTTCCCATGGTGTTAGAGAAGGAAAACGTATGCTGATACGTGGCATATCTTGATGGATCTTATCTGTGTATTTGTACACACAGCTTATCAAACTCTGGAAAACGGACTCAAATGCCCCCGGTTATTGATCTTTCTTACTCATAAGTATCTTGTCTACCACCAGTAGCAAGGGGACAGGAGGGAGATTATGCAGGGGATAATTCACTTCGCAACCTCCAGGGGAGCTCAAAGTCAAAAATCCTATAAATAACCACCATGTCTCTTCCTACTCCGAGTACTTACATCGTTTAGTCAAAACCAAATACGTGCGTGTGTTCGTCAATGCAATTCTGTTTTTTTTTCCATCTTTTAAGAGTTTCACACAATTTCTGAAACCCAGAGAAGTCTACTTTTTGTTTCTCAGCACAAATGGTAATGAATGTATTTAATAGCTCTTGGAAAATGAGAGTAAAATATAGTGTGTGGCTGGTCCATTATCTTGAAATCAATATTTAGTATATTGAAATTAGTATAAGATAAATTGATATATATATAAACTATGACTCTGGCAATCAGTGAGTTAAGGGTAAATTATTCAAAATTCTGTGGGTACAATTATTTAACTGTTTGAAATATTGGGAAAAATTGTCAGATCATTGTGTTTAAGAGGGTCTTTTTATCATAGGACAAACAGGAAAAATCATAAACTTGACAATGTAAAAATTGAATATTTCATACATAGAAAATATAAATAATTGTAAAACACACGAAATTGACGATATAAATTTTGAACCTATGTTTTCATGTTGGAAAAGCTTAATAAGATAAAAGAATACAATGAAAGATACAAATATCATCATATTTAAGAATAATTATTATTTTCAGGAAGCAGTTGAATACAGTGATATTATATATTGGTCTCAACTGATAAAATAGTTGACATGATAATTGTATGTAGTTCAATGACAAGTCTAATATTTAAATGTTTAAAAATATTTTTTAAATGTTTAACTTTTCTATGTATAATTCCACTCAAACATATCAAATGAAAGAGTCCATTCGATTCAACATCAAAAATATAAAATAGTAAAAATATTGAAGAGACATGCACAAGGCTCCTATAAACAAAACACATTAATTTATCTGACAGAAATAAAAGGAAAATAACGGGAAAAATTAAAACATACTTTATTTTGGGTAAAGAAAAATATTTTAAACATGTCAGTTCCTCCTGCATCTACAATGCAATAATAATTATGATACTCTCAAGATAAGAGGAGATATTGAAGGAAGAGATTGAAAAACATTCTAGTAACAATTATACAAAAGGATACAAAATCCTTTTATAAAATATGGATAATGGAAAGAAGTTTAGTTGTACTAAATATTGAAAAGTTAATGGCATGAAACACAAAGCATGTTAATGAACTGGATTAAAGAAACTAATAACAGATGCATGGGAACTTAGAGTATGTACTTCAAATCGCTGTGGCAAGGAAGTGTGTTCAATTCACGATGCTGGGACACAGGGCTTATTGGGGGAAGATTATAAAGCTGGATACTTTTACCAAAATCAGGGACAGATGGCTCCAAAATCTTTAATTGAAGTCATATGAAATAAGCAGTAATCATTGAATAATTACTTAATCTTCAATATTAGGCAATCTTTATACCTTTGAGTATGTTGGGAAACCTAGAAGCTGCAGGCATAGATAGCCACACATGAATACACAGGATGAAATTGTCTTCCTGGCAAAAATGGCAGGCACCATAATCAAACTCAAACAAAAATTGAAAAAAAAAGTTGAACACATATAATAGACAATGGGTAGTGTCTTAATATTTAAAAATTCTGACAAATCATAAAATATGGGGCACCTGGGTGGCTCAGTCGGTTAAGCATCTGACTTCAGCTCAGGTCATGATCTCACAGTTCATGGGTTCGAGCCCCGCATCGGGCTCTGGGCTGATGGCTCAGAGCCCGGAGCCTGCTTCGGATTCTGTGTCTCCTTCTCTCTCTGCCCCTCCCCCGTTCATGCTCTGTCTCTGTCTCAAAAATAAATAAACATTGAAAAAAAAGTTTTTTTAAACATAAAATGAGGCTGAATTTACAAATATAACATCAAGGAAATACGTTATATATTAAATGATTCACAGGACAAATATCCATAGCATTTAACATAAGAAAAATTAGTCCATTTATTTTTATTTCCCCAGAACTTAACTACTAATAGCTCACTGTTGATTGGAAGGTCTACCAATAACAAAAACAGTTGATTAACACATATTATGTATGTTATATGTATCATATACTGTATTCTGACAGTAAAAGAAGCTAGAGAAAAAATGTTATTAAGAAATTCATAGAGAAGACAAAATAAATTTACAGTACTGTACTGTATTTATTGAAGAAAACTATGCTTGTAAGTGGACCTGATTTGTTCAAAGGTATGGATCTGTATATATATAAGCTGTTTATCTGACTATAGAACATCAGGTGAATATTCATCTGCAGTCCCTTGAAAGCCAGAAAATGACTTGTAAACAATGCAAGGTCCTAAGTTGTTTCGAATAGATGAGGGATGGTGTTCAAATGTGTGTCTTTATCATGTGTGTGTGTGTGTGTGTGTGTGTCTGTGTGAGTGTGTGTGTGTGTGTGTGTGTGTGTGAGGGTTAATCTGGTAGGAGCACACAGTTGGCCATATTATAAACTGTATGTTCAGAGCTACACATGTAACCTAAAGCATTAGAATAAAATTTGGGAAAGGAAGAGAGAGAAAATCTGAAAGGGGTTTCACAATAAGAGAGCAGACTTAGTAATTTATTGATTCTCATATTAAAGGAACCAGAAGAATGAAGGAAGTATCAACACTGTTCATGCCTGGAGTAAAAGCTTTTTGAAAAGCTTTTGAAAACGTTTTCCTGAGCGTCTCCTTTGATAAGGGCTGATACTGAAGCCCGAGAAGCACTTCCTTCTGAAGATGTACATTTAGCCAAGAGTAGGAAACGCGGGAAGTATATTCATGTTTCTTTTTATCTTTACGGGATTCTAATATTTTATTGCCAGAATTACAATGATTAGAGAAATGTGAAACAAAATGAAGTCTCCATTGAATTAGCAATTTAAACTTGTGCTATATTCGCATCATGTTGAATTATTACTCATCCTTGCTAATATAGCATTTAACAGGGAATTACACTGTCATGCCAGACTAGTGTAAAAAGAAACCCTAATGGGGCATGATGTAAAAGCTATTATGAAAGATTCCTACTATTAGACATCTATGCAATCTCTCCAATCATAATGTTTTGGATTTTCCCATAGGTACCATCACCAAAGTTGGGTGGACGGAGCGGGGCAGAGAAAGTTGAGAAGGGAGAACAGAATTTGCGTAGCTGGGAGCTGTCTTACCTATTTTAATGGGAGAACTAAATTATTTTTGTCATCCTTCCTTGAGAAATATCAAGAGGTGTTTTGAAATTTGGGCCTTCTTTAACCTATTGATTTTTTTTTCTTGTTTCAAAATCAATGCAATATATTTGTATTCTAGTGATAGGTTTGCTAATGGATTATTCTTAAACTCCTTGGATGTCCCGAATGTGTAGTATATGCTTAATCTAAATTAGTTTATAGTCGACCAACTGGACTCTGTGGGCTAGTCACATGGAATTTAGTTTGGATCTGAAGGAAATGATCCCTGTGTTGTTTTCATTTATGTGCAGGGAGAAGTAATATGACAGCATTGGATGCTGATTCTGGGGGAAAATCATTGTGAGTTCTTGCCAAGTGTCCAAAAGTAAAGAAAGGCAATGTGTGGTTTCTCTGGTGATCGTGTATTTCGTCTGGTGATCTGTAAGAATGAGAAAACTTGAATCAATATTTGAAGGAAATTCTTAAAACCCTTCATATTTCAGGGCTCAACTTTGTCATTACATTTTTTAAAAAAAATTTTTTTTTCAACGTTTATTTATTTTTGGGACAGCGAGAGACAGAGCATGAACGGGGGAGGGGCAGAGAGAGAGGGAGACACAGAATCGGAAACAGGCTCCAGGCTCCGAGCCATCAGCCCAGAGCCCGACGCGGGGCTCGAACTCACAGACCGCGAGATCGTGACCTGGCTGAAGTCGGACGCTTAACCGACTGTGCCACCCAGGCGCCCCTGTCATTACATTTTTAATATTACCTCCTGCACAGGCCACTGAAGAATGCCTTTCCCATTTGTCAGAATTCCTTTCTCTTGTTCCTCATCGGAGCCCCCATTCTTAGAGAGCTCACCCTCAAAGACTGGCAGCACCATGCCACGTTCAGGAAGAACCCCCCCCCCCACCATCTTCCTTTTCATTCACCTCTTTAAAGAGTTGATTTTAAATTACATTTTTGCACAGAGACTTCCGCCATGTTCTGTTTCTTTTTACCCTGCACCCACATTTCCTACCTCACCTTTCATTCAGTATAGACTTTTTTCTTTCTTTCTTTCTCTTGTTTATAGGGTTGTAATTGTCCTAAAGCTCGGTGACTGGGTTGACTTCAATCCATTTGTTCTCACTGTGACTGACACCAGCCTCTCCCAGAGGTAGATTCAGCTTTGATTCAGCCAGTGGATATAATTTGGGGGGAAATTCCTTAGAAAAGAGAATGCAACATTCTGAATAAAATACTAGGTAAGAAATTAAGCCTTTGTTTGGAATCAGATAATAAAGCATGGAAAATATATGCTTAGAAGTCGACAAATACCACACACATTCCAAGTACAAAATAGTATTGTTGTTCATTAACTTCCTCTGTAATGTTTTCCCATGTATTGTGGCTGCATATTCTCTGAGTGTTTGATTGCTTCTTCATAAAGGAATTGCTTCTATAAAGAGATCAGAACGATAATTCAGTACTTTCTTTAGTATGGTTGATTAAAATCTATTGCTAATAGTAGGAGCAGATATAGAAGTTTAAGGGATTTTTCTTCCACTTCACAGCTCATTATAGGTAGCCTCATGTTTTATAAGTGTTGTCAAAACAACGGTATCAAATCTCTTTCATATACATCTATCATTAGATGGCAGAGCATTTCAAGTTTTCTCACTAATAGCTTGAATATCTTTTGAAATGACGACATAGGTAACCAGTCTGTTGCCAATATCCTCATTCTCATGGCAAATAAAACCTTTATATTATCTGCGCTGAAGTCAACATTTACATCAAATCAGCACGAAATTTGATTTTTTTTGATGTCTTTTTATGTTTCATACCTCTCCATTAAAGAGTCTTCCCTCGGGGCGCCTGGGTGGCTCAGGCTGTTGAGCGTCCAACTTTGGCTCAGGTCACCATCTCACCGCTCCTGGGTTTGAGCCCCACGTCAGGCTCTGTGCTGACAGCTCAGAGCCTGGAGCCTGCTTCGGATTCTGTCTCCCTCTCTCTCTGCCCCTCCTCCACTCATGCTCTGTCTCTCTCTCAAAACTGAATAAACATTAAAAGATGTTCTTTAATGTAAAAAATTAAAAAATAAACAGGCTTCTCAAGCCAGGCTCTATCCATTCTATTTGAAAAGGGAGATTTTCCTCTTAATGAACTGCTACTTGTATGTGATCTAATCACTTTAAGAGGGTCTCTTTCACTTCTCTGCATGAAAATGTGTATGGTTTCATTGCTTTGGTGGCTTTACTTTATCATCTGTCTTAATCTGAATCTTCTCCCTGTTATTAATTAAAATGATAAAAGTCTCACTCCTGGATCCAACTCAAGGTCTGCAATTTACCAGTTTTTTTTTTTATTAGAATATTCACCTTTCCATAATGTAGTTAAAAGAGTGTAATTCCAAATAAGCTTCTTTTGAAAGGGATCCCAACAATACCCGATGCTACTCAAACAACATCCAGCATGTGGCAAAGTATGAAAAAGACAATGATCTTAACCAATTCAATTAAAATATCTTCCTTTTGATATTTTCAAAAACCTGTGAACACACGTGTGACCTAATCACTAAAGTTCCTATCAGCGCCTTGAAAAGGATTTTGTGCAAGCAAGCGGTCTGGAAGCATTAATTCTTTTTTCTTTTATTTTTTTTTATGTTTATTTATTTTTGACAGAGAGAGACAGAGCATGAGCGGGGGAGGGGCAGAGAGAGAGAGGGAGACACAGAATCCGAAGCAGGTTCCAGGCTCCCAGCCGTCAGCACAGAGCTCAATGCGGGGCTCGAACCCACCAGCTATGAGATCATGACCTGGGCTGAAGTCGGACGTTCAACCGACTGAGCCACCCAGGCACCCCTGGAAGCATTAATTCTTTATCATCATCACATGTCATCTGCCTCAGGGGGTGCCTGGTTGAGCATCTGACTCTGGATCTAAGCTCAGGTCATGATCTCATGGTGTATGGGCTTGAGCCCTGCATCTGGCTCTGTGCTGACAACGCAGAGTCTCCTTGGGATTCTCTATCTCTCCCTCTCTCTGCCCTTCCCTCTCTGTCTCTCAAAATAAAATAAATAAAGCTTTAAAAAAAAAAACAAAACACCTGCCTCGGGCTCCTCCCCTTTTGTGTGACGTGACCTTTCAGTCTGGGGTAGAGAAGACTGAGGTCAGTTGGGCTTAGGCAAACTTAAGAAAATTCATTTGTCTTGGTAAAAATGCATCAAAAAGTGTGTGTGTGCTCAGCTTGCCTGGGTGACTCCGTCGGTTAGGCGTCCAACTTCAGCTCAGGCCATGATCTCATGGTTGTGAATTTGATCCCCGTGTCGGACTCTGTGACGAGAGCTCCGGGCCTGGCGCCTGCTTCGGAGTCTCTCTCTCTCACTCTCTCTCTCCTTCTCTCTCCCCCTCTCCCTCTCATGCTCTGTCTCTCTCAAAAACTAATAAATTAAAAAAAAAAGAGCGTGTGTGTGACAGACAAGCATGTAAGTGAATGCATCATTAGGCAGAGTATGAATTTTTAAGAGTCAGTTTACCAAGGATTGAACAAACACAAAAGTCCGAGTGCGAAAACGGGCAACTGCATCTAAGAGAACCAAAGCTCGTGAGCGTGCACTCAAGGTATTTTGTGAAAGTCTTACGATGTGACTGGGAGGATTTGAGAGTAAGTGTGGGTGTGCACAAAGGGTAAGAATTTGCATTAATAGGGTGCGGATGGGTGACAGAGTCTGGATGTGGCAGAGTGTTGTTTCGAAATGGATCGTGATCAGGTAAAACAGTGGTAAGCAAAGTAAAGGGACAAATAAACAAAACGCCCACCCCCCCTTGCAGGTCGGCTGCCTGTCACCATGACAACCGACAAGCCATAAAAACCAGCCAGGACCTTCTGGGAAGAAATGGAAAGGGCAGACTGCTAATGCAAACATCATCTCCCATTTGCATATGTATTTCATTGGATTGGACCCTGTCTTTTCGTCTTTCACGATCCGTACTTTTCACGTCCCTTATTTTATAAGCCAGGAAAACTTCATCGTTTTAGATTAACACAGCCACTCTTGATATTTTGTCACTGAGGGTTTTTTGCATGGGTGGAGAAGACGTAAGTCTTCCAGATCCATCAGAAGAAAGTTGCAGGTAAGGTGTTCCAAGATACAATAGAGTATTTGTCATCACTACATAGGTGATAATAAAAGGCCAGAAGACAGAAGTTGGACACACTAAGTAACGTACCACGATTCTAGACTCTGCGTCCCTATAAAATTCTTATTAAAGTTCTCAGAATCAGTTTCTGCTGCATACAACCAAAGTCCAACCATAGGTGCTTAAAGCAGATGCGCATTTTTTTCACTGTAACGTGAACTAAATTCAGGTGTGAGCAGCGCAGGGCTAGCTTCGAAGCGTTATGTCAGGGACCCGGGCTTTCCAGCTCTTTTTTGCCATCCTTAGGTCGCCTATGGCAGATCAGAAATGGCACGAACTCTTCACACTTCCATTGGGAGATGAGGGCTATGTCCCCTCTCCTTGCGTCTGGGCAGAATAAGTGACTACTTTGAGTAATAGAAGATGGCAGCTGTTACACTATGCCAATTTCCAGACCCATGCCTCAAGGTACTGTCAGTTTCCACTTCCTCCTTCTTGAAACACTTGCTCTTAGAGCCCCGAGCTGTCATGTAGCAAGTCCAGCTACCCTGTTGGAGAGATCACCCAGGCAGGCTCTGAGAACTACAGGGAGAAGGCAAGGGGCCCCGGGTGGGTGTCACCTCTTGGCCATTTTCATCATAGTGCCAGAAATGAGAGTAAGCTGTCACGCTTCTGGCAAGTTAGTCCTGTTGCCCAGCTAATTCTCAAGGAGAGAACTCAAATAATGCTCTATGGAACAGGAAAATCATCTGATCCACGGAATTGAAATACATAAGGATATGTTTGTTTTTTAAGCCACTAAGTCTGAGGCTATTTCACAGTGTATCAGTAGATACATCAGTCGGTAATGTATCAATAGATACTGTTAGTCTCACCTTATGGTGCAAGATGAACTTAAGCCAGCTTATCATGTTGCAGAAAGGCATTCGGCAGAAAGGAAAAAAAAACAAGACAAAAAAGTACGTAGTCCTTGTTTGGGAGACTTCTCAGAATAACACTTGTTTTTAAAGATAGTTGGCCAAGACCTGGTCGCATTATCTGCAGGAAGGACCGGATGGTGTAGTCTTTTGGTTGGGCACATCGCCAAACTAAACAGATTCAATTGTTTTACCAAAGAAGAAGAGGAATTGATGTTGGGTTAGACACCTAGAATGTGTAATACATCCCTCAACTCTCTCTGTAATATAATTCGTATTTTTTTCTCATTAATTTTTTGATAATTTATTTTTAGGCAAATTCACTGCAAGCAAAATGGAGGAAAAGGTATGGAGATTTCCCATACAGTCCCTGCCACCACATGCCCAGCCTCCCCCATTATGACATACCTCACCAGAGTGGCATCTTTGTTACAATTGACGAACCTACAGAGACACATTATAGCCACTCAGAGTCCCTCGTTTACTTTATGATTCACTCTTGGTGGTGTGCATTCTGTGGGTGTGGACAAACGTATAACGGATGTATCCATCATCGTGGCATTATGCAGAGTATTCTCACTATTCTAAAATCTATGTTCTACCTATTCCTCTTCTAAGCCCACATCAATCTCCGACTGGAGGTCTTTTTACTATCTCTATAGTTGTTTTCCTCTTCAAGAATGTCATATAGGTAGACTCATACAGTAAGTAGTCTTTCCGCATAATAATATGCATTTAAAGTTCCACCATGTCTTTTCATGGCATATTTGTTTAGTGCTGAATAATATTCCATCGTGTGAACATACCACCGTGTTTTTATCCATTCACCTACAGAAAGATCGTTTCCAAGTTTGGGCAACTGTGAATAAGCTGCTATTAAAACCTCTGCAGGTTTTTCGGTGGACATAAGATTTCAGCTACTTTGGGTAAATACCAAGGAACACAGTTGCTACATCGTGACATCGTGTGATAAGATGAAAAACCACTAGACTGTCTTCCAAAGTGGTTGTGCCATTTTGCACTCCTACCAGCAGTATGTGAAAGCCCCTGTTGATTTACATCCTCATCCGCATTTGGTGTTGTCAGTGTTTTGAATTTTGGCAATTCTAATAGTGTGTGGTGATATCTTATTATTTTAATTGCCTTTCCATGATGACCTATGATGTGGAGAATCTTTTCATATACTTACTTCCCATCTCTCTATATTTGTTGATGATGTGTCTTTGACCCATTTTTTTAATGAGTTGCTTTCTTATTGAGTTTTAAGAGTTCTTATATATTTTGGATCATATATTTTGAATATAATAAAATAGGTCTTTGGAAATAATTTCTTCTAGCCTGAGGCTGTCTTTTCATTCTGTTGATGTTGTTTTTCACAGACTAGAAGCCTTGGGGGTTCTTAAAATTTGAATGAATTCTTGGTGGTTCAGTCAGTTAAGTGTGTGACTCTTGATTTAGGCTCAGGTCACGATCTCAGGGTCATGGGATCAAGCCCCATATTGGGCTCCATGCTGAGTGTGGAACTTGCTCAGGATTCTCCCTCTCCCTCTTTCTCTGCCCCTCCCCCCCTCAAGTTCTTTGTCCCTCAAATTCTTGATTAAACAAAGGGGTTTTCTATGTCTGCCACATTCCCAAGAACTCCCTTTCTTAAATGTCTGTTAGTGGTCTTATGTTTCAGACCTTAATTCAACCATTATTCCCTCTATGAAGAATTTCTTATTCTCCCCTTTGGATCCTAATAATGTTGAAGGTTCCCTCTCTGTGCTCTCCTTATATGCTCATCAGACTTCTATCCTGAATTGCTGCTAAACAAAATTGCTTGTTCAATATTCCACTGTTATGAACTGCAAACTATAAGCGTGCATTGTTGTGTGTCTACAACATTTCGCATGGATCCTAATACGTGGATATTTGATACACATTTCTTTACCAAAAGAAAGGGTGAAAGACCTTACAACTAGTTTAGGTGGCCTTTAGGAGGGTTCCACACCCTGCAAACATATACAGAGGAATTTAGGGAGAGAGAAGTCTGCTTTAACAAGCCGTAGAGTAGACATTTCTTTACATCATTTCCCCACAGCTTAAGCTCCTGCATAACAGTTTATTTCCTTTTGGAATCTAGACGTACCCATTATCTCTTCAAAACAGCTCCCAATTACTGTCCTATATAATACTACTACTTTAAAAATTTTTTGCAATTAAAAAAAAATTTTTTACATTTATTTATTTTTGAGAGACACAGAGAGACAGAGCCTGAGCAGGGGAGGGGCAGAGAGAGAGAGAGAGGGAGACACAGAATCCCAAGCAGGCTCCAGGCTCCGAGCTGTCAGCCCAGAGCCCGACATGGGGCTCAAACCCATGAACTGTGAGATCATAACCAGAGCCGAAGCTGGACGCTTAACCAACTGAGCCACCCAGGAGCCCCCAAATTTTCCCAAATAAATTGGACCGCCTGTGTGAAGACCTGGATCCCAGTGCCATCTTTTTCGCTGTGTGGTTTGGGAACATCGCCGCCATTCAAAAATGCGTTGGGCTTCCGTTATATGGGCAAATGGAGTTCATAGGAGGGTGGAATACAAGCTACAGTGTATGAGAATCTCACAGTTCACTGGGGAAACAGACGAGGAATAACTGAAGCTAATGTTATTTGGGCTGATTTGGTCATGGGCAGTCAAGACTATATTAAAACACAGCAGTGGTATCCCGGACCTTGATGAAAGGTAAGGGAAAGCTTCCAGGAGAGGTGACGGCAAAAGTGGTGAAGGACTAGGGCGCCTCCCCACGAGAACCGAGTCCGGGGGAGAGTTTCCCCTTTCTGCAATAAAGGCAGAACGTTTTCTGTTTGGGGTTTCAGGGATGATCAAACTGCCTCTGAGGGAGCAAACACAGCAAGCCATTACCTCCCTGCACTTTTCATAGTTGACTCTGAACCCAAAAGACAAGATTATCTGACTCCTACATAGACAAGATTATCTCACGCCATACATTGGAAGTGTTTACAAATAACAGCATGCTTTGTGACTCAAAACACAGCATTTGTATTTTACAAATGGCTGCTAAAGGGGCGCCTGGGTGGCTCGGTCAGGTCACTGATGGATTCTTGATTTTTGTCTCAGGTCACGATCTCATGGTTTGTGCATTTGAGCCCCACACTGGGCTCTGCACTGTGGGTGCAGAGCCTGCTTGGGCTTCTCTCTCTCCCTCTCTCTCTCTCTGCACCTCCCCCACTCGCTTTCTCTGTCTCTGTCTCAAAATAAATAAATAGCATGTTTTAAAAGATGGCTGCTAAACGTGGTCCTACATTACTTTTTAAAATTCCACAATTAAATGCTTGATCATGTACCTTCATTACAAAGGGAAATTGCAGGAGACTGTTATTAAATAGAAATGGCACATTAGTTACCTGTAATGAAAAAAGTCAACAGACTGGATAATAGGACTTCAACGGGTTGAGAAAACAGTAGGTAGATGGGGCCAGCATTTTGAATCGCGACACATAATAAACTTTTCCGTGGGTCTGTCTCGAAAATATTTTTTGTGCTGTTTGCTCCTGAAGCGTTCTAACTTCGTCCTCCCTTTGACTTTGAATCTGGTGGTGGTTTTCAGAAATTAGCTTTTATGTGATCAAACTGCTCGTTTTTGATTCTGGATTCAAAGCTTTTGTAATTATGTTCAGAGCACTGTAAGGAAAAAAAAAAGCATAAGTGCATCTTTAATGTATGGAGATGGGGATATCAGCAGTCAAGTGAAACTCTGCAGCATAGGAGAGAGTGCACAGGAGGTCAGCGGAACCGTTGGAAAGAATAGAAATTAGATCCTGTCAAAAAAGGGTGAAAGCATGGAACTCATCCTAAGAAAAGAGCTGCCAAAGAGGAATTTAATAATGTATCCTTTTATTTGTGGAGGCAGAATATTAGACACTTATAGAATGGAGCCAATATGAAACCTGGCAATGCCTACCACCTACTTACCCACCTACCAACTCACGAGGAATCCAATTACTGACTATTTAAAAAGTTCCTAGTGCACACACAGCACTTGCTGGGAATTAGTAGGAATAAACAGCAGTTCATATTATATTTACAAATGTTCAAGACTGAGAAGAAAGAGACACGTGCAAGGTGATATAAGTAAGGCTCTGACCTCCAAAAATAAAAAGAACTGCAGAATTAAGAACTCTTCCAATTATGTTCTTATGGTGTGAAAATCCATGTGTGTCTCAGAGAAGACATTTCGAAAAAAAAAAAAAACCCGCGTATTTCACATTCAACGCGCTTTTGAGATTTCTAAAAAATGTACCTTTTTGGAATCAGCCCCTTGGCATATGCTCATTACCAAGGAAAATAAAACAGTTATATGACTAATTAGACTTCACCGTATCGGTTCGGGAAAAGCCTGACAACCCACCCTTGTTATCATAAACTAATGATGCCTCCCCATGTTACATGAAATAATCAGCAGTGGTTCATTACAGCCACGTCGTCTTGCACCATAAATGTCAAGAGATTAAAGGTGAAAGCTTTAGCTTTCACATTTTTTTGTAGATGGATTCTTAAAAGTTCACTGTGGTGGGATTATTTTAGGTGACAGTGACAGTTTCTTCATGACGCCAAAATGTCTACCAGCAAAGTCTAAAAACCGGTCAAAAACTTCTATTTGTTCTTATTTGTATTCATGTCAAATACTCTGCTTTATTGATTGAGGGTTGGTTGGGTTTTTTTGTTTGTTTCGTTTCGTTTTTGTTTTGTTTGTTTTGTTTTGTCTAAAGACCTGTTGGAATCACTGAACTTTTTGAATGATTTTTTTTTTTTTTTACTGCAATAGTCCCCCGACAGGTTAAGCCCGTGTTTAGAGTTCTAGAGACAAAAAGGCAATCTTTGTGTTTCTCAAGCAGTTTATGGTGAATGAGTGTTGCGTACAACACAGCGCCCTAATAGCTCAGCGTATGTACTTTGCAGGCACACAAATACCGTTCTTTTATTTATTTCTTTTTATTTTTAATTTTTTTTCTTACAGATACAATTCTCTTAAGCTGGCCACAGCTTTCAGAAAGTCTGCTGGGAACAAACTTGTTTCACTTTGTTCAGTTCAGCGCCTCCAAAGTTTTGGGGTTTGGGGTAATCTCTCAGTGTGTAACATCATCTAGAAAAGGTGTTCCCTGAAACAAACTATGGGAAAAGCTGTTACATATATTTTTTAAGTTTATTTATTTGGGTGGGGGGGGAGATGGCGGGTGGAAGGGCGGAGAGAGAAGGAGAGAGAGAATCCCAAGTGCAGAGCCCAACATGGGGCTCGGTTCCATGAACCATAATATCATGACCTGAGCCTAGATCAAGAGTTGGCTGCTTAACCAACTGAGCCCAGGAAAAGCTGTTTTAGATTACGGTATGGAATATTTGTGACACACTGAACTATGCTTGAAAATTCTGAACATTTCATTGGAACATTTCTATAATAATGACTTGAGTCTATTGTAGCCTTGTCACCAATTTAAGACTTTTACTGGCACAGAAACCCTTTCCTTGTTCTAACTCCCTAATTACTCCTTCCAGAATTCAGTAAGAAATTAGAAAGCATAGGTAGGCAGGATGAGTTTGAGGCCTCTAGGAGTTTTTGTCAGCTAGAAAGAGTGTTGTATGGTAGGAAAAGATAGAATTCAGTAGGCAGGGAGGGAAAGATTAGGACCTGAGGTCCCTGGGTGAGGAAAAACACAGATTTTGGAACAATGCTGGGAGTGGCTGACCGCAACAGACACCCTCAGGTGTAAGGTTCCTGCTAAGAATGAAAGGACCCAGGGGTGCCTGGGTGGCTTAGTAGGTTGGGCGTCCGACTTCAGCTCAGGTCATGATTTCATGGTTCGTGGGTTCGAGCCCTGTGTCAGGCTCTGTGCTGACAGCTCAGAGTCTGGAGACTGCTTTGGATCCTGGGTCTCCCTCTCTCTCTGACCCTCCCCCATTCATGCTCTGTCTCTCTCTGTCTCAAAAATAAATAAACGCTAAAGAAAAAAAAATTTTTTTAAAGAATGAAAGGACCCGACTACTCGCCCTCAGGTTTCCCACAGGAATTGGACAAAAGACCCGACTGGAAATAAGCAGACCATAAAACCTATGACCCACAAGGAACAGTATGGCTGTAGACCATTGGAAATGAGCCAGTCAGGAATGGACAACCCAGCACCTACAGTTATCAAGTCAACAGGGGTAAAACCCGAGAAAGAACAAGGGGGAAGGGAAGGGAGGGCTGACCAGAACCTTATGAAGCAAGGACCCTTACCTAATGTCATGGGCCCTCACTTTCCAATGTCCCCTTTCTGTAAAGAGAGCTTTTAGACTGTGCTGTCTTTCTGATCTTCTGTCTACTCTAACAAATGTTTGCCTGCTGCTCATTTCGTGCCCACCTCTTCGTTCTTCGAAGCAGCAAGACAACGGACCCCAGGATGAAAGTGAAAAATCCTGCAACAGTTGGACTCAACTCTCTTTTGGAGCTTTAAATCCAACATCTCAAAGACCTAATTCTGTGACTGACAGATTAGTGACCAAAAGGGAAACCCCACTTCCTATATGCTTTACGTCCTTTATTATTATTGCAAAATTCAACTGTCTCAAAAAAATACTACAGGTTGAGGGAGAAGGAGCACACAAAATCAATGGTTAAAGTAACGATAGCAAGAGTAGAAAAGAGCAACATTTTTTGATTCTTCTAAGTGAATACATTTTTCTAAATATATTACATATGATTATTTTGCCTAACCTTAATCGTACCCTCTGTTGAGGCTGGATACTGATAATTTCCATTTACGGATGAGATCGAATCCAAAGAATTTGTGTAAACTGCTCTCCAGTTTACCCCTAGAAGTGGAACCATTTGGATGCAAATCCAGGTCAGGCTAATTTCAGTTTCATTTCTTTTTCATGTTATTTTGCTGGTATTAGCACTGGAACAAACCATTTTAAGTTGAGGAAGAGGAGGAAATGGAAGAAAATGGCATTTTCAAAGAATGAAAACACCAAAGACAACCTGCCCCCTAGGCACACCCATGAGTGACCCCTTCGGTAAGATGAAGTGACTAGAAAATCTATTTTTTTAACTTTTTTTTAACGTTTATTTATTTTTGAGAGAGACAGTGGGAGTGGGAGAGGGGCAGAGAGAGAGAGATGAAGAATCTGAAGCAGGGTCTAGGCTCTGAGCTGCCAGCACAGAGCCCGATGCCAAGCTTGAACCCATGAACCACTGAGATCATGACCTGAGCCCAAGTTGGTCACTTAAGCGACTGAGCCACTGGGGCGCCCCTAGAAAATCTATTTAAGTGAGGATATATTCTCAGAAAATAAAAAGTGCAGGTAAATATATTGACTTGTATTCAAGCAATCAGCTTACAAGAGCATGCTTTATTTCATTTGAATTTTTCATATTCACATTTTATTTAATTGTAAGACTATCTTCATGTTTGGGAAACTGCATTGCACAGGGAACAAGGGGTAAAAAAGGGTGTCACAGCTTTTATCGGATTCTGGAAAAGTATGGACTCCTAATATGAGACTGAGCCCACACTGGAGGGGAGGGTTGTTGAGCTATAGAAATTCAAGTCTGATAAAGTGAAAACGATTTTACAAACCAAGAAATCAATTGTCTTTAGGCATTTAGTCTTTTTTTTTTAAGTTTCAGTTCAAAGATAGTAATGCTGCCTTCATGTCAGAGACACTTAGAGCATGTTTTAGTGTTCTTTTAAAGACATGGCCTACACATTTCCTCTGAATAAGATTTTAAAAATTGTATCAGTCATAGGCCAACTTTTCAGAGCAAAAAACCAAAAGGACGTTTATTCCAGGGATGGTAGGGACCCGGAAAACCAAATCAATTTCCCACTGAGACGCTATTCATGTTGCTAGGGAAGACATGATAATGGTCATAATAGAGTGTGATCAAAGGGTTAAAATAAATGAGAAGAATTAAAAAAAGAAGAAGAAGAAGAAGACCCAGAGGGAAAAGAAAGCCACAAGAAAATAGGTCCACTAATGAATGAGGAAGGGCATGAAATTAATGATGGCTCTAAAACGGCTGAGTTATTGAACTCATTTTTTAAATCTGCCTTTAACAAGAGAAATGAAGCACAGAAATATAGACAATTAGGGAGTAATGAAGACATTGCAAAAATTGCTCTGGCCAACACGAAGATAAGGGAATTCCTTACTTGGCAGGCATTGAAAGGCCCACATCACCCTGAGTTATTCAGGGGGCTGGCTGGCATGTTTATGGACCCACGCATGTTTATGCTCAGAAAATGAAAGAATGTTAGCATGTTAGAGAATGTGGAGAAAATAGACTCTTGAAAGGTATTGGAAACTTCTGCCTGGGAAGGTAACTATCAGTAAAGTATAGTATATGATACTGTTGAAAAATATTAAGAATGGGAAACAGGCAGACGGCCTTCAAAAAGAATAAAGCAGGACATATGAATTCATAGCTTTGCCAGCATAAACCCACAGAAGAATTGAAAGGAAAAATCAAAGAAGCAAAAGTCGAACATTAGGACGTTAGGATCACTTTTGATTTGGTGAGTCACCCAATTGTGCATGAAAAATTAATCAGAGTGACTCAAAGAAAAGCGATTTAATCATGGTTTTGGAAATAGGTCGAAGATCATCATGAGTGATGAAAACATACGGCAAATTGTATAAATGACTAATGGGGCTCCGTTTGGGCTAGTATTGGTTCTGTTTTGTTTAAAGGCTTTGTTATTTATGATTAGCAAAATGATTAATGAATTGTTTAAAGGGTTTTAAAATGGTGTTATTCTCTTCAAGTCAGGGGACATTTGCAAAACCCACAAAGAGGCAAAAAGATCAAAGCAGGACTGTAAATCTCTAAGTGGAGGCTATGCTAAAATATGTGGGGGGTGGGGGTGGAGGGGGTTGAGAGTTCTCCAGAACTCAAGGGTCTTAGCTAGAGAATTATGCAGCCATCTACAGTTCAAATGAGGCAGAAGGCCAACACTTGTGGCAGCAGCAATGATGAAAGAGATCCCTGTTTGTTTCCCCTTCATCTCCGCTGTGCTCAAAGTCCCTCAACGCTTGAAAGACTAGTGGGTGTCTTATCTCATCGATAAGAAGTATGGGAGAGGCACCTGGGTGGCTCAGCCAGTTCAGCGTCCAACTCTTGGTTTCGGCTCAGGTCACGATCTCATGGTTGGTGAGATTGAGCCCCACACCCGGCTCTGTGCTGACAGTGCGGAGCCTGCGTGGGATTCTCTCCCTCTCTCTCTCTCTCTCCCTCTGCCCCTCCCCTGCTCTCTCTCTGTCTCTCAAAATAAATAAACAAAAATTGGAGAAAAAAAAGCATAGGGAAATATCGCATCTTGGGAAATACAGATTCATAGCAGTGCCATTTGAAAGAAAAATGGGCACAAAAGAACGTGCCGCTGAGCAAGTAAGCATTAAAAAATCAGCAGCTTTGAGAACCTTAGTGAGTTCTGGGTTCTGGGCCACTTTGCGGAAATTTAGAAGTGCCCAAGTTAAAAAGTGGGAAGATTAAGAAGAGGCGGACCGGAGGAGAAAACTTCTGGTTGAGTTGGTGCAAATAAATACTGATTAACAGGAAAACATAAAAATTGCAAGATTTGAAATGGGCCATAAGGAAAGAGTAAGCAGTGGTGATTTATCATTGCTGAGAAATAACTCTAGGCATCTAATGAACACCTGCTGTTGCCTGGGAGAAGTAGGATGTGACGTCAGTGACTTAACCCAGAGTGGCCTGGGGGGCCTTCCCATGCCTCTTGTATTTCGTTCATGAGATGGAAGGTAGGTATTCTGACTGCCCAGTTCAAGACATTTAAGTCTCTGCTATTGATGAGAAGGCACCCCTCCCCAAAGAAGATGCATTATGTGTTTTCCTTCCTTTTGGTATCACCAAACCACTCCCGCGGTGTTGACGAGAGCTGTACCTTACCAAATACTTGCGATGTCTGAGACGCTGACCATTATCACCACCACCCATGCCACCCCTCCAGGGCGGGCATTGTTATCAAAGTACCACGATAAGGAAAAGGACAGAACCTTTAAGAGCATTTCCAGTATCACATCGTGAGGAGGTGACGGGACCGGGCAGCGAACCCAAGTGACAGGCTCCAGACGCCCTGCTCTTTACTCCGTCCACCGAGACTCCCTTCCAGGGCAGAATATTCTGTTCCTCTCATTCTCTGTAAAATCTATGGCATGGCGCTTTCTGACATGGGTCTCAATCCGACGGAGTTCTACCGTGTTCTTGGCAGAGTCAGTGATCTCAAGTGGAACAGCCCAAAAGGATTGTTGGTGATGAAGACACTCACTCCCCTGAAAGGTCTGTATCATATTGGTCCAGAGGTCACAGCTCTGACCATGGCCTTTGACTACCTGCCCTTGATTCGAGGCATCCGTGGCAGTTCTATGAACTCAACCAGTGCCTGTAACTCCCATGGGCAGTTTGGCAGTAATTGCTGTGCTCAACAGCTATGTTTTCCCAGAACAAAACTCAGCAAGAGAGAGGGGACTTTTTGCCTTGTATCCCTTGCACGACCATCTGTATACACACGACAATACACTGGCATTCATCTTGGTAGCCTGAGATTTCAAATTCTTCATTCAAGGTTTTGGGCGTTTGTGACAGACATCGAATTTACTCAGAACACTCGTTGAGGGAGACCTAGATGTCACTGGGTTCCTTTGAGGCTCAGTATCTTCCTGAGCATAGCTTCACATGAGACTATAATGTCAATTAAGCAAACAGTTCATTCATTCATTCATTCACTCATTCGCTCATTCAGAGAATCATTATACTTCTCTCTGGGGAGCTCTGACAGTGTTTCAGGCATGATATCCGTCTTGGGACACAAAGACAAAAGCAACAGACTCTGGGCGTCCTCATTCTTCACTGGTGAATCTACTAAATTAAGACGCATTTCACAAAGATTTACCGTTGTTTGTCAAAACACTAAAACTTACTCGTGACTTACCTATTATATAAAGTCAATTCAAGTTTTTCTTTTTCATGAGGCAATTTTCACTCCCATGCCTCTAATATGCTTTCCTAAATGGGGAAGTGACTGAGTTCCTAACATAGTATAAGAAATAGCTTATAATATTGAATATTCCCCCGGGAGTGTACTGCTTACCTGAACTCTGTGGTGAAAACGGAAACAAAATGAAGTTGAAAACGCCGGTTGTTGGGAACAAAGATTCGTATTGTGCACGAATGACATCAGAGCCAGAAATGGGATGGTATACAAAGCACTCTGAGAGCAAGGTGCAGTGGTCCACCATCAAGGACTCAGGATGACGAACCCTACCAGTGCAATAGCCTAGGGCAGGGAGCTGGATTGGTATGATGGATTTAAGCCGTGCGGCACAAAGGTTATGAGCAAGGCGCTGGAATGAACTGAGTGGGGGTGTCTGAGGGCGTTTTCAAATCATGCTAAACATATTTTGGACTGCATGACATAGTTACTGGCAAGCCTGCGTAAAACTGTAGAAAATTTCTACAGGCCACCGTTTTCACCAGGCTTCTTTTCAAGTGTATTTATTTATCTAGAGAGAGAGAAAGAGCATGCGAGAGCATGCAGGAGGGGCAGAGAGAGAGGGAGAGAGAGAATCCTAAGCAGGCTCCGCACTGTCAGCAGGGAGCCCAATGCAGGGCTCGAACTCACGAACGATGAGATCATGACTGGAGCCAAAATCAAGAGTCGGTCGCGTAACCCACTGAGCCACCCTGGTGCCCCTGGTGCCCCATAAAGCTTTTCAAACCGCAATTATGAGCTAGGTCATCCAGGGCAAAGTGGCTTCTAGGTTCTCTGAGAGTCAGTTCTCATTCTGAGGCAGGTAAGTCCCAGACTCTGAACTCGCTCCACGTCAAGGGACACTGGAGTCTAATCCACCGCGATGCCCAATGCCAGGTTCCTCATTCACTGTCCCAAGTATAAACTCTCAAGCCTTCAGTCCTCCACCGCACCTCGACCCAAACCATTCTGGGTGCTCTGCCCTACCCAAAGCCTTTGAGGCCTTCTCCAACTCTCAGATAGTTTTCTGTGTCCTTGAGGCTTCTGCTCCTTTACTAGAAAATTCTCATAGGTTCTTAACCCCTTATCTGAGTGTATTTGCATTAACTGAAATATGGCTTTTACCCAGTACACCTTCTCATGCTGCACTTCTCCCCTATCTTACAGAAGCCTGGACAATTTGTCACGGGTCAGATTTGCAAGCTACAAAGGGGAGACTTCTGGATTTTTAAACAGTTTACATTTAGCCCAGGTCAGATCAGGGAGGCCAATAGGACCAACCTATTTAAGAAAGCCTATGTAGGCAGAGAGGGTCTAGAAATTAAGAAATCAGATAGTCTGTAAAAGCAATAAAAGTTAACAGATTTGAATCCTAATTGTTAGTCATTAATTCTCTTCCATTCTAGGATCTCATGACCTCGGTATAAAGTTCATACTTAAGGAAGTTTGTTTTGGGAGGCAAAGAGAAGCATGAACTATTCATATTAATACGCTGTAAAAATCTGCTGTAATTGAAGTATAAATACATGTTACATGAACACACAGACACACAGACACACACACACACACACACACACACACAAGGTTAGTAAAAGACCAGTTTGCTTTCAAAGAGGTCCATTTTGAACACTGAGTCCTCATAATATTAGGTTTCATGCTATAGCCATAGTGAATTCCCACCAGCTCCCCAATGTGTCAAAATCTGTGTTATTCCTTCTCTTCTGTCTGAAACGTCCTTTTCCATTCAACACCTTTACTTGCTCGGCTGAGTCCTACTCACTTTGTAGATTACAGCTAAGATGTTACTTGTTTCTGGAAGCCTGAGTTGATTCACCAAGTGAAGATTAGATGCCTCTAATATGAACTCACCTACAATTCATATTTTCTTTTTCCTTAATCCATGCCATGCTATCCCGCCATTATCTGTTTCATGATCCTTGATTTCCAACACCCGGATCAATGCTTGGCATCATCAGTGTTCAATAAATATGTGCTGAATGACTACATTAGTTGATCTAATAAAAGATACAATGGATGAATGGATAAAATCAGTAAATTGATGTGTACATATATATATATTTTTTTTTCCTGGCTTCTGTGAGTCATACCAGAGAAAGTTATTGTGTATGAGAAGAATGGAGTCAAAAGGACTCAGTATCTGACCAAGGGGAACATACAAAAGTCATATCGTATCTATTCTTTTACCATTCATTTATCAAATACTGACTAAATCCCGAGCTGTTATCTCAAAAGTAACCCTTTTTGAAAACTGATTTAAACATGTTTTAGATGCTTATTATTTATGTGACAAAGTATCCCTGCTACTTTGCTCCAATAATTTGTTGTTTTTCATGCTTGTTAGAAGCAAATGACCAGCTTAAACCATTAAAAAATCACACCAGCTTTATATATAGCACATACGTTAAAAGCTTGATGATATTTTTTTTTCTCTTTTCTTTCAAAGGAATTTTAAAGCATGGGAATAATTGTCAAACTAGGCCCAATTTGCACTTTTCATGAAAAATTAACCTGTGTCTGCAGATTCAAAATAAGGGATGGCAAATGAATAAGGAAATTAGCTCTGTTCTGTCTATGTGCAGGTCTCATTGGTAGTATGAAGATCAGCATTCAGTTCAGCTCCATCCCTGGGATTGGAGGAGAGTTCTGTCGATACACTGGATGCTATGGAAGCTCCACCAGACGCTAAGAATTACTTCAAGAGTTGAAATCTTGTTTAACTCAAGAATTTTTGTTTTTTTAATCAAGGGGAAACTAGGCACATGCAAAGAGCCATACTTCCTATAAATCAGAGTGGAGCTTCCGGAAATCTATTCATATAGAGTAAATTGTCTTGAAGACAGAGGAAGGTTTGCAGGTGGAAATAGGATCTCTGAGCATACCAGATTCCATTCCTTATGAATCCCGTCCCTTGCGGGCCCCAGTGACATCATTCACCCTGAGTTGGGAATCGGTTCGTCACCTGGCCACAAATGACTCACTGATAATGTTTGCCATGCTTACTAAGGTGTGGAAGCAAGAAGGTTTTCATCCAAAGAAGCATGTAAATCTCTCTGGGAATTTGTGTAGTGCTTTGATCAGTGCAGAGACAGAACAAAAGTGGAGAGAAAGCCTACCCATCAACTTATTAATAAGGGTGTTAATAAGGGTGATATATACAGGCTAAGCTACATTTGGATTGCTTATAAATTAGGTGAGGTTCCCCATTCCAAGTACAACCATCTTGCAGCTTCTGTTTCCAGGTTATATTCCAGTAAGACCCCTCTTACAATAGGTTGGATTGCAGATCCTAAACCTTGACTTGTCTTTGGCTTCTTGCACAAGAAACAGTTTATGTTAGCTCCACTAGGGGCCATGTTTATTTTTAGCAGCTCTTCTGAGTTTCTAGAATAACATGTAGCAAACCAGATCTCATGTGGCTGAAAAAAATTTCCCGGATGCCATGATGTCTGACGGTACAATGTAATTAGTTATGTTCTAGCACGTTTATAGTCTTTGCTAGAAGAGTGGAACTAAGAAGAAACTAAAATACTCTATGTAATATTTCATAATCCCCCCCATCGCCATAACAACACATACCCAAGCAGCTGGGTCATTAGTAGCATATTGAGAAACTCAGCCTTCCTTTGTGAACTACATTACATTCAATTTGTAGATGTTGGCCTTTCAAGGTCTCATACTCTTTTCCTTGAGAGGTTTTGGCAGCTCAGATCAGGATGCACCAACTTAAGATTTGGCAAAATGTTCCAGAGGGAACTAGACGTTACCAATATTTTTGACATTATGCATATCCCTGCCCTTGCTTCTATACAGACTCAGTAGACCAGGAAAAGAAATTAAACAAATTAATCTTTTATACTATCTGAAAAACTGAATGAGTGGACAGTGAGGGTTCTACCTAGGGAAAAAGCAATCCAGACAAGACAGATCAAGGACGCGTGAATCTTAAGACAGCATACGGAATCTTGGACCAACAGCACAGAGATGTATCTTGCAAGAAAGGAGAGAGAAAAAGGAAGAGTCGAAGTGGAAGCTAGACCACAGAGGGACACGTATGTCTTTGTGAGGCTTTTGGCTGCTGTTCTGTGCAACATAAGAAGCTATTGAAACCTTTTGGTTTTTAATTGACCTGAAACTCACTTCACTTAAAATTAAACATTTCATTTTTTAAATTCACTTTTCATTGAAGGATAATGAAGGTACAGTGCTGTATTCCAGGTGTAGAATACAATGATTCAACATTTCTACATATTACTCAGTGCTCATTATGATAAGCGTACTCTTAACCCTTTTATCTATTTTAGCGGGAACAATTCCCTGACATTTAGGACATTATAGTGTTGTGCAACCACCGCCTCTATCTGGTTCCAAAACATTCTCATCAGTCCAAACCAAGACCCTGAAAATACTAAGCAATTACTCTGCATGCCCTCAGCCCCTGGTAACCCCAATCCAATTTCTGCCCTATGGATTTAACTATTCTGGATATGTCATGTACATAAAGTCTTCCTGTGACCTTTGTGACTTACTTAGCATATTGTTTTTGAGGGTCTGTTGGAGAATTTATCAGCACTTCATTCCTTTCTATGGGTGAACAATATTACAAAGGAATATACAACGTTTAGTTTATTCATTCATGTATGGATGGGCATTTCGATTGTTTCCACCTTTTGGCTATTGTGAATAATGCTTCCATGAACACATTCATCTACAATTTTTGCTTGAACACCTGTTTTCAATTATTTTGGATATATACCTAGAAGCAGAGTTGCCCAGTTGCGTGATAACTGTATGTTCAACTTTTTTTTTAACATGAAATTTATTGTCACATTGGTTTCCATACAACACCCACTGCACATCCCAGCAGGTGCCCTCCTCAATGTCCGTCACCCACTTTCCCCTCCTTCCCACCCCCCATCAACCCTCAGTTTATTCTCAGCTTTTAAGAGTCTCTGATGGTTTGTTTCCCTCCCTCTCTAACTTTTTTTTCCCCTTCCCCTCCCCCATGGTCTTCTGTTAAGTTTCTCAGGATCCACATAAGAGTGAAAAGATATGCTATCTGTCTTTCTCTGTATGACTTATTTCACTTAGCATATGTATGTTCAACTTTTTAAGGAACCAAAACCTGTTTTCAGTGAGGGGTTCCTGGTCAGAGAAAGGACTTGATATAATCTGTGATTTAAAGGATAATTCTCAATGCCATGAGGAGAATGGCTTTCAGAGGATCAAGGCAGAAACAATGACACAATTCAAGACTTAGCTGTAACCACCTGCCTTGAAGAGGCACATAAGCCATGGAGAATAGAGAGAAGTGCTCCAATCTGAGGAATTAGGAAAGAGCTCACAGATTTGTTGATGGTTTGGACATAAGGGAAAGAAAGGTGGGAAGGATGTTTGTGAAATATCTGACTTGAGGAATTACAAGATTGAAATGGCCAATGACTTCTAAAAGGGAAACTGTGGAGTACTAGGTTTAAGGGATAGAACCAAGGGTTTGGTGTTGCATATCTTAAATTAACCAGATCTCTTCAACATCTTTATCAGAAACCTATCACTATGTAACAAACCACTACAAAACTTTGTGTGTGGGGGAGTGGGGGTGGTGGTTAGGAATCTTTGTGTTAGCAACTGAGTCTGAGCTCAGTTGAGTAGTTCCACAGGCTTCACATGGGGTCACTTGTGGTTGCAACAGGTTGGTGGATTAATTGGGGGCTGGTTGACCTAGGATACTTCAAATGGGATGGATCATTCTCCTCCTCAGATGGGATGGGTCATCTTGTCCTCCAACAGACCATCTCAGGCTTTTTTATGTGGAAATTTCAGGGAAAGAAGAAACAGTGTGGAAACTGAAGTTCCTTTGAGTTCTTGGCTTGCAACTTCCATAAGGTCACTTTCACTGCATGCAACTGATCAATAAAGTCACAGTTTCAACCAAGATTCATTGGGGCAAAGAAGATCCAACCTCTTGATGGGGCCATCAGGATCAACTTCCAAAGAGGTACACAAAGCCAGAGTAGAGTCAGTGGCTTTTTTAAAATGGCCTAATCTATCACACCATCGAAGTTGAGATATTGAAAACATAATTAGTTCTGGGTTCCTGAAGTTCAGGAAGGGAGGCTGGGCTAATGAATGAATGGAGATTGATGAAGAAGAGAATCTTTCCAAATGCTGAGCCCCGATGCTGTCCGAAAGTTTAAAACACCATGAAATAAGGAGGAGACTGAAAAGTGGATCAGCAAAGTAAGAGGAAACCAAGTGAAAGTTGTATCCAGGAAGTTAAATTTGGCATAGAAATACACTATGCATTTGTTGTTTATGCAGTGCATGGTGGCTTTTCTGACAGTTAAATATCTTTGAAATTACCTGACCAACATAGTGACTGCTTTCTCTCTAGCCCTAGGCTAAGAGAGGGACAGTGGTTTATGTGAATACCAAAATTCTTCCTGTACTAAGCTCATTAAAAGATCTGAACTTCCATTAATATCCAGGGAAAGTAGGCCAGAAATTGTCTGCAATGCTAATGGGAGCTATGAATTTGAATTTTCATTGAAGTAATAAGGCCATGTGTTTTTAAACAGTGGTAAAACTCCGTGGTGAGGGCGATTGAAAGACATTCACTTTATAACCATGTTGAAAAGCATAATATTTATTAAACATCATCCTATACATAACATTGTTCTAGGTCCTCCCAATTATGCAAAGTTGAAGGAAGCACTTGATCTTGTTATTCAATGGCTTGCCATTTAAATAAGGCTACATAGATGAGACAATAAAGTCTATAAATTGCTAATGAGAAGAGTGATCATAGTCACACAGAGACATATCTATGCAAATCATGGAAAGATATACTTAGCAATAGAGTATAGAAGAGAAGGACCAGGGGAAAAAAAGAGACAGAAAGAGAAAGTGAGTAAGCATTAGGGGGCCAGAGCAAAATCCCTACCAATTTGTAGTGTCTATAAACACATCTCTTGGTCTAATAAAAGGACCAGTTGCCATTTATGGTTTTTTTACCATTTTTGGAGCACCATTCTAAGTACAACCATACCAATTCATATCTCATAGCAACCCATAAGGTACAAGACATTGTTTTGTGCCTACACCACGTCAGTTGGCCCACTTGTGTTTCATGCCCTTGGTCAGCATTGCCCACAAAAGCCTGCTTCCGTGGCTCTCTGTTTTCCTGCCCCTCAGACTACTTCTGAAGCCTGAGACCCACACAGCACATATGCAGACACAGGTTGGGACAGTCCTCAACGAATGGGGGACAGGAGTCACTGGATAAATACCTCGGCTTTCCTCCTTTTGGAGGGATCATTTTGAGATGCGTTCTATGTAGTTTCTCACACAATCCCTAGAGCGTTTGGGCTTTAGTTGTCTACACAGAAACTAGCTTAGCAATGCATCTTCCCTTACCTTTTCTTCCCTTACTGTTTCATTGACCTACCTTCCTCACTGTGCTTTCTGTATTAACTATACCCCAGTCCATGTGTCAGTCACTGTTTGTGGAGAACCCAAATTAAGGCAGGAAGGAATTGTTCCGCACTTTAACAGATATGAAAAGCAAGTCCCAAACATTTAAGAACTTGATCAAAATCATTTGCAGAGGTTATTAGAATCCAGATTGGCCCCTCATTTTCCAGCATAACACAATACTGGATCTCTCAGAATCAAGGTTTCCTTTCTTTATTTTTTACAGATAATAAAATATTTATAGACGGCACTGTGAAATTCTATGATTCCAAATGATAATATCTTATGCCTAAAATAAGGAAGATATATTTCCTTGATATGAAATGAAGACCTAGAACATTGAGAAAACCTCCCTCCTATTCTCAAAATAAATTATTAAAGGAATATTCTCATATTTCAATCCCTGAATGTTTTATTCCGATAGATAATGCATCGAAAGACCCCATTTTTAGGATTTTTGAAAGATTTTTCTTTGTGATCTCTAACTTTTGGTTAAGATCCTTCCTCCTGGATTCACAAGGACTTAGATGACAGTTGTAGCCTGCATTTACATACTATTTTAGTGTTTAACGTGCTTGCACCTATGTTATTTCCCTCAACTGTTGCAACAACATTATGAGGTACATAAAATCATTTTACAGATGAGGAAACTTCATTGCAGCAATTGAATCTTGCCCCCACTCATGTACAAGGCATATGGCAGAACCAGGGAATGAATCCACATCTTCCTGTAACCCGAGGCAGGGCTTTGTCTCTTGTAGCATAGCCGTTTATGAAGTCTTTGCAGCCACTGCTGAGGAAAACAGTAAAGAATAAACTCTCTGGGTGGGCCAAGTGGAAAGGAGGTGGTTTAGGAGCGTTTATAAAGAGTTTCCTGTGACTTGGCGTCTTTTAGTCTCTGCCTTTCCAAAGTCCATTCAGATGATGGAGAAATTGGGTTCCAGAAGAAGGTACAGAAAAGAAACAGTATGGTAATACCAGGTACTCAAGTTCTAGACCCTGACTCAAGTGTTAGCCAATTATTCAACTCCACTGGAAGTTCCTACCACTTAACACATCTTCAGTCTCTTCGCCCTCAGTTTCTTAATCTTTAGAGTGATACTGGCAATGCTGTTTCAAACAAGTGTGTCAATGAACTTAACCTTCAACCAACAGAGTCAATTCATAAATGGCTGTGGTCATCTTTTGCTAATTTCAAGCTTCTGGTTCTCCACACACGTGAAAGGGAGATAGCAAGAATCTGTGTCCGATTACTTCACATTGGCCCTTTCTTAAAAGGCAGGGAAATGACTTTCCAATTAATTCTTTCAATCTGAGCAGATGTACAGAGCAAGATTTTCTATGGTCTTCACCTCTTTACCCCCACCCGAGGAGTGAAAAATCCTTTCTATCTGTCTGCATGGCATTTTAAGTGCCATATTAACAAGCCAACAGCAACCCCCACTCTTTTACCTGATCTACAATATCCCCAGCTCTGTTCTAATCTGTTGATTCCAAGTCTGTTTTTCTCTGCAGGTTATTGATACTTTTCAAAACATTTTTTTTTGTAAAATACACAGAATATTTGTCTTCTCAACTGTTTCTAAATTGGCAACTCAGTGGGGTGAACGTTGTTGTGCAACCATCACCATTGTTCATCTTCACAAACCCTTTTGCTCCGCAAAATGAATACTTTATACCGATTAGACAGTAACTCCCCTTCTCCTCTCACACCAGCCCAGACAACAACCATTCTACTTTCTGTCTCTGAATTTGACTACTCTAAATACCTCCTATAAGTGAGATCAGGCAATATTTATCTTTTTGTGACTGGTTTATTTCACTTAGCAAAATGTCTTCTAGGTTTATCTATACTGACGCATGTATCAAATGACGCATGTTCATTTTTTAGGGCTAGATAATATTCTACTGTGTACCCATTCATCCACTGATGATGCTTGGATTGCTTCAACCTCTTGGCTACTGTCCACAGTGCTGCTCGGAACGTGGTTGTATAAATATTTCTTCTAGATCCTACTTTCGGCTCTTTTGGATTGTAGAAGTGGAATCGCTACATCATTTGGTAGTTCTGTTTTAATTTTTTGAGAAAATTCCGTGCTATTTTTAAGATGCATCTATTTTCATTCCCACGGACAGTACACAAGAGGTGTGAGGTGATAGTTGATTGTAGTTGTAATTTGCAATTACCTAGTGATTGCTAATGTTGAGCATCTTTTCACATGTTTGTTGGCCATTTGTATATCATTTTTGGAGAAGTCTCCATGCAACTCCTTTGCCCATTTTTTAAAAATATGGAAAACTTCATGCATTTATATGTTTGTCCTTGCACCAGAGCGTGCTAATCTTTTCTGAGTCTTTCTAATTTTAGTAGATGTGATACCAAAGCGAACCTAAGTTGTTGATTCTTGATTTGCATTTGTAGTGTTTCATTAACACTTTCCTCTTCTCAACAAACCACCATTCCCCACTATGCACCTACGCTCAATACAGTTTTCCACAAAAATTAGAGAAGGAGATTTGTATGCATTCTTAAACTTATTTCTTGTTCATGTTCAAGTCAGTGGCTCTTTCCATTGCTTGCTTACTGATGGTCTTTGAGTTTTATCTTTCTTTTGTTTTGTTTTGTGCTTGTTCATGTCACTAAGTTTAGGGAAGTGGAAAATTTTAAGGTCTGGCTTAATGATGCCACCTTAAACAGCCTGATGAAGGTAGAGATGACTAAGGAGCAATATTTCAACCCTGTGTCTAAACAGGACATTAATCTTGCCCTTTTTTTTACAATTTTTAATCAGAAGTTCCTAATTTTCTCACCATTGATGTAAAAATCATTTATGCTTGCGGCGCAACCAACATAAATCATTAGCACACAAAAGAATAGTAAGCAACCTTTAATCAATACACTTCCTTCTATGAGACACGGTGGAAATGAAAGAATACAATTTGTCATTGATCAGGAGTCTCGCCAACATGTATCCAGGGCCCCATGTCTTCCCAGTACTTACTTTGCTCCAACCAGGCTGGCCTTCTCTACGTTTTTCAGACAAACCAAGGTCATTTCCTTCCCATGAACTTTGCGCATCTTGTTTCTTTTTATCATTTCATCATTTCGTTGAGATTTTAGCTTGATGCCACCTCTTTGGAGGCCTCCTGACACTTAACCTAATGGTGCTGTCTCCTGGACAGTCACTTTCTATCATTTTATCCACTTGGTTTTCTTCACAGCACAAATGACTTTCTGAAATTGTCTTATTAATTATTCACTGGCATGATGTTTATTTTCAGCCACCTTCCCTCATTTTAATATATGTTCCATGATTGCAGAGATCTGTGTCCTTGGTTTACTTCTATATCCTCAGTGCCTGAAATGGTGCCTGTGTAGTGGCGAATGTTTAATAAACATATGTCGAATGAATACCTGGTGACGATGTTGATTAGGGGTCAAAATTTTTTTCTGTAAGGGGCCAGATATTTTAGCTGTGCAGGCCATTTAGTCTCGTTACAACTGCTCAAATCTGCTGCTGCAATGCAAAAGCAGCCATTAAATAATACCAATAAATAAATAAATAAATAAATAATTAGCTTGACTAATATTGTGTTGCAATAACATTTTATGCACGGAAACAAGGAAGGGGCTAGATATACAGGATATGCAGGACATGGATATATGGATGTACGGATAGATACAGACTGCTGGAGTAGAGTAGATCATCTCTTGTCAATTTTCATGTCAGGGCACACTTGGATGTTGAGTCATTCATTTTGGCTAATGTTTGCCCCCCCCCCCCATTTGGTAATAACAAAAATCCAAAGATAAAGTTGAATTTACTTCTAAATTATAAGCAATAATTGAGATAAAGATAATATTCCGGATTTTCTCTGTAGTAGTGTGACCCTTGTTCAATCAGCAGCTTCAATGGAAAGAGGAAATTGGTGTTAAAGATAACATGTTGATGGGAGGGATGGTTTGACATCATCGTTAGTATTCAGCAGGGGTTCTCGTACTTGAGTGTGATTCCAAACGAGCACCGATGGCCAGACTGCACCCACAGAGTTACTGGGCTAGTAAATCTGGGGTGGTGCCTGAGAGTTTCTGTTTCTTTCTCGTTCTGGGTGATGCTGATGCAGATGGGGCAGAGGCCGGAAAGTGGAGAGGAGATGCGTGTCAAGATGTGACCGAGGTGACACAGCTGAGACATGGTCTACATGATAGGAGGGGCTGTGGAAACGAGAAGCAAGACACAAATGAGAGGGAATTATCCAGAAGAGTAGCATACACAGGGGTTAATTTATGGAAAAACTGAATTTCGGGGAAAAAGATGAGCTGGCCCTTGGGGGATGTATGAAACAAGAAGAGAGGAAAGCCTCAGAAATTCTAAATTATGTCTAACTACATTTTCTTCTTTAACAGAAGTACCAGACTCTATTCATCTGTCTGCACTTGATGAAGCATGGCCCTTGATGATACACTTCCTGATATTACATTGGATAAAATGAGCCAATCCCTTTGACAATGTATGGTTAACACCTGGTTTTATGAGTGTAGGCAAAGGATCCTGACACACGTGCAAAACAATGTGAAGGGCGATGGTTCATGGTGGCAGTGTTTTCCCTCAGCTGCATCCCATTAACAGACATGGCAGGATGGACAGGTTGATGTTTCTCACATAGAACTGGAGGAAATGTGTTAAATGAGAGAATGTTTGTGACATGGTGTAGTAAAAAGTTAAACCTCATCTTGTCAGAATCAAAAACACACACACAAATAAATCTAGCTCTTTTCCTAAGAGAAACAAACAACAGATGCAGCTAAAAGATATCAATACTAAGATGGAATACACAAATGTAAATGTTTATATAATTTCATTAAGTATAAATGGACCAGTTTCCAATTAAAGGGAGAGAGCTTGAGACTGGCTTAAAAAATTAAAATTAAAAGTTAAAAAAAAGGCAAGACTGAACTGCATGCTGTCTATATGATAAGTTGAGAGCAAAAGAATAGAAGAATATGGCATACACATTATAACAATAAGAAAAAATAATAGACAAAGTATTCTTTAAGATAAGGCTTATTAGCCGAAGTAAATATTCTATCATGATAAAAAGGGAAGTTTATCAGGAAGATATACTGATATTGAATGTGAGTATACCTAATAAGAGAGCTTCAACATACATATAGCAAAAACTACCAGAATCAAAGCAAGAAATAGAAAAAAACCTACAATTGAACGTATTTTCAATTAATGAGTCATTATAATCCACCAGTTATTGTTGGAATACCTAAACAAACAGTTCAGCAAGTACATAGTGTATGTAACACATTCAGCTCGAATTCATGGATGCTTAAAGAATCTTCTCCTGAAAAATGAAACTTTTGGAGGAAAAGCAATAAATTCCCAAACGGATCTCCACATTTCTTATTTTCTGGGCATATCAAACATGGCCATAAGGGTATGTGTCCTCTTTGAGACCTCTGCACCTTCTATAGCCCACTTCCTACTGAGAGCTTTCCTAAGACTTGCCAAAAAAAAATGATAACAATAATAACAGAATTTTCAGATGAAACTAATGGTCTTTGGCAGCTTAATTTCTTCAAAACCTTATTAGCTTTCTTATCTTTTACTTCCAGCCAGCTTCATCTATAAGTGACCACACCAAAAGTTGTTTTTGACAACATACTCAGATGGCTTTTATCTACTTGCTTTCCAGTTCCCTTATACAGCTCAATAGCAGATACCTTGAGGAGATGAGGCCTGAATACAGCACATCTCCAAAATTATCACGTTATTGAAGTAATAATTCTCATCCTGTCTTTGTCAAAAACACCTTCTAAATGTACAGCTTCTAGTTCATTCCTGAGCCATGTAATTGTGGATGGAAGTCCCGTATCCAAAATAACTACGTTTTTAGCTATTGACAAAAGAGAGAAGTTCTGCTTAACAAGGGCTTCATTCATTCGTTGCTGTGAAACAAACTACTTGCAAAGGACAATTACATTAAGTTACATAATGTGTGGGTTAGGAATGTGGCAAGGGCTCAGACGAGCAAGTCTTCTGCTCCCTGTTGTATCCACTGGAGACGTTCAGTGCTGTTTCACCGGCAGGTGGATTTGTCAGAAGGGCCCAAGATGGCTTCATTGATATGGCTGTTGTCTTCAAGGCTGATCTTAGCTAGAACCTCTCCCTATCAATGGAAGCATAAGGCTTCTTTGTATTACCTCTCTAGAAAAATGGGACATTTTTCAGGTGGCTTGGGTCTCCAAGAGACCAAGACAGAAACAATCAGTCTTCCTCAAGGCTCCGAGGCTCAGAACCGGCATGGAATCACTCATGTCGAAATCAATGCCAAAGGAATATTCTCCATGTTGCCTATGTCTTGCATTAGAGATAGGTTTGTAAAGGGGCCATCTTGCCACATACCTAAGCATACAGGCAGAACTAACCAGACTAGCATATGCTCACGAAGGGGCTCAAGGCTTTCTGAAGCAAGTCAGCATGCTCGGAAATAGCAACCAAATAGCAACCAGGCTTGGCAACCAAATAGCAACCAAATAGCAACCAGGAAGCATGAAGTTCTGCTTTTCTGATCATTTCATTCCGAACAACAGGAGAAAGAAGAACCATTGCCCATGTGCTCAATTACTCAAACAGTAGTCTAAATTATACCTTATTTTGGAGATTGAGAAGTGGAGCACAGCCATATGTGAAACCCCACATGAGTGCAATCCAGAGGAAAGGCTGTTCAATTCGGGCATATGTTTAGATTTCGTGCTTATCTCTAAACAACGCAGAGAATCTGGGATGCCTTGAACATTGACATGATCTAGTTGGGGCTACACAATCTTAAGTCTTTCACCTTGTATGTGAAATGTATCAACCACCCACCCTTTAACTTGCAGCACCCTTAACTTGTTCCTTGTCTCAGCCCGCTGAGCCTTCCTGCTATATCCCCATCCTTCTTTTAAGAAGCTTATTATTATCATTATTATTACTTTGCTTTAGTAAGAGGTGGGGAAAAAAGTCTTCATTATGTAAAATGTGATATATAAATCTACGTGCAGTGCTTCTAAAAGTAGAACGTCTGCCAAGTTCTCTAGCAACATTACCAGTGTATAATTAAGTACTCTTTTAAACTATAGTTTATGTTTATGTGAAGGGAGAGTGCGGAACTCAGAAATAGTAGTTGTTGTGGGGTGGGCTTTTTTTTTCTCTGTATTTTTAAATTATATGTTGGATTCTGTTTTTGACAGCTATGACTTTTTTTAAGCTTATTTATTTATTTGGAGAGAGAGAGCGCGGGTAAGCACGAGTGGGGATGGGGGTGGAGAGAGAAGGAAAAAGAGACAACCCCAAGCAGGCTCCGCACAGCCAATTTGGACCCATTGCAAGGCTTGAACGCATGAACCGTGAGATCATGACCTGAGCCAAAATCAAGAGTTGGACACTTAACTGACTGAGTCCTCCAGGTGTTCTGGCAGCTATGACTTTTAACAAAACTGGGGGTGCCTGGGTGGCTCAGTTATTTAAGCATCTGGTTTCAGCTCATGGTTTGTGAGTTTGAGCCCCGTGTTGGGCTCTGTGCTGACAGCTCAGAGCCTGGAGCCTGCTTTGGATTCTGTGTCTCCCTCTCTTTCTGCTCCTTGCCTGCTTATGCTCTGTCTCTCTCTCTGTCTCAAAACTAAATAAACATTAAAAAAAAAAGTAACAAAACCGGAGTTTCAGTTCTAGCAATATGGCAGTCATGGTGACCAGAGCAATCCTTGTGAAACAAGGTACCTAAAAAGTCCTGAATAAAATGTAAGCTATTATGAAATAGAACAATCTACAGAAGCTAGAGATTGAGAGAGAAAGTAAATTTAGAACAGTATTGAGTATTGATGACAGAACATTTTCCAGAGCATCTGATTATCTCTGATGGCCTAGAGCTGAGTATTTACGTCGGTCTTTTTGTGTTAGACTGTAGATAAAGCCAGAGACCCTTGCAATGCTGGTGGGTTTCATACAAAACCTCAGTAGTAAGTCTGCCTTTGTGAAAGCCAAAACCCACAACAAACTGAAGGAAAAATAATATACAGAGGGAGATGGATAAGATAGCTGTATCTCATCCTTGATTTTGAATGGAGAGTAAATGAGTATAAATGTAGTTCGTGTGTGTATGAGTGTATGCGTGTACACATACTTTTGCGATTTGCTAAAAATAGACACAAATGTAAATATTTGTGAATTAAAACCCTCTCAAAAACAGAAGTTTAGTTTCAGGTCATTCCACATCGGTTAAAGGCCCCTAAGTGAAGAGGAGAGGAAGTTAAGACTACTGTCTGGAGAAACATAACCCCAGGAGTCAAAGAGGTTTTACAGATAAGGTTTCAATAAGCTCACAATAGCAACAACAACTGTAATAAATAGAAAATATCAAATACACAAGAAACCAAGCCAGTATGAATAAAACTTATGGTGAGAGATGAAAAAAAAAAAGTGAGATCAGATATATTAGGATAGCAGATCTTGAATTTATCAGATAGGATATAGATATGTAATTAAAACATATTAGTCTGACTATTTAAGATTGTATTATAATGGGATGCCTGGGTGGCTCAGTAGGCTAAGCATCTGACCTCGGCTCAGGTCATGATCTTGTGGTTCATGAGTTCGAGCCCTGCACTGGGCTTTGTGCTGACAGCTGGGAGCCTGGACTCTGCTTCAGATTCTGTGTTTCCCTCTCCTTCTGCTCCTGTCCTGCTTGTGCTTTCTCTCTCTCTCTCTCTTTCTCTCTCTCTCTCTCTCTCTCTCTCAAAACTAAACAAACATTAAAAAAATTTAAGATTGCATTATATGTATGATGAAGGAATACATAACTATCAATTAACAGAGGTACTTGAAAAGTCGAAAATAGATCTTCTAACAGTTATATGCATATAGTTACAGGTAAATGTATAGTTCAAATTTCTTATTTTCCTTTCAATTTATGTCATATATATGTAATTGGAAATTGAACAATCTAAAGAGCATATTAGACAGAGTGAAAGAGAGAAATAGCCAAGTGTTGATATGTCTGATAATGCAGCAGACTACAGACATTAGAGATGAAAAAGTATATAAAAAATAAATGTTAAATGACACTGATGAGTGAGGACGAATGCAATTCTGAGAAGAAAACCTCAATGAGAAAGGTTAATATTTGAAAAAAAATTAACTGAAGATTTTCCCAAATTTACCTAAGAAGTAAATATTCAGATTCAAGATGACCAAAGAATCCCTTAAACTCAATATAAAAAATATCAACTAAAATAAAATAATAAAAATAACTATACAATACATCATAATTTAAGTTAGAACACCAAAGCAACAGAAACTCTAGAGAAAATTAGATGATAAGAAAACAAACAATAAATAAACTGAGAGCTGACTTCCCAAAAACATTAAAAGAAGACCCAAATCTGTCTGATGATATCATCAAAATATGGAGAGAAAAAAATTGCAAATCTACAGATATATTTAAACTGACATTGGGGTAAATTGATGCCATTTTAAAAAATCTGAATTTTTTTTGTATTTAAAGACACTCATTGATGAACTATCTGAAAATGTGCATCTGAGATGAAAGAAGTATTGTTAAACAAAGAAAATAGTAAATATGTGAATGAATCTAAATAAACATTTACAGCAGCACTAAATGTCTCTTAGTGCTCAAAAATAACAAGGTAATGAGGCACCTGGGTGGCTCAGTCAGTTGAGCCTCTGACTTCGACCCAGGTCACGATCTCATGGTTTATGAGTTCGAGCCCCACGTCGGGCTCTGTGCTGACAGCTCAGAGCCTGGAGCCTGCTTCGGATTCTGTGTCTCCTTCTCTCTCTGCCCCTCCCCTACTCACCCTCTGTCTCTCTGTCTCTCTCTCTCTCAAAAATAAACATTTTATTTATTTTTAATAAATGTTATTTATTGTGGGTGGAGACTATTACTTTATTATAATGACTCTGGGAAGCCTGTTTTTCCTCTAGATGAGGTTTTAGGCTTTGTTCAAACCTTTTTCATATCTTTCAGCTCCTGATTCAGAGATGGTGGTTACAGCCTATGGCATAGAATTACAACTACAAACTAGGGAACTATTAATGGTTCAAACGTACAACGGTTCAAAACAGTACAAAAGTAGAGGAAGTGGCTAAAAATATTTTTTAAAAATAAGGTAAAATTTAAATGTACACACCCTATAATATAAGGAAGGAAGGGATTCAAATAGTACTAAAGATATCTAAGGTCTTCATTAGAACTTTAGACTTGTCTAAATGTGTAAATTCTGCTTTATCTTTTCATTTGTTTTCCTCTCTGTTTCCTTTTGCCCATTTTCCTACTGAACTGTATTCAGTTTTCTTAACCCGGCCTACTACTTGACCATTCTCTTTGTAAACATGTATTTCTCTACTCGGATATGGCATTTTTCATTTTTGGAATGTCCCTTTGGTTCATTAACATAGACTCTATGATGACATTCATCCATGTTATCCACCTTTTCTTCTATTTCTTTTAACCTAATAATCATGATGTTTAAATGGCCTACGTATATTGTCAGCCCTTTCATTGATCATAATTATGCTTTATTTCCTTCTTTACATATCAGTAAGTTTGAATTTTATGCCAGACATTTTAACAAAAGAGCCATCTAAACTATAGGTTTCCTTATTTGATCAGTGACAATTCTCTTTACTTTTGCTAGGTAGGGAAAGAAAGAAAGAAAGAAGTTGATAATGTTAATTCCCTTTTAAATTAATCTGATTCAAGGGTGCAGTATAATTTCAAAGACTCAGTCTTTTGAGTTTGCCCAATCCTTGGATGAGTCCAACCAGGATTTTGGCCCAGGCTTTCTGTCTCGTGGGTCTCAGTTGCTTCAGCCTTGAGGGGTGGAGTAGGGAAGGGAGATGGGAAAGGGGAACCTACAGGTGACAGTGCACTGTTATCTGTCATTCAGAATTTCCAGCTCAGGTTTCTGGTAGCCTAATCCTGTGGGTCTTTGTTTCTTAAGAGACATAGGACCAGAAGAGATTATACTCTTCAGAAGCTTTTTTTTTTTTTAACGTTTATTTATTTTTGAGACAGAGAGAGACAGAGCATGAACGGGGGAGGGTCAGAGAGAGGGAGACACAGAATCTGAAACAGGCTCCAGGCTCCAAGCTGTCAGCACAGAGCCTGACGCGGGGCTCGAACTCACGGACCATGAGATCATGACCTGAGCCAAAGTCAGCCGCCCAACCGACTGGGCCACCCAGACGCCCCTCTTCAGAAGCTTTTAACCTGAATCCATAGCTTTCCAAGCAGCCATCACACCTGTCAAAAGTCCCATAGGAAAAACTGACCATGATTTGTGTACTCTCCGATTTCTAACTCATCATGCTAACACCAGTACCTGTTAAGTAGTTTGCATATTTCTGTCACCCCTAGCAGAGGTTCTCTGCCTGAGCAAACTGGGCCCTCAAATTGCACCCAGGAACAGAAAATTTTCTAAGACATTTCTTTTTTCTTTTTTTACAGCTAGAGATTTCTAGCCTCAGAGATATTCTCTCCCTTCTGAAATTTTAATTCTAATGTTCATTGCTTCCATAGCTCTACAATGCCTTTAAGTTATAATATTTCCAATTTTTTTCTAGTTGTTGCAGGAAAAGTGTTGTTCTGCGATGAACTTCTACATCCTACCTAGAATTCTTGCATTTCCCTGTTTACTAATGATGGTGAGCAAATTTTCATGGATTTGCTGACCATTTGGACATCATCTTTCTTTTCTCTTGCCTAGATTTTCATTGTTTTTTTAAATGTTTATTTATTTTTGATAGGGAGAAAGAGCACTAGCAGGGAGGAAAAGAGAGGGACACAGAGAAGCCCTAGTAGGATCTGCACTGTCAGATTGAGGATTGAACTCACGAACTGTACGTTCATGACCTGAGCCAAAATCAAGAGTCAGACTACAAATAATCCAGTGAAGAAATGGGCAAAAGACATGAATAGACACTTCTCCAAAGAAGCCATCCAGATGGCCAACCGACACATGAAAAAATGCTCAACATCACTCCTCATCAGGGAAATACAAATCAAAACCACAATGAGATACCACCTCACACCTGTCAGAATGGCTAACATCAACAACTCAGGCAACAACAGATGTTGGCGAGAAAGAGAAAGAGGATCTCTTTTGCATTGTTGATGGGAATGAAAGCCACTCTGGAACACAGTATGGAGGTTCCTCAAAAAACTAAAAATAGAACTACCCTACAACCTAGCAATTGCACTACTAGGTATTTATCCAAAGAATACAAGTGTGCTGTTCCAAAGAGACACATGCACCCCCATGTTTATAGCAGCACTATCAACAACAGCCAAAGTATGGAAAGAGCCCAAATGTCCATTGCTGGATGAATGGATAAAGAAGACGTGGCATATATAGACAATGGAGTATTACTTGCCAATCAAAAAGAATGAAATCTTGCCATTTGCAACTATGTGGTTGGAACTGGAAGGTATTATGCAAAGGAAATTAGTCAGTCAGAGAAAGACAAAAATCATGTGACTTCACGCATATGAGGACTTTAAGCGACAAAACAGATGAACATAAGGGAAGGGAAACAAAAATAATATAAAAACAGGGAGGGGGACAAAACAGAAGAGACTCATAAATATGGAGAACAAACTGAGGGTTGCTGGAGGGGGGGATGGGCTAAATGGGTAAGGGGCATTAAGGAATCTACTCCCGAAATCATTGCTTCACTATATGCTAACTAATTTGGATGTAAATTAAAAAAAAATAAAGTTAAAAAAAAAGAGTCAGACTGAGCCATCCAGGTACCCCTTATTGTTTTTTTTTAATCTGTTGTCATTGATTTGTAGGTCTTTTATAAAGGACAGTGAATGATTCCTTTGACATTTATAGATGTTGTAAATATCTTCTGTGTTTCAGAGCTTAACTTTTTACACACTTAAGCAATCACAGATGTTTCTTTTTTTTTAATTTTTTTTTCAACGTTTTTTATTTATTTTGGGACAGAGAGAGACAGAGCATGAACGGGGGAGGGGCAGAGAGAGAGGGAGACACAGAATCGGAAACAGGCTCCAGGCTCCGAGCCATCAGCCCAGAGCCTGACGCGGGGCTCGAACTCACCGACCGCGAGATCATGACCTGGCTGAAGTCGGATGCTTAACCGACTGCGCCACCCAGGCGCCCCAGCAATCACAGATGTTTCTAATTACAATTTAGTTCAAACATGTAAACAGTTTCCTGTTTTTAAGTTTATTTATTTATTTTGAGGGAGAGGGAGAGAACACACCCAAAGTCAGGGGAGGGGCAGAGAAAGCAGGAAGAAGCCCCAGCAGGCTCTGTGATGTCAACAGAGCCCTACATGGGGTTCAGTCCCACCACCTGTGAGATCATGACCTGAGCCAAAATCAAGAGTTGGCTGCTCAACTGAATGAGCCAGCCAGGCAACCCCATAAATTGTTTCCTTAGTAGTTAGTTTAATATAGTTTTTTCTATTCCCTGATCATTAGTATATATTCTTCTATGTTAACTCCTTGAAGAGTAAGTGTTTCATTTGTCACATGTAGGTAAAAAATTCATCACAAATGTGTACATGGGGTGACCAGGTTATGTTACATTGTTTTTCTAGGTACATATCCAAGTAATCCAGCAGAGTTTGGTGAAAAGACTCATTTCTACTATTCGACTTACCAACTGCATCAAAAATCAAAAATCCATACATGTATGTGATCCTCTTACCAAACACTATTCTGTTTCATTTGTTAGTTTGTTTAATTAATATAAATTAATATGTAATATAATATATAATATAATATATAATATTAATATAGATAATATATTATATAATATATAATATTAATATAGATAATATAATATAAAATACATAAAATATATAAGCATAATATTAATATATATTATAGAATATATAAATATAATATAAATTTGTATTATCCTTATATATTATATTTATATTATAATATACATAATACATTTATATCTTAGTATATTGTATATTGTCTTCCAACATAGTTCATCTTCAAGATTATCATAGCTTTTCATAGCTCATTTCTCACAGTGAATATTTGGAAATATTATTTACTTAGAGTAAAATGCACATATCAGTAACTATGTAGCTTAAAATAATTTTACATATGTGTATACCTATATAACTACTACAATAAACTCAATTTAGACAAAAAATACTTGCTGGGATTTTGAGTTGGTTTTGCGGTAGACTGACTTCTTTATTGGCCTTAATTATTGGTCTCCTTGAAGCTACCCCATATAATGTAACTCTATAGTTTCTCTCAAGAACTATCGTCTATTTCCACTCTTCTTAAGTCTGGGGTAGCCTTATAATTTGCATGGCCAATAAAGATGTAGCAAGACATGTACTAGACCCAGGCTGGCCCTCAATAGGCCTTGCTTCCTTCTACTCTGTCTTAGGAACCTCTTCCTTTCCATGCCTCTAGCTTTGCATTGCCAAGCTAATCGATTGGAGGGATATAAGGACAGAGCCAACATTAGCCAATCCCTGGAAACAAAGCTGCCTATTGGATTGTGAAGCAGACAGAGCCTGACTGAGATAAAGAGGATCCAGCCATACCCATAAACCAATGCATAGAATTGTGAGCTACACAGAACATTATTATTTTACATCACTGTATTTTTTTTGGAGGGTTTATTTCATCACAGCATATTTGACCAAATAGATGACCAAATAGCAATAGATGACCAAAATAGATTCTCATTATTGCATTATAAATCAATTTGAGTATAAATGACACATTTACAATATTGAATTTTGTTTCATGAATACAGATTACTCTTCCATTAATTTAAATCTTTAATTTCTCTCAATAAAATGCTATCTTACACACTCCCTTTTAGATTTAGTTCTAAGTCCTGATTATTTTTATGCTATGTCTAATCATTACCTTTAGATGGATTTCATGATCATTACTATAATATAAAAATGTCATCAGTGTTTGTGTGCTAACATTGTATTTCATCACATTGCTAAATTCACTTGGAACTAAACAATATATCTAAATATTTTTATTTTCTTTTTTTTTAATTTTTTTTTAACGTTTATTTATTTTTGAGACAGAGAGAGACAGAGCATGAACGGGGGAGGGGCAGAGAGAGAGGGAGACACAGAATTGGAAGCAGGCTCCAGGCTCTGAGCCATCAGCCCAGAGCCCGACGAGGGGCTAGAACTCACGGACCGCGAGATCGTGACCCTGGCTGAAGTCGGACGCTTAACCGACTGAGCCACCCAGTCGCCCCTTTATTTTCTAAATAAAGAAAATCTTTGCAACTAATGACATTTTCATCGTTGTTGTTGTTGTTTTGTTCTGTTTTAAATCCACGTAACTTTTCCTTATTCTACTTGCTTCCTTGTACTGGCACAGATTTCTATTCCAATGGCAAGTGGACCATTCAGAAGGATGGTTTTGTTAGTCATTTACTAATAACTCTACAGAAGATGAAGAAAGTCCTCTTTTATTTCTGGTTTTCTGAAAGTTATTTATTTTTCATAAATTTCTGATAACTTGTAGCAAATGTTCTATCTGTTTCCGTAAGATGATCATGTTAGATTTATCGAAGTCCATGAGAGAAGTTAGGCTGTATTTCTTCTCTTTTCAGACATCCTGTCAGGACTTGGGTATCAAGTTCCACTCTACTTATACAGTTAACCTGATAAGACATGATAGACCCGCTTCATAGACGCTGAAGGTAGGTGAGCATAGAGATTTCCGCGTTCGCATGACGCAATTAATAGAATCAATTACAGTTGTAGAATAAGTTGATGTTTTAATTCTTCATATATTAGTTCTCAGAATTTATTTTTTCATCAATTTGCAAGTGCATTGCCGTGTTTCAGATCTGTGTATCTTTTTAATGTTAGCAGAATCAGTATTTATGTCTCTATTTTTCTTCCTGATATCAGTCACTTCAACGAAAAAGATCTGTCTCAGGAGAATTTTTGAATTTTAGTAGTCTTTTAGAGCATAATCATTTGACATTGATGGTCTTGTCTAGTGTTGTTCTATATTTTCTTGATATCTAATTATATGTTATTTCCTTCTTTCTGTTTAAGTTTACTTTGCTACTCTTTTTTTTTTTTTTGTTTTTTTGTTTTTCTTTTTTTAAGTGGTCAACATAGAGCTAAAATCATGACTCTGAGATCAAGGGTCACACACTCCACCAACTGAACCAGCCAGACACCTACTTTGTTATTCTGTTTCTAACTTCTGTAGATGATTGATTTTTAACCCTCCTTCTCTTATAATACACAACATTTAAGGTTATGTTCTACACACGTCTTTAGCTATTTTCTAACTTTTTTTCATATATGGTACACTTCTTTCACTGAATCCAATGTTTAAAATATTGCCTAATGTTCATTATTAGTTCATCTTTTATCCATTCATCATTGAGAAGTGCATGGTCTACTTTCCAATTATTTTTTTATCTTTTATGTTGTTCTATTTGTTATCAGTTTTTAACATAGTTCTTTTTCCATAAGGGAACATCTCAGAGTAGTTTCAGTCATCTGAAATTTGTTAAAATCTGCTTTGAGGTCCAGCATAGTGTTACATTTTGTAAATGTTTTCTGTGTGTTTGAAAAAATAAGTACTCTACAGTCTTGAGGTACAGTGATTTATATATCAGTTACATTTATTCATGTAACTCAAATCTGGTACGTGACTTATTTTTTCATGTCTATTTGATGGGTTACTGTGTGTTAAAATCATCCACGATATCTTCAATTATTATGTTCAGAAGGGGAAATGAGAAAGAGGCACAATAAAACTTTCAGGAGTGACAGATATGATCATTGTGGTTGTAGTAATGACCTCTAAAGTGCATACACATGATACAACATAGCAAATGACATACTTTTAATAGGCCAAATTTACTATATGCAAACTCTATCCCAATAACGGCGTGAAAATGAGCCGTCTTATTTTACTGCTTAACGAAGTAAAGGAGATAATGCACATAATCATCACAATTGATACAGAAAATTTGATAAATTTTAACATGCATTCATGAAAGAAGGTATTAGTGTAGTAGAAGTTAATAGAAAAATTTTTAATCTAGTATAGAGAATAGCATAGATACATACACATGCATGACTATGGCTACCATAATATTTAGTGATGAAGTATTCGAAACCTTCCTCAGTGGAATGAGAATGAGATAGGGTCACCCTCTAGTGCTATATATTAAACACAATTAATTAATAGTATATATATATATATATATATATATATACACATATATATATGCACACACAATTAAGCACAGTATTATTTAACTCAGATACAGTTAAATGTAACACAAAGTAATAATTTAATAAATATTGACAGATAAATAAATAAATGCATAAAGGGTCAGTCAGTATAAGAATACTTCTAATTCTAGCAAATTTATTAAACTGTGGTTCTTGAAAGGCCTAAGCTTTAATGCCCTAAGTCGATTATTCTTTTTAATGCATATTTATTTTTGAGAGAGAGAGAGAGAGAGAGAGAGCAAGCGGGGGAAGGGGCAGAGAGAGAGGAAGACACAGAATCTGAAGCGGGCTCCAGGCTTTGCGCTGTCAGCACAGAGTCTGACACGGGGCTCAAACTCATGAGCATGAGATCATGACCTGAACTGAAGTCGGATGCTTCACCGACTGAGCCACCCAGGTGCCCAAGTCATCTATTATGTTTAATGAATGAACTTCTATGGATCGGGATGGGCAATAGTTCTGTATTATGAGCAAGAGAACTTAGAAAGTCACTGTAATCATTTCTGTGTCTGGAGGCTCAGATGAAGAACTTTGGTTGAGTCAGGCTGACAGAGGTCATGATTAAAGATTCTATTAACGCATTTGTGAAGGTTTCTTAGTACAGATCTCCCTCAACTTATGACGGGGCTAAATCCCGTTAAACCCACCCCAAGTTGAAAATGCATTCGATATACCCAAACTAAAGAGCATACCTAGGCCTCGTCTACCTTAAGCATGCTCAGAACACTTACATTAGCCTCAAATTGGGCAAAATCATCTAACAGTAAGCCTACTGCATAATAAAGTGTTGCCTATCTCATGTAATGTATTAGATATCGTGCTGAAAGTGAAAAACAGAAGGGTTGTGTGGGTACACAATGGTTCTAAGCGTATCGCTTGTTCACACTTCCGATCGGGTAGCTGACTGAGGGCTAAAGCTTCCCACCACTGCCCCGAATCATGAGAAAGGATGATATGCATATCACTAGCCTGGGAAAGGAACAACATTCAAAATTACAGTTTTGACCAAATATGTATCCCTTTGGCACAATTGTAAAGTTGAAAAATTGTAAGTGAAACCATTGTAAGTCAAGGGCCACCTGTGCTGTATATGGGGGTGTAGAGCAATTATGTTCAGCGACTCTTCCTCAAAGGTTTACCTTATCGAAGAATTTTCTCGATGGCAGACAGAACAGGGTGTGCTGACACCTGAAAGAAAAGAAAACAGCTATCAGTCATTCCGTTTATTGATAGTAACTGTAAATTGAGTGACCGTCCTCAAGAGCATTTAGGAGTCTTTCCTCTAACAAATGCGTCTCTTGTTCTGAATCTCCTCCACCTGCTCAAAACTCTGGGCATTTTTGTCCTGCCTTGCAGTAAAGTTTTGTCAGCAAGAAAACTTTATAAGTTTCTGCTCAAATGCAACAATCATTACTTGTTATTTTTCCATTTAATTTCAGTATAAATTAACTTATCTCCGTGCAAGTAGCATTAAAGCTAATAACCCTAAAAAGGATTAAGATTAGAAAGTAACGCTGTCAGTGACAAAGCTCATTAACAGCCTTTATCACTACAAGCTGATGAACTACATCTAGGATAATTGGCCTAATTATAATACATTTGTTTCTTTAGCCAGGTATTCTTTGCTTCACTCTCTACTGATTACTTATGGGTCTCAGTTTGGCCAATTAAATTTCTCTTCCCACTCCATCCGTTTCTAAAATGGATTGTACATAGCTCACATGTCAGTATCCCTGTGTTCTGAATAGAGCCGCATTAAGGAGACAAGAAATAGAAAGGCAAAGAGATGGCTGAATCCTAGGGTACCAGCCATAAAATAAGATATAGAGTGGATAACAATGCTTTTAGGGTCTCCACCCTAAAATTTTACGTGGAGTTGCTAAAATTTATTTAAAACCTAGCTACACCATCGATCCCTAATATATTCTACTTGATTCATTCCTTAGAACAGTTTTAGCTCTTTTATTTTCATGACAAGCGACAGAACACCCAACTGAAAGTGACTGAACAACTGTAAAGAGTTAAATTACTTTCTATAAGAGATAGTCTGGAGTTAGAGAACTTCACATTTGGAAAAGTAGCTAATGAGTATCTCTAAGGAGACCTTTGCCCAGCTCCTGCTCTACTGTTCTTGGGATATCAGTTTTTCCTTCCTTTCCTTCTTTGACTAGCCTTCATTGTCTCAAGATGATTTCCGTAGCTCCAGGTATCTGGACCACACTCAAGGCTGGAAACAGGAAAGAAACTAGAACAAAATCATCACATGATATTCTTCTCTATTGTCAGAAAAGAAAAGCAGTCCCACAAGACCCCCCCCCCCTTACATTTTGTTGGCCAAACATGGATGATATAATCAAGTTTAGTTGAGAGACATTGGGAAAATTCCTGAATTTTTCAGTGTTTTTACTTAGAGAGGCATGGGATAAAGGTGTTTGGTAATGACTTTTGAGTATCCATCGAAAGGTGTATTTAAGAGGAAGAATGTCCCTTATTTTAGTAAGTGGAACTCTCCATGGAACTTTCTTTCTCCCTATTCATCCTGAGTGTATTGTGTGTTTTGTAAAGGGACACATTTGAATCCAAGTACTTGGAGATAGATCAGTATTTCCAGCTGAGTTCTTCTTGAACATTAGGATTCGCTATAATGAGAGTGATCAAGTTATTCATTGTCCAGAATAGACATAGTTGAGGGTGAAAATGGGGATTAATTACTCTTGGACAAGTGAAAGCTCCATAATGTCCCAAGCAAACTGGTACATGTGGGACCTTGTCTTTAAAAACCCTATTCATATGAGAGCCACAGAATCACTGCTTCCTAACTGTTGGTTTTATGACCAAGCCAGGTAAAACTGATAGGTTAATAACAGATGAACTCCTTGGCGAAAGAGTACCAACGGGTACCAAAACCAGCCTAAAACCTCTCCTCTCCCTTTCTCATCGTCACTGTCAACACAAAGGAAGAGGTTCATCCAAGGAAAAGTTTCCAGATCCGCACGACATCAGTACTCCTCAGGGTGCTCTTGACAAAAGTTCTGTGATTGCAATGATGATTCATGGTCTAACCAATAAACGATGGGACAGATCGATAAAAGTTAAAGTATCACGTAAACTGGATAAAAAAGTGGTTACCTGCAACCCAGACCTACCTACCGATTGATCAACCCCCCTCTCCATTCATCCACATAAATTTTACAAAAAAAAAAAAAAGAGAGAGTGTGTAATGTAGTAAGGCTTTAAACCATATTTTATCACAGGTTTGCCATGGACACGTTTCAGTTTCAGCAGATGTAAGTCACAAAGCTCTCTCAATGGGTACATCTAAAAAATTATTGTATTAAGTAGAGCATATTAGCCAGGAATTTGCACTTGGCTTCGTGTAACACAACCTCCTCCCCCCGTCCCACACACGAAGAAAGACAGTGACTTAGTAAGATGAGGTTTTCTTTCTTTCTTGAAATAAGAGCTTTGAAGGTAGAAAGTTGCAGTCTGTGATTCTGTCGGGCAAAGACTTTTCAGAACAAAAAGATTCTCTTAGCTCTTCATTCTTTAAAAGAATTTTTCTTTAATGTTTATTTTTGAGAGAGAGAGAGAGACAGAGCACGAGTGGGGGAGGGGCGGAGAGAGAGGGAGACACAGAATCCAAAGCAGGATCCAGGCTCTGAGCTGTCAGCACAGAGCCCGGCGTGGGGCTGGAACTCACAGATCGCGAGATCATGACCTGAGCCGAAGTCGGACGCTCAACCGACTGAGCCACCCGGGCGCCCCACTGACTCTTTATCCTTAATTAGAAGATGTAGGTGCACTTCCAGCCATCAGGTCCACATTCCAGAAAAAGGGAAAGGAAAAAACTGAAGGAGGCAACAGAAAGGGACACCATATGCCTTCCTCTGCCCTCTTTAAAGAGTATTTCTGGAAGTTTGACCTAAAAGCTACCACTTAGAGCTCAATGGCCAAAAAAGTGCTATCAATATACCCATATATCAAATCATAGGTTGTACACGTTAACCAAACGATGCCTGACATCAATTCTGTTTGACGTAACAAATGTACTGGGGTACGTTTTCCATATGGTACTTTTCCATAGTACATTCTGGGAAAAAAAATGTACTATGTTGCCATCATTTGAAACAAATTAGGCTGGACACATGGCTGCATCCAAGAAAACGGGTTTCTTTTAATAGGGAAAAGAGGATTTTGATCGTAGAAGCCCCTGCCACACATACGGTTTATAATAATGTGCCTAGTCTTTTATTGACATAAATTTAACCACTCGTCCCCTCAGTTTTCTCTATTATTGTTACTATCTCACATCAGCCTTTAAAATGATGGTAACAGCAAAACAGGATTATAAACCTTCCCTCTCTCCAATTTGACAAAAGTAAATCAAAATCTAAGCTATGATCGATGCGTTGTTTTGTTACTCCCCTCAGCAAAACAAAGGAAGTGAAAAGAATTCTCAAACTTGTCATAGAGAGTCTCATCTTAGATGGGAAGTAGGGTAAGGGGAGCATCTCGGAGGGAAAGTTCGTAATGCTCTTTTCTCCTAGAAATATCTATTCTTTTACATGCTTCTCTGTCATGTGTTTTCCTACTTCCTTTCACATGGTAAATTGTTCTTGATCCCTTGAGCATGCCTAAAAACGTCACTTCTCGGAGAAAAATATTTTCCATCCAATGGTTCTTTTATTTTATCTATTCAGAGAACACGTATCTGCCTTTCAGATTACTTAAACAGCATTTGTGCTGGCACCAGTTGTGTGAGTATTTGATTATTGTCTCTTTTACTGTATACGATAAATTCTCTATATTGAGATATTAATCATTAATTTTATAAGTATTTGTTGAATGCTTATGAGATGCCACAGATCGTCTAACGCTCAGGACACAACGGTTAACAAGACACAATCAGTCAGGATTCGAGTGTAGTGATTTAGATAAACTGCATTTGATAAAGGCTAGTGTGGGAGGCATTGTTTTTAAGTTTATTTATTTCGAGAGAGCGAGACAGAGTGAGTAGGGGTGGGGGAAGAGCAGAGAGAGAACCCTAAGCAGGGCCTGTTCCTGCTTACACAGAGCCCCAGGCGGGGCTCAAACTCCTGAACTCTGAAATCATTACCCCATTACCTGAGCCGAAATCAAGAGTCGGACGCTTACCTGACTGAGCCATCCAGGCGCCCCAGGCTAGCATGGGAGGCATTTTAGAAGCGATGTCATTCATTCAAAGATAAAGATGTAAAGAATTAGAAATTAAAGAGATATTTAAAAAGTCACGAGGAAGGAATACTGGACTTGCACCCTAGCTGTAAATGATTGTGAAAGTGGATAAAACATGTGAGGCAGTTGTGTTCAGGCATTAGTCAACTGTGATAATTGAGAAGATAAATACACAAGCTCTAACGGGCCTAACACACTGGGTCTTCTGTGGGCTGAGAACTGACAAAAATAAGTAGATACACCCTGATAAGGAATGAAAGGATCCGTCAATAATTTATCTGTTCATCAAAACAAAAACTATGCCCCATGGAGGAAGATAAGCATTCCAAACTCTGTAAAACATAGAATCCATGACTTTCAGAATAAATTTAAAAATACTAACTGTGAACATAGTAGGAACCACGGCCAATAATTAGTTTTTGAAGATTCAGTAGAATAGATTCCTCGATAATACACATGTTGAAAATAGCTTAACAGCTTTAAAGCAGCTAATGAAAGTTTGGTTAGCACTTTAAAGGAACATGAGGCCATAACGAGTGATCAGAATGGAAAAATTAGAAGAGAAATTTTAAGAAGGCAAAACGGAAATTCAACAACTAACAGTTCGGCAATTGAAAGGTAAAATGTATTCAGTTTGCCTAGCAGGAGACGGTACAGGGCTGGAGAAAGAGCCAACAAATTAACGTTTATTTATTTTTGGGACAGAGAGAGACAGAGCATGAACGGGGGAGGGGCAGAGAGAGAGGGAGACACAGAATCGGAAACAGGCTCCAGGCTCTGAGCCATCAGCCCAGAGCCCGACGCGGGGCTCGAACTCACGGACCGCGAGATCGTGACCTGGCTGAAGTCGGACGCTTAACCGACTGCACCACCCAGGCGCCCCAAGAGCCAACAAATTAGAGAACAACCTAGAGAACACAAAAATACTGAAAACAAGACAGGTGGGGCATTAATATGTACAATATGAAGGGATTTAATATAAATGTATTCAGAATCCCAGAAAGAGAAGAAAATTAATGAAACAGGAAAAAAAATTAAATTTGAGAATTTCCAAATTTGGTTAAAAATATAAACTTCCAGGGGCGCCTGGGTGGCGCAGTCGTTAAGCGTCCGACTTCAGCCAGGTCACGATCTCGCGGTCCGTGAGTTCAAGCCCTGCGTTGGGCTCTGGGCTGATGGCCCAGAGCCTGGAGCCTGCTTCCGATTCTGTGTCTCCCTCTCTCTCTACCCCTCCCCCGTTCATGCTCTGTCTCTCTCTGTCCCAAAAATAAATAAAAAAACGTTGAAAAAAAAATTAAAAATATATATATATAAACTTCCAGAGGCAACTGAAATTGTAACTATGAAAATGCCAAGAACCAAACTCAAAGAAGAAATCTTGAAAACAAACCAAGAAAAAGACACATCGCACAGAGAGGAACAAAGGTAAGATTAATGGTTCACTTTTTGTCAGAAACAGTTGAGGCAAAGACACAGTGAAACAAGAGGTAAAACTCTAAAATTAAAAAACTAAATAAAAAAGAAAGAAACCCAGAATTCTATATGCAGTGAAAATATCCTTTAAAAAATAAAATTAGGGGCACCTGAGTGGCTCAGTTGGTTAAATGTCTGACTTCGGCTCAGGTCATGATCTCACTATTTATGAGTTCAAGCCCTGCATCGGGCTCTGTGCTGACAGAGTGGAGTCTGGAGCCTCCTTTAGATTCTGTGTCTCCCTCTCTCTCTCTGCCCCTTCCCTGCTTGAACTCTCTCTCTCTCTCTCAAAGATAAATGAACATTAAAAAAATAATAATAAGATTAAATAAAGGCATTTTCAGATAAACAAATGCTGAGAGAACTTATTGGCTTCTGTTCCATACTACAATAAATGGTTTTTTCTGAGAGAGGAAATTCACCATATGGAAATGCCCATAAGGAAATTTGGATTTCCAGAAAGAAATGCGAAACAAAGAACATGACAAATATGTAAGTAAATATAAGATATTATATATTGTTCTTTCTTTTGATTTCTTTATATGACAAATAAAATTTTTAAATAAAATAAATAACTTTGTAAGTTGTTATATACAACATATAAACTAAATGTTTATGTATTTATTTTAAGAGAGAAAGAAAGTGTGCATCAGTGGAAGGGACAGATAGAGAGGGAGAGACAGAATCCCTAGTAGGCTCCACTCTGTCAGCACAGAGCCTGACATGGAGCTTGATCTCACGAACCATGAGATCATAACCTCAGCCAAAATTCAAGAGTCAGGCACTTAACCAACTGAGCCACCCAGGTGCCCCCAACATTTTTGTGGCCTTTCTGTGGCAACATTGCCACAAAAAAAATAAGGATAAAGGTATAGAATTATACCATTGAATGCTTCTTACACTTTACACAGAATGGCACAATATTAATTCTAAGTAAACAGAAAAAAGTTAAGATGCATACTGTAGTCCCAAGGTAATACACTTAAAACACATGCATGCACGTACACACATACACAGAGGATCAATAATCAGAACAAGCAAAAAAAGTCAGTGGAAGTGTTAAGACAAAATATTGAAATGTTTAAGCCAGAAGAAGGAATAACATAATGAGGAAGGAACAGGAAATAGAATGGCCCAGTGAAAAAAAATTCAAGATAATATATTAACTCACAAAAACACCATACATTAAATGTAAATAGGCTAAATACTACCAAAAAATGCAAAGATTGTTACACTGGGTTAAAAGGAAAAATTCAATATGGTTTATATAATACACACCTTAATGTCTCACATAGTTGAAAAACAAAAAAACTGAAAATGGATATATATATATATTTTTAAAGCATGAAAAATCACTTGTTGTTCCTAATATTAGCCAAAGTGAAATCCCAGACACTTAGTATTACCAGATGAGAAAAAGGGGAAATTTATAACACTAAGAAAATCTATTTGCCAAGAAGATATTTCTACCCCAAAGTGTAACACCTAACAATATTTAAAATATATGGAACATAAGTGAGAGAACAAAAAAGAAAATTGGACAAATGTACAATCTCTAACTCAGTTACTAATAGAACCAATAAAATACCACACTAGCTTTCCCTTTAAAATGCCCATTCCTCATATTTTGTGTAATTGACTAAATGCATTTTTCTCTCATCGGTTGGGTCTTAACATGCTGTCTAACCCAAAACAGCCTCCCTTAACAATCCAATAATTTCCCCATGTGTTAATTTTTGCGCAGAATGTATTAGTAGCAGACATTTCCTTTGTTTATTTTGTCATGGCTAGTTTGTCCTCTGCCCAAATATAAACTCTGCGCCCAAAGTCTCCTCTGCCTTACTGCTTCCTCACTGTTGTGTCACAGCACCTACCGTAGGGTCCGACAGAGAGAGGCTACACGATCCATGTGTCTTGAAAGGGTAGGGTAGATGCCTGAATGAAGAATGATGAGCTTATAATCTATTCTTTTTATTGAAGACAAAATTTGTTGATTTTGAAGAAACATGATGTATCGTAACTGGTTAACGAAGAGCTACGTAACATAATAAAAAAAATTTTAAATGTCTGTGTATAAGAAAATATAGCATACCAACAATGTAAAGAGAAGAAATAGGATGTTATATAAATTTAAATACGCTAACTTCACTACCTCTCTTAGGAGGAAATTATTATGCTAAAAAGGTGATCGATTAAGTAATCGAGATTTTAGTTTCATTAGAAAATGTAAAGGCAAGCAGTAAGAAACTAAAATTTAGGCTCTCTTCATTTCAAGTGGCTAAAAAGGAAAGTAAAGGCAATATAGCAAATATGACACAAATAGCAAAAGATAGATACAAAGGAAGCAAAGTTCATTCTAACAATGATAAAAGTAAACTGGAAAATTTGCCAAAGTAAATGGGAGCCATATTATTACAGAAAGTTATTCTTGTTTCGTAAAAGAGATGCATGTAACAGAAAGTGACACATTATTGTTGAAAATAATGAGTATTGGCAAAGACACACACGCAAATACAAACAAATATTAAGCAGGGGGCCTGACATTAGCATCACAAGAGAACTTAATTAGAGGCCAAAAGCTCTGTATGAGACAAGCGTGGTGGGTGCCTTATAATTATAATACATGCAATCTACAGAAATATGTAACAGTTATGAATTTTTTTATACACCAACTAACCTGGCATCAAAAATATAAACTCAAAACTGGATCAAATTAAAGAAGAACCAAATGTTCAATTCCTTCAGCTAATACTAGACAAAAAAAACTAAAATAAGTAAGCCTCTAGAGGTTTTGGTTAATAATTCTTTGAATAAGACCCATGCTCTTTTAAAACATTCTTAAAATAATTTAAAGCGGTTCTATGTGAAGCCAAAAAGCAATCACAACAAATTGCCAAAACTGTAAGTAATATATTACAATCTTTTGAGAAGTAGTAGGAAAGAGTGGTAACAAATTAACGAAAACAACTCCACCCAACTTAAAAATATCTCTCTAGAAGAATTCTTGAGTTAAATAAGAATTGCTCTTATCATTTATTTATTACATCTTTAAAGACTCTTCATTAGAGCAATTTTAGGTTAACAATAAAAATGAGACAAAGGTACAGAGATTTCGCATTCATCACTTCCCCCACATAGGCATCGCCTCCCCCATTATTCATATCACTCGCTAAAATTGTCCATGTTTTACCAAAGACGAACCTACATTGACAGAACATAATCACCCAAAGTCCATAGCCTCCATTAGGGCACACTCTTAGTATTGCATGATCTATAGGTTTGGACAATGTATAATGCTATATATCCATCATTATAATGCTATACAGAGTGTTTTCAATGCCTTAAAATACCCCCGTGCTCAGCCTTTTCAACTCTCTCCTTCTCATACAATTTATTTTTTAATATAAGTGAAATATACCCAAACCGCAGAGTAAAAGTAAAGCCAGTGTAAAAGGGAAATTTTTGCCTCATTCATATAACTGAAGAAGACATCATAAAAATGTAGAAAATAGTTAATCTGATTTGTTCCAATCGAGAAGAGAAAGAAAAAGAAAAAAACCTACAAGGGAGGAATTAACAAATATAAAACACCCATTTGTTTATAAACGATATAATGACAAGAAAATAACAAGCATAAATGGGTTAAAAACACAGTGAATTTTTAGGAAAACAAACAACAAACAAGTCACTAGATAAATTAGAAGAAAGAGAAGTGTATAAAATGAGGGCTGAGAATTCAGAAATAATTACAGACGTATGGATACAGAAATAAGTAGTGAGAAATATTCAAGTTATGCAAATACATTTGAAAGTCTACACAAATAGATGGCTTCTCAGAAAACATCAGTGACCAAAAGTGACTCAAGGAAAAAAAAAAAGAAAATATGACAAAATCAATAATTTACAGAATGTATTAAAGAAAGTAAAAATAGTGCCAAGTCAAGGTGTTTTTGTGGTTGAATTCTTACGACCTTCAAAGAACAGGCATTTTAAGTTCTATCTAAATGGGGCATCGTGAGGGAGAAAAGCTTTAAAATAAATTCTAGGACGGCAACAAATAACAAAATACACAACATAACAAGTGAGAAAGTGTCGGCCCACACTACCCCATAAGGTAGCCGCCCGCCCCACGTGGATATATTAATTTTAATTTAATTTAATCCAAGATTCAGTTTCCTACACTAGTCACCTGCCACATTGCAATTGTTTAATAGCCACATTTGGCCAGTGGTTATCATGTTGAACGGAGCAGAATTAGAACACTTCAGACTTCACAAGTAGTTGTAGAAGTAAGCCCCGGTGAGCTCCTCCTTCCAGAACACATCCCTGAGAAACAAACTGGGACAGCCTAATTGGCTAAGCCTGGTCAATCTACCCACTTCTGAGGCCAGACAACGGGGGTATAGGAAGACACTGGCATTTACAGTTCCCGTAGAATCTCAAGGGGACCATCCGTGTCACGACACACTTTCAAATACGGAATACTTCCTGGGCACAATAGCTTTCTGAGACACATAGACATCACGCAATGCAGACCGAAACCCACAGACCCTAGTAAGTTCAGGTTCACTCTACTGATAAGTGCCAATGCCGGATCTTGAGCCCAGCTCTTCTGAACGGGCCCCCTGCAGTCCTTATGATATATAATCTGGTTCTTGCTCACAGCAGGTATTTTGGCATCCTCTGGGTGCTTAGAATTATTGGTATAGCATGCGTCCATGTAACGGAAAAAGAATTTGTAATCGACAAGACCCCGCAAACTCTCAGTGCTGTCAAGTATCCAGCATGCCGATTTTCAATAATAATATTGTCACTTGTCACTTCCCAGGCTTGATAAACATTAAAACCTTTAATATATAGTACACAAAAAGAAAAAGAGACAGAGGTGGGGAGGGAAATGGTTTGGTGAAAATAATAATAGTGGAGAGTGGAGAACATAATGTTGATCCAATTTTATATGGAGATAGATTGGGAAGGTAAAAGAAAATCCTCTTTGTGAAAATTTCCGGTACACTTATACATAGCAGGTACTCAAAAAAATGGCTATGGCTGTGGGCTGCTGGTAAGCTGTAACGAACGGAAATATATTCCCCACACTCTACAAATAAGTAATGGCCTGTATTTCTTGGCAACCAGATACCTAAATGCAGAGCCTAAGAAGAAATTAAAGAACAGATGTACTTACACACGCAATATTTGTCAATCTAGTGGCCTCCTTTTTTGGTTTGGTTATCTAGGGTCAGTGTCAGTGGAATATGTGAGCTGGCCTCAAACCAACCATAAAGTGAACTGAACTCTAACGTAAAATACCCCCACTGCAATTTGCTGCCATTCATTTCCATGGGCAGCATCCATACCCAAAGCACATGTAATGGCGGATTGGATGCTAGTGGATTGAGGAGACGATCTTAAAGTACTACGCTCTTCTAACGCATATGTTCCGACTCTCAGCGGTGGTGTTGACACAGGTGCAGAGTGAACCACCAGGAAGACGCTTTCTGTGGACGGTCCCCAAAGAAATTTTCCTCTTTGGCCTCCGTGGAAGACCCAGGAGCATAGTTAGCTATGACACTGACTGGAAAATTGGGGCGCGAAAAGGGAGGGAGGTACGCTAAAGTATTATTGCGCGAAAAGTGATGAAGCTCACCATAGTGAAAAACTTGGAAGTCCTCCTCCTGGGTCTCGGGCATGGTTCAGTAAGACACGAAGCCGGTAGGGTTCTACCAACTTGTTTGGAAAAGGGAATGCCATAGATACGAAGACCGGTGAGAAGACTGACAATTTCAAAATGCGTGTCCCGATGGATCATAGTAATGGATCGTAGACAATGGATGGTAGACGATGGATCAGAGCAAGAGACAGCAGTTTGATGAATTGGTTTACTCATTCAAGCAAAATCGATGAGCTCTGATAACAAAACTCTGCTCTCAGTGAGATGCCATGATAGAGAGATGGAGAAGTGCCTATATTTCAAGAGGCACAGAGTAGGGTAGACAAAGATAGGCCAATAAATACTAAAACTATACCCATAACTTCCACTTGGTCAAATCAATGATGACTAAAAAGAAACAAAGTATGACAGTGAAGTCTCCAGGTGATGTGACGAGAACTGAACAGGCCACGAAGTGGGTTTTCTATAACAAGAGAAGGAATTTGCTTTTTGGTTTAAGTTTAAGATTCCAGGAGAGTCACGAGTGCTAAGGGTAGGAGCAAGGGAAGAGGCATAAATAGGCTGAACTACGAGGCAAAAACCAACACACAAAAAAGTCAACGTTTATTTTTATCTCATTTTAACACAGAATATTGCATTTGAAGTACCAGGGGAAACACATGTTCATAGCTGTGTCTAGGGGTGAAGAGGAAATATTTATGGCCTAAAAAAAGCATATGCAGTTCCAGTGGCATAGATTGTGATCTAAGAGAAATTGCTTATTAACTTTAAAACTTCATTCAAAAATCATGCGATGACAAAGGAAGTCGGCTGTGCCATTTTTGTGAATAAGGAAAGTTAAATGTTACTTAGAGAAAACAGGCACAGGTGGGGAACACAGCTGCAGTATTTCCGTGTTGTGATCACAGATGATGCATTTCTCCTCAACGGCATCCTTTTCTGCAGGTGTAGGGAAAAAAAAGAAAAGTGGGAATCAGTACACACACCATGATCCTACGCAACATTAAGAACTTTAGAAAGTGTATGAAATTAAGAACGCTTTCAATTACTCAGCAGCGATCTTTAAATTGAAAATAGACATTTCTTATGGGCTTAGATGGTGGAAATTCAAAGACAAGTAAGATACAGTTCAGCTTTTTAGCGGTCCCATGGAGAATAAAAACCCACACATTGACAGTTGTGTGTGGGGATACAAAATGCTTTGTTAAAGGCATTTGTCTGGTTTCAAAACACTTTTTCCTTAACCACCTAATCCTGACACTAATGCACTGAGATAATAATCTAGTAATAATAGATTTATCCCTGTTTTATGATACAGACGAGGAAATTGAGTCAAAGAAAGGTCGGTTGACTGGGCTATGGTTAGGATTTTTGCAAGACAAGAATCCAGGTTTTCTAGCAGTGAATGATTGAGTTTTGCATCCTAATAATGATCAGTTTCCAGAAAAGAAATACATTTTTCCTTACTGTTGCAATGGTAAGGATATAAAACAAGATATTGTGTCTATAGCAAACCGGAATAAAAATCAGTCAATCACTCAAGATTCAGTGTATTATCTGGAATATTGTCCCCATGATATCATTCATCTACATTATTGTCCTTGTTTACAGATTTGGCCAGACATTTTGGCACGGCCTCAACATGGATGTATGGCTCAACATCGGAAACTATTTCACTTAGTGACTCCAAATGTCACTAACATGATCTGCCCACACTGCCTTGCACATATTCCTAGACTGAAAACTATCAGACAGAGGTAAGAAAGACAGCATATTTCATGGGGAGGGTTAGGAAATGAAAAAGATTAGGCTTTGTTCGGTCTTACCTTCATTTCAGTGATGGAAGAGAAGAGAGAAGGTAGTGAGACAGTGAAAGAGACATCCAGGGGATTTCCACATCTCTTGCTGGCTCTTCAATTACCTAGATGCCCTGGAGAGAATTTCAGATAATGTGTTATATTGCTCATTCCTTGTATGACTTAGAATAACTCAAATCTGAAGATTAGTGTGAGGTCCTGCTACCAAAAGTTATCCTCAGAATTGATAGTCTCAATAACAAAAAAATAATAAAACTTGATATTTGTCAAGTGCCTCCTGCACGTTAGGCCCTTGTACCCGTCGAAAATATTGAAAATATTGTAATATAAGGGTGCGTTTTCATATGTGGAGTCTGAATGTCAAGGAGGTCATATAACTGTTCATGGTTAAGCTGTAATGAATGGTGGGTGAAATGCTCCATTGGGGCTGGGCAATTCCTACGACGCTGATCCGCAAAGTGCTTCTGAAGGGTCATACTGAGAATGATGCTCATGGAAAAGTCACCAGGATGACAGCTGACCCTAAAGAGGCAGGAACCACCCGAAACACTGAGGAAGGAACAACTCAGGAGTGTAAAACAATTTAGTGGCTTTGGGAGTTGGGTTTAGATGGTGATGTGGGTTTTTAGTTGTGAATTCAAGGGTTCAAGGGATCACGGAAGCAACATAGTTTGACTACACAGTTACCAGTCTATTTCTTTCCATCAGGTACACCAAACTGTCATCAACCTGAGGAAGCATGTCTGCTTTAGGCTTCTGCATTATTTGCATATCCATGACCTCTTATGTCACATCTCACATTTTTCTCTGCCCCCCTGATTCCATCTGTTGCTGCAGCAGACCTCTAGATAAAGGCGTAAACTGACAACATTTTGTCTCTGTTGTCCCAGAGGAGATATTCCTTCCATAGGCATTGCCAAAGATCATAGGCAGAGATGGATAGGCATCCCTTCACACTCCATACACAAATATGGAAATGTGAAGGATTTAACGCCTCTTGTAACTCTGACTGACAGAGCATGGGAGCTAGCAGGGAAGTGCTTCAGTCCTTGAGAAGAAAGTTCTGGGGCGAGCTATACATTACCATTTGGAGAAATCCAGTAGGACTGAGTCCCAGTCGCCAGAGAAGTGACAAGCTCAATAACGCACCCTGGAGTTGCTGTCTCTCTTTTCCTCTTTCGTACTTACCTTTTCCCCATTCTTGTACCCTTGGATTACTTCCTAAAATAAACTACCCACACGTATGCCTTTTTCTTTGGCTTTGCTTTCTGAGATCCAGACTAAGACAAGGCACTCATGGGGCATCATGAGGAAAGACCCGTTCCAATCCCGACTTACCATGTAAGATGGCCTCAAGGTTTTCTACCCTCATTTACTTGTGTCTGATTTAAAAGGGACCCACAGTGCCCAATCAATGGATGGGTGTAAGAATAAACCAGGGAAGGAAATGTGGTGAAGCTTCATTGTGCTTCAAATTAAAGTCATCTCTAAGGTTGAAGAAAAAAGCCCAAAGCAATGTCTTCCAAAAGACATTTGTTTAAAGGCAGAGTGGGAAATATGAAGGCGCATAGTTACCACCATGACACTTTAGGATCCCAATAACATAATCCTAGTGCAAAACCAATTAACCTATACTGTTGATCACAAGAATGCTAATTTTTTTAAAAAACATTTGATGCTAGCAATTTGGAGGTATTTTTTTTTTAAATCAACTCAAAGACTGTGGTAATAAAATCCATAGGGGGGGCTCTCTTTAGAGAGAGCTCTCTTATATAAGCTAACATAAAAATAGTGAAAATAGGAACACGAGGAAACTATGGGCGGTAAGGTGGAATTCTTAGGGTAATAACGTATATGTCTCTTTATTTTTACCTGAGAAAGACAATCTCTAGTCTGGAGTCTACACGTATCTGTGTATGTGCTAATCCTATTGAGACTTGGGACAGTTGGAAATGTGTCTCTTAGGCAGTGGCCAAACATCTACCAACTGGAAGTCAATGTGACAAACAAAAAGGTGTATTCAAGATCCTGGGCTCAACTTAAAGGGACAGCATTCACTGGACTTTGAATCACAGTACTTGATTTGAGTAGCTTAGCAGCCGTGTGTCTCGGGCAAGCCACAGACTCCCAACGACTTACTTTGCTGTTGATAAAAGAGGGTGTTAATTCTTGGTCCCTGTGTCTTACAGGGTCGATGATGGTGTCAGAGGAATATATGTGTGATAAGGGAATTTCAGTCATACATTATCATATACACTTGCGGTATTTTTACTGCTTATTGGAACCCTTCCAGATCAGGCACTATGCCTGAGGTTTGTATTTTCCGGGGCACCTGGGGCAGACTCCTGGAGAAATGAAGCCTTTTCCATTGAGCCCTCGAAGATTAAGAAAATAATTCAAAGGCTGAAGGGACTGATCTACAGGGCAAGATTAAAGGAGGACATGTGGTTTATCATCCCGTTAGGCAATGCCTAATGGAGGGTCAGGACTGCAAAGATATATTTCAAAGGGGTAAACACCAAAGATGGGGAAGAATTATTTCTGTTGAGACACAAAGCAATAAGTAAGATCCTTGAAAAATGAAATGAAAAGTATCTAGAAGGCAGAAAATGATCAAAGTTCTCTTATTCGGAATCTTTCAGGCTGACATGAAAAAGCCTAGATTTTTCCATCTTTGCTCCGGTTTATCATTGAGGTGGCCTCCAATGGTATTGCTCTGCCCCACTGACCCCCTTATTAGATAGACGATCACCTGGAATCACAATCTTATCTCTTGAATTCACACATTCATGGGAGAAAAATCATCACAAAATATGTTATTTGTCCAAAGGCATCAAATTCTTTTCCACCGGGCTTTAAAAAAAATCTTTTTTTTTTTTTATATTTTCTTGCCCACCACAAACTTTCCATTTCGTCGTTTCCTTGGGGAATGCTTCTGTGAGTGTACGAGTGGAACTAATTGAAAAGATCGAATTTAATAGAATTTAAACTTACTGAAGGGGGAGATAAGTTTAGTCTCAGTACTATCAGGGGAGATGTGACAAAACCAAGTGAAAGCCTAAGAATTAAACTGCTAAAACAGCTTCATAAATGTTGTAAAGGCAGGAGTCTGCCTTTACAGTATTTGAAAGAAGATAGAAGTAATTCAACATAAGTTGTGATAATTTCTTTAAGCCAGAGGGGCACATATCAGTATTTTTTCCTGGCAAAGAAATTTGATCCAAAGGTGGGAAGAAAAAAAAAAGGGGGGGGGGAATTCTTCCTGTTCTTAAAATAGCAAGACAATGTGTTCTTCAGACTCAATAAAGAATTGTCATTTCAAGGCACGTGGGTGGCTCAGTTGGTTAAGCGGCCGACTCTTGATCTCGGCTCAGGTCATGGTCTCCCAGTTTGTGGGATTCAGCCTTATGTTGGGGAGCCCTAAATTGGGTTCTGCACTGGAGGCAGAGAGCCCACTTGGGATTCTCTCTCTCCCTCTCTCTCAGCCCAACCACCTCTGGCATGAGAGCTGTCTCTCTCACACACACACAAAATAAATAAATAAACTTAAAAAAAAAGAATCAATGTTTCACTAGAACAAGGCAGGAGTTTGGATCCCCGTTGCCATCAAAATGAGCCATTATGCGACGCCTTCGTCGGCTAATCCCGGAGGCTGTGGGAATTTAGTGTTTAATTTCAAAGTTGCTGGTAACCAGTTGTTAAGTTCTTGCATTGGTTACCTACTTTGACTCTGTTCCTGCGTGACATTTAAAGGCAAGATCGTTTTTAAGCATTCTGTCCCGTGACTTTATTTTTTTTTTTTTTTTTTTTAAATTTTTTTTTCCACGTTTTTATTTATTTTTGGGACAGAGAGAGACAGAGCATGAACGGGGGAGGGGCAGAGAGAGAGGGAGACACAGAATTGGAAACAGGCTCCAGGCTCCGAGCCATCAGCCCAGAGCCCGACGTGGGGCTCGAACTCACGGACCGCGAGATCGTGACCTGGCTGAAGTCGGACGCCCAACCGACTGCGCCACCCAGGCGCCCCATGTCCCGTGACTTTAAACCAGAACTTTTAAGCTTTAGCACCGTTGACATTTGGGGCTGGATCATTGTTTCTTGTAGGAAGATGGAATGCGCCTCAAATATTCTCTGGTGGGACCTGGGGTGGGGGTGCAAAATCACTCACAGCCGACAGCCACCCATCCAACTTCATGTTAAAAAAAAAAAAAAAAAGCATTTCCTCTCCCAAACTGCTAACACAGGTCCCAGGCAATTACCTGGAGGAAATTCTTAAGCGTCAAGTGACCTAAAACATGGATTCCATATTGGGCAGAATTCCTTTGCCCCCTTACCATTCCTGCAGCATGGCGGCTACCTATCTTCTCTTTCTTCCCTGTTTAACGCTGCCTTTGCATCACCAGATGTGGCCTGATCAAGACTCCCCTGGCAATGTGTTCCCTGAACCAGTTTGCCACAGCTGATCCGGTTACAGTCTCTGCGGCTGCAAGCAGGACGGTCCCCACATCAGTCTTTGTGCCATCTGGTTATGCACCTCTTCTCCCTGAAGTCCGATCCATATACTCGCCTCACCCCACCCTGCCTCACCCCAGAAGGAGGTTCACAGTTTCCTTTTTTGTGGTTTCCCCGCCCCCACCACGACTGTTGAGGGGAGCCACCCGCACTGTGCTTGGGTGAGACCAGGCTGCTGTGCTCTCCGTGTGATGTGCCCCCGTCTCCACACTGTGCTGTTGGGGAAAGTGTATGAATAATAATCAGTGCATGTGCAGCCTGATGCTATGAAATGAATATTTGAAGAATCATGCCTTATATTTGCACTCATCTTGGTCTTAGTTCCAGGCATGCTCTGTGATGTCCAAATTAAAAATCATTCGTAAGCATTATTTTATATACCTGCTGATAATAATCCCATATGGATTAGAAACGTATTGATGTGTGTTGAAGACTTATAACAAAAGCTTTAGTTTTCTTTTTTCCCAACAATGCAAAAAGAGTCTTTCATATTCTTGAAATAATCATTTATTCCCCTTTCCGAGACCCTGGGAGAAGGATCATTTCATTTGAATTCCCAGGGGACAAAACTGTGTCATAAATATCGTCTCTGGACACATGATGTGGATAGATTCATTCCCATAACAGTCAGGCCGTGAAGTATTCCGGACAAAATAGATCTCTACCTGCCTAGAGATTTAATAGGTTGTGGAAATTCTGACATGTAGTAATACGTCCACTCCGTGTGTCCTCACTTCCCAAATACTTCTGCATCTACTAGTAAATATTAATGAGAAGAACTATTGTCATTTGTGTCTCTTCGCATGGTTATTGGATTTCATAATTTCAGAATTGATTAATGGCCTGTTTGCATTATCAACCTGCTCCCTAACCAGGACTGGACTTTTCTTTCATTTCACTGAACCATGGTAAAAACCAAGGAAGGAATCTTGTCATTTACTGGGCACAAAATGGGACCCTTAGTCTGAACTGTAAGAAGCAGAAGTCTGGATCCAGCCATTGATGTGTGTTCTGAATTCCTCGGGTCTAGACACAAAGAACCACCCTGGAGGAATGGACAATCTAATGAGAGACCTAGACTAAGCACCAAACACAGGGGGAAAAGGCAATGGGATGTGTCCACATACAGGTCCAGAAACTAGGTGGGATGGTCCAAATGATAAGTGGAAATAGTTATCATGAAGAAGACAGCGCCATATAGGATTCATTTTCAAAGATAACAATTCTGTCCTTAAAATTAAGCTAGAGTATTTCCTATCTCTGTAAAAAGACCCTCGTGGTGTATTAAGAGGCCCCTGGCTGCTCTTAGAGAACATTTTGTAAAACATCTTTGTTGAAATACAAGTCACATGCCATATAACTCACCCTTTTAAAGTATACAATTCAATGATCTTTGGTATATTACATGATTAATTTCTTTTAAGTCATGGGAAAGTGCATGTAACAAAATTTGCCATCGTTACCATTTTTTAAGTATACGATGAATTGGCACTAATTACATGTACAATGTTATGCACCTGTCACTTCTGTTTCCAACACTTTTCATCAGGCCACACTGAAATTCTATAACCCATGAAGCAATAATCCCTCCATTTCTTCCTCTCCCCAGTTTCTGTCTCTGTGAATTTGCTTATTTTAGTAATTTAATATAAGAGGAATCATACCATATTTATTCTTCATTATCTAGCTTCTTACAATATTTCCAAGGTTTATCCATGTTGTAGCTCCTACCATTACTTCATTTCTTGTAATGGCTGAAAAATATTACATTGTATATATATTATACGTTATCATTTGCCTTATGACCATCATTTGCCTGTTGACAAACATTGTGAATAACACTGCCATGAACCTCGGTATACAGGTATCTATTGCAGTCCTGCTTTTGGTTCCCTTGGGTATAGACCTAGGAATGGAACAGCCAGGTCACATGGTAATTCTACGTTTAGCTTTTGGAGGAACCGCTAATTGTTTTCCACAGTGGCTGCATCCTCTTACACACTCATCAACAATGTGTGAAGGTTCCGATTTCTCTATAGCCTTGCTAGGGCTTGTTATTTTCTTTATTATGACCATCCTAGTAGATGTGAAGAGGTATCACGTTGTAGGATTTCTTTTTCTTTGTATTTCTCGAACAATTAGTGATGTTGAGGATCACATGCTTATTGGTCATCTGTATATCTTCTTTGGAGACATGCCTATTCAAGTTCTTTGCTCATTTTTAAATTGGATTGTCTTTTTATTGTTGAGTTCTAGGAATTCTTGATGTATTCTGGATATTAGCCCCTTATCAGATATATTATTTGCAACTATTTTCTCTCATTCTGTAGGTTGTCCTTACATGTTCTTGAAAATGAACTTGGATGCATGAAAGTCTTTAATTTTGATGAAATGTATCTATCTTTATATTACATAACTTTTAATAAAGCAAGAATTAAATAGAAGATGTCATTGGAACTTCTATTTTCCATACTTTTAAGCTATATTATTTGAGGTTACTGTGCCACTTGCTTATCAAAACTTTAAAACTTATTTCTAGTAACCCATGGAAATGTCAGACTACTCCCAATCAGATAATCCAATGTTTTTATATTTACCCTTTGTCCAACAAACATTATTTAAGTATACCAAGGGCTTAGCCATGCATTAGTCACTGAGAGGAAGAAAAGAAATACAAAATATATAAGCATTACCCCTACTTTGAGGGAACCCACCGACTAGCAGAGAGGATGGATATATAAACAAACTTCTCAAAAGCAGAGGGATAAATGTTACCATTGGCAGTTTACAAAGTACAAAAAGAGCAGAGATAACAAAGTAATGGATCATTTCCAATTGTTGGGGAAAACAGGTAAGTGACATTTAAAAAGGACTTTATTTTTTTCTATTTTAATTTTTTTCACGTTTCTATTTAAATTCCAGTTAATGTACAGTATACTATTAATTTCTGGTGAAGAATTTAGTGATCTTTACACTTTTATACAAAACCCAGTACCCATCACAAGTGTGTCACTTATTTAACCCCCCCCCCAACACACACATACACACACACCTCTCCTCTAGCAACCCACACTTTGTTTTCTATAGTGAAGAGTCTGTTTCCTGGTTTGCCTCACTTTTTTTCCCCATATATTCTTCGGTTTTGTTTCTTAAATTCCACATATGAGTGAAATTTTATGGTATTTGTCTTTCTCTGACTTATTTCACTTAGCTTTATACTCTGTCTAGCTCTATCCATATTGTTGCAAATGGCAAAATTTCATTCTTTGTTTATGGCTGAGTAACATTCCAGCGTGTGTGTGTGTGTGTGTGTGTGTGTGTGTGTATCTTCTATATCCACTCATTAGTCGATGGACATTTGGGCTCTTTCTATAGTTTGGCTATTGTTGATAATGCTGCTATAAACAACGGGGCACATGTGTCTCTCTGAATCAGTATTTTTACACCCTTCGGGTAGACACCTAGTAGTATAATTGCTGGGCCATAGGGTAGTTCTCTTTAAATTCTTGAGGAACCTCCTTACTGTTTTCCAGAGTGGCTGCATCAGTTACATTTGCATCAGCAGTGTAAGAAGGTTCCCTTTTCTCTGAATCCTTGTTGTTTCCTGTGTTATTAATTTTAGCCATTTTGACTGGTGTCAGATGGTATCTCATTGTGGTTTTGATTTGCATTTCCCTGATGATGTGTGATGTTGAGCATCTTTTCATGTCTGTTAGTCATCTGTATCTTCTTTGGAAAAATGTTTACTCATGTCTTCTGACCACTTTTTAACTGGATTATTTGTTTTTTGGGTGTCCAGTTTTATAAGTGCTTTATGTATTTTGGACACACTTTATATGTTTTTGATACACTTTATCAAATATGTATTTTGCAAATATCTTTCCCCATTCCATGGGTTGCCTTTTAATTTTGTTGACTGTTTCCTTTGCTGTGTAGAAGCTTTTTATTTTTAGGAAGTTCCACTAGTTTATTTTTGCCTTTATTCCCCTTGTGTCAAGTGACATATCTAGTAAGAAGTTGTTCTGGTCAAGGTCAAAGAGGTTGGGGCCTCTGTTCTCCTCCAGGATTTTGATGGTTTACTGTCTCACATTTGGGTCTTTCATCCATTTTGATGTGTGACAAAGCGGTCCAATTTCATTCTTTTGCATGTTGCTTTCCAGTTTTCCCAGCACCATTCGTTGAAGAGACTGTCTTTTGTCAATTGCCTATTCTTTTCCGCTTTGTCAAAGATTAGTTGACCATATACTTGTGATTCATTTCTGGGTTTTCTATTCTGTTCCATTGATCTATGTGTCTGTTTTTGTGCCAGTGCCATACTCTCTTGATCACTACAGCTTTGTAATATATCTTGAAGTCCAGAATTGTGATATCTTCCACTTTGCTTTGCCGTTTCCAGGTTGCTTTGGCAACCTTTCTCTTTCTGCCGCTTCCTTATTGGTGTGTAGAAATGCAACAGATTTCTGTACGTTGATTTTGTATCCTGCAACGTTACTAAATTCATGTATATAGTCTCCAAATTTTTGGTAAATTTTGGTTTTCTATTTAGAGTATCATGTCATCAGCAAATAGTGAAAGTTTGACTTTGGATGCCTTGAATTTCTGTTTTTGGATGCCTTTTCTTTTTGTTGAATGATTGCTAAGTCTAGGAGTAACAGTGGTGATAGTGGACAACTTTGTTGTGTTTCTGACTATAAAGGAAAAGCTCTCAGTTTTTCCTATTGAAGATGATACTAGTTTATTAGCTGAGGTTTTTTTTTTTTAATATATGGGCTTTATGATGTTGAGGTATGTTCCCTCTATCCTTACTTTGTTGAGGACTTTTATCATGAGTGGATGTGGTACTTTGCCAAATGTCTTTTCTGCAACTGTTGAGAGGATCATATGGTTCTTATCCTTTCTTTTATTAATGCAGGGTATCCTGTTGATTGATTTGCAAATATTGAGTCATTCTTGCAGCCCAGGAATAAATCCCACTTGATCATGGAGAATGATTCATTTAATGTACCGTTGGATTCAATTTACTAGTGCTTTTTTGAGAATGTTCACATTCGTGTTCTTCAGGGATATTGGACTGCGGTTCTCTTTTATAGTGCAGCATTTGTCTCGTTTTGAAATCAAGGTAATGCTGGCCTCATAGAATGAGTTTGGAAGTTTTACTTCTATTTCTATTTCTTGGAATAGTTTGAGAAGACTAGGTATTAACTCTTCTTTAAACGTTTGGTGGAACTCCCCTGTGAAGCCATCTCACCCTGAACTTTTGTTTGTTGGGAGATTTTTGATTACTGATTCAGTTTCTTTGTGGGCTATCAGTCTGTGCAAGTGTTCTATTTCTTCCTGTTTCAGTTTTGTTAGTTTATGTTTTCCAGAATTTATCAATGTCTCCCAGATTGTCCAATTTGTTGGCATATAGTTGTTCATAATATTCTCTTATAATTGTATTTCCGTGGTATTGGTTCTTATTTCTCCTCTCTCATTTGTGATTTTATTTATTTGGGTCCTCTCTCTTTTCTTTTTGACATGTCTGGCTAGGGGGGTTATCAATGTTATTGTTTTTTTTTCAAAGCTCCTGGTTTCTTGGATCTGTTGTACTGGTTTTTTAGCTTGTAAAGTCATTTATTTCTGCTCTAATATTTATTATTTCCCTTCTTATGCTGCCTTTAGGCTTTATTTGTTGTTCTTTTTCTAAACCATTTAAGTGTCACGTTAGTTTGTTTATTTGAGATTTTTCTTGCCTTTTGAGGTAGCTCCGTATTGCTATAAACTTCTCTCTTAGGACAGCTTTTGCTTCTTCCCAAGGTTTCGGACTGTCATGTTTCCATTATTATTTGTTTCCATGTGTTTTTAAATCTCTCCTTTGATTTTCTGGTTAACCCATTCATTGGTTAGTAGTAAGCCGTTTAACCTCCATGTATTTGTGTTTTTTCCAGATATTTTCTTGTGGTTGACTTCAGGTTTAACAGTGTTATAATAAAAAAAACTATGCATTGTATGCTCTCATTCTTTTTGTACTTATTGAGGCCTGATTTTTGGCCTATATCAGACCTATTCTGGAGACTGTTCCATGTGCACTCAAAAAGAATGTGTATTCCGCTGCTTTAGGATGCACTGTTCTGAATATATCTGTTGAGCCCATCTGGTCCAGCATGTCATTCAAAGCCATTGTTTCCTTATTGATTTTCTTCTTAAATGATCTTGATGTAAGTGGGGTATTAAAGTTCCCTATTATTATTGTATTATTATCGATGAGTTCTTTTATGTTTGTTATTAATTGTTTTATATATTTGGATTCTTTCAAGTTGGGAGTATAAATATTTACAATTGTTAGATCTTCTTTTGGATAATGCCCTTTATCATAATAAAGACACATGTACCCCGTTGTTTATAGCAGCATTATCAACAATAGCCAAACTATAGAAAGAGCCCAAATGTTGTCCATCAACTAATGAATGGATATAGAAGATACACACACACACACACACACACACAATGGAATGTTACTCAGCCATAAACAAAGAATGAAATCTTGCCATTTGCAATGATGTGGATGGAGCTAGAGAGTATTATGCTAAGTGAAATAAGTCAGTCAGAGAAAGACAAATACCAGACAAAGACAAGTATAGTGTCTTTGTCTCTTCGTATAGTCTTTGGTTTAAAATCTAATTTGTCTGATAAGTATTGATACTCTGGCTTTCTTTTGACCTAAAAAGGGACTTTAGATTTACAAGGTGAACAATAGGTAAAGAATATTTAAGCTAAAGAGACAAGCTTGAGCCAAGTGTTTGCTTTCCTTGGAGAGCTGGGTTGGAGATGACTAATGTTGATAAAGCGACACATCTTTATTCTTGGGCTTTTCAGTTTGGCATCTGGATGGTCAGTTTTCTTCTTTTAAACATATTTTTTTAACATATAGTTCCCATACCAGAAAATTCACTCATTTAATGCTTTTTAAATATATCCAGCAGGTTGTACAACTATCAACAAAAACTAAGTTTAGTACTTACCCCCAAAAGAAATGATACCCCCATTAGCAAAAATTACACATTCTTCCCATCCCTCCCTCCATATCTAGCCCTAGGCAAACACAAATTTACTTTTGGTCTCTGTGGATTTCCCCATGGATATTTCATATAAAGGGAATCTTAAAATTATGTGATCTTTTGTGACTGACTTCTTTCACTTAGCATAATGTCTTCAAGGTTCATCATGCTGTGGCATGACAGTACTCTATTCCTTTTTACTGCTGAATAATAATTCACTCACAGTTGATGTTACGATTGATTTGGGTTATATTCATACATGCCATTTTTCTCTTTGTTTTCTGTTTCATGTTTTAGTTATTCCTGTATTCATGTACTGCTTTCGTTTCTATTAGTGGAATCTATAGTGTAACATGTTAATAACTTCACTGATTTGTTAAATACATTTTTTAGTTATTTTCTTAGTGATTGCATGAGAGATTCCTATATATATTTTTTTTTTCAAATCTACCTCAGATCAATACTTTTACTGGAACTCTTGCTTTTTCATGTGTGTTTTATTTTTGTCTGTGCTGGTTTGTTTGTTTGTTTTTATCCTGGAAATCTTCCTTTAGTATTTCCTATGAATCAGAAATATGTAGCAACAGCTCTTTAAGATTTGGTTTTTCTGGAAATGTCTTTTTTTTCTTCTTTTTTGCAAGATACTTATTGTTTTGTTGTAACATTCTTCATTGAGAGTTTTTTATATTTAGCACTTTAAATACATTTCAAATGTGAAGTCAGCCGTTAATCTTTTTGGGGTTCCTTTGCGTATGATGAGTCACATTTCTTTTAGTGTTTTAGGATTTTCCCTATCTCTGGCTTTTGAGATTTCCACTATGATATGAATCTCTTTGAAGATTCATCTTACTTGAAATTCATTGTGCTTTTTGGGTTCCTCCAATTTGGGAAGTTTTCAGCCATTATTTTCTTGAATCCTTTTTCTGTCCCTTTATCTGTTTTGTTTTGTTTTGTTTTGTTTTGTTTTGTTTTGTTTATCCCACTGTGCTGTGTTTAATCACTTTTCTCTATGGTTCTATTCATTCTTGTTTCTGTTCTTCGGATTGCATAATCTATCTTCAAGTTTGTTGATTATTTTTCTCCTGTCAGTTAAAATCTACTGTTGAGCCCTTCTCTTGTTTTTAAAATTTTGGTTATAATACCTATCAAGTCCAGAATCTCCCTGTGGATATAGATGTAGATGCAGGTGTACCTGAACATGTCCATGTATGTATATGTCTAGGTGTAGGTATATAAATGTAAATGTAAATTTTTTTCTTTCTGTCTCTACATTGATGTTCTCCATTTGGTGAAACATTGTCTTTATACTTTCCCTTAAATCTTTAGGCATGGTTTTTGTTCATTATTTTAACTTATTTATAGTATCTTCTTTGAACTGACTGCTGACTTAGATGTTGGGTTCCCTACTCCTTACTAAGTGTTATTACTTTCTTTCATTCCTGTGTATTGGGCATACTTTCCTATTTTTTGACAAGTCTTATATTTTTTTATGAAAACTGCCCTTTTTAGAAAATATATTGCAGCAACTCCAGGTAATAATTCCCTAGTCCCTCCCTGGGACTGATATTATTTTTTGCTTGGTCATTTATTTATTGTTTAGTGAATTGGCTGAACTAACTCTTTGAAGTTTATTTCCCCCACTGTATTCAGCCTCTGATGTCCCTGTTCAGAATTGTTCCTTGTTTTCATCTTTTATGCTGGCTACCTACGTGTTGCCCCTGGGTCAGTATAAACCAGTCGTTAGTGAAAGGTTGTCCTTGAGTTCCCTAGCTATTTATTTTTTACTCTTTAATGTTGGATGTGTATGGCTTTGAGGCTATTATCCCGTTTCACTTACGTTTCTGCCCCACATACAATCAGGGAATGGTAGCTTGGAGTTTCCTCTTTAATTGCTCCAAAAAGGGCAGACTGGAGCATTGTACCCAGGCTTACAGGCTATTGAGAATGAATGTGATTTTTTAAAAGGCTGCCTTCCTAGAAATGTCCACTGGGTAAAAACAACTTATTATTTCAACAGTATTTGGTCCAAGGTTATGTCTCTCTTTTGTGTCGGTGAGACCTCATTCTAGTTGATGGATCTGTGTGTGACTTGGGGACATTTGCAAGTCTGTCTCACGCCATGTTCCGATTGCTCTTGAGTAGACAAAGCTTCACACAAGTGCTTGGCCTTCCCAATCTCCAGGGTTGTCTGTGATCCTTGGAGGGCTCTTCTTTGCTATGTCTTTTCTTAGGTCTATCAAACTTCTATCTTCTCTGCCATTTTATGTTTTGCTCCCAGAGTCATTTCTGATAGAGTTAATTTCTCTCTACCAAGATGTTCATTGCTTGACAATACTCCCATTGTTTAAGTATGGGATTCTTGACATCATGTTCCGAATAAAGTCAGTCTTTTCAGTAAAGCTGCAAAGCTCTCTTTTTCAGACCAAAGCAGGAGGCATCACAATCCCCGACTTTAGCCTCTACTACAAAGCTGTCATCATCAAGACAGCATGGTATTGGCACAAAAACAGACATATACACCAACGGAATAGAATAGAAGCCCCAGAATTAGACCCACAAAAGTATGGCCAACTAATCTTTGACAAAGCAGGAAAGAATGTCCAATGGAAAAAAGACAGTCTCTTTAACAAATTGTGCTGGGAAAACTGGACAGCAACATGCAGAAGGATGAAACTAGACCACTTTCTCACACCATTCACAAAAATAAACTCAAAATGGATAAAGGACCTGAATGTGAGACAGGAAACCATCAAAACCCTAGAGGAGAAAGCAGGAAAAGACCTCTCTGACCTCAGTCGTAGCAATTTCTTACTTGACACATCCCCAAAGGCAAGGGAATTAAAAGCAAAAATGAACTATTGGGACCTCATGAAGATAAAAAGCTTCTGCACAGCAAAGGAAACAACCAACAAAACTAAAAGGCAACCAACGGAATGGGAAAAGATATTTGCAAATGACATATCGGACAAAGGGCTAGTATCCAAAATCTGTAAAGAGCTCACCAAACTCCACACCCGAAAAACAAATAACCCAGTGAAGAAATGGGCAGAAAACATGAATAGACACTTCTCTAAAGAAGACATCCGGATGGCCAACAGGCACATGAAAAGATGCTCAACGTCGCTCCTCATCAGGGAAATACAAATCAAAACCACACTCAGATATCACCTCATGCCAGTCAGAGTGGCCAAAATGAACAAATCAGGAGACTATAGATGCTGGAGAGGATGTGGAGAAACCGGAACCCTCTTGCACTGTTGGTGGGAATGCAAACTGGTGCAGCCGCTCAGGAAAACGGTGTGGAGGTTCCTCAAAAAATTAAAAATAGATCTACCCTATGACCCAGGAATAGCACTGCTAGGAATGTACCCAAGGGATACAGGAGTGCTGATGCACAGGGGCACTTGTACCCCAATGTTTATATAAGCACTTTCAACAATAGCCAAATTATGAGAAGAGCCTAAATGTCCATCCACTGATGAATGGATAAAGAAATTGTGATTTATATACACAATGGAATACTATGTGGCAATGAGAGAGAATGAAATCTGGCCTTTTGTAGCAACATGGATGGAACTGGAGACTGTTATGCTAGGTGAAATAAGTCACACAGAGAAAGACAGCATATGTTTTTACTCTTACGTGGATCCTGAGAAACTTAACAGAAGACCATGGGGGAGGGGAAGGAAAAAAAAAGGTTAGAGAGGGAGGGAGGCAAACCATAAGAGACTCTTAAAAACTGAGAATAAACTGAGGGTTGATGGGAGGTCAGAGGGAGGGGAGGGTGGGTGATGGGTATTGAGGAGGGCACCTGTTGGGATGAGCCCTGGGTGTTGTATGGAAACCAATTTGACAATAAATTTCATATTTAAAAAAATTAAATAAAATAAAGGGTGTGGCTATCTGAAAAAAAAAAAAGCTCTCTGTCTTTAAGGTCTGCCTCTCGCCCTTCGCCACAATCACTGTGCCACTAAACCAGAGCTGGGTCTGTGAACAGTGGACCAAGAGAACTTCAGTATCCATAGCCTGTCATGTCCTCAGGAGATATTTCGCCCTATGAGGGCTATGAGGTAGAAGAAAGTGTCAGTCCCTTTATTCATGTCCTCCAGATAGAGCTCCTGCAAAACCAGACTGGGGAAGGGGAGGGGGATGAGAAAAACCAGTGGTACACATCTCCTAGGTTGAAACCATGCAGCCTAGATTGGGAGCCCCTAACTTCTTGGCTGTCCCCCACCACTTTCCATAACATGAAGCTGGGCTGGGGGTGTGAAGGAAAACAACTTGGGCATCTCAAATGCCACTGATTCCCAGTGTTTTAATGAGAGGTAGTTGATTTTGTGGAGTAAATGTGTTTTTATTTTCCATGTGCTTTTTGGAAAATTTTCGGAAACTTTCAATAATTGTTCTTTGTGGTTTGTACCAGATACATTGGTGATTTGCTTACGAGAGTTTCCACAGAGCTCCTCGTTCCTCCATTTTAGAGCCCCAGCCTTCAACTGGTTGCTTCTAATGTGTAGTCAAGTAAAGTTCTGATAAGTAATTGACTTCCTTCAATATTGAATTCCTGAATCGTTTTGCCCTTCTGACCTCACTGAGGACATAAATAGCATGGCCATGAGTTCGCTAGACACCCATTTCTTGAGGCTTCCTATCTTGGACATATTGGCCCAATCATCTCTACTTTACTTTACCTATTAGTTAGATTTTAGTTTTCCCATTTTCTTTAAATATTTGTTAATCTTCTCTCTGATAACCTAATATACCCATTATGGTAATGTGAGGACATAAGCTTTCACTGTTCACTGTTCATGACTTAAGGGGTCATCACGGACCTTGTCGAAGGAGTCCCACAATGGTTGTTAAAACGAATATCTTCCTCTCATCCAAAGGGGTTACAACTAGGGAATTTCAGATTCTGTATAGGGGAGAACATCACCCTAATGGCATTTCAGTTAGCTTAGCATTTACATTGGTAATCATTTATTTACGTGCTAAGTTTCTTACGAAGATAGACAAAATTTTCAGTTATTTTGCTTGGATCAAAGTTTTATCCCCAATATTTTTAGAAAACATTATCTGGTTATTATTGTGGTTTAAAATCTCTTATCAACCAGGAACATCCTTAAGACTTGAACAAAATTAATAATAATGTTCACATTATTAATTATATTAATATATAAATATATATTTATTTAATTTATTAATTATTTTGTACTTATTTATATATAATATATATAATTAATAATTATATTAATTAAACTTTCACGACTGTTCATCAAGTATTTTCTCCACAGCAGCTCTGTGGTACATACTGCGTTTTCTTCTGATGAAAAAATTGAAGTGTAGATCACTGTTCAATTTTGCCTATCGGTAGCAAAATTGGTGGTCTGTTTTAAATATTATCATCAGTCTATAGAAACTAACTCCTTCGGGAAAGGGTTGTGATCATCTGAACTCACAGTTAAGTAATGAGTTAATTCACATATTTGTGTCATGAGTCACCATCTCTCCTCTCCCTGTTTTCCTGGGTCTCTGCCCTCTTCACCTGGTTAACATGCATCTTTCACATCTCACTTAAGACTCTCTAGTAAACCAGGTCTTCTGCTCTGTAATTTCACCCCCATGGTACTGATCACATGCCCTTAGATTTGCTGTTTACTGTTTCCATGCTTCTGCTGGACTGTGAGGTCTGCTATGAGACTCCCTGGAGGCTATCCTGTGGCAAATAAACATTCGATATAAATTTATTCAATACAATCATTAATAAAAGTATCCCCTCACATTATTAACCACAGAAGATAATTGCAGATCTTAGGAGTTTTCATGTCTCTGTAGAATCACTTGTGATTTATCCCTTCCTGTTGATTTTCCTTCTAATGCTCTTCTTACCTTTCCTTACTTTTATATCTTACTAGTGAGGTTATTTGGTTTTCCTCTGCTAAGGGTACTTCTTTGTTTAAACACAGTAAATAGTGCAGATCTTACAGATTTTTTGGACTATCCAGCTTAGTGATCTGGATGGCCAATAATATGAACTTAGGTTTTTAACGGTGCATATGGACTCTTTCCTCTCTTACCATATATCCCTTTAATTATTTTTTTAAGAATTTAGTTCTGGGGTGCTTGGGTGACTCCGTCGGTTGAGCGTCCGACTTCGGCTCAGGTCATGATCTCACAGCTCGTGAGTTCGATCCCGGCGTCGGGCTCTGTGCTGACAGCTCAGAGCCTGGAGCCTGCTTCAGATTCTGTGTCTCCCTCTCTCTCTGCCCCTAACCCACTCACATCCTGTCTCTGTCTCTCTCAAAAATAAATAAACATTAAAAAAAAAAAGAAGTTCGGGGCGCCTGGGTGGCGCAGTCGGTTAAGCGTCCGACTTCGGCTCAGGTCATGATCTCACGGTTTGTGAGTTTGAGCCCCACGTCGGGCTCTGTGCTTACAGCTCAGAGCCTGGAGCCTGCTTCAGATTCTGTGTCCCCCTCTCTCTCTGCCCCTCCCCGCCCCTGCACACACTCTGCTTTCTCCCTCTCTCAAAAATAAATAAACATTAAAAAAAATGACCTGAAATCGGTTTCTTCTTAAGAATGTTTTACATGAGGGGCGCCTGGGTGGCGCAGTCGGTTAAGCGTCCGACTTCAGCCAGGTCACGATCTCGCGGTCCGGGAGTTCGAGCCCCGCGTCAGGCTCTGGGCTGATGGCTCGGAGCCTGGAGCCTGTTTCCGATTCTGTGTCTCCCTCTCTCTCTGCCCCTCCCCGTTCATGCTCTGTCTCTCTCTGTCTCAAAAATAAATAAACGTTAAAAAAAAAAAAGAATTTAGTTCTGAAAACCCTCTCTCCTTTGATCTTCTTGAGAAACACCTTTGTTTTTGAATCTGATATATCCATTTATTAATGGCGATCGTGTGAAAAGTACCTTGGCTGGTGATGCTGGTGATTAAAAGGCAAAAAGGACATGCATATATTCTCCAGAACCTTACTCTCACAGGGGAGCCGGACAAACGTAAATCACACAACACAGAGCAAGCTGTTCCAAGTGTTCCGAAAGATGTTCCTCAGTAAAACAAGGTGCACATTAAAGTCTCTGACTCCTGATCCCGTTCACAGTACATGATAGGAAAAAATAGATGATTCTTGGCTCTAGGAAGATATGTCCTGAAAACATCATGATCCTGGGAAGGAAAGTGAAATCGCCTGGCGTCGTATATTTACTGAAGAGAAGAGGAGCAGAGTAGCACAACGTTTTGGAGAGCAGAGAAGGAAAAGCAGTTTATTTTTTGGCTGTAAACTGTTATATATCTTCCTTGGTAGAGGCACCGCACTTCCTTGACCATATACTATAAAGAGCAGTTCCCAAACAGCAATATTTATCTCCATGCTTGTGGCCAAAACAATGTAAATCTATACTTCCCTCTCTGCCATAGAATTCTTTATTTCATGATAAACTCCTACTCTCTTTGTTGCGTGTTTCAATTCACCTGTGTTTTTCCTGAGCTTTCAACCTAAATGTTATTTGAACTTGGGCACATTCAAAATTGATGCCTCGGCTTCAGTTCATTTCCCTAATAGCCCACTCTTCTGTCTCTTCTGGGATCATCCACCGGAACACTTGTAAAGAAGGGTTTTCCAGCTTTACCTGCACGATTCCGAATTCGTCTTCCGCTCTGTGCTTTGGAAATATTAAAATTCATCTCTGCCGTTTCTTCAATATATGCACTAACACTCATGGACTATTCTCAGCTGGCATTTCCAGTAAACGTAAATGGAATCTTTCAACATTGAAAACAAAACAAAACAGAACAGAACTAAGTTCGAATGTTACAGGCAGAAACATTTTTTATTATTATTATTGCCCTTGGGTTTCTTGCTTATCAGTTTAGTGTTTTAAAATGATATCAGTCCGCTTCGCAGATATCAAGGCCCTATTTTCTTCTTACTATGACATCTCTGGCAAACAAGACAGAGGTGAAGTTTGATTTTCTCTTGTCTACCTCTATTTTTTTTTAATCTTTATTTATCTTTGAAAGAGAGACAGCATGTGAGCAGGGGAGAGGCAAAGAGAGGGGGAGACACAGAATCCGAAGTGGGCTCCAGGCTCTCAGCTGTCAGCACAGAGCCCGACGTGGGTCTCGAATTCATGAATTGTGAGATCATGACCTGAGCCGAAGACGGACGCTCAACTGGCTGAGCCACCCAGGAGCCCCTCTCTTTTCTACAGTTAAAGTCATGGTCCTTTTAGTTCAGTTTCAAAGTCTGGCTGGATCCTAAAAGTGTCAGGAGAGTATTTTTTCCAAGAAATAGGAATTCTCAATTTCTCCCACTTTTTAAGGATTACATATTTACCTTTGAGATTTCTATTTCTTTAAATCAGAAAATTCAGTTTCACTCCCATTAGAGTAATAACTCAGTAAGTTGTTTCTTGTTGTTGTTAAAACCCAAAATTGAAAGACTAGAAAATCCCAGATTAAATGTTTCTATCAGTGAGCATGTAGTCTTAGAAAGTCCTCAGACAGCCTTTCACTTCGAGAAACTACTCTTTAATTCATACATTGTGTTGTAGCTACTTCTTTAGTGTGGAGTAAGCTAAAGCTACCTTTCCATGTTTTTATTGGTTGTATTATACATATTGGCTTCAGACATACTCTGACCTATAATACAAATAGAAGAATCATTTCACATTGAGATCACATTGAGATTAAAAAGAAGTTAAGCCCATGAAAAATGTACATCATTAACAGAGAAGAAAACTATCCAATTGTATGTTGAGAAAACTACCAAAGAAGTAGAATACATGCTTACAATGTGCGCACAACTCTACGTCTTTCCGCACTCCTCGCCGCCCCCCATGTTTCACTATGTTGCTTATGCTTTAATACAGAAATAACCTACCATATTATGTGCCGTTCCTAAATCTGTGGATTTCTCTAGACTGACATGCCATTGACATATTGAACCCAGGTGGCAAGATGTTCGAAGAGACAAGGAAGATTTAACCTGGGGTCTAGTGGAGAAGAGGTTCCCTCACGCTTGAACATTTGCCGTTATCTCTAACGAAGGCAATTTATTATACTGTTTTTTCTAGTTCTTCTTTTAAATGAAGCCTAATACCAGAGCGCTATTTTTAAAGACATATTCCAAACCAGTTAGCAACATGTTAAAGGAATCCATCATTTTAAGCACTTGAGAGTGCTGAGTGATACCTTTTCTTGTCTTCTGAAGCGTGGATAATATACAGACTGCTGACAAGAAACCCTGCCAATCTGGTGCCTCCAGATGGTTGGGAGATAGGAATTTATCAATTGGATTGCTACCTTTACCAAACACATCAGACACTCCTGGTCATTTTTCTCCTTATAATATGCCTCATTAAGTAAAAGATTTTAAAGATGCTGGGGTAAGATTGTGCAGAAGCTGGTATCCAGGTGTCGTGAATAACTTGACTCAGCTTCCACATGACGCTGACTTACATTTGAGGATTTTCTCAGCCTTGGACATTCTAGTTCTCTGAAACTTTGAGGCATTAACGGGCACCTATGTGTTCTCTTAGGGAAGGTTGAGGGACACTGGATTGCTTTGGCAATATTGAACTCGTCCTCTCGTGCCACGTCATTGAGTTGCACTCTTTGATATTCATATGCCCCTAAATCAGATGTAGCTAATCGATTCACGTGGTTACATTTTACATACACAGAATTCAAAGAGGCTTTGTTGGCCATGAAGTTGAAGTAAGCTTTAAGATTTCAAATAAACTAAATGTAACACAGCCCTAGCGTATAATCACTGTCGTTGCCCTACTAGCAAATAATTGACATAAATTCAAGTGACAGTGGCACAAATTAAAGTTTCTAGTTGCACCTTAACATACCACGTGTCCTCTTTCAGTAGGAGATGGATGAAAATGAAACTAAACTTGGAAAGAAATATTACGGCTATGAAGGTTCATCATAGAATATGCAAGAACCGACCATCACACATCAAGCCGAACTACATGATGAACTGTCTTCTAAATCTAGTTCCACAAGCTTTGCATTCGGTTTCCCAAAAACTTGATCTAAATCACTAAGGAGCATATCCGAGCCCTGCCAATACCGGTGCATTTTCCTGGTCAGTTGAAGGCAGTCCGCCAGGCAATGGCGGAGCATCTTCGTGTGGACGACAGAGTGAAACGGTTGTCAAACAGAAGGCTGACGGGGTGAATCGAGAGAGTTGTTACAACATAGACAGCGAACTGTAAGGCTAGGCTCTCGGCAGGACGTGGCCCGTCAGAAGGAAATACACCCACCGCCAAAGCATGGCCAGGAGGAAGAGATCCAGAAAAACGAATACCCAAAACTCCGTCTCTACCTTTTTCTGATCATCTGCTTAGGACTCCCGTTGACTGCACGCAACGTGAAGGCTTAGGACAAGGAGGCATTGAGTCAGTCTCCCAGGAGGGACATGTGAAAAATAGGTTTGGCATTTGAAAGGCCCTAAGGGCGTAAATCCTAAAAGTCCTCATCACGAGAAACAAATTATTTTGCCTGTATGAGGTGATGAATGTTGAGTAAACGGATGTGGTAATCATTTCATAATGTATGCATATGTCAAGTTATCATGCTGGGCACCTTAAACTTATATAGTGTTGTCTGTCTCTTCTATGTCCATAAACCTGGAAGAAAATAAAAGTAGATTTGGTGTGACAAACGGGGAATGCTACCGGGATCCAGGGACTGTTACCGGGATCCAGGGACTGTGCTGGTTCACAATCCCAGATGTGGCTGGCATACGTCTTTCACATTATAGTCGTAAAGGTACCTGTTGTCTGGCTGGTTCATTACCATTTAGAGAAATTCCATTTATGGAAAGCAAAAGTGACCTCTGCTCTCCAAGCCACACATTCTGGAAGCAAGAAGAAGGTTCCATTAAGAGCTTCAAAATAGATCTTTGACAACCCACTTAAATATCCATTCTCCTTTTCCATTGAAATACTTCCCACTTTACGGCTTATGATAGTTCAGCAAAGCCTGGACTGTGCTGAGACCAATGAGGTACTGGTACCAGGTACAAAATTCACGAGGACAGCAAAATCTCACTAATCCAGATAACCGACATCTAAGTGCAGCACCTTCGTGCCATATTTTAAAGTACTGAAAAGAATGCAAAAATCCATCATGAGCAACATTATTGCAGTTTTAAATGAAGATGAGATCCAACCCCCCTCTCGAACACTCGTACTTCACTTGCCTTACCCTAATCTTTGTCCAGTGGCACAAACATCTCTCTCCTTGTCTTCCCTAAGCTGCATTGTAATGGCAAAAGTTTAAGCATGAAACCAAAACAACTGTGTAACGGGCAGGAGTACAAGAGAAGTTGTCAGTAAGATACAGAGGGGACGAGACGAATTTTAAAGAACAATCACATTCAATTATAGCCTCTTACACTAAAAGTAAGATTTATGAGCAGAGCTCCAGAAATGCTCAAAGCTGCATCAACAAATGTAAAGCCCAAAGTTCAAGTGTTAAAACAATCAAATGTAAAAAAAAAAAAAGTCGGAAGTCAACAAATGTAAAGAACAAGACAGATCTCACATAGAAGAATATAGACCAGACATTTAAGGATTTTCCTAAACCATTTTAAACTAATTTGAGTTTATTTGTATTTTTTTTGAGTTGTAAGTATTTTATTTTTTTTAACTTTATTTTTTAGGTTTTAAAATTTACATCCAAATCCAAAATTTACATCCAAATTAGCATATAGTGAAGTAGTGATTTCAGGAAGAGATTCCTTAATGAGTTCATTTGTCTTGCACTGTTTTGTAGAGGTAGAATAGTTGCATAAGTAAAAATGCAAATAATGGTAAAAAACACGATGAAAACTTAGTGAAGAAAGCCAAGTTATGAGAGAGAAGAATGTGCACAAATAGATCAAGAGATGCTATATAAACAAGAGAATAATTCAAGGAAGGAAATCTTAATTTGATAGATTCCAAGAGATATCGCGGACATATAAAGTAAGAACGGGATGCAGTGGACATCAGACATCACAGAGAACTGGGGGGGAAAAATCTTAGAAATTAACGTTATAATGGCCCAAATCTTTTAAAATATTTAACACATAGGCTGACTAGATGTATTTTTAGAGCTGACAGCTAAATTCATTTGGAGGTAAACTCAGTCGCATCACCAGAATCCAGATTAAAAAAGGCAAGGAGTACTTCTCAGTGTAACTCAAACTGTTTACTGGGTGAAACAACTTTGTCTCAGACCCATGTCCTTCATAAAAGTAAGTCAGCATTTCTGGGAAGCTCTCGTCTAACCAAAGAATCAAGAACCCAATCTTCTCCCGTCTGAAGATCACCATTTTACGGCTTCCAAGTTGCATTGCTCTCAGATTGCAGATGAAGGAAAGAGAAAACATGAGGTAAACCACCGGCTCATGGCTACGTATGTCAACCTATACTGAAAGGACACATGTCACTTTGTGAACTTTCCATGGGCCAGAACTATTCACATGTACAGGGGCACTAGGAAATGATGTTTTACTGAGCTTCAATGGAAAATGAAGCGGTTTAATGACCATATGGCTTCGTATCTGCCACAGGAGATAGATAACCGGGGCGAAGAATGTCGAGGTTTGGAGAAAATATCCATATAGTCCATCATCCTTTTAATAAGAATTCTAAATGGAGAGGAACAGAAATAAATGAAAAGAAGAAATAAATTAGAAGAGAAGTGTTCTGGAATGAAGAAGTAATTATATAATGAGGTGACATATTGAGTGGAAAACAGGATTAATGAACTATTGTCCACTTGTACCTGCAATGGAATTCCATAACCTCAGAGACAAATGGAAAATTGTGAAGCTTCAGCGACAACGATCCCTTTTCTCAATGATATTGGATATAGAAAAGAATGAAAAAAGTCCTCAAATTCTAAGGAGGGAGAATCACTTTTGAACCGAAAATTCTGTCCCCAGTCAAATGGGGGGACAAAGTAAAAATGTTTCATCCATGAAAGAGGCTGGCCCTTGCATGATCAAAACACTCTTTATAAAACATATTCATCAGAATGCAACTTTAACAAATTTAAAAGTAATTTAACCTAAGGAATGACATAAGCTAAAATAAACAATGATGATTGAGCATGATACGGAACAGGGAAGCTAGAAGAAAACCTGTAATTCAACACACCGAAATACAACTACAATTCATGTTGGTAATTTCAAAAGTGTATAGGATTTAACGTTCATTTTCTTCTACGTGATTTCAACTACAGGATTTCATCAGTTTATGAATGAGCTATATGTGTACACAATCATTATGAATTCTACTACTTTTTCATTCTGAAAATCAAAATATAGACAAATCACAAAGAATTCAATGTTATTCGACAGGACAAAATGTATATGCTATAAACCTTATCAACGTAAAATACAATATTTATGATAATGGGAACAAGGGCATGAGGTGGTAGAAATAATAAGACCTTTACTCCCTTCTCTTTTAGAGCAGAAAACTAGTAGTTACTTTTAAGGTTTGATAAATCAAGAAATGGGAATTAAAGTTTAGTATTTAATCCCAGAAATGTCAACCTATGCAAGAAACACAAAGAATAGTAATACATCCAACGTTACTGGGAGTGGAGGGTGAATAAGAAAAAGGGGAAAGACGAGAGGTAATGTATGAGTCCATTTTCTAAAGCCGAGAGGTAATAAAGCTTGTCTAGAAAACAAGAATGAGAAAAAGAAGCATATGTGTATTTCACACTATAAAAATAACCCAGGCAAAACTAAAACCAGAAATGTTTACTGTATTTTTTCTCTAGGAAATGTGATTAAAGAAAAGACATTTCCCTCACCGTTGTTGGTACTTTTTCATTGTGAAAATATCTCCTTTATTTTTTAAGTTTATTTATTTATTTTGAGAGAGAGAGAGAGAGAGAGAAGAGAGAGCTCATGGAGGAGGGAGGCTGTGGACAGAGAATCCCAAGTAGGCTGTCAGCGCAGAGCCCCATGCAGGGCTCAATCCCAGGAACCATGAGATCATGACCGGAGCTGAAATCAAGAGCTGGACACTCAACCAAATGAGTCACCCAGGCACCCTGAAAATTGTTCATTTTTATACCTGTGATATAAAAATGATACAGTATAAATATTATCCCAAGATAATGTTTAGTCCTCAGGAATTATTTTATATATGATTCACACAGATTCTGTCATTTTTTTTCCTAACAAGACATATGCTTCACTTACAATTTTTTGTGGCCTGGGAATATTCATTAATAATGCTTATTTTTAGCCATATGACACTTTCTAAAGATAGATGCTATAAATTAAGTGGTACTCATGGAAATGAATCACGTCCATTCATTCCCCCAACTGTTCATCCTTTGAGAATGCAGTTAGGAGAAACTTGTAGGTTGATGTTATAAAAGTTAAAAATAAAACCTAAAAAAAAAAAGTGACCCAAATGACAGGGACATCAGGGCAGAGTGTGACAAAGTGCAGAAAGCTAATGTCCAAAGGAGGAGAATTTGGAAGTCAATGAAGACAGAGTTTGGAGAAGTGTGGAGAAGATCCAGTTAAATGCTTTGCGTCCACAGAGTTGGGTTGAAAATTGATACTTTCTTTTCAGACATAAGAACCAAGGTCAACTTTCATTTCTGGGCTGATACTAAAAGCTCATTAAAAAAATAAGTAAACAAATACACACATGTCAAGAGGTCGTGATCTTTTAAAAAAAAAATTAAAGTTTATTTCTTAATTTAGAGAGAGAGAGCACTAGTGGGGTATGGGCAGAGAGAGAGAGAGAGAGGGAAGGAGAGAGAGAGAGAGAGAGAGAGAGAGAGAGAATTCAAAGCAGGCTCCACACCGACTCAGCACACAGCCGGACACAGGGCTTGAAGTCAGGAACTGTGAGATCATGACCTGAGCCTAAATCAAGAGTCGGGCGCTTAACCAGCTGAGTACCCATGTGCCCCAAGACGTTGTGATCTTTACATTTCTATGAAGAATATAAACAGCACACATGTGCCATCATGATTGCATCTTTCTGCCATTTCAGTTTTGATTTCATTTTTGTGTTCCGTTAGGTTGGTCTGTCTGTTTAAGGCTTTCCATAGAAAGGATTTTGTAAATTCCTCGTGATTGGTTAAACAGAGGCCTTTATTAAAGTATGAAGTTTTCACATCTATTCATTAATGCAACCTTAGTTGGTCAACCTAATTGATTTCACGATCTGTTTAAGACGCTATGAGTGGGTACTTCTACTGTGTTTCTGTCATTTTTCTTGCAATATCTGAGTTATTTATTTAAATGGAAATACACTGTCAGGCCCGTAGATGAGTTCGCATTGCATATTTCACCTTTATCACTTTACATTATCTATCTTTCTCCTGTTTAATATTGTAGACCTGAAATCAACTTCATTGATTGCATTCCAACTATCTTTTTTTTTTAACATAAATTCAGCCATTGTTTTTCTACTCTTTTAATTTTGAAAAGCTTGGACTCGTTTTCTCTATTCAATGTACAACTTGAGTTCAAAATTTTGAGGCCATCTAGTTATTTTAGGATGTACAAACATTCCATTTATATTTTGTAATGAACTCAGCATTTATTCCTTCTTTTTCAATTTTTTTTTTGTGCTTCCCATTGTTTTCTAGTTGCTTACCATACAGATTTTCCCCCAATTGTTTTGTGGCACATTTATTTATATGTGAAAAAGCATATTCTCCTGATAATGTGGGAGGTCTGGGCTCCTTTAAGATCCTTGAGCAGTACTGATGTAACCAAGAGTGGGCTCTACTCATGTAGCTCTGGTCTTAGTTGGCAGAATACATGGACTCCTAGGATACATTAGAAGAGCAGAGAAAATTAGCACAATCCTATCAGTCGCACATCATCTCCCGATTTTCTTTGTTTATTGAAGTAGACACAATGTTAGTTTCAGGTATACAATATAGTGATTGGACAATTCTACATGTTACACTGTGCTCATCCCCAGTGTGGCTACCATCTGTCACCATACAACGCTATTTTTGGGGTTTTTTTTTAAGCTTATTTATTGACTTTTTTTTATTTTTTGAGAGAGTCAGAGAGAGCAAGCCAGGGAGGGGCAGAGAGAGAGAGAGGGAGAGAGAGAATTACAAGCAGGCTCTACATTGTCAGCACAGAGCCCGATGTGGGGCTCGAACTCACAAACCATGAGATCACGACCTGAGCCGAAAACAAGAGTCGGGCGCTTAACTCACTGAGCCACCCAGGCACGCCCACAATACAACACTATTATCATACCTTTGACTATATTCCCTGTTCTGTACCTTTCATCCCTGTGACTCATCCATTCCATAACTAGAAGTCGGTACCTCCACTCCCCTTCATCCATGTTGCCCATCACCCAACCCTAACCCTCTGTCAACCACCACTTTGTTCTCTGCACTTGTGGGTCTGTCTCTTCTTATTTGTTTGTTTAGCTTTTTAGATTCCACATATCAGTGAAATCATATGGTATTTGTTTTTCTCCATCTGACTCATTTCACTTAGCGTAATACTTCCTACATCCATCCATGTTGTTACAGACCTCATCCTTTCTAATGGCTGAGTGATATTCCGTTTTATACGTATACACTCGTATTTTGTACCCATTTACGTATCCATGGATTCTTGTGTGTCTTTCATACCTTGGCTGTTGTAAATAATGCTGCAGTGAATATAGGGGTGCGTTTTTTTTCAAATTAATGTTTTTGTGTTCTTGGGATAAATATTCAGTAGTGGAGTCACTAGGCTATATGGTATTTCTATGTTTACTTTTGTAAAATAGAAATGCCACGCAATCTACCTATTTTCATATACTGGTTTTATGTGGTTATACTGACTTTTAGGGCTTTTTTCCTTCAGTTTCTGTTATTTCTTCACACATTATACTTAAACCTCTGTGTTTTTATTCATTCAATATAAATATTATCTAGCAACTTTCACTTAAGGAAGATAAAAACCAATGCTATTATATTTTCTTCCTTTTTCTATCTAGTTTGAGGGTGTATTTGCTACCTTGTTTCAATTTCCATTTTCAAGATTTATAATATGTACTTTATTTAAAAATATTTTACAAAGTTGATATGTTACTAGATATACCTTCTCATGAAGTGATTCCCACCTACAATTCCCAAAGGTTTTTCTTTCAACTCTTATTGGGGGCACAACTGGTGTGTGTGTGTGTGTGTGTGTGTGTATGATTAATCATAGTTTACTTTGTTGTGGTGGTCCTGAGCTGTTATGATTTGGCAAAACTTACCTGACAATTGTATGTATAACTTATAACTTGACTGTGTATAATATTCTTTTGACCTGACTCTCCTCAAAACTGTTTCTCAAATTGTGCTGCGTGTTAGAATCATCTGGAGAGCTTTAAAATCGTTCAGTGCCTAAACTGCTTCCCAGACCACATAAATCAGACTCTGTGGAGGTGGGGAACAAGCATTTGTGGTTTTATCTTTGTTTTGTCTGTATGTGTTTTCATTAACTCCTTAGGTGATTTCAATATACAGCTAGTTATGAAACCAGTGTCTTAGATATAGTGAAACCTGACTACAGGTTGCATTTAACTTCCTTTTTCTTAAATAATTCTTTCATTGGCTTTAAAATTAGATCATTTCAACATGTGTCTGTGTATCCTTTGTAAAAAAAAAACAAAAAACAAAAAAACACACTGTTAGAACCTGATGTGCCTTGTAGATCTCACAATCTATACTTTGGCCAACTCAGGAATATTCTTGGTTTCACCTATACTCTTTTTCCACTTAATTTTATCTTGATTTGAGTTTATATCTGTTAAACATTTCAATATTCTTTCACATCTTATTGACATAAGAATGACATTTAAAATTTTTTTAGAATATATTTTCTCGTAATTTGTTCTGACTTTGGATTTTCCTTTTTTTAGAACTATTTTCAAATGTCTGACTGTGTGTTTTTATTTCCACTGCACTCTTAGAAAATACTATTTGATTGTCTAGCACAGGGACTTACGATTCTGTTTTGTCCATGTTGGAAACCTTCCCACATTTCCATGTTTATATCTTCATAATTGTATCTTGCATATTTAGTAATTCATTGGCCCGTGAAAGGGAGGAACCCTCTTATAGAACACATCTTCACCTCTTATCATCACCAAAAATCAACTTGGGGAGCCGTGTTTTTCCTCCAACTACTAAGCCTGTTTTTTCTCAGATAACTATGCCAATAGTTTTCCTTTATTTAGCAGGTCCCCATGCTAGTAAAGCTGGGTGTATTTACTGAAGCTAAGAGCAACTGAGGTTATTGCTGGTATATTTCCAGTTGAAATCTACCCACATCGACTGTACGTGGACCTGCCTCCCCTCACTAATCTTAATCGGAGCCACCCATAGGCTATAACTTCCTTGCTGGTGGTGACTCATTATCTTTTATCCATTTGTTCTCGCTGCAGAAATTAGTTGTGATGCATACATTATATCATAAGAAGCTACTTTGGCTTCAGCCATTATAAAGCCAAGTAAGGATCGGTAAACGTCATGGGAAACTCCAATGATATTTTTGGATAAACCAATTTTGCTCCCAATGTCTTCTAATTTGAGCTTGTACAGTTAGGGTCTCTGCTTGTCTCCCTATCACTCCTTCTCAAATGGGCTTTACTTTTATGCATGTATGAAATTGCTGCTATTCAAAACTCCTTGCATCCCATCACACCTGCCCACTGCCTTCCAGAAATGCTGAAAAATGCATTTGTTGCATACTGCCCTCGTCTTCGATTTTTTTGTTGTTTCAGAGAGAATTCAGAGGAGAATGAAATAAATGTGGGACCAACTCTCCATCTTGCTCTGACTTGATCTCACATTTACCTTCTTGCTCTTCTGCCTTTTCTATAAAATGTGCACAAATGTACAGAACTAGGTATTTCTTCAAAATGCATAATTAATTATCTCTGCCCAGTGGAAAACAGTTTCTAAGTCATATGAACACAAGAGGTGATCACGGATTTTGTGACTTCTATTTCAGAGCCGAGGGGTGGGCCTCTGTGAAATTAACTTCACAATATCATGTTGCCAACTACTTGACATTATCAATTCATGGATGAGTTGAACGTGATGTATTTGGTATGTGAGTCTCTTCTTTGGGATTGCAGAAATTTACACACACACACACACACGCACACACACACGCACACGGCAATCAATCCTTTGACTTCCCCAAATGCTATTGTTCAAGAGATGTGCCTCTGAAGAACAGGTCTCTTCAAATGTTGTTTTTTGTAAACAATTATATCCCAATAAACTAGACAACCTAGAAGAAATGGATATATTTCTAGAAACATAAAATCTGCCAAGACTGAATCAGGAAGAAATAGAAAATCTGAACAGACCAATTACTAGTAAGGACATTAAATCAGTAATCAAAAACCTTCAATGAACAAAAGTCCAGGACCAAATAAATAGCTTTACTGATGAATTCTACCAAACATTTACAGAAGAGTTAATGCCAGTCCTTCTCAAATTCTTCCAAAAAAAGAGAAGAGGAAGGAACACTTCCAAACTCATTTTACAGGTCCAGCACTACCATGATAACAAAGCCAGACAAGGACCAGTCGCAGGATACAAACTCAATATACAAAATTATATATATGAGTATACACAAGAAGGTGTGAGCCCAGTACATGGAAAACTATGAGATTCTGAAGAGAGAAACTGAGGAAGAGATGGCAAGATATACCATGTTCCTGGGTTGGAAAAATTATTATTGCTAAAATATCCATGCTACCTGAATCAACCTACACACTCAATTCAATTCCTTTCAAAATTCCAATGGCATTTTTCACAGAAATAGAAAAAAAGAATCCTCAAGTTTTCATGGAATTGCAAAGGACCATGGATCACCGAAGCAATCTTGAGAAAGAACAAAGCTGGAGGCATCACATTTTCTAATTTCAAACTATATTACAAAGCTGTAGTAACCAAAACAGTATGGTCTTTGTGTAAAATCATATACACAGATCAATGAAATAGAATAGAAAGCCCAGAAATAAACCCAGGCATATACAGTAAATTAATTTATGACAAAGGAGCCAAGAATATATAATAGGAAAAGGACAGTCCTACTTCTGGGTATACATCTAAAAGAAATGAAATTTGAATATCAAAGAGATATGTATACTCCCATGTTTATTGAATCATTATTCATAATAGGCAAGGTATGGGAACAACCTAAATGTCCATCAATGGATGAATGGATAAAGATGTGGAATATGTATATACACATTAATATAATAGAATAAATATAATGAAATATATATAATATTATATATGAAATATTATTGAGCTATGAGAAAGAAGGAAATCTTTCCCTTTGCAACAAAGTTGATAGAATTAACAGCATCATGCTAAGTGAAATAAGTCAGACAGAGAGAGACAGACACCGTATGATATCATTTATATTTGAAATCTTAAAACACCAAATTCTACCCACATCGAGAATGGTTGTTACTATGGGCTAGGAGGTGGGGGAAATGAGAGATGTTGTTCAAAGAGTACAACATTTTCGTTATAAGGTGAAGAATAATTGGAGATCTAGGGGGCACCTGGGTGGCTCAGTCAGTTAAGCATCTGACTCTTGAATTCGGTTCAGGTCATGATCCCAGGGTCATGGAATGAGCCTTGCATCACGCTCTGTGCTGAGTGTGGAGCCTGCTTAGAATTCTCTCTCTCTCTCTCTCTCTCTCTCTCTCTCTCTCATCCTCCCCCTCCCCCCACTCATGTTCTATCTCTTCCTAAAATAAATTAAAAAACAAAAAGAACTGGCGATCTAATGTATCACATGGTAATTATAATTAATATCACTGTATTCTATACTTGAAGTTGCTGAGAGTACATTTTAAACATTTTCAACTCAAAAATGGAATAATTATGTGATATGATAGAGGCATTAACTAACATGATGGTGGTAATGATTTTTCAATATACAAGTGCATCAAATCAAAACTGTGTATACCTTAAACTTATACACTTTTATATGTCAACTATATCTCAATAAAATCGGAAAATCCCCACAAATATTTGTCATTTTTAAAACCATTTAATGGTAAGGCTACTTTTTACCTAATGTCAATGCATGCAATTTATCAAAAAGCAAACTGAAGAGTATTGCTTGTATAGTCAGAGATTATTAGAATCTTGAGAACTTTTAGGATTCATGTATATCCATATGGCCACAAACCTAAGTGCCTCAAAGCAGAGTAGCCGGGATCATCACTGTGTGGACCGAGAGCGTTTTCCTCCTCTGGGCCAGTCATTCCACATCAGTCTGAGGGTTGGTTTGCGTACATGGCCTTCAGAGAAGAATAATCATAATTCCACTGCTTCATTTTCCTAATGACAAAACTGAAGTCAAGAGATGGGAAATTACAATGCAATTGTCAGTTACAATTTTACACTAGATAAGGGTAAGACGTGTAAGTACCTTGTCTGCTAATTTTTCCCCCAGGACACTTGGCAGTGAGAGAATAGAAAACCTATGTGCGTATCTTTCGGACAATCCATCCCCAATTTTTCTTAAAAACTTTACAAATCCTATGCATAAAATTAAGGGACACGGATGATTTCTACAGTTACATACTGCAGGCAGTTCAGAAAACGACAAAGACTAATATTGTAAGGCCTAAAATGCCCTTCTGAGATGCATGAGTTTGTTTTGCCCTTATAATGAAGACATAAGAAATGAACTTGTCTTTGCAAGCAATGTGGATGGCAGATAGGCCTGAAATAAACATTGATATGCAGCTGTGGAAAGCTCCGAAATGGATTCCGAATGACAAATTTCTGCTAAAGAATATAGACTACTTCCAAAGTGACACCTATTGAACTCATTAGACAATTAATAGAAGAGGGGATTGTATCATTTTGACGACGTTTACAGAAGTGACATTTACCAGCTCCAGATAGCTAAATGAATCTGAGTTACTAAAAACAAAAGGAAGAAATCTGATAATACTGTAGGGCTGTGTATATAACATACATATGAAAGAGGTGGCAATGTCCATAGATTAACTTATATATTTAAGAATCACGTTTTTGTTTGCTTGTTTGCTTGATTTTGGTGGGGTGGGGAGGTAAAAAGTGGTCAGAGAAAAAACATTCCAAGGAATTCACAAAAGCAATCCAAGATCCGGTTGCTAATACACCATTCCTTTAGAGGAATACAAAGTGAACCCTTGAATTCATAAATAAATCCATCCAACATTTTAAACGTTGCATGTTTTTTTTTTCCAAAAGTATTTATGATTACCCTAAGCCTGAATGCCTCCAATTAGGTATGCAGTGAAAAATAAAACATTTGGCAAGCCAGGCCACTGCATAAGAAGACGGAGAATCCGAAACTTCTGATGTTTCAAAATCAACTAAACTTTGGTTTCAGGGAAAAAAAAAAAAAAAAAAAGGAAAAAAGATCATATACAATAAATGCGAGTAAATGTGAAATTTACTTTGCCTTTTTTGGGTGTGGATGACTTCAGCTCTGGATGAACTTGTAAAAATAGGACCTAGAATATGCAGAGCTCTGTGTTGTAGATTATTTGAATTCCTTCTAAAAATTCCAAACATGATTAAGAAGACTCAGCTATTTCAGTCAAGATACAAAGGATTTAAACCACATATGGCTAGTTAAATTATATATACAATAAAAAATTGTCAGCCGAGATTGTATTTCCTTTTCAAGAGATCACTAACCATTCAATTTAAGAACTCTATGAAGATACTACATTATTTTAAAAGGTTAAGGGAGAGGGGGAAGCAATTATCTTCATGGATGTAGAAAAGGTGTTTGATTAAACTCAGCATCTATTCCTACCGAAAACTCTTAATTTAAAAAGTAATCGTTGCTATTTTAACATTAAGAAATATGTATGTGTCAAGCTGAGATACGTATTTCAAGCGAGAATCACAATCATATTTATGATCCCATTAATGGAAGCATTCTTGTTCAATACAGAACAGAGATTTTAAATACAGAATAAAGATTTTTGTCTCTATTGATTCTGAAAAGCTGCTAGGAGTACTCACGCGTGCCAATTATACAGAAGAAAAATGCAAGTTCTACTAAAATTTAAGCTCCATGAGGGTCACAATTTGTCTCTAAATCAGTATATATTTATTATTGAATTAATTACCCAAATACCCAAATACATAAATTAAAAAGACAAAAATGTGTTTTCAAATTACTATGATCATTTATTTAAATACCTCAGAGAGGGGTGTCTGGGTGGCTCAATTGATTAAGCATCTGACTTCAGCTCAGGTCATGATCTCACGGTTGGTGAGTTCGAGTGCCGCATCGGGCTCTGTGCTGACAGCGCGGAGCCTGGAGCCTGCTTCGGATTCTGTGTCTCCCTCTCTCTCTGCCCCTCTCCCACTCGTGCTTTCTCTCTCTCTCTCTCTCTCTCAAAAATAAGTAAATAAACATTTAAAAATAAGTAAATACCCCAGAGAAGCAACTAAAATGCAATTAGATATGAATAATTAACAACAACAACAAAACATTTAGGATTTATATAAAGTCTAAGGCAAATAAAGAATATTTGAATAAATGGTATAAAGGACTTAATTTGGAGCTGGATGATATTCAGACATTAAAGGTAGCCATTAATACTAAACTAATTGATAAATTGGATTCTTAACCATTACAATTGAGTCAAGAAAGAAACATATGCTTTCATTTATAAGTGGAATCTAAAACATGACACAAACAAAAATCAAACAGACTTTTAAATACAGAAAACAAACTGGTGGTTGCCGGGGGGGGGGGGGGCGGGGGAACAGATGAAGGGGATTAAGAGTTATATAGTTGCGGTCATAACATAAATAGGTCATGGGGATAAAAACTACAGCATAGGGAATATGCAATAATATGATAACTCTGCATGGTGACAAATTGTGACTACACTTCTCTTGGTGAACACTTACTCAGTGTTGAATAATGTACGGAATTGTTGAATCGTTATGTTGTATGCCTGAAACTAATGTAACATTGTATGTCAGATATACTTCAATAATAATAACGATGATAATAAACTGATTATAAATTAAATATGAAAGATGGAATAAGTAAGAATGTCCAGGAGCAAAATACATCACACAGGGTAATAAAATAAAACAGAGTTGAAGTTCAAAGAATTTGTTACCATTTCGAGAATGTACTCTTTGGAACAGAAAGGCCAGTGCGGAAGTCAACTCAAGTAGATCTAAACATAAAATGACATTTACCATCCAAATCCGTGAAAGAAATGGATCAATTAATGAAACCCCCAGCCTGAGGTACCAAATGCTTTGATTGTTCTATCCTAAAGAACCTCTGGCTAACTTAACTGGTTTAGGAGCTGTTTTGTAGAGGTTGAACAACCCCCGGTAAGACTCAACTCAGATGGGAGGAAATCAAGCGAGTTCCCGCAGATGCCAGAAGGACAGTAACCCCACACGCCCCCTCCGTCATGCTAGTGCGGCCACGGGTACGCACAAGGGATGCACCTGTATCAGTGGGTGGCGCCTGTGCAGACACAGCCCTGTCTTACCTCACTTCTTCCCAACCTCCAATCACCTACATCCACCCCCCAAATCCTTAAAATCCCTTAAGTACTCAGCTCCCCTCATCCTCTCGGACGCCAGTTTGAAAATTTTCCTTGCTTGGCACCTTGCAGTAAGACCTTTTCGGGGAGCCTGGGTGGCTCAGTGGGTTAAGCGGCCGACCTCGGCTCAGGTCATGATCTCGCGATGCGTGAGGGAGTTCGAGCCCCGCATCAGGCTCTGTGCTGATGGCTCAGACCCTGCGGCCTGCTTGGGATTCTGTGTCTCCCTTTCTCTCTGCCCCTCCCCTGCTCATGCTCTGTCTCTCTTCCTCAAAAATAAATAAACATTAGAGAAAAAAAAATTTTTTTAATTAACAAAATAAAAAATAAAACCTTTTCTCTGCAAAAGCTAGTGTCGGTGTACAGCTTGTCCTCTAACAGCAACAAACTGAGGCACAGAAACCGGAGGGCAGACAGTCGAAGCCAATTCACCTTACTTGTTGCTCAAATAATGATTCAGGCAAGCATGAAAATACTGAAAGAAAACCTGTGGGAGGGAACTCGGAAGGCGTATCAGAGTGAGAACAGGAAAGGTGACTACATTGCTTTCTTAAATATAAGCTAATAAAGTCAAAAGACGAATGATAAAACAGGAAAATCATAGTTTTCAACACAGGTACCTTACAGAGTGTTAATTACAGCTTTGTAATTTACAATCATGCATATCCCCTGATGTTACTAAGGAAAAATAAAACCCACCGGTGGGGGGGGGGGGGGAATGGGGGGAAAGATAAGAAAAGACATTTTACAGAAAGTAAGGTAAATAAAGGAATTCTTATGAATATATAAAAAAATAGTTTTAATGCACTTAGGATTAAACAAGTATATATTAAAATAGCAATGAGATAGTACTTTTTAACCAGACAGATTGGCAAAATATAAACTGTTGATGTTATGAGTGCTGGTAGGCATGTGGAAAACTAATTCTTTCATCCAGTTCTGGTGATAGTATAAATTGTGTTGGAAATTTATCATTGTCTATCAGAATTCAAAACACATACTCCCTTTGACCCAAATTTTACTTCTTTTTATTTAAAAAAATTTTCTTTTACATTTATTTATTTTTGAGAGACAGAGCACGAGCAGGGGAGGGGCAGAGAGAGAGGGAGACATAGAATCAGAAGCAGGTTTCAGGCTCCGAGCTGTCAGCACAGAGCCCCACGCAGGGCTCGAACTCAGGAACTATAAGATCATGACCGGAGCTGAAGTCGGTCGCTTAACTGGCTGAGCCACCCAGGCGCCCCTAGGAGTCTCTTATGGGCACATGTCTTCTGTGAAAGGCTGTGTGTTATTCTGGAGAAAAGGACTCTGTCGGTATACACCATTCTAATATTATTTTCTCTTTTAGTACAAGAATATTCCTTTAAGTCTTATTCTTTAACCAAACCAAGGCTGTTCTAAAAGCAAATATTTCTTGATGAGGGTTAAGCTGGGACTGGGGTGGGGTGGGGAGGTAATTTGGCACTTTCTTACTGCCAATGACCTCAGAAAATTCACTCCACGCAGAAAAAGTCATTTTCTATTAAACATCTAGGAGACAAGACTTGTCCTAGACAGTATATAAATATTGCTTCTAATTCTCCCACTTACTCATCATCATCATCAAGGTAAGCGACCTTATCTGCCTATTAAAGATAACGGACTGTTTCTCATGAATGGAAGAGCAAGTTTGGACCCCAAAGGGAAAAAGAGATGATAAGATAACATGGTGGTATATAACGTGTAAGAAGGGAGTGGAGAGAATTTGCATTTCTGTGATAATTAAGGTCTATTTCTGAGCTTGGAGAGAAGAATTCCATATCACTTTATGTTAATCTCTAGGTCAACGCAATTAGTTTCACCCTGAGAATATTTGCCTTCTTTAAATTTATGTAACTTAACACCGGAAGCTAGAAGTCAGCAGAAGTTAAATTTAAATTTATAGAAGTATTCTCCTAATCATCTTGCAGTATAAAAAAGGATAAGCTTAGAGGCTCTTACACTGAAGCTAGACAGAAGAAAATATTCCTGAACAAGTTTTTTCGGTGCAGTGGAATATCTACATGAAGGAGATTGGATAATTCCTATTTATGAAAGCCTTGATCCTGATTAAGATGCTTACAACTACAGATATCTGAAAATCCAGTAGACAATGACTTAAAGAAATAGGAATTTTATAGCCTTAGGTAAGAGTAGATGCAAGACCAGTTAATAGATTCTTCAATGATGTCAAGGCTTCTGATCAGCTTCCCAGTGACCCCCTCAGGGTTGCAAGATGGCTGGCAGATAGTAAGCATTATATCCTAAAAAGGGAAAAGGAAAGTTTAGATGTGTCTTTCTCCTTACAAGTGAGGATAACTTCCCAGAAGCTTTCTAACATTTTCGTGTATGTCTCATTGACCAGGGTTGTGTTTCATACTCAGATCAAAATAACCACTGGCCAAGTCGGGAATCCCCATGGGCAACTCATTGTAATCAACATTCAGTGTACGGGATTGATGAGAGGTCCACAAAACACATAAGACCAAGCTTGAACGGCTAGTGTTTGCAAAATTTTTATCGAATCCCATTGGTTTTAAAGGCAGAACGATTCTTCAAAAATTGGAAAAATTGTTTCCTATTTTCCCTTCATGTCTCATACAAGCTCTTGACTGAAATATCAAAATCAATGCATTTCTTTCTTTGTTTCGGCACATTGATACTGACATATTTAAAAATATGTTTTGTAATTATTTAATGAGTATTCTAATCCCGATCTCTTTACCAATGGGATGGACATTGCTAGCGTGCTTTCCAAATTAACCATGGTAAATGCAAAAGTAATTCTTATAGCTGAGATGACACCACATCTTGTAAAGCTCTCACTTAAGCAAATGATGAAACATCATTAATCAGCCTTTTTGTTCACTCCTTTTTCCAAAAAAAAAAGTTTTAAATTCAGGTGCTTCCGTAGTTTCACTTAATTTCCAAATCTCAGGGCTAAAGAAGCCCACTAATTTGAAAAATAAAAAAATCTGTGGATTTATTTTATTTCTACTGATTGAAATATATTGGTTTTTAGAGGAAATGTCTTTTGGTTCCAAATTATGTATATTGTGCAGCCTCTGTATGTATTTTCCGAGTGATTTAAATGAATTTGAATCAGCTCATTAGGTTCCAGACTGGTGCTGAACATAATGACTCATTCCTAAATTAATATTGTCTACCCTGAACTACTCCTGTCTAAATCACTTTAATCACTGGAAAGATTCATACTTTTCAAAAGGACGGCCACATTCAAATGAATTCTGCAACAGTTCATTAGGTAATGATGTCATTTATGTTCCCTGGGTCAGCAACTGTGTTCCCGCTCAACTTTAAAAATGGACTGACTATGGGCAGATAAACAGGTACTTTGTATGCATTTGACGTTCATACATGCACAGAAGGGAGGCATTATGTTGGCATGAAATGTTTCAATTTGGGACATTGCTATGTCTCAGATTTAGCCTCATTTTTTTTTTCTTTCTTTTTTTTTTTTTAGCTTAGTAGCTTGATTGGACACAGGTTTCTGACTTTCAGGAGCAGTTAATGTGTCAAATGCTTTGTCACACCTCACTGACACCAGACCCTTAAAAAGGAGGTTCTAACTGGACTCCAGCTTGGGCACAACATCGAGCATGCTTTTAGGAAGAAGAACATCATATTTGACATATAAATGAAGGCTACTTCAGGAAGACCCTGGGAGCAGTAGACATGATTACATTTCTATGGCAGAGCCAATGAAAAACCTCAGACTTCTCCCTGTCTCTGTCCCTTGAAATTAACAAGAAAAGGACAAACTGGGAGCTGAATGTGCTTAACATCTTAGCGTATTAGCGACTGATCTTTGAAATGAGCGTGCCCAGCAGTTCCCAGATGTGTATCCAAGAACAAACGTCAGGCCGATCCCACATGAATCACCAGGGGAAGAGTCCCCCTGCCCTCTTCTGGAAGGTTCTCCTTCAGGTGAGACCCAGAAAGGTATGTAAGTTCACAGTGCTGGAAATCAAACAAGAACTTACACTGTGATTCTAACAGCGGATCCACTAACTCACTAATCTATTAAATCCTTCAAAAGCATTGAGTATGTAAAAGATCTCCCTGTTATTGAGTGAGCTAGACCTGACGCCAGGATTTTTCGAACATTATATCTCATTCAATCTCTGTAACACTTATGCGTTATGGATTAGACACAGTTGGGACGGGTAGTATCTGCTCTGTGATTACCGGCATCTCAAAGTTGGAAGACTCAAAGCCTGCGGTGGATCAATAACTAGAATTTTTTTTGGAATTATCTTCATTACATGTTTGACGATTGATGCTGGCCATCTGCCAGCAGCTCGGCTGCGCGTGTTGCCTCTCCGCGGGGCCTGGGGGTCCTCGAAGCATGGCAGCTGTGACCTGTGGGGGAGCATTCCAAGAGAGCCAAGGGGAAGCTGAATCATCTTGGTGCGACTCAGCCCCAGAAGTGAATTCATTCCACTTCCGCTTGGGTCGCAAGCCTGCAGAAAGTAAAAATATAGACACGCTTATCAATGGAAGGAGGAAGAAAGTTGCATTCAAGAGCATGACAGATTGTTATGCCATCTTTAATAAATGACACCCACCACACTTTCTTTACTAAAGTCACGTAAAGAAGCCACTACACCAGAGAGCACGTGCAAATAACCAAACACTGTGGATATCTCCATGGGCTTACTGATGCAAGGCCCCCAGGAAAACTCTGTACCGGAATTCTAAGCAGCCTATTTAAAATGCTCCGCACGTGAACCAGTGGCTATTTTTATGTGACTCTTTTCTCTCAATCAGAGCCTTTTTCTTTATTCTGTACACTCGTGCACAGAGCCAAGTATCTCAAGTAATACTCGGTCTCCTCAGGCAGAAAAGTTGTCCATTTTCTTTACATTTAATAGAAGACACGCAAGATAAGGAAAAAGCCCACAGGAGAACACGCCGTATTAAAACATGAAGAAACGGATGCCGCTAAGAACTTGTTTCATGATAACTTCCTATGAATTTTTTACCAAGTTCACAATTAGATTAAGATGGGAAAGAGATATTTCGATAGTGTGACTTATCGTGCTACCGCATTTTCTCCTCTTTTAGGGGCGATTACAATGGAGAAATCTCTTTCCAACCTGTCATACCTCCCAAGTTATCCAGGATATTTTTTTCTTTTCTCTGGTGTCTAGGACAAGAGTGACAAAACATAAAACACCTGTAGGAGCACAAGAGGCGATGGTGGTAAGTAAGGTGGCCGGTGAGAAGCCAGGGCATTCTTTTTTTTTTTTAATTTTTTTTCAACGTTTATTTATTTTGGGGACAGAGAGAGACAGAGCATGAACGGGGGAGGGGCAGAGAGAGAGGGAGACACAGCATCGGAAACAGGCTCCAGGCTCTGAGCCATCAGCCCAGAGCCCGACGCGGGGCTCGAACTCCCGGACCGTGAGATCGTGACCTGGCTGAAGTCGGACGCTTAACCAACTGCGCCACCCAGGCGCCCCAAGCCAGGGCATTCTTTAGACAAGGAGTATGCTAAGAAGAGATTTATATAAATACGGTACGTGCGTCTGTGTAAGACAGAAAGAGAAAATAATCCCCTGGAAGCCGGAAATGTGGGTTTCATGTAAAAATACCTGATATTTAAAAAAAATTGTTGATTTCCTATGCAATACTCTAGCACAGGACCTAGGTTTCCTTCCTACTCTGCTGTCTCATGGTATAGTACCTGGGGAAAGGCTCTATTTCTCCCACTTATCTTTCTCCTCTTATTGGAACGATTACCGTATCAGATTTGGAAGCTTTTATGTGTGAAACAGGGTCTTGATCATGATATGCCTTAGGGGTGGGACTGACTGAACATTCTTCAATTCTGAATCACTGGCAACCAACCGAAAATATGGCACTGACACAGTCCTAATTAAAGAATGGAAAGAAAGGATATTGGAACATTGTTTCAAAGTCAGATGACTTGTTCAAGTTTAGTCCAATTCCAAGACCAAAGAATGGACGTCAAGCCCCAAATACCAAGGATCGAAATCATATGAGGTAAATCTTCATTTCTTTATAGTCCCTGATGGAAACATGGCATACAGTCGACTGGTCCAACTGGGCAGAAACAAATCATTTTATTCAAACTTCTTTTTAATTCGTAAAAATACATCTTCACGGCAAGAAGATTCAAACAAAAAAACCATCCACGCTCATATATCAGAGTCTCCCTTCTGCTTCCTACTTCCCACTCCCTGATCAGAGATAACCCCTGATTACATTTAGACATGAACGTTTTCAACTTCTTTCTCCAGGCACACTTGTATGCATGCGTGCGTGTATCACATTTATACAACATCCAAATGAATCATTCTGTATATTATTCTAAAATGGGCTCTTTTTTTCCAGGAAAAAAAATTTTTTTAAAATTTTTTTTCAACGTTTATTTATTTTTGGGACAGAGAGAGACAGAGCATGAACGGGGGAGGGGCAGAGAGAGAGGGAGACACAGCATCGGTAACAGGCTCCAGGCTCTGAGCCATCAGCCCAGAGCCCGACGCGGGGCTCGAACTCCCGGACCGCGAGATGGTGACCTGGCTGAAGTCGGATGCTTAACCGACTGCGCCACCCAGGCGCCCCTTCCAGGAAAATTTTTGAATCGGTAAGTGTTGGATTGCTTTCTTTGTCTTTCTTCTTTTTCAAGATTGTGTAATACCTTATGTTGCCATATATTTTTTTAAAAAGCATTTCCTTATTTAAGCTGTTACAAATGAATCTGCAATAACAAATCTTAGATGTGCTATTTAGGCACGTGAACATGTTCCTCTGGTATATTTCTAGACATGTGTTGTCGATTAAAAGAAATCTTGAAAATATTGAATTCATCAGATATTAAATTTCACTTGCCAACACAAATATTCAATGCTTATGATATCTTTTCCATTTTAGTGAATGGGAATTGATCATTTGTTATCAATGTATGAATGTCTGAATCCTAGGGGCTTTTGGTATAGGTTCATATATTTCTTGATCATTTGTGTTTCTCTCTTTCTATGAATGAACTGCTCATATTTGTCTACTTATCCCTGGGATCTTTTATTGATTCTTATTTTATTTCTATATATTATATATATTAATCTACCATTTCTTTAATATGTTGAAATTTTTTCTTTCTCCCTGTGTATTTGACTTTAAGCTAATTTTCTTCTTTGTAGGTCAAGAAGGAGAAATTTAGTGCCCATCAGTCTCTAACTTTGACTAGCTATGTGACCTGGTCAAGTAACTTAATCTCTCTGTGCCTTAATTTTCTTTGCTAAAAATGGTAGTAATCATAATACGGTATTTTGATCGTTGAGCAGATACAATGTGTTAATACAAATCAATCAGGGAGTACCGTGCCTGGTGCATATTACACAGTTGCTAAATGTTAACCATTGTCATTTTTGTGCCATACTTAGTATTAATTAATAACCCGTTAATTACTAGCGTTGGTTCTAATATTTTATTTATTTTTGTATCAACGCTCACAAATGAGCCTGTCTTACACCTGTGTCCTGTACTGAGCTTTTTGAATTGTGTTAGTCTCACGGAACCGACTGAGCAAAGCAACGTATTTCATCTATGTCTTTGTTCTCTCCAAGAAGGAGGCAGGGGTTTGTTTTCGAAGGTGACTCAGTTGGTCCCAGAGGTTTCAGTGTCTATTTAAAAAACAATCCACAACTGGATAAGCATACATAGCTCCAATCCAAGTTTTTCGGTCAACGCCAGTTCACGTGTCTGAGAGATGATACAAGCAAATTCAAGTTATCGTAACTGCATTCCATTCTTTACCATACACTTCTCTCCTAGTAAGTCGTACATAACTTGTCTAATATAAAGGGTCTTGATGAGGTCAGAATTCATAGCCAAAGCCCCACAGATTCGATTCCTGTCACTTGTCATGCACTCACAGCCACGCAAACTGTGCACAAAGGAACTGAGTACAGGCATGTAGCATTATTTGGCCACAAAAAAATCCCAGCGATGCAGACGTTAAGATAAGTTCTGTGATGTATCTTATTTTGATGAAAACACTCAGCTGAAAATGAGAAGGTTGATATATTTCTATGTCAACAGAATACAAGGGGAACTCGGAGAAGACATTGGTGAAATATTTATTTGAATCAGGGAGAAGTCAAGTCATTGAAAAGAGCCCCTTTTAAAGGGGGGTGCGGAGCACGGAAGCAAAGGCTGACCGACTAATAATTCTTGATGAATGCCACTCATGATACTGGTGGAAGACAGAAATGAAAGTTAGGCAAGTTGGGGGGCAAGACAGTGGGGGAGACACTATTTGGAAAATACAGTAAAAGGGAAATGAAGATAGAGAATCAGAAAATGAGGACAAATGAGAGAATTCAAAATCACAAGGACTTGTATCTTTTATTTTTTAATTTATTTTCCTTAAGTTTGTTTCTTTTTGAGAGATAGAGAGAGACAGAGCATGAGCAGGGGAAGGGCAGAGAGAGGGGGAGAGACAGAATCCGAAGCAGGCTCTAGGCTCTGAGCCATCAGCCCAGAGCCCGACGCGGGGCTCGAACTCACAAACCGTGAGATCATGACCTGAGACAAAGTCGACGCTTAACCGACCGAGCCACCCAGGCACCCCAAGGACTTGTATCTTTTAAAAGTTTTCTCAAGTCATTCATACAAATGGACATTTTTTTCATTTTGCTTTATGTTTCTGTTTTATTCAATTATGCCATTCCTTGTGGTCTTTCTTCTTTCTGATTAATGTCATTATTCAAAACATAGTTTGGAGAGAAAGATCTTAAACTGAACGGAGTGGGAAAACAATGCTTACAAGTTTACCTTCCAAGTTTATGCCTGACTTTCATGTCTCAAAACGGAAACTCCATATAGAATCAGCATACCACAACATTCTAATGTGCAAAAGGAAAAAAAGAAAACCCCGAATTTCCCTTATCTTTCCCAGAAGCTTTAGAGTCCCAGACTTTTATATGTAGGATATACAATCACACCTTTTATCACCTCTTTATAAACAAATCTCAGAGTTTACATTATTTTTGCCTGAATGTGGACAGTACCATTTACCAGCATGATAGACTTTCCCCCACTATTTAAAAGAAAACAAGAAAGAAAACTTGGGTTAAGACAACTGAATGGGTTAAATCAGCATGTTGAAGAGCTGACTTCTTAGGAATGTTTAGTAATAATTTCTATCAGACAAATTTGTAGCTTATGTATTAAAAAAGGAAAGCATGGTTCCATACGCAGACTGGGTACTCAAAAATAATTACAATGAAATTCTCTCTCAATGACATGGTAAAATTTAATGATTTTCAATACAGTTGAATGAATTTTTTTTTGTTTTAAATTCTTATTAACTTACTGAGGGGAAATAAAAACAAATTATTTTTAGACTTTTAATAGCTCAAGTCATGTTCTTTTTTTTTAATATTTTTTTTTAATTTTTTTTCAACGTTTATTTAATTTTGGGACAGAGAGAGACAGAGCATGAACGGGGGAGGGGCAGAGAGAGAGGGAGACACAGAATCGGAAGCAGGCTCCAGGCTCTGAGCCATCAGCCCAGAGCCTGACGCGGGGCCCGAACTCACGGACCGCGAGATCGTGACCTAGCTGAAGTCGGACGCTTAACCGACTGCGCCACCCAGGCGCCCCAAGTCATGTTCTTTTTTTAATGTTTATTTTTCAGACAGAGAGAGAGAGAAAGCACTCACATGCAAGTGGGAAGGGGGCAGAGAAGGAGAGACAGAGGATCTGAAGTGGGCTCTGAGCTGACAGCAGAGAGTTTGAGGTGGGGCTCGAACTCACAGACCATGAGATCCTGACCTGAGCCGAAGTCGAACGCTTAACCGACTGAGCCACCCAGGCGCCCCTCACATCATGTTCTATTAAAAAAAAATGTTTTCAGTGTTAGAGCACTTCACTTCCAGGTAAGTACTAGTAGATTCTGGAAGTCTCTTTCAGCTGATGAACTGTAAAACCTAGATACATTATCAGGCTCGTATCTTAAAGGCATCAAGGCTTATAAGAAAATGAAAGCTCACGGAACAGAAGAACAGATAGGAGAGACCCAGCAGAGGAGAACTGCTGGGATCCCAGTTATTTTTCTCTGGTGGCATTTACTAGGTTTGAGGGCGGTTTAGGAATTGAGATGTGTGCCACATGTCAGGCCAGGGGACCTGGCCAGGGAAGAGAAGACAGCGGATCTTTCACCAGTTACGTAGCGCGAGAGTGAGAAACAGCTAAAACAGGGAGACGTCCTATATTGTTGTGCACTCGCTCCTAAAATTTCTGATTCCTGAAGCTGCACAGAAGACTGAGGAAATAAGCCTAAACTTTCCAAACGGCAAAGGAGTGCCCTGGCCTTTATGAAAACACATCGAGCATAGATAGAGAGTGCACAACTAGGAGGTGAGATCCAGACTTGGCCCTGGCAGAAAACCTTATGCCTTAGTAATAGAGGCATTGGGTTGAGCCTATTGGGATGAGCACTGGGTGTTGTATGGAAACCAATTTGACAATAAATTTCATATGAAAACATATATATATATATATATATATATATATATATATATATAAAGGAAATAGAGGCAACCAGAGATCTCTTTACCAAAGCTGTGATCTGATTTGGACTGAGGTTTTCAGCCCCACGTGGTTTCTGCCCATCAGAGGACAGGGTTAAACCTGTCTGGCTGAGTATTGCGTAATCTGGAGACTCTGTGTTTCTTTTTTACCCAATGAACACACTAAACTTGGAAAATATCCAGACTACATGACCAGTGATGAACAATTAAAAAAAAATAGACAATAGAACGAGACCCATATATATTGGAATTAGCAGAAGAACATGATGAAAAATATGAAAATAATTATGAAAAATACACTCATGGAACAGACACCAAAAAATGGGAGAAAGAAATATGGATGGAAAATTGTAACCTCAGGGGTGCCTGGGTGGCTCGGTCGGTTGAACATCTGACTCCTGGTTTCCACCCAGGTCATGATTTTGCAGATCATGAGATGGGGCCCCATGTCGCCCTCTGCACAGCTAGCACAGAGCCTGCTTAGGATTCTTTCTCTCTCCCTCACTGCCCCTCCCCCGCTCACACACACTCTCTCTCTCTTTCTCTCAAAATAAATTCACTTAGAAAGAAAAAAGAAAGAAGAAAGAAAATTGCAACCCCAAGCTGAAATTTATATATAAAAAATGGACATTTTTGTACTAAAAAATAAATCTGAAATAAGGAACCTCAAGGATGGGTTTAGCAATAGATTGGACACAACATGATTAATGAGTGAAAAAACAGATAAATGCAAAATGCAAAGCCGATGCACAGAGAGAAAGAGGCAGGGAAACAAAAGGGTGAGAGAAATGTCACGCACATTCGATTAATATAATATTTGCATACATGGAGTCTCATAGACAGAATAGAGCGGTAGAAATAGTTCAAGAGATAATCACCAAAAATTTTCCACAGCTGATGAATGACATCAATCCAGACACCAAAGTTAACAGAAGTAGAAGACATTGAAAATCTTAACCTCCCATCTATTAAAGAACTTGAATCTGTTATTAAGACAACCCAGAGCCACCTGGCCTCCAAGTGAATTCTTCCAAATAGTCAAGGAAGAAATAACACCAATATTGAACAGATTCATACAGCAAGCAGGAAAAAGGGGGAACACTTGCCAGCTCCTTTGTAAGACCCAGGGACACCCAACACCAAAACTTCTCAAGGACATTAAAGGAAAGGAAAATCACCAACTAATTTCTTTCAGTCACGTAAATGCAGTGGTCCTAAATCCGATCCTAGAAAATCAGACCCAGCAACATATAAATAGGATAATATATCACGAAGTGTGTGGTTTATTCCAGGAATATAAGGTCGGTTTAGCATTTGGGAAAATGCATGCATATGTTCACCAAAAGACGTGCACATGAATATTCATAGTAGCAGTATTCATAAAGCCAACCTGGAAACTACCCAAAGGCTTATCAACAGTTGAATGGATAAATAAATGATGGTATATTCACACAATGCAGTACTATATAGCAATGAGAATGAACAAAATATAGACACTCACAAATATAGTATCGAGGGAAACAAGCCAGAAAGGAAGAAGTACCTATTTAACATGCAATTTGCATAAAGTACAAAAAAGGAGGCAAAGTAATCCATGATGTTAAAAGTCTGGATAATGGCTCCCCTGGGGTGAAAGAAAGATCATGATTAGAAGGAGACGGGAGGGGGGCCTCTGTGTGTTGGTACATTGTGTGTTACATTTGTAAAATGCATTAAGCTTTGCACTTACGCTATATGCACTTTTCTCTATGTATAGTCACTTCGATGCCAAATTAAGGAATAAATGTGTTCTAAATGGGAAAAATGCCTGACTTCAGCACTATATATCTAAAGGAAAAAAAGAAGGAATTTAGCCCCCCGCCCCCAGCTCATCATGTTTGTTATTTTAGTGATAATACTCAAGAAAACAAGAAGTGTGGGATGAGGTGGTGTTATTTGGAGTACTGAGACTCCGTTTATGATTCATTTACTTAATCAAGGACTGTGTTTGCCTTGCACCAATGATTATAGGTTTACATTTTTTGCAGGTGAAATCACTCCAGGATGAAACCGAAGATACCCACTGATCAAAAGAAAGAAAATAAAAGACGTGGCTGGGGGAAAAAAAAAATCCTTTCCAACAAATCCATTAGAAAAGTACGTTAACTTTGAGCAGCATCATTTACAGAATCAATCTCATAATTTTCTCTTTTGGCAGATTTTCAAAGTTTTCAAAATACAGCTAGTTCCGTAATTCAAGTCCCACAGCAGTGGTGCTGCGTTAATTTTCTAATTTCTTAGTAAGAGAGTCAATCTGCATAATCAGTTTCTGAAACAATGGTGTATATTTCCCCCGTTAAATATCTGCTTAAAGGAGAGAATTCTTTGATCTGTGACTTATAAGGGAGAAAGATAATGAAGCTAAATATAATCAGTGCGACCCAACACATATTTAAGAGCATCTAAAATGTGCTGAGTCCAAGCATTGGATATGTGGCAGTTAATATATTAAGAGTGGCCACCAGTGTGTAAATAATTAAAGCAATTTTAAAGAGTTGAAACCAACCATGTAAATAAGGAATGTGTAGGTAGAGAAGACGCCAAGGATTTATGTTGAGAGGATAGAGTTGGGGAGGTGGCTAACCAGGAAAAGCGTTCGTAGACATTCCTCAGATAAAGCAAAACTCGCCTTCCAGAAAGAAATGGCGCTCCGCAAAGCATTGTGTTTTCATGGAAATGTGAGAAGTATAATATGGGCCAATAAAGTTGGCAGTTGGAAACAGATTGTCGGAACACTTTGGCTTTTGTGTGTCACCTGTGGGCAGTGGGCCCTTGAGAAAGGGTTTCAAAGGCAGAGCCATGATGAGGTTTGTCTCAGCGAGAGGACTCAGGCACGAGATTGACCACAGATCTGAGATGGTGAGGAGCCGAGCAAGAGGAATGGCCGTGGAGTCGTAGAGGATTCCGCACGTGACAGGCAGAGGAGGGGAAAACACGAAGTGAGATTTGGGTAACAATTCTAATTCGTATTGTGTTTGTGTGCATTTGTGTGTCCTTTCAGTTGCTTTTACTGGTCGACAAAGTATGGATCTGGGAGTGAAAGCATCTGGAGATCCTTCCCATACAGCTGTTACATTCTTCACGAAGGTGACATTTCCAATCATCACCATTTCTGATGGGTTGCGTAAATGGTCCCGGGAAACTTCTGCACACAACTGTGGGCCATTCTGAGTGGGCCTTTCTAAGTATCCTAAGATATTGACCTATTGACCCATGACTTTTTATCCCCTAGTAATGGAAGCTGTGCACCTGCCTTGAAAGAAACTAAGCGTTACTCTGTCGGCTCATCATTCTTCCCCACTGGAAAGGTCAGGCAATCTTTCAAAATAATATATAAAGTCACTGTTGTGGCCCTCCTTCCTAGCAATTCTGAGGCACTTACATAAACCCAGTTGACACCAATAATAAAAATTTGCCGCATCCTAAGGTAGAGGGGGGAAAACAAATCCAAATTAGGCTTATATCTTAGAGCATGAGCTCAGTATCCTGAGTACCTAGCACAAGGCTGGCCACATGGTGAAGAAGTCAGTACATACTTAATTGAACTGAACTGACTGGAAGAACTTAGAATTTTTTTTAAAAATGTTTGCTTGGGGGCGCCTGGGTGGCTCAGTCGGTTAAGAGTCCGACTTCGGCTCAGGTCATGATCTCGCGGTTCGTGAGTTCAAGCCCCGCATCGGGCTCTGTGCTGACAGCTCGGAGCCTGGAGCCTGTTTCCAATTCTGTGTCTCCCTCTCTCTCTCTGACCCTCCCCCATTCATGCTCTGTCTCCCTCTGTCTCAAAAATAAATAAACGTTTAAAAATAAATAAATAAATAAATAAATAAATAAATATGTCTGCTTGTTTGTTTATTTATTTATTTATTTATGGGTGAGAGAGAGTGAGCATGAGCAGGGTAGGGGCAGAGAGAAAGAGACAGAGAGAGAGAGAGAGAGAGAGACAGAAAGAGAAAGAGAGAATTTGAAACAGGTTCCACGCTATCAGCACAGAGTCCGACATGGGGCTCAAACTCATGAACTGTGAGATTATGACCTGAGCCAAAATCAGACACTTAACTGACTGAGCCACCCAAGTGCCCTAGAACTTAGAATTTTTAACATATGAGACTTTTTTGTTATACCAACTAGGACTCTGGTAGCCTTGATTTCTTCCACAAATTGGCGAAGAGTTAGTCCTGTTCTAATGTTGTATCATGGTATCCCTGAATTTAAGTTATTCAGCTCCGATCATTAATTTACTAAACTTCATGGGGAACAGTGTGGTCATAGGGAAGTAAAATATCATACAATCACATGAAAATCAGAATTTCCTACTTGACCCTATCTGAGACTCGGGTCAAGTCGCTGGCTCGTCTGACCCTTAGGTTTGCCATTTGGGTAAATCATTCCCAACTATGAACTACTTTTTATCTAGGGGATCCTTTGAAGGGCTATGTGGTTGTTAGTAAAATCCTTTGAGATTATCTGAGGAAAAGATCTGACATCCTATTGGTTTCTTAAATCAGAGTCAGGTGGGAGGTTCTAGTTCAAGACATTGTTAGCAAAATAGTACTCAGAAAGATTCAAAGAGCAAATGTCCACAGTATAACATGTGTGAGGCACACACCCCCCCCCCCACCGCCATTTTTCACATTTACTGTCATGGAGGTAGCAGTGAAAAACCAGCTCTAACAAAGAAAGACCTCCCTTAAAAATTGTCACTTTTGTGAAACCAGGAAGTTTCTTCTAGACACTTAAGAAAGCCATCAGAGAGTTGAGTTTTGGGTACACACTGAAGATTATGTTCTCTGGTCCATTTTGAATATGTTTTCCTCAAAATCACAGCAAAGAAAAGCTTTATGTTTTACATTTTTGTTGAAGTCTTCTTTACCGAGATATTCCATTTTCAGATTGCTCTTGAGATATTAGCGTAATTGCGTCAAATAATTGAACTGTTTTGCATACACAAATCATAGTTTAGCATGTGGCTGTGATATGGCTTCCATTCTGTGTTGAAAAGAAAAATTAATTACAAGCTAACTGAAACAGAGATGAGATAAATTAGTGTTAGTTCCAAATGTTAAAATCAAGGCACTACCAATACTTTCTAGATCAGATATTAGGAGGCCTACTGAATATTCATTCATTTTCAGATACCTAATGTATCTAGAAATTCATTCCCCTGCTTCCTGTCCCTCCCTGTTCCACTGCTCTACCCAATGTCGCATTCACCGTCACTGACAATGGAGGTTTGGTCGGCAGTCCTATTACTCTGCAGGACTGGCTTTTGAGCTTCCGTTTTAAAATGCAAGGAAATGGAGGGGCACCTGGGTGGCTCAGTCAGTAAAGCATCCGACTTTCGGTTTTGGCTCAGGTCATGATCTCACGGATTCGTGGGTTCAAAGCCCTGCATCGGGCTCTGTGCTGGCAGCAGGGAGAGCCTGCTTAGGATTCTCTCTCCCTCTCTCCCTCTGCTCCTTCTTTACTTGTGCTGTCTCAGTCTCTCTCAAAATTAAATAAATACATACATACATAAAACGCGAGGAATTGAGAGGGTAAGAAAAGAGAAAGGAATAAGATTTGCCCCAGCTAGCAGCATTTTATGTTGTTGCATCATATTCCAGAATTGTGGCCTGTCCTCGAATTCTTTTGAGCTAAAACTCGCCAAGGTCCAGAAGACAATGGCTAAACTGTTGATTTTATTCGCCACGTAAATGCTCGACTCATTATCCCAAAGTTCCAAGGTCATAAATCATCTAGGTGCCTAACGCAGATCCAGAGTTGCAAAACATTATCAGTGGTGACGCCATGGGGCGAATGATGAAGATGAGGCTGCATCATCAAAAGAGCTTCTGGCAAGAATTTCGCGCCATCATCAAGCACGTCTAGAAGAAGGAGCACACACCGAAGCATTTCACACGTCACCGAAAAGTTGAGTCTGGGGTAGAAATGGCGGTATAAATTGCAATGTAACGTGATATACCATAAACATGAATTTTACAGTATACCATTTGGCTTTTGGCTGCTGTTGCTGGATGTTGAAGTGTCGTCTGGGCGCCTGCAAATTACAAAGCTTCAGAAATGGAACGTGCCGAGGTCCTTTTTCGTTCAGGTGTCCGGCCGCAATAACTCGCCTGCCGTCCACACAGTGGGCCCGTGGATGCGAAACACGGTAGCATCTGGAAGCCAGTTGATAATGTGTTTTTGGACTTTGGATAAGCTGCTTATTTTGCAGAGCCGCTGCCAATATGCCTTCCCACCACCAAGCTGTCAGGAGCATTTTGTGGTCGTGCTTCGCGGAGTGCATTTATGGATATGTTTGCCTGGGTGTTTGGATGATGAGATCACAGGCCTGTGTGTCACTTGAGCAGGGGAGCTGGAAAACAGCCGTGCCTCGCTGAGTGTTCAATCACATTAGTGGTTAGGGAATTGGGGGGCGGGGGGGAGGGATAGAGGGAGGAAGAAGGAAGGGAAGGAGGGAGAAGATACTCCATGACTGTGTACCAGCCTCCCTCGACTAAAATAAAGGCACATTTTCATTCCACAGCAGCGTTATCCAGTAGAAGCAAACGCAAGCCATATATGTCACGACAAAGTCCCTCGTAGTCACGTTTAAAAGTAAAACCAAATGGGCGCCCCTCGTAATCGTGTAGTTACATGATGAAATGTTATCATTTCAACATGTAATCAATTAACAACTATCCGTGGCGTGTTTTCCCGTTTTGTTTGGACTGTGTCTATGATCTGCTATGTATTTTATATTTGCAACACCCCTCAGCCCAGGTTCATCACGTTTCAAGTACCTAATTGCCACGCGGGGCCAGCGGCTACCACAAAGGACAGTGTAGCCCCAGAGTTCTCATAAGATGGGGCTAAAGCCCATCGCCAGCTGAGACCACATCCTATGGACACAGCTCCTACCCCTGTCCTATCCTGCTTTTCTCACCCGTTCCTCCCCAAATAGCTCACTTGTCCAAAACTCCTCAGCTTGGGCTTAGCTTCCAGGCAAACTGATCTAAGGCAATAACTTAATAAAGGTTTGCAGTTCTTAATGACGAATCAGACAGATTTATTCTCAACATGACCTCATCCTTGCCATAACTCCTGTCTCCCGTCTCGTCAACCTCTACTCATTTCTTCCCATTTGCACTCGCCCCAGAGAACACAGATTCTGTAGGGACCACCATCGTCCGCCGCAGTCACCTCTCAGTATCCATGGGAAAGGAGACACCGAATCACGTGGTAAGGTAACAGACAGCGATAACTACTGACCTGGACTTTGTTTTCCAGTTTGGAACTACCCTTTGTGCAAGGCGTTCATCACGCTTCTGGCTCTGGAATGGATTCTGCCTCTTTTGAATTTCTCCAAGTGCAATCCCAGGATCAGTAAGGGTGTTCGGGATGAGCGACAAATGCACTGAGGTGAAGTGTCAAAACAAATAACCCTTTTCAAAAGACTAGCGTCAGAAAGGAGAATGAGATTTTGACAAGGCCCTGTGAGATGTATGCGAATGTGTCCTGTAGTTTATTCTTTTTTTTTTTTTAATACCACTCACTCAAATTCCATTAAGAAAAATAACAAGCATTCAGTTCCTCTCATCATTTGGGAGCAAAGTAAGAGACCTCAACCATTCGTCTTTCTACGGAGCCCAAACTTAGGGATGCGTGGAATCCTAACTGTTCCCAAGATGGCAGAACACTGGCTAACAAGGGAACACGTTATGCATCTTCAGAAAGCTCTGACTCCGAGATAACACTGAAGCCGTCTGTCTGTCGAGCAGCTATGCAATTTTATTTTATTGACTTTCTTTCTTTCTTTCTTTCTTTCTTTCTTTCTTTCTTTCCTTCTTTCTTTTTTCTTGCTTTGTTTAAGTCTTGAGCAGAAGCAGACGGGCAAGTTGCACGTAAGAGCATTGACAATATTTTAAAATCAGCTCGGTTCAAAAGAAGTCGAAAGTAGAAAGAAAATTCTTCACAATTTGTGAAGTAAACTCCAAATTGTTCTGCAGTTTTTTCTCGTGCGTTCGAATTCATGGTGATCTCAAAGGCACTTTTTCTAAGGCATTCTTCGGACTTGGTCATAATGGGAGACATGAAGGTTGGTGAATGCAAATTTTTGTTTTTTGGGGTTTTTTCGTCAGTGAAGATAATCAGTTGAAATAGAGGATTAAAGGGGCGCCGGGGTGGCTCAGTCGGTTAAGCAGTCAACTTCTGCTCAGGTCATGATCACCCAGGTCGTGAGTTCGAGCCCCGTGTCAGGCTCTGTGCCGACAGCTCAGAGCCTGGAGTCTGCTTCGGATTCTGTGTCTCCCTCCCTCTCTGCCCTTCCCCTGTTCGTGCTCTGTCTCTCTCTGTCTCTCAAAAGTAAATACATGTTAAAAAAATAATTAAAAAAAAAGAAATGGAGGATTAAAAGAGATAACGCCAAAATGAAAAAAGAAAAAGAAAAAAGTAACTCTACCATAAACCAAATTGTAAAGTAAGAGGTGAAATATCATTATGGATGAGTGTCTCAATCCAGTCAGGTTGCTGTAACAGAATGCAATAAACTGGGAGACTTATAAGCGACAGAAATTTATTTCTCAAAGTTCTGGAGCCTGGGGAGTCCGAACCAGGCAACAGATTCAGTGTCTGGTGAAGGTGTGGTGAAGGTCTGTTTCCTGGCTCATAAATGGCCTGCTGTCCTCTCCCTGGGTCCTCACATGGCAGAAGGGTAAAGAGAGCTCTCTGGGGTCTCTCTTAAAAGGGTGCTAATCCCATTCGTGAGGGCATTGTTCTCATGACCTACTCATCACCTCCCCAAAGCCCCACGTCTTAACACCATCATGTGGGAGACTAGTTTTCAATACGTGAACGGGGAGAAGGAGGGGAGTCATATGCACAAACATTCAGTCTATAGCAAGCAATATCAAACTTGGAGTTAAAAGACTGGAGTTATATTTGTAACACAGGACCTTGCTTGAGACACCGAATCTCTTGGAGCCACACTGTTCATCTGGCAATGGGAAGACTAGATTGAATGATTATGAAGCTCCCCACCAGTACTCTGGTTCTATGATTCCTAGTCGGCTTGTGTAAGGATGCTTGATGGGATGATACTATTTGCTTTGCCTTGATTGGTGATATATTCCCGGATCAGTAGGTATGGTGGAAAGAGTTTTGAGGATGGATAAATTCAAGTTTAACTTCTACACCTACCACTTATCTGTATGACCTTGAGCAAATTACTGGCTCATCTGAAAAACAGAGATAATAATGCCTACTTCCCAGAGTTTTGCTGGCGTCCTTGAACAATGTCTGGAACAAAACAGGCAGGGGGGGAAAAAATCTTTCCTTTCTTTTCAGCTCCCGGGAGGCCATTTTCATGACACATCTCCCCTGTATGCAAGAAAATAGTTCTCTACGGGAAACTGGCTTCTTCCTTAACCTGTGCAAAGCAGTATGGGTGGAAGAGGGGAAACTGGGCCCCAGTCCACTCCTGGAAACAATTTCTGACGTCCCAGGGGATGCTCTTGCCTTATTCACAATCTCCCCAAGAGGCCAGAGGACCTAAGGGGACCAGACGGCTTAGGTAAATAAGCAGGCTGAGACAAAGAAACATGTTCAAAGAGTCAACTTAGAATAAAAGAGATCTAGAGAAATAATAGAGATCTAGACGCAGCAGGAGAGGGGTAGGGGAGAGAAGGAAAACCCACACACGGATCCATCTGACTCTACGGCAGAATCACAGCAGCTGTCATTGGGATCAGGGTACCAGTGACTTTTAGCACACTTGGCTTTTTGATCCATTGGCAGAAGAAAGGAGTTGGGCCTTTTCCACATCAGAATTGCAAAAAGGATGCTGCTTTATATTTCTCGTAATGTAAAATAAAGCCACGAGCATTGTAGTTCGTCCTCTCTGGTGCTTCTTTAGTGGATAATAAGTACACCAGGTCATGTTTGTGATATGTTTTTGCATGTTTTTTCCGAATAAATGAAGATATTTTGTACGTTAGCTCATCGTTATATCTAATATCTCCTGTTTAACGTGTCCAAGAACGTAATTTTTATTTGGGCAATTTGCATATGCATATTGTTTCCTTATCTTAATGCCATCCTGTTTGGGCCAACTGGTTCACAGACACATGATGGGAATACAATGGCCCTGATAAGGTCTGCTTTAAATGATCAGAAAACTTTCTAAATGGGTTTACATTCTGGATTGTATAAATTAATCATTAAAACAGGAATTAAGGTTTTAGCAGAAAGGTTGTATGGCTTCTTAACCAGGTTTTCTTTTCTTTTTTTTTTTTCTTTTTTGCTTTTACACATGTATACCAAGGAGTTCCTTATTAACTGTGTGTTATGTCTAGACTACTAATAAAATGGCAGAGAAGGGTAAGGAAAGCAAGAGAAACCTGATATTTAGGAGAATCATGTCAAGGCAGAAAGAAGTTGGACATCTTCTTTTTGTAAGAAAATTAGATTTTTACTAAACATGTAAATAGTAAATATTTCATAATTTTTAGGAAAATGTGTTTGCATTCAGAACTCCATTTTAGGAGTTCTGGGAGGTCTGGGAGTTCTGGGAGACCAGGAGGTCTGGGTGGCTCAGTCAGTTGAGCATCCAATTTCGGCTCAGGTCACAATCTCACAGTTCGTGAGTTCGAACCCCACGTCGGGCTCTGTGCTGACAGCTCAGAGCCTGGAGCCTGTTTCAGATTCTTGTCTCCCTCTCTCTCTGCCCCTCCGCTGTTCACATTCTGTCTCTCTCTCAAAAATAAATAAGCATTAAAAAAAATCCATTTTAAATATGGCTTCGATGTTTCATGCGTATTATCAACCATTTGAGGAATAAGAATCAGTAGGAACTAAAGGAGCATAGATTATCTATCATGCTACGTAATCATTCATCCATGTATTCATTCATTCGGGAAAATATTTACTGACCACATGCTATGTGCCAGGTTATAGAGCCAGACACCGAGAGGATAGCAACAGTGATGATAGAGCCTGTGCCCCCGGGGGAACCCTCAGCTTAGCAGGATAGAGATAAATGGGCAATCACCGTGGACTTTTGTATAGTTCAAAGCCAAAGAGCAAGACCGCTCCTAAAAGCCATAACACTCCCATGGTCATAGTGAATATGCTTAGTTCCTCCTACCAAATGCATGTACATATTCAGGGTTGACAACCTTCTTATGTTCAGAAAGACATGAACTTGGTGCATCCTCACTGAGATGTGTGTCTTATACAATTCTTGTTCTAAGTGGCGATATTGATCTTCTATAAAGATACTAAACAAATTCAAAGGAAAACAGGAAGAGAAGGAATGGGGAGTGGAGGAGGAGGAATCATTCTACAACTGAGTAGTGGGAACCCATGGACTTTGGAGTCGGAAACGGGTGGGATTTATTTCCCTGTCCTCAATTCCTGGTTCTGTGACCTTGAAGAAAAAGCATTTAAGCTTCCAGAGAATCATTTCCTTCTTCACACTAATAAGGGAGGGGATACCTATGCCATAGGGTGACCATAACGAGCAGAGTGGGCATTATGTGCATGAATCCTGGCAGGGTATAGAATACTGAAACACAACAGATGCAGCAGTCCTGTGCAGAAAACGTACGATTCAGCAGATGCACCAGCATTTGACTGCTCAGACCATAGAACTGGCTCAGAATTCCAATCTCTCTGCCCTTGAAAAACCTTCTTGAACCTCTGCATCAATCCAACTTCAGCTGAAACTTCAAAGCCCTCCACTTAGCTCCACTGCCACATGGAAGCTGTCTTTGGATCCCCCAGCCCTCCTTGAGCCGTTCTCTGAATACAGGTTCCTAGCGCTAACATAACAAATGACTCCAGGCCCAGTGGCTTAAAATAATGGAAGTTTATCCTCCAACAGCTCAGGAGGCCAGAAATGCAAAATCAGGGTGTCAGCAGAGTGGCTTCCATCTGGAGGTTCTGGGGGAGGACCCATCCCATGCCTCTTTCCCAGCGATCGCCAGCCATCTTGCCATTCGTTAGTCTATCGTTGCATCGCTTCTGATTTCTCTGTCTTCACGTGGCAGTCTCCCCTGTTTGTCTCCTCTGTGTTTCCGTTTCCAGGTCTCTTGCTCCTTTCTCTTACAAAGATACGGGTCATTGGCTATTTAGAGCCCTGTATGACTACTACCCTGTAGGTAGCATGCCTTCAGTGTAGTATGGCCACATTTTAATCTAACTAATTATATCTGCAAAAGTCCTATTTCCAAATCATGTCACCATCTGAGGCTCCTAGTGGACATCTAGGGGAAGGGGACGCTATCCAACCCAGTATGCGTTAACCCTATGCTGGTGTCCTCCCCCCGCCCCCCCCCCCCCCCCCCCCCCATAGCATCTTACATAACGCTGAGCACACAGTATGTATTTAACAGGGAGTATTTTGTTGGTAATGGCCCTGAGCTTTTCCAAGAAAATCCTTGGCTTCCTAGTCAAGGACTGTACCTCTTTAGCCTCGAATGGACCATCTGAAAAATGCACTCTATTGTCCACAAACAACAGAATTATTAACACAGCAAGACTGAAAGTGCTTTTTAAAACCCATACCCATATTAGTGATGACTGAGTAATAGCTTAAGTGCAAGAGGCAGGAACACTTTCTGCTTAAAGCATACACCGAGGCCAGAGTTTTCCTTACACTGTGAAAATGTGTCTAAAAGCTAGAATTGTCCCCGCATGCGAGCAGGAATAATTTCTCAAATGAATTAGATCTTTTCACTCCTGTCTCAAGGCCTGCATTTCAGGGATACTGTGTGTGCTCTTTGCCTGAGGTTTTGTTTTTTTTGTTTTTTTTGTCGGTGTCATTTCTAAAGTTAGAAGTCGTGAACTAAAACACGTATCTTTTCTTTTTTTTTTTTTTAATTTTTTTTTTCAACGTTTATTTATTTTTGGGACAGAGAGAGACAGAGCATGAACGGGGGAGGGGCAGAGAGAGAGGGAGACATAGAATCGGAAACAGGCTCCAGGCTCTGAGCCATCAGCCCAGAGCCCGACGCGGGGCTCGAACTCCCGGACCGCGAGATCGTGACCTGGCTGAAGTCGGACGCTTAACCGACTGCGCCACCCAGGCGCCCCAACACGTATCTTTTCTATCTAAGATAACAGGCCCATCTAGCCTTTTATTTTACCATTACGGTTTCTCTCGTGAGGACACAGGAGCTTTGGAATGTCTAAGCCTTTTGGGGAATTGCAAAGATACGCTTTTGGCAAACTGACCTTTACAGAAGCTGTTTGGGATTTAACAGTCCCTCTCCCACTTATCTTCCAAATCACCACCTGTATTTCTTACTAGCATAGTAGAATATCCTAATATAATTGTTGGAAACAATACACGCAGACAGTAACAGTATGTTGTGGCTGAAAGTCACACGGAACAAGGGATTCAGCCGGAAAACTTATTCTCGCAAGGCCTCCATGAATGTCACTCAAATGGGAGATTACCAACCAGCTTTGGGGACGGCTGATAGAATTCACGCTTTTACTTCTGCGGTAAAATCTACAGTCTTTGGTATGCCAAGCAAGGATTTCCAGAATCTATTCCTGTTCTGCCCCTTGCCTGCCTGTCTTCACCTACGACGACTCTGCCATAATTATTCATTTCTGACAACTAACAAACCTTGAGCATTCTTTGAATATTCCAGACTTTTGGACCTCTATGCCTTCGCACATATCAATTTATCTAATTTGAATGCCTTCTTTCCCTTTGGGTTATCTGTTACGTGTAGTTAAAGATATATGTGTCCCTGGGGGGTTGGGGGCGGGGGGGGGGGGATCTGTAGTACTATGTGTCCTTCTTCAGCACACAAAATTAAGTTAATTATAATCGCTGGCTCTAAACAAAAATAGAATCCTCACGATCTCATTGGATGAGGCAGGTGGCTCCAGCCGTGGAAGGGAAGGCCTCCAGCTCTCCTCTTCTGCCATTCTCCTGGGTTGGCTGCCTCCTCAGAGTGTAGACGTTCCAGGAGGGGCATCCAGGCATTGGGTAGTAGAAAGAAAATTAGTCACTTTTGTCTTGTGCTCCTCTAATAGGAGAGAAAATAAAACTTTCCCAGAGCCCAGAGCAACCACTGTGCCTTCTGTCCCTCGTTCCTGAGCCAGATATCAGATTTTCAGGATTCACATAATTGAATTATTTGGGGGGGGGGAATAGACGTGGCCATTTCACCACATTGTTATTGTTGAATACCGTAACACCCTGGAAGTGAGGACAGAGGCAACTGAAGTTTGTCAGAATCTTTAAAATTCAATCCGGATCCAAGGGTACTTTATGATCTTGTGAGCCCAGGTGCCCGTCGTGAGGGGGAAAACAAAAGCTTCACTTACTAACCATAGGATATTAATCTATCAATTTTGCTCCTCTGGAAACGTATGCATTTGTGTTTATTATAAATATTTTGGTAAGAAATTATGTTCTCTGTGGGTTTTGTATGTATTGGCTATGATTTTTACATCTGTATCTATGTGAAGATGAAAACTCCAATGCATTTACAATGCTATACAAATATACATAGTAGCTTAAGTAAATCTGGATAAATACGAGGGAGATAAAACAGTGTGTTTAAGATGAGACTGATGAGATGGTTGAGAAGTTCACATCTCTCATGTACGAGTCCTTCAGTCTCCATTCACACGATTTAGGGGCTTACAAAGCTGTCGCATGACCATTGTCCATTATCCGAGATGTACCAAAAAGAACTTTCTGCAGTAATGGAAATGTTCTATTTCTATGTTATCCAATATGGTAGCCACGAGCCAAACATGGCCATCAAACATTTGAAATGTGGCTAGGGTGACTGAGAAATGGAATTTTTTATTTTATTTCACCGGAACAACAGTACGGCACTAGACGTTACCATATCAGATGGCCGGATCTGTAGTCTTAATGCTCACCTTGACTCTCTTCATATTGTCTGCCTCAGCTCCAATCAACCACAAGTGGCTTCCACAGTTGCCACACCATTGCATATCTCATGTACCCTTGTGCTCGTTCTTCCCTTGCCTGCAATGCCCTTCCCTTTTCATCCGCCTGAGAAACTTCTCCTTTTTGAAAATCTAACTGGCCCTTCCAATTAACCTATTCATCCTTAATTGGTCCTTCCTTTGAAGTTTCATGGTGGTGTGCCTTATTATTATATTGTTTAAGATAATTTTAAGTGAAACTATTATGTTACTGTTCAATGCTACTCATCTTAATGTGTTTGCAAATAAACGTAACTTTTAGGGGTGTATTTTTTTTACACTGTTGTAATTTTCATAAGATTCATTGATATCGTGACAAAGAAATGTCAGTATATGATTCGGGGGATTATAAACCTGCTATCTGGGAATCTATGGAGACAGTGGAATTAGCTGTGCCAAATTAATGGATAATAAATTCACCTAACTTAGATTAATGAAAAACAAAAACAAAGGCACATTGACTGTTGATATTATAACTATAAGGGGTAACATTTCTAGAAATGTTCTAGCATGTTCTAGAATGTTCTAGCATGAAACATGGACCATTAATAAAAACTCCCGTATAAAAATGTCCAATGAGAAATACCCCTAACAATGCTAGACTACCCAGCTGATGCTGGAAAACACTGGAAAGATCATTGAATCCCCAGTATCAGTTCCAACATCAGTTGATGAGGCAGTTGATATATTGAAAACCCCTTAGATTTACAGGCTTCGTGACCTTGGGCGTTAGAAGCTGGAAGAGAGTCAGTATCTTCCACACTGAGAAGGCAATTCGAAACCAAAAAATGACGTGAGTCACTCCATACTGTTTACAGTTTTGTTCAGGGTAACTTACTGACATGGGGGAAGTGCGTGGATGAATGATCCAGGCAATTATGCAGCTGTTCTCCAGCCCCATTCTCCACCACGTCTGGGCCTTGATCCCAAGCTTTTATGGAGCAAAGGGCATGGTGGTGAGGTCATAGGGTAGTTACCTAAAGTGGAGCCATCTGTGAACTACAGTAGCATGATCAGAACAAGCTTTCCCACATTTCTTTCTTTCTTTTTTTTTAAAATGCGTATTTATTTTGAGAGAGATAGAGAGTTGGCAGGGGAGGAGCAGAGGGAGAGGGAGACAGAATTCTATTGTCAGCACATTGTCAGTGTGGAGCCCCACGCGGGGCTCGAACCCACAGACCGTGAGACCATGACCTGAGCCGAAACCAAGAGTCAGACGCTTAACCCACTGAGCCACCTGGTTGCCCTTAGCTTCCCCACATTTCAGTCAGAATATACATTAAGCTCCCTGAGGCATGGAACACGTGACCCTGAGTGGAATCACTGGCAGCCATGAACAAGATGGAGGGCCAAGGTAGAGCGAACTTGGTCAGTGCTCCGACACTGAGAACATTCCTTCACCATTCCGCAGTCTTCCCTACTACAAAATGACCCGGCTCACCTACCGTCACGTGAGATAATGCATGTGAGATGTATTCTGTAAACACTATAATAAAGGCATTGCCATGATGATGATGATGATGATGGTGATTATTTCCTGGTCAATCTATTCAATAAACAGTTTCTGAAAGCCTGTCTTTTATTTGTCCTATGTTATCATCTCTTCCAATGCGTACAATTTAGTAAACACATGAACAAAAGTTTATATTCATGGACAAGCTCTAGGAAGCGTCCTGATATTCCTGTCTAAAAAATCAAAGTGTTTTAAGATGGGGCAACCTGAAGGACAAATCCAGTTTGATATGACAAATCAATTTGATATGGGAGGTAAGCATTCTACAGCATCTTATGCTATTACTCAATAAACATACTGAAAATTATGTCTGCAATTTCTCCTTCTACCCACTTAAAATCTTCAAATCATCTTTGACCATATCATATTCTTGTCTTTTTAATTTTTTAATGTTTATTTTTGGGAGACAGAGAGACAAAGCACAAGCAGGGGAGGGGCAGAGAGAGAGGGAGACACAGAATCTGAAATAGGGTCCAGGCTCTGAGCTGTCAGCACAGAGCCCGATGCAGGGCTCGAACCCACGAACCACGAGATCATGACCTGAACCGAAGTCAGAGGCTTAAGCAACTGAGCCACCCAGGTGCCCCAACGATATCATATTCTTTATTTCCAAAGTGTATTAACTCCATCCCTTCCCTCTCAGACACTGCTCTGTTTGTTATCCGTCATCCAGATTACACATTTCTTTTTTTTAAATAAGTTTCTTAAAAATATTTTTAGAGTTTATGTATTTTGAGAGTAAGATAGAGCAAGTAGGAGAGGGGAAGAGAGAGAGAGAGAGAGAGAGAGAGAGAGAATCCCAAGCAGGCTCCACGCTGTTAGTGTGGAGCCAAACTCTGGGCTTGACCCCACAAATCTTGGGACCATGAACTGAGCTGATATCAGGAGTCAGATGCCTAACTGACTAAGCCACCCGGGTGCCCCCAGATTACTTGATGGGCTTTCTTTCTCCCATATTTGCTCCTTATGATCTACCCTCCCTGACCTTTCTTAGTTGGAATGCACTTTCCAAGGTCAAACATATCATCATTTTCCTCCATAGACACTTCCATCACCACTTAAGGACTATGGATGAACCTAGGTTTCTTGGCTGGTGCATAGGATCCCTTGCCTCCCTTATAAATTCATCCCTACCACTCTGACCAACCCATCCATGTTGTCCAGAGAGTGTGGTTTCCCCATGAACAGACTTTGTTTGGAGATGACACTTCCTCTTTAAGAGCATCCTTCATCACCTCTCTTGACCGAAGAACTTTCATCATCAAGACTTAAATGAACATAATCTCAGTTATACCAAGCTTCTCAAAACAGGACTAATCTATCACTCTTACAGGATTCTCATTAATGTGATCTTAATTCTTCATAGTGAGTACTTCCCAGGGGTCTGAACATCCACAAATGACTACAAAAGCCTCCCTGAAGTCCTCAGCATGCAAAGGACTTAAGCTATAATAATAAGAAATAGCACACTTGGTATTTAGGAGCAGAAGGTCCTAATAAGCATCCTCGAATTACCCCTTTACTGGCTGCTCTGGCTAATCATAATTTAAGCCATTAGCGGGCCTCTATGAGATGCCAAGTGATTTCTTTACAAATGTTGCACAGGGGACGACTAGGGAATTGGTTCAGGATAACGACCTTGCCATTTTTATTCCTGCAAGTATAGGATAAAGCAGCGAATAGCATCACCCCAGGGTTGCAGTGCTCAGGAATTTCAATTAAAAAAAAGTAATAAGTTAAATTTCACCAAAAATGTTACCCACTGCTCTTCAAGTAGGTACAATAAAGTAAATGCAGATTTGGAGTTTTCCATCAGACTAGATTTGAGTGAAGACTCTACAAGATAAAAGAATTTTCTTTCCTTTTCTTTTTTCTTTCTTTTTTTTTTTTTTTAACAGAGCTGGAAAATCTATACTTCTTTTCAAAGGCTTGTAACTTAAAAACTGCTTCTACATTTCAAAGTTTCCTAAAAGGAATTTTTCTTCCGGCCAGAGATTTTTTACAAGAAGGTGTTCAAATGGGGGGGAAAAAGAAGGAAAAAAAAAATGAAAAAGAAAAACTTTTAACAGAAAGTTAATAGGGTGGCCTAAATGGAACCTGAAATGGAGGCATTCACCCCCTTAATGTGACTCTCCGTGGAACTTCAAAAGAAAAGACAGCCTGACGGGTCTTCACTAAATGCAGGAATGGGGGTGCACTGCAGTGGTCATTAGCAGAGATGGATACTTCACTTCTCCATGTATTTTCTCTACCGCTAAAGCCGTTGCTTAGAGTATTTAGATTATTTGAGCACCAAAATACTCACCGGCTCGAAAATTAGGATGGCTCTCTGTGGACTTTGTTCTCGGCTTTGTAGAGAGAACAGCCATCTTGAGTGGCCGTATTTCGACTGAAGGAAAATGTGCTCCTAAGAACACAAGGTGTCGGAAACCCATCCCGGCACTCTTGGAGAAATAAGGGATGGTGCGATATTTTCCCTTCTTGTTCTAATCTTTGTCATGACATTGAGAGCTCCACACGTGAATACTTGTTCTCTAAGTGCCGGGGATGGCTTTTCACATTCATGCGGATAAATGTCGATGGAATGTCCACTTGTGTGAACAGTGTGGCTCTTTGCTTGGTAGGAGGTGACACTTGGACTCTTATTTCAACCTGAATTATAACGCTTCCTCAATCTTGCTCAAAGCCTGAGACATGAAACACTATTATCTACATTATCTAACCTACCCGTTCCAAGTTTTCGAATTGAGCTTTATTTAGCTCCATTCATAGCTGAATGGTTTACGCGTGGAAACACAAAATACAAAATTCAATAACCCGATGTAGTTCTCCCCTCAGAATAATATTTATCAGCAAGTGATTGACTACCAAATGTCTAATAAGGAATAGATCTAAGCTATTACGTCTATATTCCTGTTTTCATCTAAATTCGTCCCAACCAAAAGCCCTGGAAGGGGCAAAGCCTATGTGGGATCCCCGGGCCTTGGAGAGAGCATTCCACTGACCAGAAACAGCAAGAAATGGAGTTTCCATGAGATGGACCATAGGATAATGGTGGCCCGATCCCCGCTCTGTCCAAAGCACAACCCAAGGCCACGATCAGAGGGCTGAAAGCCAGGGGGCACCAGAAAGCAGACGTACATGAAGAGCAGACGATCAGGAGAAGGTAGAAGCCAGTTGATGCTAGTGGAACAGTATAGGGTGTGATACCTGATGCCATCTGAAAAGGCCCAGAAATGGAACAGACATGGGCTTCTTTGTTGAGATCGCTGTTTAGAAAAGAAACAGCTATGCCTGAGGGTCTCAAAGGAGCAAAGACAGATTGAGATACGTATGAGATATCTTTCACTAACAACGGTGGTGCTCATATTACACAAAGCAACTTTCTAGGGGTAGTTCTGAAAGCAAGTTCATTCCACGGATTGCATTCCACGGATGTGACCCCTTACCCGCCGTGTGGCTACTTGGGCGGCGTTGTTTTTTTTAAACAGCTCTTTGCCTCAGTTTTCTCATTTCCTAAGTGGGAATAGAATAGTACCACTCACACAGTGTTATCATTAATGGTGAATGGGCCAATAGATATTTAAGTGGCTAAAGTGTGGTGACTGGGGGTCATGTTTCCCAGGACATTGCTAGGGTGAGAAGAAAGCTTCAGAGTTGTGACGGCGATGTACGATAAGAGGAATCTGGAAGCCCCCCCGATATAGATCTAGTCCTCTCTGCTTGCCTGCTATTCTGGCCTACTCCTTGGCATTGTAGGAAAGATGGCAGGCGCATGCCACAAGCAGAAGGAAACTGCACGGGGCTCCTGGGTGGTCCAGTCGGCTAAGCAGCCGACTCTTGATTTCAGCTCAGGTCACGATCTCTCAGTTTGTGGGATCGAGCCCCGCCGTGGGGTCCGTGCTGACAGCGCAGAGCCTGCTTGGGATTCTCTCTCCCCTGCTCTCCCTCTCTGCCCCTCCCCCACTCGTGCTTTCTTTCTCAAAATAAATAAATAAACTTTAAAATAAGAAGAAGGAAATCTCTGAGCCATGTAATACTTATATTCCAAAAAAAAAAAAGTAAGACAAAGAGCCCTAAAATCAAAAAACAAAAAAGACAGATTCGCCATGAAGATTTTAAAAACCAAATATAGGGGCGCCTGGGTGTCTCAGTCGGTTAAGCGTCCGACTTCAGCTCGGGTCACGATCTCGCGGTCCGTGAGTTCGAGCCCCGCGTCGGGCTCTGGGCTGATGGCTCAGAGCCTGGAGCCTGCTTCCGATTCTGTGTCTCCCTCTCTCTCTGTCCCTCCCCCGTTCATGCTCTGTCTCTCTCTGTCTCAAAAATAAACGTTAAAAAAAATTAAAAAAAAAAAAAAACCAAATATGAATTGAAACTAAATAAAGCTACACACAGCTCAAACCCAGCTCAATACCTGAAGAAATCCAACGCACCATTCTCTCTCCTTAGCTTCCTGGCAGTAGACTTCGTGTGTCCCCTGTGGTGAAAAATAGTATTAACTCCAGTCTCTATTGTTCATGCTTAAACCTGATGTCCAGAATGCAACAAAGATGCATGAAAGATATAAAAGGTTTGAAAAGGGGCGCCTGGGTGGTGCAGTCAGTTAAGCGTCCGACTTCAGCCAGGTCACGATCTCGCGGTCCGTGAGTTCGAGCCCCGCGTCAGGCTCTGGGATGATGGCTCGGAGCCTGGAGCCTGTTTCCGATGCTGTGTCTCCCTCTCTCTCTGCCCCTCCCCCGTTCATGCTCTGTCTCTCTCTGTCCCAAAAATAAATAAAAACGTTGAAAAAAAAATTAAAAAAAATAAATAAATAAAATAAAAGGTTTGAAAATATGACACACAAGCCAAGGCAAAAATAGACAATAAAAGCAAACCCATAGAGATTCCGACATTAAAATTTAAAAACAATGTATTGAAAATAAGTAACATAAATCTGGGAAAGAAATCATAGGAAAATATGGAAAAAAGTGGGTTAGATGATGGAGAATTTCAGCAGAGAAAAATGAGACAGAAAAATAAATGTATAGAAATATGTATTACAAATGTCTACATATAATCTGGGTGGTATTATACACCATACATATAAATATATAAGGAAGATTACATGAATAGTTAAAAATAAGAGAACCCAGAAATGGATCAAATGTAATTAATTGATGTTCGTAAAAGGAGCAAACGCAATTTAATAGAGAAACGATAGTCTTTTAAGCAAATGATTTTGAAACAACTGTACTTCTACATGTGAGAAAACTTAATCTAGGTACAGACCTCACGCTTTTCATGAAAGTTAGCTCAAGAGGAAGCATAGATGTAAATGTAAAATGCAAACCATAAAACCCCTGGGAAATAACGTATAAGAAAATCTAGATGACCTCAGGTTTGGCAATAACGTCTTAGACACAGCACCAAAAGTGATATATTGGGCTGCATTAAAATGAAAAGTATCTGCTCCTCACAAGATACTGTTAAGAAAATAAAAGGACAAGCCACTGGCTGGGAGAAAATATTTGCAGAACGCATACCTGATAAAGGACTGGTCGCCAACATTTGCATGCACTTTTCACACGTCAACAATAAGAAAACAAGCGACCAGATTAAAAACTGGGCCAAACACCGTAACGGACACATTGCCAAACAAGATACGCAGATGGGAGATAAGCATGGGGAAGAATGCCTCATATCAGACGTTACCAGGGAATTGTGAATTAATAGAACGATGAGCTATCACCACACGACTATTAGAATGGCCAAAATCCAAAACGCTGGCAACAACAAATGACAGCAGAGAAGTGGAACAATAGTAACTTTGGTAGAAGCAGGAATACAATATGGTACAGCTCTTTGGATGACCGTTTGGCTGTTTCAAACTATCTACATGTACCTTTACCCTAGGACGCAGCAATCACGCTCCTTGGTATTTACCGAAGTTAGCCGATTCGCACAAATTCCTGTACAGGAATATTTATAGATTTATTTATTTGGGTGTTTATTTTAAATTTTTTATTGGAGTGTAGTTGACACACAGTGTTACATGAGTTTCGGGTGTATCACACAGTGATTCAACTTCTGTAGATGTTCTGCTGTGCTCACCACAAGTGTAGCTCCCGTCTATTACCGCACAACACCACTGGCCCATCACTGAGTGTATTCCCTAGGTTGTACCTTTCATTCTCATGACTTATTCATCCCCAAACTGGAAGCCTGTATCTCCCACTTGCCTTCACCCATTTGGCCCATGCCCCAACCCCTGCCCTCTGGCAACCATCAGTTTGTTCTCTGCATTCATAGGTCTGATTCTACTTTGGGTGTGTTTGTTTTGTTTCTAGTAGCTTTGCCTATAACTCATAAATATTGGAAGAAATCAAGCTGTTTTTCAGTGAAATAGATGAATGGAAAAATGAATACAATGTATATGTAATGAATACAATGTAGTATACCCATACAATGGGATATGGTTCAGCAATAGAATAAAATGAGCTATCAATCCCTGAAAAGACACACAGGTCGTTCAAAGGCATATTGTTAAGTGAAGGAAGCTGCTCTGAAAGGCTATGTACCATATGAATTTAGCTATATGACATTTTGGGAAAAGAAAGGCTCAGACACAAACAACGATCAGGGTTGCCAGGGTTTCTGGGGAAGGAAAAAAGGGATGAATAGGTGAGCACAGGGAATTTTTAGTGCAATGAAGCTATTCTGTATGCTACTGTGACGATGGATGCATATCGTTTTACATTTGTTACTCCATAGAATGCATATCACAGGGAGTAAACCCTGATATCAACCGTAGAATTTAAGTTAATAATGTGTAAATATTGGTTCATCAATTATAACAAATGACCACCTGAATGTTAGTTAAGAGGGAAACTGGGGAGCAGGTTGATAGGGCATCTAAAAACCCTATTTGCTCTCAGTCCAAGTTGCATGTGAATCGAAAACTTAACCCCAAACTAAACTCTCTTAATTAAAAGTAAATAAATAAACGTGCAGAAATTCTAGAGCTGAAAACTTTATAATGTGATGTTAATAATTTATTGGATGTGCAAAATAGAAGCAATAAAATATGATTGGTAAAACAAAAAAAATAAATAAATAAAAGTCCACTATAAACTATTCAAACTAAAGACAATTTGGGAAATCATCAATCAATTATTATTTTTTAAGTTATTTTTTTAATTTAAAAAATTTTAACATTTATTTATTATTGAGAGACAGAGAGACACAGGCATGAGCAGGGGAGGGGTAGAGAGAGAGAAAGGCAAAGAATCTGAAGCAGGTTCCAGACTCTGAGCTGTCAGCACAGAGCCCCACGTGGGGCTGGAACTCACAAACTGCGAGATCACGACCTGAGCCGAAGTCGGTCGCCCAACCGAGCCACCCAGGCGCCCCATTTTGAGTTTATTTATTTTGAGAGAGAGAGAGAGAGAGAGAATCCCAGGTAGGTGCCGCACTGTCAGCGTGGAGCCCAATGCAGGGCTTGAACTCATGAACTGTGAGATCATGACCTGAGCCGAAACCAAGAGTCTGATGCTTAACTGACTGAGCTACCCAGGCACCCCCCAATCAATTAATTAAGAAGAAAATAACGTAACAGAATGATTTCAAATGGTTTAATACATGATTAATTGAATTGCCAGAATATTGGAGACAGAAGGAAGCAGACAACATTTTTAAGAAGCAATTGCTGAGACTTTCCAAAATAGGTATAAAACATTGGCCCACGTGTATAAGAAACTTAGTGAGCCCAATCAAAACACATTAGAAGAAAATTCCACCTAGAGCATCTTAATTAAACCACTGAAAACCAAAGCTAAAATGAAATTTTGAGAAGTAACCAAATTTTTATTCAGTGTTTGTTTTGTTGTTTTTTTTTTTTTAACTTCTGGGTAGTTCCCAGCCTGTCACTCTTTCGCTACAATAAACACTTATGTATCAAGGTCCTGTAGGAAAGGGTCCCACTCATCAGGGAAATACAAATCAAAGCCACACTGAGATATCACCTCACACCGGTCAGAGTGGCTAAAATGAACAAATCAAGAAACTATAGATGCTGACGAGGATGTGGAGAAACGGGAACCCTCTTGCACTGTTGGTGGGAATGCAAACTGGTGCAGCCGCTCTGGAAAACACTGTGGAGATTCCTCAAAAAATTAAAAATAGATCTACCCTATGACCCAGCAATAGCACTGCTAGGAATTGACCCAAGGGATACAGGAGTGCTGATTCGAAGAAGCGCATGTACCCCAATGTTTACAGCAGCACTTTCAACAATAGCCAAATTATGGAAAGAGCTTAAATGTTCATCAACTGACGAATGGATACAGAAGATGTGGTTTATATATACAATAGAATACTACTTGGCAATGAGAAAGAATGAAATCGTGCCATTTGCAGCAACGTGGATGGAGCTGGAGGGCTTTATGCTAAGTGAAATAAGTCAGTCAGAGAAGGACAGATATCATATGTCTGCACTCATATGCGGATCTTGAGAAACTTAACAGAAGACCATGGGGGAGGGGAAGGGGAAAAACAGTTACAGACTGGGAGGGAGGCAAACCACAAGAGACTCTTAAATACAGAGAACAAACTGAGGGTTGATGGGGGGGGGGGGGTGGAGGGGAGGGGAAAATGGGTGATGGGCATTGAGGAGGGCATTTGGGATGAGCACTGGGTGTTGTATGCAAGCGAATTTGACAATAAATTATATTTAAAAATAAGTTAAAAATAAAATAAAATAAAATAAAATAAAAATAAAAAGCTTTTGCCTAGTTCTAGGGACTTGAATTTTTTTTTTCCTATAGTCTTCTCCAGAATTTTTATAATTTACATTTAAGTTCATGATTTATCTTGAGTTAATTTTTACGGAAGGTGTAAGGTTTAGATCAAGTTTTTGTTTGTTTGTGGTTTTGTTTTGGGGGAATTTTTGGCCAATGGATGTCCAATGATCTATTTTTTTTAATTTTTTAAAATGTTTATTTATTTGAGAGAGAGAGACAGAGATAGAGAGAGACAGAATGTAATCAGAGGAGGGGCAGAGAGAGAGGGAGACACAGAATTAGAAGCAGGTTCCAGGCTCCCAGTTGTCAGCACAAAGCCTGACATGGGACTTGAACTCACCAACTGTGAGATCATGACCTGAGCTGAAGTGGGATGCTTAACTGACTAAGCACCCAGAAGCCCCATATATTGTTTTGTTTTGTTTTTTTTAAAGCTGGTCATACATCTGGAAAACTTATTGAACTCTGTTACTAGTAATAAAAACTCATTGTTGATTTGAGTGCTGTTTCTTTTATCTTACAGAGAGAGAGAGAGAGAGTCAGTAGGGTAGAGGGGCAGAGGGAGAGAAAGTCAACAGGGTAGAGGGGCAGAGGGAGAGAGAGAGAGAGAGAAAGAGAGAGAGAGAGAGAGAGAGAGAGAGAGAGAGAGAGAGAATCTTAAGTAGGATCCACACTCAGCACAAAGCTTTTCATGGGCTCACGACCATGAGATCATGACCTGAGCCTAAACCAAGATTTGGATGCTTAACCGACTGAGCCACCCAGATGCCCCTATTCTAGTGTTTTTTTCTACGTAACATTATAGTCTACAATAAGAAGACTTATTTAAAATTTAAAATTTTTGAATTTAAAACAGCTTAAATATAATCAAAAACAACAACTGACTTTCTATCAGAAACACTGGACATATTGAAAGTAAAAACACTACCAGTCTAGAGTTGCATAATCAGCAAAAATATACTTAAAAAATTAACAATATCCGGAGTAAAAATGGAGTTCTCTTCAATTCCCATGAGAATTTCATGGGTAATATAAGAATATTTGAAAAATATTTGAAATATTTGAAAACAATCTACAATTTACTTGAAATGGGTGAATTTCTTGAAAGACACAAATTACCAAAACTGATACAAAAATAGAATACCTGAGGGGCACCTGGGTGGTTCAGTGGGTTAAGCGTCCGACTTCAGCTCAGGCCATGATCTCACAGTTCATGGGTTTGAGCCCCGTGTCAGGCTCTGTGCTGACAGCTCAGGGCCTGGAGCCTGCATCAGATTCTGTGTCTCCCTCTCTCTCTCTGCCCCTCCCCTGTTCGTGCTCTGTCTTGCTGTCTTTCTCAAAAATGAATAAACAGCAAAAAAAAAAATTTTTTTTAATTGAATATCTGAGTTACTCTATATGTATTAAATCTAGTAAACTAGTAGTTAAGTTTCCCCAAAGAAACATAAGCAGAGATTACATCACCAATCCTATACTGACTCTCTTAGAAATTAGAAAAACACTTTCAGACTCATAAGACTAACATTACTTTGATACAAAATTCAGAAAAACACATTCAAGGAGTTGAAAACTATAGTTCATTATCCCCTTTTGACCACAGATATAAAAATCTTTGACAAATATGGATAAATCACGTGAGGCACTATGGAAACAGGAAAATTCATCCAGCTCAGGTCAAATTTATCTCAGGAATCCAAGATTACTTTAGCAATTAATGCAATTCACTATATATACAAAATATAGAAGAAACATACAATATATGGTCATCTCAATAAAGATAACAGCATCACAAAATTTTAAATCCATTCATGGTAAAAAATTTGAGCCAATTAGACACAGAAAGGAAATTCCTTGCGATGACAAAATACATCTATGAAAAGCCTACGGACAGGATCATACTCATTGGTAAAATATCTCCTAGGATTGTCGAAAGAATAAAAAGAATAATGGGACATATAACTATGCCTAGTACAAAGCAAATGCTATGGAAGTGTTCGCTATTATTAACAAAACCTACAGGAACACCAAAGATCAATAGGAAAAATTGATAAATAAATTCAATATATTCTAGTATTTTCACATTGAGAAAATACGCAAAATTAAAGAAAGTCAGCTAAATCTATGGGAAACTATAGGTACCAATAAAGTCCCTATTAGTTCAAAAATAATTATGGACCGTTGTGTGCAGGAACCAGAGTATAGTCGTTTGTAAGAGTTGATTATTTGCATTTCTTCCCATCTTCCATTTCAGTTATTTCATGCGCACAGCTAAAGTCAGCCATGTGGGAGTTTTTACGGCATGGAAATCAGCAAATGCTGCAAATTTTTTTTTCTGCCTCTGACAAGCTGGTTGTTAAACATCTATTGGCGATCCCATGGTCTTGTGGTAGAAGGAGAAAATCCAGACCCAAGACGTGGTAAAGAGAACAACACTCACACATTTCTTTAATTAAGAAAAGTTCAAAGTAAATTTACTTTGGCCAGTTATGTAACTCATTGACACTAAATCGTAAGAACAGGTATTTGCTTTAAGCATAGGTGTGTGTGCTTTTCCATCTTGCCATGGGTTATATTTCTTTGCTAATGTCCATCAAATGTTGTGAGGCATGCTAATTATGAGACATACGAATAGGCAGGCTGAGCAATTCTTATTAACCCAAATTGATTAGGCAGGAGTAAATTAGAACTCTGGAGTTTGATCCATGTTATTTGTATCAAATGTCCATAATTCTGCCTCCCCTCGTGGCTCACGATGAAAACTAAGGAATGAAAGTTAAAATAAAAAGACGACCAAGCTATACAACATCTCTTCCTTCCTTCCTTGTGCTCCGTATGTATGAAAAGGAATGGTTAAAAATTCGCTCATTTGAGCAAAAATCAACTATTGGGACTACATCAAAATAAAAGGCTTCAGGGTAGCAAAGGAAACAATCAGTAAATGTAAAAGTCAACCTAAAGAATGGGAGAAGAGATTTGCAAACGCCATGCTTCATAGAGGGACAGTCTCCAAAATATATAAAGAATCTATAAAACCCAACACCCGGAAAGCAAATAATCCAGTTAAAAAACGAGCAGAAGATATGAACAGACTTTTCTCCAAGGAAGACCTCCGGGTGGCCCACAGACACATGAAAAGATGTTCACCACCACTTTTCATCAGGGAAATGCGGGTCAAAATCACAATCACCTCCTACCTCGCCCCTTCAGAATGGCTACAATGAACCACACAAGAGACAACGTATGTTGGCGAGGCCGCGGAGACAGGGGAACCCTCTCACACTGTTGGTGGGAATGCTAACTGGTGCAGCCACTCTGGGAAATAGTATGGAGGCTCCTCCATCCTCAAAAAACTAAAAATAGAACTCCCCTACGACCCAGCGATTGCACTACTAGGCATTCATCCAGGGGATACAGGTGTGCTGTTTCAAAGGGACGCATGCACCCCCATGTTTGTGGCAGCGCCATCGACAACAGCCAAAGGATGGAAAGAGCCCAAATGTCCATCGCTGCACTAAAGAGAGAAGCTGATGTAACACAAACCTCCTCTGGTGTTTTACTTCTCAGTTACCTTATGCAGCTTTCTCGCTCATACCTCCACTCGGAGGTTTTAAACGCATCTCTTTGTCTCTCGCATCAGTCATCTGGGGAGTATTTTTAGCCAGATTTCTTAACTAAAAAATGTAGTGACAGAGGTCTCGCGAGGCATATGCTGGGGTTAGCTTCGGACAAGAGAAAACAGTGCGGTTCAATAACGCTTTTCCTTTGAGGGCCTCTTGCCAAGCAAGAGACCCTGTGGCCCTCCAGAAGGTTCTTTCTCCAAGCTCCAAGTTTGCTGCAAGGAAGGCCAATGCACCTACATCACAAAAAAACGAAAGGAACATTATGGGAACAATTTACCCGCATTGGTAATATTTTTCCTACCTGGCAAGGTAGTCGGTCTCACGTCGGAAAGAATGGAACGCTGTGGATGTTGGGCCCGCCAAAAAGCCAGGCTTCCATCACAACACTGCCGCTTGCTGGCTCCAAGCCTTTTAGTCTCTCTGAGCATCCGGTTCCTTTCCTAGAACACGGGTGGGCAACCCCCACCTCGGAAGTCATTGTGGGATTAAACAAGCGCTTGACGCATAGAAAATGCTCGCGCGCCGTGGCTTGCGTTGTTCGAATTGGTGCGATGCTCATCGCTCTAGGAAATAAAAGCTGTCGTTGTTAAGGGTCACGCGTTTTTGGTGATAGCTAGGCGTCATTCGGCCAAGCAGGAATTGTGCATGAAGATTATCTTTGAAATGGGGAGGGTGCCGATGGGTATCGGGTTCACTGCAGTCAGGTGAAAGCCGTGGAGGCGTGAGAGCATCTGGGGACATTGGTACAAAGGCAGGTTCCCATGAGGCAGCCACGGAGCTTTTGATTCCCCGGCTCTGTTGCGGAAACCGAGGGCCCGCCTTGCAAGCAGCGATATCCTGACCCTCTTGGGGGGGATTCCGGGAACAAATACGGGGAAGCGTCGGTGGGTTTCTACGATGGGCCATGCAGTCTGCATTTGTGATCTCATTTGGCCTTAGTAAGCTTGGGGGTTCAACTCGGGGGGGAAAAAACCAAGCTGAAAGCTTTTAGATCTATTTAAACACATCCATAACAGACTGTGTGCTTCAAACCATGGCTGTAACCTGCTCACAGCAGGTCCGTGCAGAGCAGCGTGAGGCCTGCCGGGTCCTCGGCACAGGGTCAACTTGTGTTGGCTTAATCCGAGTCTTCTTGAGCCAGACCATCCCCCAGTGGCTCAGGGATGATTACCTCCAGGCTACATAGAGCAGGCTTCCCGGGCCGGCATGTGACCGGGGCAGCCCCACAGGGCTCTGCACCAAGGGCCCTGTGCTCGCTTTAACACTTTGTGTCAATTGTCTAGACAGCAAGTTTTGAAGGAGGCGTTTCTCCTCTTCTTCGACACCGGGTCCCACAAATGGGTAACACATCCTAGTAAGGCAGCGTGGTCAGAGCAGGGCATTAAGTCACTCTGCGTTAGCAGATACACTAAAGAGCCTCAGATATGGATTTAGCTGCCCCAAATCACACTGGTCAAAGTGAAGAGAGCCAGGATTTGAACTTGGGGTGGTGATTGGCCAGGAGACCCTTATTGTGCAAGGGACTGCAGAAGCCATCCAGGAACCCACGAGAGGCTCACGGGCAGCACTGCCCTTAGCCTCAGCTGAAGCTCATTGCTCAAGTCCAGGGTCACTGGTCCTGGACCACCACGGCCAGCAACCCCGGGCCCTCCTTCCCGACTCAATCCTGCTCCGATCCTTCCTGCCACAGCCTGAGCCCCTTTCTCTGAGCTTCTACTGTAACACAGATAAAGACAAGCAACCATACCCCTTCTTCTGCACCCTCAGTTTCAGCTTAAAAAACCTGATTAATTTTCATCCTGCTAACATACTGATTAAAGCAAAAAAAAAAAATCACAAAAATATGTTCTTCCTTTTCATACGTTCCGTTTTCCTCCTTTGCTTACACCTGACCTGCAAAGCACGCCAGGGCAAGTCCTGTCTTTGTCTCCCCCACCCCCCTTCAACCTCAGTGGTGTTTCCCAAGGGCATTTTTTAATATTTTTTTTTTGAGACAGAGCATGAGCAGGGGAGGGGCAGAAGGCATTTCTTAAGTGAAGATGAAAAAGGAATACAGAGGGAATGTGAAAGAAGAGGAAAGACAGGCTAAATGATTAAGAACGGTTTTTCCTTCTCCCCAGTGATCTGTAGCTGGAACAAAAGCATTTGGCTTTGTTTTCTTTAGAAGTAGAACTAAGCAAACTCAGCAATACCTACAACTCTCAAGCCCCAAACAGGTGCCCCCACAAACCACAAGCACAGGATGGACATTACGGACAACACGAGAGGCTAACACACACGGGGTGACGCCCGAGGAAGAGGCAACGGGGAGTTTGCAGGCGGGTCAAAACGGGTTTGGCTCCCAGATGAAGCATTTGAGAATCTTCACTTGGGAGTGATTTTGAGCCTCTGTCCCGCTGGGTTTCTTCGTTCCTGAAATGGCAATTGCATTAGATACATTAGAAAGCAGATCCTGAATTTAAATTAGAACGGATTGGGAGACAGACAGGAAAGGGTTAATTACCTTTCCTGGGCAATGTTGGCTTCCTGGACGTGGCCCTGCTTCTGGGCTCCTTGGCTTGTTTCCATCGTGAGGGCCTGTGGAAGGAGGGACAGCAAATGGAGGAAGTATGCAGAGTTGAGAACAAAACACCAAGAGAGCTGAGAAAATCAGTGGAACAAAGGAATTCGACGTGGCCGCCCAGGGAGGATGAAGCCAGACGCAGGTCTGAAGAGCTAGAGGCGGGGCGCCTGGGTGGCGCAGTGGATTAAGCGTCAGACTCTTGATTTTCGGCTCAGGCCACGATCCCATGGTTAGTGGGTTCGAGCCCGAGTCAGGCTCTGCACTGACACCACGAAACTGCTCGGGATTCCCTCTCTCTCTCAATAAATAAATAAACTTAAAAAAAAAAAAAAAAAAAAAGCTAGAGGAGCAGCACCAGGGAAATTCTAAGGAGCCCATACATGTGTCCTGTAAGGAGGTCAAAGGTTGAGGTTGTCAAATGGCAAGCTTTGCCCACGCTGCTTTGGAAATTTCTGCCCGGCCTTTGCGGTTGTAGCTACACGTTATTTAATTATAAAGAAATACGTAAAGAAGAGCTAGAAACGTCTGAGGGTTGAGTAGGACAGCTGTGACCTTTGATGCCATTCTTCCTGGGGACACATTCCATGGCAGACAGTACTTCCTAAACCGTAGCCTGGCTTGGAATCCCACGGGGACGTTTGTTACAATTGACTGTGGGACCCACCTGCAGACTGTCTGACTCCGTAGAAATGGGGTAGGTCCGCAGGATGAACATTTCCAGTAGGTTCCCAGGCGATGCTTTTGCTATTAGCCCAGGGACGCACTGAGAGCCCCTGCTTGCAGAGATCAGTTTATGCAATTGCGAGCAGTTACCAGGGCTCCGAAATTAGCCCTAACTATCGTTGGCGATGTCTTATCTGCAAGTGTCCCATTTTCAGGGCCCGGCCCCAAGAGCCCTTAAACTGCCATCAGAATTTACTGGACACTGCTTTCCCCACCCCACCCCCGCCCCAAATGCATCCTAGAGTAGGTATTCATCTTCCAAATTTGAAATCTTTCTTTGTATGTCTTCGGTGTTTGAGTTTTCCCCACTTCAAAGGCCTATTTTGTGATACTTTCGGTAACAGTTGCTTACAGAAAAAAGGGGTAAAATCCTTACATGGGAGTGTAACCTTTTAAAACCATTACAGACCACAGCTGAGCCTCTGAAAGGTACATTAAGAGGACAGCTGTGCGGGAGGCATTTTGAGGAAATCTCCAAGCCTGCAATTTGAAGATCCTTTTAACCACCTCCAGCGTCCCAGAGATCTCAAGCTCTCTTTCTTCCGGACAAAATGCTATTTCCGGGGTTTTCTCTTTTGTTGCCTAAGATCCCACCATACCAATACGTGAATCCCCGTTTATTTTTGTACTCTTTTTATGTCTGGCTCCTTGGAGCTGTTCTCAGAGTTAGCTCCGGGCAATCTGCTGCAGATGTGTGAGAGGATGGTCAGCAGACCTTGACCATCTTTTAAAAAAAAAAAAAATAGCACTCCTATGATCTTAAGAATAAAATCCAAGAGGAAGCCTAACACAAGAGAGTGACCTCCTGGTTAAGGTATTTAATCCTTTCTGATATTTGCATCTCACCCCAGCAGGTTTATGTGGGAATGGCTTGCTGAAAGTTTGGGACCATATTGGCATTAGGCCATGTCAGAATAGATAAGTAGGCAAATCACGCGTCCACGTTTTGTGGTTCTACTGGATGGAAATTAAGGCTCGGCAACAGGTTAAGAAAAAGACATGTTCGGGTGAGGATATCTACCTTACGTCTTGCTTTCTATCAAGTGTACAGGCGTATCCTCTTTGGATCTCTTGATAGATTCCTGTAACAAAGAAGCAGAGAAACAAGATGCTGGCAACTTTACCAACTGAAAAAAAAATCGTGAAAAGAAGGGCTTCCAGAATGTTATTTCCTTTATCGGTGTTTCCAGACCGCCAGGTTGTTCTTTTCATACCTTGCGAGCATCACAGCTAAATATGATATTCATACTATTAAATGGCAAGCATAGCAGAGGCAGGAGTCAATGGAAATGGATGCTAACCAGATACAGCTAGTGTGGACATCCTGGCGCATATTAGCTGAATACCGACTCTGATGAGAGCAACACTCAACCAAAGGAGAGTATCCCCTTCATCGTTATCTTTACCAGAGTCACTAGTGTAGTTTCTGCTTCCGTACTTTGAAATGGTGGCTTAGGATCAAATATAGGACTAGGAGCATCCCCGGTCTCCCTATCCTGTATCCCTTACAGCATAGCAAACTTCCTGAAGACTCTCAGTGATGAAACTCTGATGGGATCCAACGACTGGAGAGACAACGTCCCAAAACAAACTGAGAAGGGAACTTCTGTGAAAAATGGCAACAAAAGGAGACAGTAGCCCCGCTGGTACTTCCAGTCGAGAGATGACACAAACTGGGAATAGGACGTGACCAACTTGTCAATAACCCACCGAATGGCCTCCGCGTCTCTTGTTCACGTGGGCTACGGCTATCACGCTGTAATGGCTTCAAAATTAGAACTAAAACGTTTTGAAAATATTTATTGACTAACTCAAAATAGCATCAATAAATCCATCACACTTTCACAGAAACGACCCATTAAAAATGACTGTCTTTCCCCAAGCCACAATGAATTCAGTGAGAAGAAAGCATAGTTTTTACCTTTCGCAAATGTCTCTAGTTTCTGACTTCTTGGAAGACAACTGGTTTCTCCTACTGCCTCTGCCTGAAATGTTTTGTGCCCTTTTGTTTTAGTTGAAGTAAGTGGGAAAAAAAAAAAAAACTGGCCTCACACATATATGCAGTTGGAGAAGGGGAGGGTGATTTTCAGAGCCTTCTCAGATAAATATGGATACTCTCCTTCGAAACTACACCTACTCTTCACAAGTGCTCATTTTGTAAATGTTATTTAGAATGTAGAACCTGAAACCATATCAATGAAAGCTTTCATACTGTTATATTAAACCTCATTGGTCTATCTTGCATGTTAAGTGGATATTTTACTCATCAGTGATGTCATGACCTAATACACACACACACAGACACACACACACACACACACACGGGTTATAACGAAGAAATGCTAAACAAAAAAGTAAAATGGTATCGGGGGGGTGGGTGCTGGGTGGCTCAGTCGGTTAAGCGTCTGACTCTTGATCTCAGCTCAGATCATGATCTCATAGTTCCTGGGATCAAGCCCGGAGTGGGGTACTGACAGTGCAGGGCCTGCTTGAGATTTTCTGTCTCTCTCTCCCTCTCTCTCTGCCCATTCCCCACTCTCTCTCTCTCTCAAGAAATAAACATTTTTAATAACATTTTTAAAAAAAAAAAAAGGGAAGCAGCATTAATATTAGCCAAAATTCACGTGAGGCGAGTAGTTCTGAAAAGAAATAGTTCTTCTTCAATATTTAGGTTCCCAGAAACATATCGTTTACATTAATAAGGCAAAAACTTGGATAATAACAGGGCAAGTCCATTCCCTGTCTCAAAAGTTGGCAGATCACAAAAGAAAGCGTAAAGGTAGAAAAAACTTGAACATTAAAACTAACAAGTCTTGTTACATAGATGCAGTAGGACTAAAAGAAGGGTGAAGGAAGGAAAGAATCTTTGAGTCTAGTGAATCCAGAATGCTAATTCCTACCAATATGCTTATGAAGTCAAGTACACGGGGTATGGTAGGATGTGACAGTAAGCTGCAAAGCAAAACTTCACAAGTTACAAAAAGCAGAAACCATAGATGTCATTCTCCTGACCGTGATGCAAAAACGAACACACAGAGACAAAGAGCAGAGCTCCCAAAAGTAGAGCTTGCTGAACGTTTAAATTGCTGTCCCTGGTAACACAAAATGTAGCCAGAAGTAATGAGGGAAAAAACAACAGGCAAACTGCATCAGGTTTCGTGAGGGGGGGAAACTGGGTATTGGTTTCCATAAATAGAACATGAAATGCAGTATGTATGCGTCTTAAGTGATAGAACCTTCATCGATAAAACCAAAAAAAAGATGAGGGAGATTTTGATTCACCGGACTCAAGTGTCCATTGGGTAGATGTGGATGAGGCATGAATGATTCCGATCGCTTCAAGTAATGTCTTCACAGCTGTCTCTTCACCTTTGGGTTCTGGTTCATCAAGTGCGGGCTCCTTCAAAAGTTGATTTTGTACTTGTTGGCAAAAACAGCAGCAAAAAAGCCTGTCCGATTCTGCATGCTCTTAGTTTAGCAGCTGCAGGTAAGAGAGAATTTCTCTTTCCTAATAATTTTAGCAAACCTTCTGGGCAGCACCTCATGCCTAATGTAATTCCCCACGATAGCAAAGGGAAGTGTCTGCCGGAAGAGAGGCAACATGTCATCCCAATTGATGGCAAGAATACACTTGGCGGTTTCCAAAACTCCTCGTTCGGAAAGCGAGAATGTACCCTAGGAGTAAGAGGCAAACTCCAAACTTTGATGAAGGCCACAAAGAGAAAACAACAATGAAGCTTTAAATAGGCACAAAATAAGATTGAAATGAAATGTGACATACACATTATGGAATGGGAAAATGCGAAATTATAAAGACGTCAATCACTGCCAAATTCATCGTGATTGAAATCTCAAGAGAATTTTTAAAGACTCTTGGCCAGGAGATTTTAAAATGTATCTGGTCCCACCAGAAAAAAAAAAAAAAAAAGAAAGAAAAAAAAGCGAAGGATAAGTCAAGAAAATGTTTAGGAAATTATCAGGGGATCTTTGTAAATACGCAAAAAAAAAATCGAAACCTGTAATAATTAGTCCACATAATATTAACATGAGAGTAGATATGTCAGGGCCAGACCGAATGGAGAAAAACCTGTGAATAACTAACTGGAAATGACCTTTACAATATTTTTCATACTTTCAATCATTTGGGGTCAAAATAGACCCTTTAATAAATTAGCGTGTTCATATACTATTGGTAACCTTTTGGGAAAACACTGTTAGATTTCTTTTTTTCATCCTGCAAACTAGACTTCTCCATGTCAGCAGGTATATTCTTGTATGTTCCTATTTTTATTCTTATGTATAAAACCACATATTACCTTATCATTCACCAAAATGATTAAAGACCAAAGAAAAGGAAAGAAGGAAGGGGGAAAAAAAAGAGGGGGGGGATGAGTAAGGGAAGGAGACAGGGAGGGGAGCTCTGTCCCTGATGGAATTCAGGTCGCATGGAGAGGTCACGGCTAGTGCAGCAGGTAAAGTGTGAATGGCACCAGCTCTGGAGAACTGCAGGGGTGATTTAGAACTTGGTGACTATTTATGGAAGGAGAAGTTGAGAATAACCCTGAGGGACCTCAATTTCTTTCTTTTTATAATGACGTTTCAAAGCTGAAGAGACCAGATTTTAAATTTTAACATCCAAAATCAAATTTTTACCCAAGACATTCTAGCAACTTCATATCCTCAAAGCTACAATTTTTGTAACGCTTTAAATCTAAAAAGAGACTGCAGTAGATAATTCTCTCTGGAGGAGATGGGTTTGGGGTGGGGGGTGGGAAATATATGAAATATGTTTGCTTTCTGCCATTTCATTGGCAACCACACAAGCAGGACGAACTGGAATTAGAAATACAGCTCATCTCCATAATGAAGCATCTACAAATCCTCAGTCCTCCTGTCCTTGCTGCCCTCCTTGGCTTGCTTCTCATTGGCTTTCACAGTTGGCCTTGACTTTTTAAATGTCCTGTTCTCATAGACAGTATTTTCTCAGATCAGACGCCTGGAATTACAGTCCTTGGTAACCAGGAGGATGGGTTTCCTGGGACCAACCTCCAATTTGGTGCAGTCCTATTGAAATGCCAATCAAAGTTCTAGGCAGCAGGGGAAGAAGGCTCCCCGGGAGCATTCTTATTCTGAAATGTAAATTATGGTTTGCCTTGACTTCCAATGCAATCTTTAAGATGTCCTCCTCCCTTTGTTCAGAAAACATTCTCAGTGCAGCTGGGAATGCGATTTCCAATTAACAGACAAATCAGCGTGTGAGGAAAGCAAGACTATTAACATTCTTAGAGTTAGGCTTGGAGGCTTTTTCTCATAGGCCATGTCAGATTTGCAGGATCTCGAAAGAACGATGGTTGGGGTGGACTCTGATTGATTTAGAATGGAATACAATTTTCCCAGGAAGTGTGCTTGTTAGCGTTTAGGAATCATAAGCGGGCAACCCTTGCCAGCTAATTCAGATCGTGTGTACCTAAATATAAGGACGGAGCATTTTATAAATACAAATCGATAAAAATCTATTTTGTAATTCAAATGATCGCTTTTCAATATTTATTTTCCTCTGGGAAATGTTAGAAATAGTGAGGAAAGTCAAAGTTACATGCACTCACACATTCACCCATACGTGGGCACACTGACTTGCCTGCTTCCATGACTATTGTACCATTGCCCAGCTGTGGTAGCGTTTGAATTATTACCTTCAATAAGTCGTCCTCCGGTCCGGATGCACCTTAGTCACGTCATTCCTGTGGTCACTGTCACTAAACATAGAGCTCATTTCCCCTCGGCCTGATTTCGGCCAATAGGATTTTTGCAGATTGACACAAGCAAAAGTTCTAAATGAATGCCGTGCTTGAAAATGTTTAACAGCTGCCTCTCCACTTATTAAACAGCTTAGGTGTGGAACCAATTGTTAAACAACGGAAGGAAAGAGTTTCTGATTTGTGGCACTTAATGAGTTTCACGGTACAAATACTCTCACCACAGCCAGTTTCAAGCTACCCATGAGATACCGGTGAATGCGAAGCTGGGCAGAAATATGCACTGACAATATTATTTCATAGGATGTCTACTGAAGGGAAGGAAACAACCTTCCTCTCCCCTTCAAGCTCCTCCAGCTGGACTAGAATTACATTGACATGAGATAGATTAACAGGAGAAAACCCTAAAGTTTTATTACATGTGCTGGGAATCCCAATAATGAAATTGAGACCTAGAGAAGTGACCAAGGCAGGGGGCTTTGGGGGCTCAATCCGCTAAGCGTTCAACTCTTGACCTCAGTTCAGGTCTTGATCTCAGAGTTGTGAGTTCAAGCCCCTCATTGAACTGCGAGGGGAGTGAAGCCTATTTAAAAAAAAAAAAAAAAAAAAGACCAAGGCAGACAGTTTGGATACTTTTTAGACAAAGATAGAATGAATCTGAGGAATTGACAGGATATAGAAAACCTAACTTTGGGAGCTTCAATTAGTAAGGAATTCTAAACAGAATTCAGGCAGGGGTAGTAAATTAGTAGAAAGAACAGGGATTGTTTATATAGCCTTCTGGGCTCTAAATTTCCTATTTCTGGTGATAAGAATTTCTCTTCACCTCCTGGTACAGGGAGGGCACCTTTCAGGTGGGAGATTTATTTCCTTCTATCAGGGGGACAAAGGAGGCTCTGAGTGTTCTTACACAGGCAGTCTCTTAAATCACTTTTATTTAAAATTATCAATATGCCAGTGTGGCACATTGCGAGGCAGCCTGCCCTTGGCCCCTGTGCTATCATACAGATATAATAGATCTAAATGACCTCGAGGTCCTAGATAATAAGAGAATATAGAAAAGTAATTAGAAAGTGGTGAGCTCTGAACAATTGTCTTTGTTTCTGTTTTAATGTATTTAACTGTATCTTTGTATCATTTAAAATTTAATAATGACCGTTTTTAGCAACCAGCTCACAAAAGGCTAAAAATGTAACAATCGACTCTTGTCAATACAGTCAAACCTTGGTTTGTGAGCATGATTCGTTCCTGAAACACGCTTGCAGTCCAAAGCACGTGTATACCAAAGCAAATTTCAAGAACCATCGGCCCAGTTGTGGTCATGTGACATCTGGTGTCAGGTACCACTTCTATTTCAAGGCATGGCTCGTTTATCGAGTTCAAGTTTAGTAGAAACATTTGCTCGTCTTGCGGAACCCTCGCCGAACAAGTTACTGGCCATCCAAGGTTTTACTGTCAATGCAACAAGCTGCAGCACACTCCTGCTTGAAATGAATGCTTCCCATTGGTCATGCTCCCCCACACCCTTGCCATCGCTGGGAGAAGGCGCCCTGGCCAGCTCACCAGCTCAAGGCGCATAAACACACTAAGCAGCGTCTCCCAGCGTATTTACAAGCCTGCACCCTGACGTAGAACCTCCGTCCCAAGCTCTGCCAGCAGGAGCAGACCTGCAGCCGCTGAGATCCATGGATTTGAGCGAATGTCATCTCAGGCTACTGAGTCTGGAAGTAATTTGTTATGTATTCTTGGCGCGGTAGTTTGTGACTAATGTATCGATCGCTTTCTGAGAGGTAAAAAACGGTACTGCATTGTGGTTTTGTTATTATAAGAGTCAGTAAGATGTTAAGTATTGCCTAGGAAAATTATTATTGTTTATTTTTGTAATTTCTGTGGAAAGTAATTTAGAAAGATATAAAAGTATTTCCTGGATCATCTGGCTGGCTGGCGTATTACCCCGGGGTTACTGCATTACTTTAGTGATTGCGTCTGATTGATATTTACGATTATTTTGAGCCAAGCAAGTATTTATGGTAATAGCATTTAGCTGTTGGTAAGCAAACCTGACTGACATTAGTAGGGTGTGTTTTAATGTCAATCTTCCCAAAGTCACCCCAGGCCTGCATCTGTATTAAATTACCGGTAACATAGATACACTTCTTTCCGCAATACTAGCTCACAATCGGAGGAGAGTTCTACGGAATGAGACTCTGTGTTTAAGTTTTTAATAAAGCGAGACATTGATTTGACCTCATGAAAATGGCAACGTAATCGAGTCAACGGGATTCATTTTATTGCTGTCGTCTAACGAGCAACAAAAGCTTAGAAAAGAATTTCGTGAGCACCGACCTATATGCAACAAACGGAGGCCATTGCATTGAGCACAGCCATCGCAAATGGAACAGTGATGGTTTCCCAAGTGTTAAAAAAACAGACAGGAGGAAAAAGAGGGATAAAAGTTCCCCTCGCATAGACCTTGCAAGTATGCTGGCCCTAAATCCACACGGACATCAGCCAGCAATTTCACAGTCACATCACAACCAAAAAACGTTCTGCCAGAAACCTGTCACTTCCTCCACCTTCCACCGTTCCTGCCCTGGTCTGAGTCCCCAACAACTCATCCCGGCTCCCTCCCTGGGCACCACTCCTTCTGCCTTTGCTGTACTGGTTCTGCTGAAACAGAACTCACATCAGCTCAATCATCTCCTCAGAAGCTGCCACGGCCTCCCTACCTCAGTCAGAGGGCCTCCAAGTGTCTCCCGGGACCCTTCTCACCTCCCGCCCGCTCGCTTTCCCTTCCTTCATTTTCCTTTCTCTCCAACCCTATTTCTAACTGCTCCCCTCACCCTGACAGTACAGGCCACGCTCCAGACAGACAGCCGCCATGTGGTGGATTGTGAGATCTTTGTCCTTGCCATTCTCCGAGCTCTAAGTTTGCTTCCCACACCACCCTTACTGTTGACTCCGTCTACCCAGGCTCTAACGGGACTGTCTTCTTGGTGAGGCCTTCTCTGACCGTCTTACTTGAAGGTGAACACCACGGCCTTTCTCTCATTACTTGTGTCGGTACAAAATAACTGTATGTGACATTATACCAACTTACTGTGTTTGTGACCTCTTTTCCTCCCACAAGAATAGAAGTTCCACGCGGGCAGGAATTTGTATCTACCGGTGTTCACTGTGGTATGCTCAGCGCTCAGAGCTGGGTCTACACATAATAGATGCTCAACAAATAGTTGCTGATTAGGTAAGTATGTGTTTATAAAGCTGTGAGGTTTAGATGAGGTCATCAACACGCAAGGTTCGGCGTTGGGTCTTCTCTTATAGACCTCTCCCAACAAGTGTTCGTGACAGTCTTAATTTTCTTTTGCTTACTGCAAGTCAAATGCAGGTGACAATGCGGAGAAGAGGGAAGAGTGACTTAAAACTTAAGAGACAGGCACACTTTTTTTAAGTGTTCTAAAAAAATCTCCAACAGACCCGATGATTTTTCAAAACCTATGTAGAAGCTTTGGACTTAACATTACAAAATAACAAATTTCAAATTCGCTCAGATCTCTCTCCATTTCAACTCCCAAGAGAAAGTAAATAAAGTGACAGATGAAACAAATGTGATGATGTGATGAAAGGCTTACATTCTTGGGTACTTCTCCTTATGTTCGAACTCAATAAAGAGCTGACTCGTCTCTGGAGCCCTTGCCAGGAAATAAACACATTTTTCCTTTGCTGGCTCCCCTGCTCCCCGGGCTCACGAACTCTGCATTGTTCCGAGCCCTTAAGTTTCTTCTTCAAGGCTCTGTCCCTCGCTGAACTTGCTCCTAGTGTCTGTAGCTTATCACCAGACCTCAGATTATATCCACCTTCCCCGGAGGTGTTTTTTTTTGTTGTTTTGTTTTTTGTTTTTTTTATTGTTGTTTTTTTGTCACTTCTCATTCTTTCAACAGTTTTATATTCCTTGCTACTTCTCGAATCTCTGTATCTCTCACCATCATAGCTCTGTTAGGAAAGTGAAACTCTCTCACCAAGATGTCACTTGCCTAAGTGATTCTGCTGTTTCCCTCCTCCTTGCTTCGGTTGCCTTGGAACATTTCATCAAAGACCATCACCCTTTTTATTATTTTTTTTTTCCTTGCAGTAATTCCTTGGGTCTTTTCTTTCTCTTTTCTACCCGCCGTGGCATGTGCAAGGAAGTATATTAAAATGATTCAGATAGGCTCCCAATGTTTTCTGATTATTTATTAGTCTAATAATACTAATACTGGTATTGGAAGTATTGGAAAACACTTCTGCCCTATAAAGTATGAGAATAAATATCCGCTATCTATCTACCCACCACCCAGAATAAGAACTAAAACTTGAGGAAGCATTGGAGCTCCTCGTGTACTCTTCGGCATTCACGGCCTTTCTTTACCCACAAAGAGCAACTGACCTACGGAATTTGCTTGTTATCTTTCCCATGGGTACCTTCCCAAATAAGTATAAACTCTTGTTCATATTGGTGTCCTTAAACATTAACCATTTCTAATGGTTAATGTTAAAAACTAACATTTTTTCCGTAGTGTGTATTTCATATAGATGTTGTCATGATGTGTTCATTCTCAGCATCGTGCCTCAGAGACTCGTCTGGGGTGACAGGTGTAGTTCTCATTCATTCTTTTTTCACTGCTGTAGAGGTCTCTATCATTTAAATATACCATGGTTAAGTTTTACAGTTTGCCATCGATACCTTATTTGTTCTCCTTGTTCCTATACCATCTGATGTCCAATCTGCCTAAAAGCTGCTTAGATCACCATTCTTAATTTCTGTCTTAGTTAACACCCTGCCCTGCTCAAGAACATAAGTAGCTCTCCATTGCTTGTAATCACTAATTCTCTGATGGCTAATATTTAAGATACTTTATTGCACTTCGTTCAGAGTACTGCCATTCTCCCAATCATTTTCTCTAGACATTAGTAAAGCCCATCCTATTTCCAGGCCCTAATAACATCTTCCAAATATGCCACAGAAAACCAACCACCGGAATAATCTTTCTTCCTCTCTCCTTTCTCTGCTTCCCTGTTCTTTCAAAACTTTTCCATGATTCAGATCTGGTTCTTCTACTTTAATCCCTAACTCCTTCTTTTTCCTACCCCTGCCACCATGCTTCTGACACTAGGGGTAAATACTCTTTTTCATGAATATGCAGGAAAGTACCCATTCTATTCAAAGTATTCATCGGACCTCCGGTGGGAATAGGTGGGGTGCAAAGACAGATACAGGATAAAACATAGCCCCTGTTGGTAGAGGCTCAGATAGTTATATGTCCATAAAGAGACAAGGACAATTCAGCACAGTGCCTATCATGTTCAGATTTTATGTAAGGTGTTCGTGAAGCATAGACATCACCTCTTGCTTGCCTTTGGGAAAGAGGGAAAAACAGACTCTCAGGGAGCAAATAATATGCCTGGAATGAGTTTTGAAGGATGAGTAACCCGTTAAGAAGATAAGATGGCAAGCAAATGGAAGAGGAAGAAATCTGAACAAAATCTCACGAGCCACATCACATCGCACCACCCATGCACAGCACGTAGTGGGAATGGAAAGTTTTGAAACTTGAGCGCTAGGCAGTGATCAAATAGCATTTCCCGCATAGAAGTGTTGCAGGGATGAACGAGTTAACACGTCTAAAGTGCTTTACTTTTTTTAGTTGCTGACATCCAGTAAATACTGTCTAATTGTTAGTCAACCAAGAGGAGGTCTTAAATGCCAGGCTCCAGAACTTGGATCGCGGCAAGTGTGAAAAGGGCTTTAAATAAGGAAATGACATAGCGGGCTTTGCTCTTTAGGGAGAACGCTCTGAGGGTATTGTGAGTGGAGAAAACAGGAGGGGGGACCCGAGCAAAGAGGAAACTGCGGTTCCCACTAAGGGACAGCCAGGCCACGGCAGAAGTGGTCGCGGTGAAGATGAGGAGAGGTGGAGTTCGGTAACCAATGAACCTATTGAACTACCGTTGAATGTGGTGAGTGAAGGAGAGGAAGGAAGAACCAAGATGGCAGATAGATGGCTGGATTGAAGAAGGTGCACCAAGTGAAATGAAGAAATTCTCCTTGGGAAACTGAGAGCATCTCCCGTTTGTTCCTCACGGAACCATCTTGGTGTAGCTTCAGACTCGGCTCTCAAATGGTGCGCCCCAAAATGCGGCTGATGATGACTGAGACCACGAAATAATGTTCTCTAACGAGGCGTATTGTGACACATGACACGAATGGATCAGGTGCATGAAAAGCAACTAAAGCAGCGTTCGCCGAGTAGAAGAGCCTGGTTTGGGGCCCTTGGAGAAAAGGCAGATATTAATTTACAAAAAAAACAGAAACACGTGCCTGCCAATGATTCCTGGACTGAGACTGAAAGCCACTTGTCTTATGATTGAGAAAATGCTGTCTCCAGAGTAGTATACTAATTGTGGCTGTCAGATGCATGTTCTTCAATTGTTCCGTGAGATGAATATATGCTTTATAATGTTAATGTCATAACTAGGCTTAAAATACAACCAGGGATGTATCGTGGCAGCTTCCTAACATGGAGACCGGGGCCTAATTAGCCATTTAAATTCCATAGCCATTAATTTAACTTTCCTTGCCCTCTTGCATGTTTATTGGATGTAAGCAAGTGTTTGAGGAAGTGGAGCGATGAGGGTAAAGAACAAAAATCCTGCCTTGGATTAAGTCACAGTTCGCTCAGAACAAATAGGCCATTATAATGGAGAAAAACCTAATAGCGGCAAAAGCACGCATAAGATCCAAAGATAGTCTGCCAAAGGTTGGAGATCCGGGGAAGGATGGGGAAGCATTGCAGGGTCTCTAAACAGAGGTGGAAAAGATCTGAGATGTGTTTCCAAAGAATCTCCTTGGCTGCAGTGTGGGGAATGGGTTGAACAAAACCAACATGAGAGGCAGGGGCGTAGGACATGTAGATGTTGGACTGGCCAGTTGAGAAAGAATTAGTACCTTAACTGAGGCACATATTCATCAGAATATGGGGGAAAGGAGATGGTAGCCGAAGGAGTTTGGGAGCAGGGCACAAGAATATGAAAGTGGTGGTCCGTTGAACAAGTGGGGATGAAGGAGTCTGATTTCCATCTAACGCCAATTCTATCTAATGCAATTTCCATTACATCTCAGTGACATGGCGTGGTGGGCGAGGGCGCCCTTTGCCTGAATTTGAATCCCGAGCGTCCACGGGCGTGTGTGCTCACACGAACCGCTCACTTGTCATGTCACAAGGATCTCATCTTGAGAGGAAATAAAACCAGCCAAACTGCACAGTCGCCGTACTGGACCGTGACCTCCCTGGTACCTACCTCATTGAGTTAGTGTTAAGACGTAATGGATTAAACTAGAAAAGCGCCCAAAATAGCGTCCGACGCATCGGAAGCACAAGGGGAGGGCTGGCTGGCAATCGTTATCCCCTTCCAAAATCCAGGTGCATGGTTCTGGTAGCATCATAATGTACTTCTGAGAATTCCCAGGCCATGGATATCGTGTGCCTCCTAAAAGTGGATGGTGCTGTCCTGCCAGAAGGAGAGCTTGGCACCCGAGGGGGGGGGGGGGGGAGGCTGGCACGTCTCACGGCTCTAACACCCCAACCCTTGCTCCCACTCACCAGAACTTCTTCCTCCCTTTTAATTAAGGCCTTGCTCGGCATCATTCAGAAAAGTCCCTCAAGCTTACTTTGTGACTCATAGTCCAACCATGTGAACAGTACAAATGTTTCCTCTGCAGGAAGGAGCAGATGCACTAGTGGAAAACAAGGAGGTGGGGGGGGGGAGGGATAAAGCAGGGAGCCTCAGAAATGCGGAGGAAGCTGGGGCTAAAGAAATCGCAAGTTTTCATAGACATGTTAGCTTCTACAAGCCTCTTATTTTTCATAACACAACAATCATCAGAGACCTTTGTCTCTGAAGAAAATAAATCCAGCCACGGCCGCCTGGGTAACCATCCCTGGGGTATCGATCTGCCATTGGATGGCATACCGGGTGGGAAAGGCTTCTCTCCAGGTAGCAATAAAAGAGTTATCAACTCGCTCTGGTACTCCCCTGGGACCCAAAAAGAAAAAAAAAGAAAGAAAGAAATCTAAGTCTGGCACCTAGGTACTTTCCTGAGCGGGTTGTCATGGCAACGGGATATAGCAACTGTTTTCAGGATTCTAAGACCTTGGCAATTCTCACGCGTTCCTCTGTCTCAGCTTCTATGTATGCACGGACATATGGATCCCAGAAATGGTGCCAGAACTGAGAAGAGGATTTGAAATTCATGCCAGAATCCCTCTGGGTTACACAAGACCTCAGCCGACCTCGCGGAGTTTAGCTTGCTCTGCGGTGCCACTGATAGCCTGACCCATCCGGTTCCACTGCCTGCTGGGGCTCACTTGCTCCAGCTGCCAAATGAGAGTCTTGGACTCCACAAGCACAAAGGGTAATGTCAGCTCCACAAGGTTTTGAATCTCAGGAATTTTACCGAATCTGCTTCTAGGGTCCTTCATGGTTGAGCTTGAATATGCTGTTGCGAGAAAAAAAAAAAAAAAAAAACTCCATTAGAAGTATTATTGGTGTCATCACTTACTCCTGTTCCAGAACTTCGTTATTCAAAGAAAGCATTTAACTCACTGTGCACAATGTACATGTTTAAAAGGTGAGATATATATATATATAGTGTATGTGTGTGTGTGTGTGTGTGTGTGAAACTCCAGCTTTAACTCAAACTCTATGGTCCCCAAGAATGCAGAAAAGGAAAAAAATAATTTCAGAAAAAACTAAACTTTTTTGTGAATTCAGGGATTGAGTCCAGGTTGCACACTCTTATATCCTCAGCACTTTGGGCAGTCCTTGACAAATGTAGATGATTAATAAATATTGGGGACACGAACGAATGAATGAGTGAATGAATACATGGACGAGACAGAATAGGCCTACTTAAGTTTCTTTACATCTGTTACAATGTGCCTCTTAGAGAAAGAACACCCTAAGGGTTGCAGTTATCTAATGCCGTGTAACAAATAGATCTAAAATATAATGGCAAAAAAAAAAAAACATTCAAAATTTTATACTCATAGATTCTGTGGGTCTGGAATTCGAGAAGAATAGAGTGAAGATGGCTCTTCTTTCCTCTAAATGTCCAGAGCCTCAACTGGGGATGACTTTCACAGCTGGGCACTGAAAGTTCTGGGACGGGGGGGACCCACTTGCAAGATCCTTCTTCACTGGTAAGCGGCGCCCTTGGGGATTGCCGAAAGTCTGGGCTCGTCTGGGAGAACTCCTACATGGGGCTTGAACTTCTACCAGAATGGGGACTGGCTTTGGAGAAGAAAGATCTGGAGCACGGGCCATGCAAGAGATCAAAGCAGAAGCTGCCAAACTTGCTTTGACTTAACCTCAGAAGAAACAGTGCGCTCCGCCATGTTTTTTTGGCTGTGAGGCATCGAAAATAGTGCAGACTCAGGAGTGAGTGACGGTGCACAGTCCCCCTTGTGCTGGGATGAGTGACCAGCCACCAGTGGCAGGAAGGATGGCAAGATTACAAAAGACTTTGTTAAAAAATAGGATGCCAACCTGACTTTTGTTTCTTTGTGCATGGTCTGCTTTCTCTGAAAGCTTTTGAGCGTTCTTTGTGTCTTTTATGTCCTGGGATTCCACTTCATTAGGATGAAGAATGCATTTCTCCTGATCAGCCCTGTTTGGCATTCTATGAGCCCCTTCAATCTTAGGTGTTTTTATCTTGACGTAATGATGGGAAATTTATCTTTATCAAATATGTCCTTCCCTCCATTCTTTGACTCCCCCTGGAACATTATTATCTAGTTTTTAGCACTTCCCACTTTAACTCACCCTACTTTCCCTTTATCATAGCCTGCTATCCTCTAGAAAATTCTTCCATCTTATCTTTCACTTTTATAACCAAAGTTTCATCCGTGTCCATTCTGATACTTACGCCATTCACTGAATATTTTATTTTGTCTGCTATGTATTTGATACAAAATATTTCTACTTGTTTAAAATTGTAAACTTCTCTTCCTGGGGAGCCTGGTTGGCTCGGTCAGTTGAGCCTCCCGCTCTTGGTTTTGACTCAGGTCATGATCTCAGTGTTCGTGAATTCAAACCCTGCATTGGACTCTGTGCCGATAGTACAGAGCCTTCTTGGGATTCTATCTCTCTCTTTCTGCCCCCTCCCCCCGCATTCTCTCTCTCTCAAAATAACTAAATAAACTTAAAAAAAGAGACTTCTCTTCCTGACCTCCTATTGCCAATATTTCTCCCTTTTTGAGTATATTTATCATACTTACTTAAAACAGCCATCTGTTTGACTATTCCCTTTTTTTGTTAAGTGGTTCGGAACTCTCAGGTGTCTTGTCAAGTTACCCTGGGGTACGAGCCCCATGATGATGTATCATATGATGGCTCAAAGGTCTGGCCTTGGCATGTAACCCCACTGAGATACCACAGAATGGCTCTGGATGTCCCTCTGTAATCTCATTCCCACAGGAAATGCTGCCAGTCGGTAAATCACCTTCAGGTTTTTAGAGGAAAATGATATGATAAAGAGATATCTTTCATAGCTGTAAACCACCTGCCATGGGAATTGGAGGGAGGGGGCTAAAATAATGAATACTCAAGAGTTGTTTTAATCAACACTTCATCCCACAGGTTCTCTTATGCTGCTTTCATACTAAACATTCAACACCAACAGCCTGGCCATTGCAATATCTATGGGGAAAGGTCAAGAAATAGTCCTTTAAATGGCTGGCTTCTCTACTTCTCAGGTGCCTAGCCCATTCACACACACACACACACACACACACACACACACACACACCAGAGCATGATGATAGCCTTACACTTCCCCCAAATCTTCTCATCTTTGTATTTTCCTGATTTCTCCAGAGTTGATTTTAAGAAAGGAGACCCAGCAACCCCTGCTAATTTTCTATCCCATCAGAATTGGAAAGGTCCTCCTGTGTTTTCCTAAGGAAATATACTTCAGATAAGACAGGGACAACAAAATACCATTTCTCCTAAGTGCTCCAGTCATGGATGTCTCTTACGAGGTGCCCGTAGGACATACATGTTCAAGGCTTTTGTTGGAATTTCACGTCAGACATAATAATGAAGATAATGCGGATAATCAGCACTCTCGTCAAAACCACCGTTGTTGCTGTGGTTATTATTATAAACGTTCTCATGTATTCACTAGTTCCTAGTGCCATATTCTATAGTAATCATTTTACATGTAAGGTCATTTGAAATCTATGGCCTCTGGACAGGTTCCTTAAGACGGTCATGCGCAAAGCTTCAGAATTCAACAGCACAAAATGAAACACGATGCAATGAAGTCAGGGGACCAATTCCTCATTCCAATCTCTCAAAGAGCACGAATGGAAACTTGTCCTGTCTCCTTTTCTCACTTTCCAAGCTCTTGGCCTTCCCTCCTTCTCCAGGCTTTCATTGGCTACTCTCCTCCAAACTCTCTACTTCGTTACTTATTCATTCAGCTCCTCTGCTAAGTTCTTCCCGTCTCACTGTCCTACTCGGAGTCTTAGGATTCTTTATGGCTTATTCGGGATCACAAAAGGTTTCTCTGGCAGCGATGCACTCTAGAGAATGGTCAGACACTGAAAAGTTGGATTTACAACTGAAGCATCCTTTTGGGTAGAGGAAACAGGGTGTCAACCTCTGAGTACTTCCTTATTAATATTTTCCTCTCACAAGCCTATGACCTCATTTACTTCTCTCAACAACACCATGGGTTATATATCACAACTATATTTTTCACGTGAGGACAGCAAGTCTCGGAGAGGTTAAATTCTTGCCTAAGGTTATATAGTACACTATCTTAGGAATGAAGAAATAATGATTTAGAGTCAGAACTTCTGCTCTTGGTGCCCGTGCCTTAACTACTCTACAATATTGCTATACTTCTTCCTGAGGTACAAACTCCAAAAAGAACATCAAGGTCCAGGCTCTCGTATAAACTCTCCTTTTCACCTGACTATTTTTGTCAAGGGAGACATTGTATTTAAAAGAACCTGTCCGAGCTCTCTGATTTTGCTTCTGCTTGCTCAAGTGAATCTCCATTCCCAGAAGAGCGGCTCACCTGAGGTCATCGCTGCAATTTTCATCTACATAATTTAATAGACCTGTTACCAGTGTAACAGCTATTAACAAGCCATTAGTAATCATTCAGCCAAAGCTAGACAATCTCGGGTACCAAAGCTTTTATCGTGGCATTTTAAGTCATTAGATTAATAAATAATCAACTACCTGCCAGAGAGAGTCACCATAAAAGACCACGCTTCAAATGTGCTGGCTTACGTTGTGAAATGCAATTAAGTTATCCCCCTGAGTAGCTGAAGCAGCATTTCTCATAGCCTGCCGTGCTCGTATACTTATAACCAGCTCAGGAAAGCCAGTGTTCACGATCCGAAACTAGGATTCAACTTCCGGCTGCCACGAAGGCTGGAATGAGGTCTGTCTACTCATCAAGAGACACTCCTGCAGAATGCCAGCAATCTCCCTACCTATAAAAAAAAATCTTGTTATGTTTGGTAAACTGAAGAACCAAGGGCAAATAATGGGACTTCTGAGATACGATGCTTCATTCGTACCTGTGGGCCAAATCTCTAACAGCAAAGTTTTGAAACTAACACTGGGACAATTACTTAAAGAATATTTTACCTGCGTTCATAAACAATTCCAGACAGAGATTCACGAGCTACTTCTTTGTTTCTGGCATGAAAAACGAGGAGAGTCGAGAACAGTCCATTCCAGGGTTCAGAATCTGCAAATCTGTGACGACTTTAAATCCAAACGATAGGCCTTTCTCTCCTCTGTGCAATACTCCAGATCGACGTAGTCAACTTCCTGGTACTCCACAAATAGGTAATGAATGAATTAAAGGATAAATAGGGGCACCGGGGTGGCTCAGTCAGTCGGTTAAACGTCCGACTCTTGGTTTCAGATCAGGTCATGATCTCATGGTTCGTGGGTTCGAGCCCCACGTCGGGGTCCGCGCGCATGGCGCAAAGCCTGCTTGGGATTCTCTCTCTCCCTCTCTCCCTGCCTCTCCCCTGCTCATGCTCTCTTTTTCTCAAAATAAATAAATAAACAAAAATTTTTTAAAAATAAAGAATACATGAATTTATATTCCCATAGTCTTTTTATAGCTTACGAGTAAAGTATATTTATTCATGTCTTAATAAGAAATGACGGGAATTGATGCACTGCCTTACAAAGAAAAAGGCCAAGGCACACACAAAACAGTGCGGAAGAAAAACGAGGGATTTGGAGCAAAGCAGAACTATCATAAATTTTACATCCACGTTAGCTTCTAGTTCAAGGATCCCTCTCCAGGCTTGGACCCCCCAGCAATCCAGTGGTAATAAAAATATCTAACTCTGTACTCGTCATGAAGTTTAAAGAATCACGTGCCGGGAAATAACAGATGTCCAACAAACCTTCCTTCCCTTCTGCCCCAACCTCTAGCTTTGCTCATGGAAGTCTTGAACGTTGATCTTGCTTTAAGACAGTTAGAAAGATCTTTCCATTTTTGCTGTTAGATGCAGCTTCTTTAAATTTGCCAAGCTTGAGAAACATAAGGTAGTCTGGTGGAAATTGTTCATTATTTCTCCTTATTGGTCTGATCTTTGTCTAGCACTCACATTCTCCTATTCCATCCCACAGTCAGGCCACGCTAGATCCAAAGTAAAAGGAACATTCAGTAGTACCGATCTTGTCTCAACGTAAACTTTTGATATTTGGTTCCTCATGGATTTTCTACAGTAGTTTTCATTTTTTAAACGGATTTTTTAACGTTTATTCTTATTTTTGAGAGACAGAAAGAGACAGGGCACAAGCAGGGGAGGGGCAGGGCAGAGAGAGAGGGAGACACGGAATCTGAAGACACAGAATCCAAGGCTCTGACTTGTCAACACAGAGCCCGACACGGGGCTCGAACCCACAAACCATGAGATCATGACCTGAGCCGAGGCCGGACATTTAACCGACTGAGCCACCCAGGCGCCCCAATTTTAATTTTTAAATATATTTAAGATATATTGAGGGGCACCTGGCTGGCTCAGTCAGTAGAGCAGGTGACTCTTGATCTCAGTCAGGGTCGTGAGTTCAAGCCCCACATCGAGTATAGCCCGTGAAAGAAGGAAGGAAGGAAGGAAGGAAGGAAGGAAGGAGAAAGAAAGAAAGAAAGAAAGAAAGAAAGAAAGAAAGAAAGAAAGAAAGAAAGAGAGAAAGAAAGAAAGAGAAGGAGAAGTCACACTGAAATGCTATTTGGTTACTGAGTTTTTGATAACTCTCTTAAATTTTGCACCCAAGACGAATGTATCACTTTCCTCTCCCCAGTCTGGGTCCTGTCACTTCCCCGTCTTCTTCATATGTTCACTCTTATTTTGCACCAGTCTGAATCTGGCTTATGCTACCAGATACCAGAAGTGCCCAAAAAGTAGGGGAAGTCTCTGCCTTTGGGCCTCACGAGGCACCGAAAATGGAAGAACTCCCTACCTTTCCGTGACATTGAACACATCGAGGCAGAGCACAAAGTCTGTTAAGCCCAGAGCTTAACTGGCGTGATTTTGTTTGTCTTCATTGTTTGCATGGTTCCTATTTATGTGTTTGCTTGTTTTATTTATTTTTTCAGCAAACTATGAACCATCTTAACTAGGGATTGAGGAGAGGAGATAGAGACGGTCCCTTCTGACATTGTCCTGCCGGTCACTTTCCCCAGAGCTGGCGCTTACAGGACACTGGGCCCAAGGAGCGGCTTAAAACTCCTACTTTATCTCAGGGCCGCAAGCTTCTCAGGGTTGTCCAGAGCCCCAAACGTCCCTTCCTCTATTTTCCCAAGCGTATCAGTTCGAGGTCACGCACACCAAGTAAAGAGGGACCGAGGGGACTCAGCAAGAGCTGAGCCCTGTGTTTCCCGACCAGCATTAGCTCAGCTGGAGTCACAGCGTGATATGTTTGTGGCCGGGTTCTCAGGAGGTCCCTGCAGGGGCCACCTCCCTGATAAAAACCGAAATGCTGACCTTCATACTCATAACAGATTCGCTTTCGGCAGACACTGAAAAATGAGAAACCAAAATTGACCGGGTGCAGGAGAAACGAACAGTGTGACCAGCAAGACTAACTTAGTTTAACGCTTCTTAAGATACCGTCTACGGAGGAAATTAACAATAATTAACATTTATTGCCTGCTTGCGAAGAGCCTGTGCCAGTCTTGGTCCTTTGGTCAATATATTTCACTGTTGCGGGGACCTTCTAAGATCGTCACTATTTTTAGCCTTGCTGCAGGTCGCTTTGCCAGGCCAGGGAGCTCCGGCAGGGTCCTGAATCCCTGACCTGGACGCTGCGAGATATACTCCGCAAGCTGTCAAGGAAAAGCAGCATTGGGAAATTTCGAGTACACAGGATCTTGGTTAACGGGTACTGTTACGGACTGAAGGTTTGTGTCCCCCCAGAATCCGTATGTTGAAGCCCTACATCCCAGCGTGGTTTGGGGATGGGTGGGGGGAAGCAATTAGGTTTAGGCTAAATTAGTAACTGAGTCCTGGAGGTGGGGTCCGCATGATGGGGTTGGGGTCCTCATCAGAAGAGACTAGCTCTCTCCACCGTGTGAAGATGCCACTAGAAAGCACCTGTCTGCAAACTAGGGAGAGGATTCTCCCCAGCGGCGGAATCTTCCAGCACTTTGATCTTGGATTTTCTAGCCTTTAAAACGGTGTTTTCTAGCCTTTAAAACTGCTGTTTCAGCCATCCAGTCTATGGTATTTTGTTACAGCCGCTGCAGCTGACGGGGGCAATACAGGGTATGCGTGCTCAAGTACGTATATGTGTTTGGGATCTGTCTATTCAAGGTCAAGATTCTGGAGGACTGTGGCAAGCAAGGTTTTTAACTGCAAACCTTATCAGAACCTTTAATAGGCTAAGAGGAACAGTGATTCACCCAGAGAAGTTTTCAGTGGGAGCTTTTCCAAAGGTGTTTGACTTGGGCCACCACCACCCCCCGCCCCCATGACGGAGCATTGTTTCTAGGTGCCATTTCATTTTGCCCTGGCCCCTGGGCGTGAGTGCCACCCCGGTGTGGGATTCTGCCGGCTCCTGAGTTGTCCTGCCAACCTCTGAGTGAGTGACGTTTCACAAGGTGCGGCCACACACGCAGGCCCCAGCCCTGAGAGCGACACCAGACACGGGGCAGGGCTGGCCAGGCAGTCAGCTGAACGTGCCAAGTGATGACCCAGAAAAGCATACAGAATCCTTGGGACTTCTCAATGGGAACTCACTGCCCTGTGGACAGGGGAAAGGAGAGAGCCGAGGGAGCTTGCCCGCCCTGCCGCCGTGTAGGTCCCATCTCGGGGGGACGTGTGTCCCCCAACAGCCTCCACTGCCCCTGGTGCATTTAGCAGACGCGGTGGGGCCCCCTTTACCAGCGTGCAAGCAATGAGGCAGGATCTGAAGGTGTGAGCCTGGGAGTGTGTGCGGACGGCCGTGCCCGGGTGCCTGCGCCCATGTTTTAAATCCACTGCCCCCACCCCCCCGGCAGGAGCAGAGTTTGAAATGTCACGTGAGATTCCGTGCACCCCCGAGAGAGGTAGTTTCATTCTCGCAGCCGTATTTTTAAAAGCAAAAGCCCCACGCGTACACACTCTCTCACGCGCACGGGAGAGAAATCAAAATGCCCAGGGCACCCGTGGGAAAGGCGTGCTATTACTCTGCTTCCAAAGCAGTTGTCAGATCTCTGGTTATATCTCGAACCAGAGCCTTGCCTTTTATGTGACAAAGAGTCTTAAAAGCCTGCTAGCTTGTTCCAGGAAGAAAAAAAAAAGTGGAAAACGAGTAGATGGAGTTTATTTGAAGTTAAAGTTGAGAGAAAAGGAGAGGCTGGAGGTTCGTCTTAATATGTGATATTTTATCCTTATTATTATGCATTTTTATTCTCTGGTTTCCAGGCAAATAGTGCCCAGAGTGAGGCTGGTCTCCAAGCGGGTGCTCAGAATTCTTGAATTGTACTGAGTTAGGTTGAATCAAATCCCACAGAATCAGATTCTGTGAATGCTCCCCTCTGTCCAAGGAAAGGTTAGGAAGATCCTGGGTATGAAGAGGGGTAGCGATAACCCCCACTGCGGCCCAGGAAGCAAGGGGGAAGTGAGAGGTGCGTCCTGGGCCAAGAGTTACTAGCAAGCAAGAGAAAGTCTCAGCCTCACGTCCAGAGTGAGAACAAGATCAGAAGCAAAGCGTCAGACAGGAGCTTCGAGAAAGTAATTTGGGATGGAGGGCCCAGAGGCAATGCCCAAGGCCCGTGCTCAGGGCAAATCTTTTGGGAGTCGGAAGTGGGTTATTGGTGTGGAATATTTCTGATGGCCTCATCACTTGGTCAGGAATGATGACAAAGGGGGCCTGATTTTCAGAGCTGCAGCCCATGTGGTGAGCAGTATGTTCCAGATTTCAGGGGCAATGGCCAAGACAACTATTAGGGGCAGTGAGATCAGAACGGGTCTGGTTTGGGCCCCAACCCCCCGCCCCGATCCTAAGACTCCTCACCCCTGTCAAAGCCAGAAGGTTACAAAATGGTTAGATAACTTTTCTCCTGTGCGTAGATGGGGTTGAAGCACGTGAGCCAAGGAAAACATCTTTGCATGTTAAATAAGATGGTTTTCACAGACCTAATTGCCGCATTATTTTCTCTATTTGTGTGTACTTCCAGAAGGGGAAATTCACTTGCATGGCGGAAAGGGTGCCATCCTGCTCTGTTGCACGGAGTAAATCACGGAACCAAGCGTCAGGCATGCTCTTAAGATAGCAAATCACCTTCCCACCTCGAGACTACACGGTCCGGGCCCCAGGGTGGTTATTAATGTGCTAGAACCGTTTAAAAATCTCCAGCACCGCACGACCCTGGGCTAACTGTTACTTAACCTTCCAAACCTCCCGTCTTCCCACTGGTAAAATTTTGCTGAGAGTAATTGCCAGCACTTCCCCGACGGTCACCCCGTGCCAAGTGCTGTCCTCCGTACTTCCTGTGAATTCACCCACCTGCCTTTCCGCCGTCACCCCAAGAGCTCAGACTACAGCTCTGCCCATTTTCGAGACGGGAAAGGCAACGAACCCATCCAAGTCACGTCGCTCCTAAGTGAGTCAAGCACCCCACATTTGAACCCCCGGCCATGGTTTCTGGGTCCATGTATTTAACCAGAAAATTATGCTTCCTCCCGGGGACGTTGGTCCTGATGTGAGATGAACGTAACAAAGGTGAGAGGCTAAGTAGGCACATGGAAGTGTGCCCCCCCCAAATGTCGTTGACCTCCCCATCTTGTCTGGCACGTGCCTCCCAACCTCACCCCGGATGACGGGCAGGGGAAGGGAAAGTAGGTTCTAGGTGACTCTCAACGCCCCGGGTGACTCTGCCAGAGCCCCGAGACGGAGAACCTGCATGTGCCGTGAACCCATTTCACAGCTTTGTAACACTCGCTCTCCAGAGGTCCCTTCCTGACTTCTGCCTTCGTTCGAACGTGGGGAGCTCTAAGGTGCTTTTCTCTCGTTCTACGAAGAGCTCTGTCTTACAACACTCCTGGGAGCTTACGATTATGTCAGACCTGTCAAGTCTGTTGGGTCCAAAAGTGTTGGGCTCTCTGCGGGCTCTGATTTCCTCCGACGTTGAATCGCACGGCCACCGCCCGGCGCTATCCGGGGACGTCTCCTGACGGCCAAGTACATGCTGCGTCTCGAGTTGCCAACGACTGTTTCCCACAGTGAGGTCTGGGTCTGATGTGCTGCGGGATTCGGATTCATCAGCCGCAGGCTGGGCTAGATGCACACCGCCCATCTTTGGGTTTTCCTCCTCCTCGCCGTCCTGGGCTCCTTGAGAGACCTCTTTGGCTTTAATTTTAACCCTGGCAGGTATCTTAAGAATTGGGAATGGGGCAGGCCAGTCTCGAAGCGTTCGACGGCCCCACAGATTATCGTGGGTTGAGGGTTTGGGGTGGCTCTCTTTTCATGGTCAAAGCTGAGAAGGTGTACTTAGAAGGAGCATCGTTTCTGGTTTGGGTTTGGGTTTTTTCCTAGCGGGGCGACCCCCTCCTCCGTGCATGCTTATGAACCGCTGCAAAGCAACGCAGGACAGTGGGAAAGGGGAACAAAAAGATAGGAAGAGTGTGTCTCTGAAGAACCTGAAGATTGCTGGTTTAGGCGAATAAAATGAGGAAGTGGAAATTCTGTAGCATCTTACAAGCATCAGCAGAATACTGCCCGTCTACCCCCCACCCCATGGATTGTGAATCTTTCAGATGGACTTTGGAGGATCCAAGAACCCCTGACATGATATTCAAGATTCAGAATTGATACTCAAAAAAATTTTTTTTCTTTGCTCCAGCTTCTTCCAATGGCCTGTGACATAGTGAATTAAGGGTTAGGAAAAAAAAAAAAATCTAGATGCAAGCTCAGCGCTCCTGTCTCTCTTGATTGGAAACTCGGCCCACATGTAACTCGTTATATTTTTTTAACCTCAAAGCCCTTTACTGAGTATCTGACATGTGCCAAGCACTGTGGCAGGTGCCAAGGACGTTATGGAACTTCAGATCCCGTCCCTCGTGGACCTAAATCCTAGCGGGGAGCTCGTGGCCCGCTCTGTGTTGACCTCTGGCCCCGCGTGCCCCCCAGGGTCTCCATCCGCTCCAGCTTCCCTACTTCCTTGATGCTTGAAGTGGGTTCTGCAATTCTTGCCCACCTCCTCACCTTCCCTTGGACCTCACTGAGAATACAAGAGTGGCGGGCTGGCTTTTCATATGTTTGTCAAGTCTGAGAAGAATCTAGACTCTCTTCTAGCATAACAAGGTACGGGAGTTATGGGTAGAGAAAGTTAATTTTCACAAGGCCAAGTGTCTGTCTGTCTGATTGTATGTTTGATGCTCCTGTATGATTTCAGACCTCTATGGAGGCCTCGGCCCTTGTACTCCTCCCTGCCTTATATTGAAGACTTTATGTCCCCCCCCAAAAAAAAAAAGTTGGCTATTGGCATTGCAAGGAGGGAGGCAAGTAATGGGGAGAGTCCTGAGAAGCACTACAGAGATTTTCTGCTGACTGACGCACATAGCCATGGGATGTGCCTTAATCATCTAGAATGAAGTCCTGGGCCTGTGGAGACAGCAAAGGCACACGCATGTTGAGTAGGCAGATGACTTCAAAATCCCCACCATCCAGTGGGCTATGTACTTATACTTTATCATTTGAACCTGAGGTAAAACACAGGTTACCATTCGCTAGGAATCTGTGGATGCCTCACCACCTAATACACGGTTTTATAGAAATAGTACCACCCTGTTCGTTCATGGTATCACCAACCAATTTGGTAATCAATGTTTAAGATCAGAATGTAGAAATCAGTCAACATTACCCAGATGTGGACCATTGACTCAACAGGACGTTTGTCAAAGTTAAAGAACCAGGTGACCTGTAAAGGGAGGGAATGGGTATAATGGCAGCAGAAAACCTAAGCTGTTTTGGTTAGTCCCAGCAGCTCTCGGCTTAACTCTGGACTTTGTGCGAGAAACGATGAACAAAACAAACGGTGGAGACACTGACCCCCGTTTGTGGCACGAAGGGAGGGAATGTGAAGGATAAAGCTGTCTGCCATCCATTTACTCTGACAAAGCTGTAAAGTGAGCTCTGAGATTGAAGTTCATGGCAATAGAAATTCCACACTACAGGGGCGCCTGGGTGGCGCAGTCGGCTAAGCGTCCGACTTCAGCCAGGTCACGATCTCGCAGTCCGTGAGTTCGAGCCCCGCGTCAGGCTCTGGGCTGATGGCTCGGAGCCTGGAGCCTGTTTCCGATTCTGTGTCTCCCTCTCTCTCTGCCCCTCCCCCATTCATGCTCTGTCTCTCTCTGTCCCAAAAATAAATAAAAAACATTGAAAAAAAAAATTAAAAAAAAAAAAAGAAATTCCACACTACAAATCAATTTTTTTTTTTTTGCCTAAATATTTCTCTGTGTAATTGGCTCAGAAACACTTAAGCACGTTGCTCATTTCTGCTTAAGACTCCACGGCTCGTGGGAGATAGAGCTGCTGCTGTAGCTCTTGGGTCTGATGCTGCCCTGATTTTCGTACTTCCTCACTCCCGCGCCAATACTCCGTTTGGGCACTTGCAGGGGTAGAATCTGTTTTTGTACACCAACGTTTATCTCTAAGGTGAGAGGTGGTGTTTTTCAGACAAAGTGCTGTGCTTTCCTTAAGATTCTCTGGAATGAATCCGGGAAAAGTTTGCTCTGAATTTCAGCTTCTAGAAACTGAGATTTCAGATTGCGTAAAACAAAGCGGTCTGTATTGCCTCACGACTCCGTCATCAACCATTTTGGCCGAGAACACAATCGGAAGTATTTCTCTGTACTATGTCATATTCTGGCTACATCTGTCTTGGAGACGGGAGTTGTTTCACGTCTGTAGAATCTCTAAGATCCTTGACATTGTTTAGGTCAGTTTACGGAGGACAAGAGAGATCAACAGTTTTGTTTTTAGTCCTTAAACCGTGCAAATTCACTCTTCCCAGTGAATCACTTTTGGTCAGATAAAGTCTTCCTGCAAATCTGCCAGACACGTAGGCTCCCTGAGTCCAAGGGATTGCAAACTTTCCAGAGAAGGAGTTGGAAGGACTGATCCAACCTGTAAACGATTTCCCTTGGTCATCCTATAACCCCACTGTCCTAGAGGACCCTTCCACACTTGATCCTATAGACCAAGGTAAAATTCCCAAGACCTCAGGATCTGCCTAAACTCAAGTGAACATTTTGGGTTCAATGTGGCTGATGACTACCCCCAACTGAGTCATATCTCACAAAGCAAGGACACGTCTCCCCCAAATCCTCTTTTACTCTAGGTTGGCTTCTAGTACAGTATGTATAGTGAGATATTACCTATATTTTAATTTTAAGGACTAAATTTTGAGAGGATTATAGTGCATCGGTAATGAGCGATCCTAAAAGTCTCTGTACCTTTCATGCCAAGCACCTCTTCTCCTCAAAGCTTCTTTATTTTTTATTTCTTTATTATTTTTATTTTTTTAATATGAAATGTATTGTCAAATTGGTTTCCATACAACACCCAGTGCTCATCCCAACAGGTGCCCTCCTCAGTGCCCATCACTCACCCTCCCCTCCCTCCCACCCGCCATCAACCCTCAGTTTGTTCTCAGTTTTTAGGAGTCTCCTCAAAGCTTCTTTAGAGAGTAATGCTGAACACTGGGATTCTGAAATCCACATTTTAAACGTCTATGCAGGATATTTCTCTGCAGATCACTGAATGGAGGGTAAGTTAGACCAGCTGCTTAGATGTAGAAGTCTCAGTGGGTACTCCATCCTTCTCCATTCTTGTCTTCACTTTCCACAGTGCCCCACCACAAAGGAAGGGAAATCAAACAAGGAAAACAAAAAGCAAAGAGAAAGAAAAAGAAACAAACAAACAACACACACACACACACACACACTCACTGAAACACACACAGTACTGAATCTAAATTCGGGGGCCAGGAATTTCAGCCACGTATTCAAACATAGTTGGGTTGTATCAAAGTGGGACCTGAGTTTGAAGCCTGAAAGTCAAGAGAAGGAAAGAACATGGTTTCCTTTCCTTAAGACGCGGTGACTCCGCTCAGCTGTAGCACATGACTGAACACGGCTCTGACGATGAAACGAGCCGCTATTCTGTTTTGGTAGCAGAGCAAAGGCAGGTCTGATACACGAAAAGAAAACCAACTGGCCTTGAAAAAAAAATATCCCTTCCCATTTTTTCTCTGAATCCACTTAGCTTAACACCCAAAGCCTATGTTCATTCAACCACTGAGGGGACAAGGAGTTCAGAAGATCTTCAAGATGTCCTGTTCTTATCACCATGAAGTGTCTCCCCGGAGCGTATCACTGCAGTTTTGTTTACTCCCCACTGTCACATGCAGTTCACTACAGAACAACTATTGACAATATAGCCCCAATGAAAGACAAACCATTGGAGATCATTGGATTTCCCTTTTGCATGTTTTTGTGTTTTGTTTTTTACCATTTCAGTTCCTGTTTATTAATTTTCATAAAACAATCCAGTTATGCCTATTTGCAATAGTGGTAAGTTCTAGTCTTTAATCTTTTTTAAGTTTATTCATTTTGAGAGAGAGAGAGAGAGACAGTATGAGTGGGGGATGGGTAGAGAGAGGGAGAGAGAGAGAATCCTAAGCAGGTTCCACACTGCCAGTGCAGAGCTCACGACCTAAGCTGAAACCAAGAGTCGGATGCTCAAATGACCGAGCCACCTAGGCGCCCCAGTTCTAGTCTTTAAATGGTAGCTTCTCGGGTTACTCTGCTCTCGTGAGCACCCTGATGTTTAATAAAGCCTGTGTGTCAATGAATGATTTTCAGCATTTATCGCATCTATAGGGTCTCCTCTCCTGTATGAATGACCTCATGTCAATGAAGATTAGCCTTAAAACTAAAGAATTTTTTCACATACTCTACATTCAGACATTTCCTCCTTGGCATGGGCTCTTTGATGATAAATGAGATCCACATTCTGACTAAAGGATTCTCCACGTTCACTGCCTTGATGAGTGTTCTGTTTAGTGTGCTTTTGTTGACAGCTCCTAAGGGTCGAATTTCAGACTGAAGGCTTTTCCATATTCAGGACGTCGATAAGATTTTTCTCCACTATGGACGAACTAATGTCAAATAGGTGTTGGCTTCTGACTAAACATTCTTTCACACTGACTACATTTATAGGGCTTTTCTTTGGTATGTATCCACTTATCTTAAAGACAAACATAACCCCCAGAGTCTTTTAGTTGGACTAAGATGCATCCCAGAGGCTAGCAATGGGAAATAATCAAATCTGTGTCCAGCATGCCATAGTGTCTATGAATTCTCGACTGAGGCCACTGGCCCAGGTAAGACTGGAGGATTCTTTAGAATTATCTTTTCCCTGGCTAAAAGAGAACCCGTTTGGGGTACCTGGGTGGCTCAGTCGGCTGAGCCTCTGACTTCAGTTCAGGTCACGATCTCGTGGTTGGTGAGCTCAAGCCCCACACCGGGCTCGCTGCTATCAGTGCAGAGCCCGCTTTGGATCCCTGTCCCCCTCTGTCTGCCCCTCCCCCACTTGTGCTCTCTCAACAATAAATAAACATTTAGAAACGATTTTTTCAAAAAGACAACCCATTCTATGCCCAACCCAAATTGCTTTTTGTATTCTGAGGTTCCATTTCTGTGAGTGCTGCTGTACCCAAGTAAAATTCTACCCTGGGGATTTCTATACAGGACATCGAGCCACAGCTGGCCTTTGCCTGTATTTTCACATCTGGCTCTTGGTCTTTCACAAGCCAGCACACCTAACATCAGCACATTTGTTCTAACTTCTTTTCTACTTTTTTCCCCCAAGGAAGTAAGGAAGTAACCTTCGTTGTTGTTGTTGTTGACCCCCTGGGAACACTGAAGACGTGGGAACGCTGAAAACTGGTAGAGAAGTTGCCACTTGCTTCCTTTCGTATTTAAATCTTTTTCCTTTCCTCTCTTTTACTTCTGCCATTTTCAGCTCCTCTTCCATCCTTCACTTCTTTATTTCTTTTCCTAAATGCGGTTAGCCTTGACTGCTTGGATCATGCTTCTTTTTTCAGGCCCTTGACATATTAAGCAAACTCAAAGAATGGAGAGGGAGGGTAGCCCACATGAAAACCAAAAAGGAAGCTGTGCAGCGTTGGCTGCATTCCTTACCCTACAAAATCGTCTTCCCTATGATTCAAGGACGTGTTTATTCTTCTTTTGTTCTCTTTGCCTGGATGGCGTAACAATGCCTATATTTATTCCCTCTTGCGACTTTCATCAGTTAGGCTATATAAGAAGTCATGCCAAGGCTTAATGACTTAAAACAATAGCCATCTGTTAAGCTTACAAGCTTATGCATTGTTACTTTGCACTCGGCTCAACTGAACAGTTCTGCTTATCTGATGCCCAGGGTTGGTTGATCTCAACAGGGCTCATCCATTGGCCGGGAGCCAGCTTCCAGATTGGCTGTGGACCAGCCGGTCACATGTGGCTCAGGTGGAGGGCTGGTTTCACTTTTTCTCTCATCCTTCTGCAGGCAAGACCAAGCCTACTCACTTGGAGTCTAGGGCAGGATAGCCCAAAGCTGATGGGAAAAGTACAAGGCCTCTTGAGACCTAGCCTCAGAACTCAAAAAATGGCATGTGGCTGCATTCGAATGAATAATTCAAGGCAAATATTAGAAGGGGGAAGGTGACATAGATTCCCAACTCTCAATGGGAAGGCAAAAGTTTGCGACTATTTTTGTAATCTACAACAGAGAATAATAGAGATGGTATGGTGTAGCTCTGAAATTTGAGTTTGGAGTCAGAAGATCACAAATCCCATCTTTCACAAATGATTAATAATGTTTGTGTTCTTTAACTCTCTGAGGTTCTATTTATACATGTAAAAGAAGGATAATAATAGTATCTATGATATAGAGTTGTTGAGGATAAAATCAGAATATATTTATATTCCCATATATTATTAACTTAGCACAATGCCTGATGCATAGTAAGAAAATATACTTGAGCTATTGTTATAATGCTGTCATAATTTTTATTATTAGAGCTCTAGGCCTGGCTCTCCATTTAGATAGGCAATGGATTATCTGTAATTTTTTCAAGGCCTTGTGAATCCCATTGAAACCCACAAGCACCTTTGTCTGAAAGAAATATTATTTTTATATTTGTTGACCACATGAATAATTTACCTTGGGATGGAAAATATGACTCTAATCTTCTAACTTCATGACAAACGCAATTCATTGATTTTAGCAATTTTTTTCAGCTATTTTGGAACAGACCTCCAGGAAGCTAGTATCTGATGACCAAAGGTGGAACAAGAGATAAAGTGTTCTTATTATACTAGAGAGGGGTTGGAAGGCAAAGAACACTCTGGCAGTTTGTCTATCTAATTAGGCTAATTACAACAAATTAAGCTTCTAAAGAGGAAAAATAAATTGCAAGAACAAAGAAGTTTCTTTGGAAAGGATCATAAGTCATCACAAAAAGTCAGGCTGATTTTGAGGGAGTAGCATGCCTTATGGGTGACAGAATGTGCAGGACACCTGTTCTGGAAATCCGATTGTAACTTTTTCTTCCACCATAACGTTGACACTTTCACTGAGTCCAGGGCAAGGAATAGCATTTTAAAAAAATGTTAGTATAATTATTAGAAGATCTTAGCAATTTTTGTCACATTTACAGTGACTTTTCGTAAACCAGTTAATCTCCCTGAGTCTGATTACTCATCTGTTCAAATGTGAAATAGGGCTGAGAAAGACTAGAGAGGAAATAAAAAGAAATGGATCAGGGCACGTGTAAGAAATCAGAGAGTAGGTGCCCAATTCAGTTTGGTGTCTGAAATCTAAAATATTTACATTGAAATATATTTCCAAATACTTCTGTGTCGTGCACTTCTCAGACAACACAGTTGGGAGTGGGTAGTTTCTCACGGTTAAAGAGAACATTTTTGATATTCCATGTTGCCAGGGTTCAAAAGAACTCTGTGGTGGTCCTGGGTCTCTCTCTTTAGACGGGAAAGAAAATTGCTTCCACTCTCTATCCCTCTGACTCACAATTAACTGGATGGGCTTGGCTATAGTGAAGGGGACCCCTTTCAATAAATCATATCAACAAAGGCAGCTTTTCTCCCACACTCCTGGCTTGGCCCACAATACTTGATGGTTAGAGGGATGTGAGCACTCGATAAGTTTGTGAATGCCATGTTGAATTGCAAAAGTGTCAGATGGCTACCTAAATAAATATTTTCAACACAAAATCCTCATGATAACATGTAGTTAATATCTTCATTAGAAAAAAATTAATTTGGGCCTTTTGTTAACTTATTTTCTTCTGTTAACTTATATTTGGAATTTATTATATATATTAAATTATATGACTAAAAGTATCACTAAGTCAAGAGTGATAGAATATTCCATATGATCTAATTACTGGCTTTTATTCCTAAGGGTTCCAGAGCCAAGCACACTAAGATTATATAATATTAAAATGATGATGATGATGATGATGATTATCACCATCATAGGCCTTCTGTGTGGCACTTTGGAATTGTAAAATGCCTTGATGCCACACATTATTTTGCATGGTAATCCCAGAAGTTAAGTCCATATGATGTGCACTTCACAGTTAGAGAAATGAGGGATGTCAAATGCCAAAAAGCCCAGTAATATGATGTCAACTCCCACCCGATTTTAACAGATACTTAAAGAAATAGAATTGTTAAGATGCAAAATAACACTAATTTACCACCATTTCAATATATATTTAGATATGAAGATAAAAGAACCTACAGGGGCTTGAAAACATCAAGTCCATTAAAAATATTTATTCATCTATTCAGAGTTAGGCTCTAAGGCTACAGAACATAAGTAAGAGCATAGCTTTGGAGTTCCTGATAAAGCATATGATGCCCTAGGTGAGAAGAAGATTGACCAAACATTTAATCAAGTAAACAAATGTAAAAAATTATGGGGGTCTGGCATATTGAGAGAAGACTGCCTAAGAGTGTAATGCTTAAGGTGAGTATGATGGCTAATTTCACATGTCAACATGACTGGGCAGAGGGATAATGCCTAAAGAGCTGATGAAACATTTCTGGGTTTGTTGATGAAGGTGTTTCCAGAAGAGATTAGTACTTGAGTCAGTAGGCTGACACATGTGGGCAGGTATCATCCAATCCACTGGGGGCCCAAATAGAACAAAAAGGTAGAGGAAGAGCACATTCTCTCACTCTCTACTTCAGTGGGGACATCGATCTTCTTCTGCCCTTGAACACTGGAGCTACTAGTTCTCTAGACCTTGTACTGCAGGACTTATATACCTCTGGCCCCATTGGTTCTCAAGCCTTGGGACTCACACTGAATTATACCACCAACTTCCCTTGGTTGCATAACTCACAGATGGCATATCATGGCATCGCTAAGCCTTCTTAAGCATGTGAGCCAATTCCAGTAATAAATCAACTACCTATCTATCATCTATATAACTGTTGGTTTTATTTCTTTGGAGAACCATGACTAATATAATGAGGCATTACATTCTGTTAGAAGTGAACTAACTAGAGAAAGAGAAAGAGAGAATGCTCCTGCTGGCAGAAGGAACAGCATGTCTAGAGTCCTGGTGATGGGAAGGAACACTGCATGGGCAGTATGGCTGGAAGACAAAGCTGTCTGGGGAATGTGATGTAAGACAAAGCTGGGCAAAAGTCAGACATAGATTTTGTTTAATCTCTTTTAAGTGAATTTTACTTTATCCTAAAAGCAAATATGGTGTTTTAATTGGAGATAGATGCAGATAGTGAACCAAATATGTGTTTTTAAAAAGTCTCTGTGGCTTTCGTGTGGGAAAGCATTCCGAGTGGGGAGGGTGCATGAGGACGGTGGGGTCCGCTGTTGTTCTGGTAGCTTATTAAAGGGGGCATGGGTCAAGCTAAAGAAAAGTGGAGAGATTAGAGGAGGAGGAGTAAAAATTGAAGGTAATGGGTTGCATTAAATGATAAGGTTGGGAAAAGGGAAGAGATAAGAATAGCTATGATGGTTCAACTCATCTAAATGCATAGGTCGTGGTACACTTCACCAAGATGGGGACAACTGAAGGAGCTTATAGGCTTTCCTTTGAAGGTGGATCTGGAAGAGGAATATCAATGTATTGTGTTTGCATCTCTCAAGCATCCCAGAGAATGTGTGAGGTCGTCATTTTACTAGATGAGGCTGGAGTTTCAATGACAAACCTCAAAAAGAGGTATAAAAACATAGGAGTTGTTTACAGAGAAAGATGGAGGAGACACCCTGTTGACCACAGGCCTCAATGTTGAGAAATTCCAACATTTAACCATGGAGAAAATAATGTAAGAGAAGAAGGATATCCAGACAGGAAAGAGGAAAAACAAGAAAATAATATGCCACAAAAACCCAGGCACAAGCCTACTTAAAGAAGAAGAAGATGCCCTTAGTTCCATATGGTGCTCAACTATCAAATAAAATGAGATCTATAAAATAATCAGTGGGTTTAATGGCCATCACTGCTCCTAGGTTTGGTGGAATTGTAGCAGCAGCATCCGGCTTGTAGCAAGAATGAAAGTGGGAGTAGCATGGTTGACAATAGAATATAGGGATCGAGAAGTCTTGGACAGATCAAGACAGTGGGAAGACAAGTCACAGACCAGGAGAAAATCTTTGCAAAAGACATATCTGATAAAGGATTGGTATTCAAAGTATATCCTCCTCAAAAAATAAAAATTAAAATTAAAAAGTCTTACAAATAAATACTAAGAAAATAAACAGCCCATTTAAAAAAAAAAGAGCAAAAGACCTGAACAAAAACCTCACCAAAGAAGATAAATAGATAGATAGATAGAGATAGAGATATATAGATGTATAGATATACATAGATATGGATATAGATATAGATAGATAGATGGCAAATAAATATACAAAAAGAAGCTCCATTCCATATACCATCAGGGAAATGCAAATCAAAACAATAATGAGATATCACTATTAGATACACCTCTTAGAATGGCTAGAATCCAAAATGCTGGTTAGGCTGTGGAGAAGCAGGAACTCTCATGCACTGCTGGTGGGAATGCAAAATGGCACACACATTTTGGAAGACAGTTTGGGAGTTTCTTACAAACCAGAAATACTCTTACCATGCAATCCAGCAATTTGGTGTTTGCCCAAAGTAGTTGAAAACTTATGACCACATTAAAACCTGCCCAAGGATATATATAGCAGCTTTATTAATAATTGCCCAAACTTGGAATCAATCAAGATACCCTTCAGTAGGTGAATGGATACACTGTGGTACAAACAATGGAATATGATACAATATTAAAAATAAATGACTTCTCTGTTCAACATCACTCATCATTAGGGAAATGCAAATAAAAAACACAATAAGATATCACCTCACACCTGTCAGAATGGCTAAAATCAAAAAGACAAGAAACAACAAGTGTTGACAAGGATGTGGAGAAGAAGGAACTCTTGTGCACTGTTGGAGGGAATGTAAATTGCTATAACCACCGTGGAAAACATGGAGAATCATCAAAAACTTAAAATAGAAATATCATACAATCCAGTAATTCCACTACTGGGTATTTACCCAAAGAAAATGAAAACTCTAATTTGAAAAGATATATGTATCACTCTGTTTATTGCAGCATTATTTATAATAGCCAAGATATGGAAGTAACCTGAGTGTCCATAGATAACTAAATAGATATGGAAGACACACACACACACACACACACACACACACACAGGAATATCATGTAGCTATAAAAAAGAGTGAGATATTGGGATGCCTGGGTGGCTCAGTCGGATGAGCATTCAACTTTATCTCAGGTCATAATCTCATGTGTCATGAGTTTGAGACCGGCATCGGGCTCTCTGCTCACAGCTCAGAGCCTAGAGCCTACTTCGGATTCTGTGTCTCCCTTTCTCTCTGCCCTCTCCTGCTTGCACTCTCTCCTTCTATCAAAAATAAATAAACATTAAAAAACACAAAGGTAAGTGGCACCTGGGTGGCTCAGTCAGTTAAGCATCCGACTTCAACTCAGCTCATGATCTCACAATTAGTGGGTTCGAGCCCTGCGTAGCGCTCTGTGCTGACAGGTCAGAGCCCGGATCCTACTTCGGATTCTGTGTCTCCCTCTATCTCTGCCCTCCTTTGATTACACTCTGTCTCTGTGTCTGTCGCCGTCTGTCTGTCTCTCTCTCTCTCTCTCTCTCTCAAATAAATAAACATTAAAAAGATGAAATCTTGCCATTTTCAACAACATGAATGGGCCTACGGGGTATTAGGCTAAGTGAAATAATAAATAACAGAGAAAGACAAATACCATATGATTTCAGTCATATGTGGAATCTAAAAACCAAAAGCAGATGAATAACAAACACATGAAAATCAGAATCAGACCTGAAAATACAGAGAATAAACTGATGGTTGCCAGAGGAGAACTGGGCAGGTGATGGGCAAAATGGGGGAAGGGAGTGGGAGATACAGGCTTCCAGTTATGGAATGAAGGAGTCATGGGAATAAAAGGCACAGCATAAGAAATATAATCAGGATATTGTCATGGCATCGTATGGTCACAGATGGAAGCTACGCTTGTGGGGGGCACAGCATAAAGTATAGAGTTCTTGAATCACTATGTTGTCCACCTGAAACGAATGTAATATTGCATGTCAACTACACTCAAATTAAAAAATCTTTTAAAAAGCAATGTGTTATCAAAAAAGACATGGCATATGCATGTTACGAAGTAAATGTGTATTTGTAAGTGAAATAAACCATTGTGAAAAGGCTACCTATGGCGTTATTGCAACTCTATGACCTTCTGGAAGAGGCCAAACTACAGACAATGAAGAAGTCAGTGGTTAACAGGCCTTACAGGGATTTGTTCGTTAATCCTGGAAAATCGCACTACTTTGTTTTGTGCGTGTTTATAAATACTTTTATAATATTTGACTTATAAAAATTTCATAAAATTTTATTTTATTCCGTTTTTAGTAGAAAATCGTGTAATACTACATGGTAGAGAGATAGATATTAAATTAACGAAGACACATACTAGGACAGTTGTGCAGTGTTGCATACCCACTTGGGTGTGATGATCACAAATTATAATGAAATTAATCTATCCTATTAGGTAGGGTTCTCTAGAACGTGCTCAGATTCTCATGGGGTAGGCATAAAAAAGTGACTATTTGGCTCTTTGCAGGGTTGGCATTTTGCTTCATAAGTAAGAGGAAAAGGCAAGGGGCAAGGGAGTTTCTGACGTTCCCAAGGGTAGATCGCAGACTTTAAGGTTAGTTAATACGATTCAAAGACCCCTGATTATTTGCTTTGGTACATTCATCCGTTAATTCATTCACTTTTTATTACCTATTTACTCCATGCTAAGTACTATTTGGAGCACTGGGGTTAGAACAGTAAACCAAAGAGATGAATTCTTCTCTTGTGAAATTTACTTTTCACATGAATGGACAAATGTGCATACAAAACATCGGGTTTTATGAGTACGGAGGATATCGAGGATCTGACATTTTGTTAGACTTCAAGGTTGACATCCACTGCGTCCTGTGTGTTGACGCCCTCTAGATGTGAGTAATACAACGGCCTACCGCTCCAAGGTGTGGCTATTTTAGAAAGCAAGGTAAGGGAACACAGAAGTATAAGCAAGTGAAGGAGGGGGATAAGAAGGAGGTCTGAGAGAAAAGCATTTTAGACAAAGGGAATAGTGAACACAGTCTCCATGATAGAAATATGATGGCTATTTTCAACAACCTGAAAGAAGCGTGAAGAGGTAGGCAGGGAGAAGTGATGTACCTTGCAGTGTCTTTAACACCGCGGTGAGGACTTTGGCTTTTACGCCAAGCAAGAAGGTATTTTGACTTACATGTTAACAAAACCTCCCTGGCTGTTATCTTGAGAATAGATTGGTGGAGTGGAGACTGGGGAGGGAGGCAGTGGGTGAGCAACCAGCAACTTTAATGGGTCAATTAGGAAGCAATGTCAACTGTTCCAAGATGACAATAGCAAAGATACCAAGAACACATCAGATTATTGAAACATTTCAGATGCAGAGCCAATAGGTCTCACTGTTAGACTGTATCCATTGTTATGAAATTTGTATGCTATTATACCAGTAAATACTGCCCACTCTCTCCCAACATCTATGGGGAACATGTATTCTTTCTTAATAATTTTGTGTGCAAAAAGGGAATAGAAATATTTGTATAGAGGGGTGCCTGGGTGGTTTAGTCAACTGAGCATCTGACTCTTGATTTCAGCCCAGGTCATGATCCCAGGGTTGCAGGATCAAGCCCCACATCACATCGGGCTCTGCACTGAGCATGGATCCTGCTAAGATTCTCTCTCTCTCTCTCTCTCTCTCTCTCTCTCTCTCTCTTCTTCTGCCCCTCTCCCCCACTTGCAACTTGCACTCTTTCTCTCTCTCAAATGAAAGAAAGAAGAAGAAAGGAAGGAAGGAAGGAAGGAAGGAAGGAGGGAAGGAAGGAAGGAAGAAATATTTTTATATAGACGGAATCTGGAGTCAAAAATCTAGGGTTTGGATTATGGCCACATCAGTGGTGCAAGCATGAACAAACGATTCCGTCCTTTGGTTTTCTAGTTTTGTCATGAGGATTACATGAAAAGATGTGTTCGCCATGCCTAATACTGTGCCTAGCACAGAACAGGTGCTTGACTCACGATAGCCTCTGGACTCCTGTGCTATGACCCTGCCCTTGAGTGCTTCACTAGTTGATGGTTAAGCAGCTGGCAATTGAACTGAAATGGACAAGCATCTCTTTGGACCTACGCGCATCTCATTTATTCTATACTATTGTTTTTATTTCTTCAAGGCAGTTGAAGAAGTAAGATGCAACGCATAGACACTCTGACCTGCCATGTTTTTTATCATGGGATGAAAGCCAGTTGACAGCAAGAAGCCGGATGGGCACCCTACATCAGAAGGAAGAAGAAGCTGCGGGGAGATGGGGAGGAAGTCATTTCCATTTATTGCTGAGCCTCTCACTATAAATGACCTTCCAGAAGCTTCCTTGCTTGTTTTCTGACCGACTACTGTATCTATACAATAATTCTTTTCTTTTGCCTTCTGGTGGGGGAGCTGAGACACGCCGAGTGTTGGGATGGAAAAGAGACATACTTGAATGGTAAAAACAATCATGACTGTATAACGATTTGTTGAGTATCAGGGAGAACAATGGGACACGATGGTGGCAAATTTTTAAAACAAAGTTTATAGTCAAACTGCCAAATCAGACGAATTGTTAAAAAAAAATACGAGATTCGGATGAAAACAATGCATTCGGTGGGAATATACTGGGCCTGAGACAGTGTCATTCTGTGGTGATCGTAGCGGATGGCTTGCAGGGACCCTGACTATGAAGTGGGAGGTGGGGACTTGCGCTAGACGTACAGACTGGAGGGTCGGCAGTATGTCTGCTGTGACTAAATTGATGAAAAGTGTGAATTCCTCAGAGATGACAGAATGTAGAGAGTAGTCAGGCAGCCTGCTGGGGAACTGCAAAACTTAAGGGCCAGACAGTAGAAGAGGATGTCCCAAGAATTTAAAGACTTATGTCAGAGAGGTAGAGGCAGAATCTGGAAAGGATGCCACCAAAATGCAACTCTAGGAGTGTTAGGGAGGGGTCCCTGACTTTAAAAGTCAAAGAAAGAGGGGTGCCTGGGTGGCTCGGTTGGCGAAGCCTCCAACCTCAGCTCAGGTTACGATCTCACAGTTCACGGGTTCAAGACCACATCGGGCTCCACCCTGACAGGGCAGAGCCTATTTGGGATATTTCTCTCTCTCCCCTCTCTTCTCTCTCTCTCTGCCTCTCCTCCACTTGAGCTTTCTCTCTCTCTCTCAAAAATAAATAAACTTAAAAAATTTTAAAGCCGAAGAAAGATATACTCAGAAGGAAACAAAAATAACAGTTGGGGGTTTGTAGTTAGAACGTTCTTGAGTGCTTGGAAACAGCTCCGTAGATACATTTAATTGGATGAAAGATGTAACAGGACATTGTAGATTCAAACATTCAGAGAGCAGTTCCCCTAAAATGTCAGTCCTCTCTACAGATTATCAGGAGCTTCCGGTGTGGTCAAGATGCTTATAAAAGGTAAGAGGCGCAAAGCCTCAAACACAAGAAGCTATGATTCAACGTCCTCTCTGCCTTGTCCTCATGTTTAGACTTCAGTTTGTGTTTAGAGAGAACAAAAGAGCAAGAAAGATGTTGCCTGGGGACATGCTGTAAATGCTAAGTTAATTTCAAAAGCAGTTCTTTATGTGGGTCACTGCCATCCTGGTTCTGGAACTCAGCTTTACTGGTCAGGAAATCTGATGTTGTCCTAGTGCTCGAGCTGACTCAGAGGAAGTGACTGTCTTCACCGAACTCCCAAATGGATTATAAACAAACCAGGAAGCTAATTTAATTTCCATGGCTCTGAATTGACCCAATTTTTCATGTCCACTGAATTATACACCTCTCTAGGGTAATCAGAAGCCATATTAGACCAAAAGACATCTGGTAAATGTGATATCAGGGCACAGACAGTAGGAAGGAAGGATCTGGGCATAGCTCATCCGTTCAAAACCAGCTGAAATGTCTTTGCCCCACATCAGAGTTTTTTGCCTGAATGAAGAAGGTATAGAGCCTTGTCCAGTAGATCTCCCAAGTACAGCCTTGCATGGTCACTGATTTTTGGTTTTGTTTTTGTTTTTTATATTCGCTCCTCTGTCTTTAACCACCGTTCAGACTCCCTTCTTGATTTGTGGCCCCAAACGCATCAACTTATAAAATGAAATGCACTGTACAAGTATGTTTGGGAGTCAAACAGGCCAGCATTTACTTATTTATTTACTTATGAGCCACTTTGAACAAGTGAAATGATTTGATTACTTTCTTAGCTTACTTCATTATATGTGAAAGGAAATAGCTAGTCTTCAGTTGTCTTGTGAGGGTAGAGGAGATAACACACTTTGATCTACATTCGGCACATAGTAGACACCCAACAAGGCATAAAGACTGTTTTCTCTGTTTAATCTTCTCTCTCTCTCTCTCTCTCTCTCTCTCTCTCTCTCTCTCTCATTTTGCTATTTTTGTCCCTGGATTCAGCTGCACATTGCTTTGATGTGGCCATTCAACCCAAAAAACATGCAAGCTTCCAAGAATCACGTACTGATCACTGACAGGTAACAGGCAGGAAGCCACTCTAAGAATTACATGCATTTGGGTGTTACTCGCTTTTTTTTTTAACATATCAACTACTGGGAAATTCATAGAGATTAACATTTGAAATAACATCACATAAATTGCCAGGTGAGCATTTCCGTAATTTACTACATAGCTTTAAATTTTAGGACTTCTAAAAATGTGTAAGAGCTTTGAGAAAGTCTAGAAGAGTTTCTAACAAAGTTAAGAGAACTAATATAGACACTAATTCCCAGAAGACATTCTATGATCACAGTAAAGGTCAGACAATTATAAGAGAAAGACAAGAACAATTGGAAATACAAAAAAACTAATGAAATAATGCAGGATACATTAAAGACAGATGCTAGATGTGAATCGTCAACAAACTATAACCGACATGGAAAAAAGACAAAATGTGAACAAGGTATATTGCATTTGTGATCTATGTGATGCTAGATATTGGGGGCACAAGTTAATAACAGCAAATATACGAGTGCCCACTGTTGGTGAGAAAGAAGATTTTCACTCAGTCATTCACTGTCTGACATTTGGTCTATTTTGAGATGTATAGTTTACTTGGGAAACAAATCTAGAGACAGTGCAACTTAGGAAAATCACTGAGATCAATTTACCTTCGGTTTCCACCCCCAGACAACTGTGTGTTAACTCTCACAGGCATTTAAGCATGCACTCAGGACAGTCAGTATTTGAGAAGAACATGATTGTTAATTTTCTTCCGGATTTAAATTAATTAAGGGTATGAATGGGTAACTCTGTTAAGTGATAGTAAATCTATGTATTTTCAGCTGGATGGGGCTGGTTGTTGTCCCCTTTGTTAATGCTTTCTCATATATTGATATCATCGCTATCATGAATAAGGGTCTACTTAGGCCCAATTGTTATCAGAATTGATTATGACTGTGCCCATTGTATACATTTATTATCACTGGTTACATTACAATTTCTTCAGTTACAATGTCAGACATGTCGGTAAATTTCATCTTCCTGACATGTTTGCCCTAGACATTTTAACTGATCCAGTCAGTGTGACATGTTCTCAGTCATCAATTGCTTGACGCTTCCCGAGCATAGGTCACTTATAACTGATTACTACTTTAATTCAGGTTTTACCTGGGTTTCACTTGCTGAACACTCTGTGATGGAAATTATTTTCTGTATGTTCTTAAAACATTCTGTATTCCATGGTGTTTCAAAAGTGTTTTGAAAAGGTCACGACAGAATCAAATTGAAACAAAACTGGCATAGCCAAAAATGTAATATCATGCATGTTGGCAAATACCGATCATTTAAATAATAGAAAAATACAAGATACTTTCAGGTAGGTGAACAGAGCGAGGCTTTTTGCAAGTTACTAAAACTGCTTTGAACAAAAAGAGAGCGGGATTAGTTTATTACATCATCTTTGATGAGCAAAAATACAAATACATACAGATAGTCTTCTGGAGAATCAGAACTTTTGGGGAGCAGAGTGTTTCAGGCTATCCTTACTTCCCTATTTTGTGACGTGGGGCTGGGGGCTGGCTTCATGCTGAGAAGTCACATCGGAGGATAAAATATCACTCATTGTATTCAAGGCACTGTGGGATGTTTCCGCTGGGTTTTCGAAATTTTACTGCCGATAATTTTCCTTGTAGAAGTTTTGACTTTGAAAGTTCAGGCATTTTGAAGTTTTATCCGTGTGCAAAGCACATCTTGACTTTCTTTAATGTAGGCTGCAAGCTTGTTCTGTATTTATTTCACCCTTGCATAACTCAAAAGTAGCGGAACCGATTGTACTCAGATTGGGCAAACGCAATTACCGAACCCTTAGACTAGGGCTAGTCATGGTGACGGAAGGTAATTTTGGGGAAAGCCATGATGGCACGTAAATGCGGGGTTATTAAAGGTTTTCACTGACAGCTTGCCAGCATCATGCTTTCTAGCACCAATCCCCTCAAGAAGATACACAGGGTCACCTCGGAAATTGGGCAGCACATTTTACATTCGGCATTAACTCTGGGTTTAGCATATGCTCCTGGCTCAACGCTCATGACAAATTACGACAGCAGTGAAAATACTCAGTGATAAAGATTGGCCGAGAACTTGACCATTGACAAGGTGCTTTCCTTACTGTGTTTTCCGCTAGATCCTCACAAACCTGTGTCATGGATGATTCTTCCTTCTTGTTACAGGTGAGAAAACCGAGACTCATCAAATTAATAAAATATTGCAAGCCCACCGAGGCTCTCCAGAGGTAAGGTCAGAGGCTCCGATCCATTCATTCATTCAACAATGGTGTCGGGAAAGTCTACTGTGTGCCAGGCACTGAGCCCGGCAGGGGAGATGTAGTGGTCAAGGCAAGCGGACTTTCTTTCTTCATGACGTGTACAGCCACTCAAGGACATGCCTGGAAAAGGAGCATCCAATCATGAATGTTTTGCTCTTACAAGCTGTGACGTGCTCCACGTAAAGCACGGTGCTCTGAGACGGGAACGTGCAGGCACCTGGCTGAGACTAGGTGGCTTCTGCGAAGAGGACGCAATCCAATGCAGACAAGAAGGGAGGCTCTTCTGGGCGGGCTCTGCTTCCACAGCTCGCCTTTCAACATGACACTCACCCTCTCTCGGAGCAGCAGCCTGACAATAACACATAGGAATTTCAACATTAAAAAATAAAGACCCCATCTTTGCCTTTATTTAAAAATTTGGGGGCGCCTGGGTGGCGCAGTCGGTTAAGCGTCCGACTTCAGCCAGGGTCACGATCTCGCGGTCCGTGAGTTCGAGCCCCGCGTCGGGCTCTGGGCTGATGGCTCAGAGCCTGGAGCCTGTTTCCGATGCTGTGTCTCCCTCTCTCTCTGCCCCTCCCCCGTTCATGCTCTGTCTCTCTCTGTCCCAAAAAAAATAAATAAACGTTGAAAAAAAAAATTTTTTTTTAAAAATTTGAAAACACTACTGGACAGTAGTCACAAGTCGCCGCATCTTTCACAAGGAGTACTTCTCCGGAAAGTACTTCTGGATCCCGAGCCCAGACGTGACAGTTCTCCTCCTGAATCCACGTAAGGCTTTGCCTAGTCTCCTCCTCAGACACTTACACCCGCCTCGGGTCTAATTAGTTCTGCCAAGTTATCCTGTCCGCAAGGGCAGACGCCGCGGCATTTTCACATTTGCGTTCTCGAAGGTGTGCTGCCTCAACATTTGATGTTTACTTGAATTGGCGGATGGAGATCCATAATCTGTGCATGGGAAAAATACACACATACAAGAAGCAGGAGGGTGTAGCATGAGGAGCAGAGACGGTGGCGCTTGACCGATCTGGATTCGAGTCCTCACCACCCCCCCCCCCAATCTGAACTTGATCTGGATTCCTTGTTGGTAGAATGGATACTACCGTTTCCCTTTCAAGGCCGTTAGGCTGTGATGGAGAGAAAACACAATCCACGTGAAAATGAGAGGGGGTGGATTCGACAGATTACAAATTGGTAACTACTGTTAATCTCTTTTAATTCTCTTCCATTTATTGTTACCAACCTCCTATGGCTACCCGGAGTTTGGTCAAGGACAATTGGGGAAGGAGGGATTCTGAGCGATCGGCTATTTAACGGACCACGTAGAGGTTTGCGACGTATCCACGTGTAGTAAGTGATAAATGTTCCAAGACATGAGGAGAACAAACCTGCCTTGCCAACCCCAGCCCTTCTCTGACCCACAGGGAGAGAAGGGTGGGGGGGGGGGCACCACAGAAGCAGAGGGAGAAATGTGAATTCACACTGTTGAGCCAAAGCAGGAATGTTAATTCCCAAAGCGCGTGGAGAGACGTCAAGAAAGTCAATATAATATATTAACAGAAAATATCCGGCTTCGTTCGAGTTTCAAAGGCAGCGAAGATAACGTGAGCCAGAGGGCTGGTAAATAAACAGACAGCATCCACTCGGTGTCCCTTCATGGCTACATCTGCCCTCGGAGAGAAAAACACAATGCTACAGACCTACTTACATTGAAATGTCTTCTGCTTGTTGATAAACTATCCCCCACTTAAATGCTGCCTGTCTGGAATGTAGCAGACAACGGTCTGATTATCCTTATTGTTATTATTTTCAATCTCTCCCTTCTCCTCTCCAGATAAATGCTGTCTGGGATTGTATTCGAGTGAGGAGGAAACCGGGCATTTCCAGGGAGTCTGGGCATTCCTTGGGGGTCCTTACTGTCACTCGCTTGATGGACTGATGGACCAGAGGGCAGAGCCCTCTTTGCCGATCACACATTTGGGTGCTCTGAGCAGCTTTTTCTAGTAGCTCCCCCCTGGCGCTCAGCTGAGAGTTGCACGTGCGCCTTTGTGAAGTGTGGCTTTTATCCACTTGGCTGATGTGAAATCTGTCCGCTTCGGGGGCGGGACGAGTACGCTTCAAGTTCCTTTGGTGCCGGTGGGGCCAAGATATTTGAATCGAGGGTACCTGACTCATGCCTCCCTTCTTTGCCGTGACCATGGAAACAGCATTGTTGATGCCCTGCGCGTGCAGTGAGCTGAATGTCTGCTGGAGACGCTCAGGGAAAGAGGACCTTTTAAAATTTTAAAACCTGAATTTTTGACACAGGCCTGACGCCGGGTTTAATGAAGCCAGAAACAACCCACGGAAATAGACCGCAGTTGTTCTCCGACATCGTCACCGGAGCGGTTCAGGCTAAAAGTGGTCCAGGTTCCAAACACCTATAATGTAACCCTCCCAGCGGTCAAGACGATGAATACTTTGTGATGTTCCAAGATTCCATCTAAGATTCCAGGCTGCCTCGGGTGTGCCCGTCCTTCCTTTCTTCCAGTCTGCTTGTCCTGCTATCTCTGTCTGTCCAGAGTCTACCTATTTTTAAGGCTCCACCGAAAACATCACCTACTCTACAGTTAACCAGCACCTCCTCGGCTGGGAGAAATCTGTTCTCCCTCTGAGTTCACAGAGCATCGCATGTCGTCTCACTCTCTCTCAGGGCCTTTTCTGCCTCGTGTTTCAGTTGAGTGAACGTGGTGCGCTCACGTTCCGGTAGAGTATGGCAACACCCATATTTGCCACGTTGTTGGCCCTCAGAAAATGAATGGTAAAGAAAGATAAAAAGAAAGTACTCTGTGGAGAGTACTAAGCAAATGACAAAAGAGAGGCCAACGACCGAAACTGGACACACGTGTAAATAATTCAATGCTTTGTTATGTCGCAGGACCCCACCATCCTTCAAAGCAACCAAATGCCAACTTACCCCTCAATGTTATGTTTCTACCTTACCAGCATTTACTTATTCGCCACCTACAGTTCACTTTTTGCCCGCTTCTGCGCTTATGGATTCATTACTCCCTTATTCATTTGAATACGTTAGCAGTGTATCGTGAGGACTTGCAAAGCATATGGGGTCACCCTTTGAGCTATTGTATTGTCCTCTGTATGTAATGCTCCTGCCACCTTTCCTACAAAAATGGACATTTTTGTTCCTGGAATCTGAGCGTTGGCACCTATTTGAATGTCACTTACTCCACGTTTCTCCCAGTTGGATAACTGCCCTTTTCAGGAGGCAGACACGCTCGGATCGACATGCACATGGCAGCCTCCAGTGTCAACCTGACGAAATCCCCGCGTAACAAAAGGCAAACTCCTCTTCCGGACAGCTTGCATTTTGCAGACAGGTGTGTTCATTTGGCTGGCTGTATTTTGTTGTTTTTCATCACTTACCTGTTACCTACTTTTTAAGTTCAGATTTTATTTCTTCCATTTTTTAAAAAAATGTTTATTTTGAGAGAGAGGAGAGCCGGAGCAGTGGAGGGGCAGAGAGAGAGGAAGAGAGAGAGAGAGAGAGAGAGAGAGAGAGAGAGAATCCTGAGAAGGCTCTGTGCTCTCAGCACAGAGCTAAACGTGGGGCTCTACCCCCCAAACTGAGATCGTGACCTGAGCCAAAATCAAGAGTCGGACACTGAACCGACTGAGCCACTCAGGTGCCCCAGATTTTATTTTGATAAGCAGTTTTAGGCTCACAGCAAAATAGAGGGAAAGGTATGGAGATTTCCCATATACTTACTGCCCCCCCAACATGCACAGACTCCCCGTTTTCAACACCCCCCACAAAGGTGGCATATTTGCCAAAACTGATGAGCCTATGTTGACACACCATAATCACCCAAAGTCCGTAGTTTACTTTAGTATTCTCTCACGGTGTTGTACATTCTACGGGTTTGTACAAGTATATAATGACGCATATCCACCATTATAAATCATCCAGGATAGTTTCACTGTCCTGAAAATCCTCTGTGCTCTGCCTATTTATCTTTTCTTTTCCCCCCAGCCCTGGCAATAACTGATCTTTTTACCATCTGCTTAGTTTTGCCTTTTCCAAAATGTCACATAGTTGAAATGATACAGTAGGTAGTAGTACATTGCCTTCTTTCACTTTGTAATATGCATTTAAGATTTCTCCATGTCTCTCCACGGCTTGACAGCTTGGAACCTCCTAGCACCGAATAATATTTTATTCTCTGGATGTACCACAGTTGATTTATCCACTCACCTACCGAAGGATACCATAGCTGCTTCCAAGTTTTGGCAATTATGAACAAAGCTGCTGTCAACATCCGTGTGCATGTTTTCGTGTGAATATGTTTTCAACTCCTTTAGGTAAATACCAAAAAGTATGATAAGAGTATGATTAGGTTAGTAAGAAACCACTAGATTGTCTTTCAAAATGACTGTACCATTTTTCATTCCCACCAGAAATGCATGAGAGCTCCTGTTGCCCTATGTCCTTACCGGTATTCGATGTGGTCAGTGTTTTGGATTTTGACCAGTCCAACGTGTACCATTCTAATATGTATAGTGGAATCCCATTCATTGTTGTTGTAGCTTGTAATGAAATGTTGCAATATTTCTATGATGACCTATAATGGAGAGCATCTTTGCATATATTTACTTGCCCACCGTATATATTCTTTGCTGAGAAGTTTGTTAAGGCTTTTGACCCATTTTTAAAATCAGATTGTTTCCTTATTGTTAAATTTCAAGAGCTCTTCGTATATGTTATTCCAGTCTGTGACTTGTCTTCTCATTTTTCTTGACATAACTTTTCACAGAGACATTTTCAGTTTTAATGAAGTCCAGCTTATCGATTATTTATTTCATGGATCATGCCTGTGTGTTGCATCTAAAAAATCATCCCCATACCCAAGATCATTTAGGTTTTCTCCTATGTTATCCTTTAGGAGCAACCTGTTTGTTTCATTTGGGGGGGGGTCATAATAGTATTATGTTTTTAGTTTCAAATTCCCCTTGTTCATTGCTAGCATATAGGAAAGTAATTAACTTTTGTATATTAACCTTGTATCCTGCAACCTTGCTATAATTGCTTATTAGTTCCAGGAGGTTTGGGGTTTTTTTAATCAATTCTTTTGATATTTCTCATAGGCAGTTAATTCATCTGTGAACAAAGACGGTTTTATGTTTTCCTTCCCATTCTGTACACATTTATTTCTATGTTTTGCCTTCTTGCATTACCTAGGACTCTAGTGCTGTGTTGAAAAGGAGTAGTGAGAGGGGACCTTGTTGCTTTATATTCAATCTTAGTGGGAAGGCTTTGAGTTTCTCACCTATAAGTATGATGTAGGTTTATTGTAGATAGCCTTTGTCAAGTTGAGAAAGGTCTTTTCTCTACTTAGTTTACTAAGAGTTTTTATCATGAATGCTTATTGGATTTTACCAAATACTTTTCGCATCTATATGGTCATAGGATATATTATTTTTTTTAGCCCAGTGATGTGATAGGTTACATTAACTTATTTTCAAATGTTGGCTCGCCCTTCGTATCTGGGATAAATTCTCCTTGACCATGGTGCATAATTTTGTTTATGTATTCTTGGGTTCAATTTGTTGATACTTTGTTGAGGAGTTTTGCATTTATTTTCATAAGAGATTTTGGTTATTGTTTTCTTACCAAGTTGTAGTCTAGTTTTCATATTAGGGCAACGCTCGACTCACACAATGAGTTGAAAGTGTTCCCTCTGCTACTGTCCTCTAAAACAGATTGTAAAGAATTGTCATAATTTCCTCCTTAAATGTTTGGTAGAATCTGTTATCTATGTTTATACTGAGCTTTAGCAGACCTGATTTCAGGACCCGATGTGTACTTATCTGTCTACAATTCATCTCCAGTCAACCATTCCAAACTAAATGTCAGAGATTCAGTTTGTGGCCTTGAAAGAGAAAAAATATGTTTTTCACAAGACTAGAACCCACGGTTTGAAGCTTTTCATTATCACGTACATTCTGACTCTGAGTGCACACCTTAGCTCACCATTTAAAATATAAGCTCTTAAATAATTTTTTAAAAACATGCTCTAAGCTTCAATTCCTTTGTCTGTAAAAACTTGGCTTCTGATATTATCTTTATCTTTCTTACACAATAATTTTGAAGGTCAAATAAGTTAAAGCTTATGGAAAGAAGCACTATATAAACTGCCTATGTATGAAAATATACAGGTGTGACACATACATTTATGTGCATTCAAAATATTACCCTGAAACAGAGTTCTAAGTGACTCTATGATTCTGGAAGAAAAGAAAGACTCCAGACTCTCCTTTCATCTGAATACACAGCACCATGAGGACTATTTGGATGCCAAACGTCTTTATTAACTTGCCCCATTGTGACCCCTTTAAATATTCCAGGAAACTTGTCCTCCATTTTATGGATTCTTGAATCATTTCTAGGTTGCAGTGGGGGGAAAATAATTCTTTTGTGGCTTACTGGTCTGTCCATACTAATTGCATCTAAGGGCCTAAGAGGTACCCCTCTCCTGTCCCCACACCCAGATTTGTCACTAAAGCGGGGATAATCACTCACAATGAGAAACCATCTAATAGATAGCTGACAGTCCTCCCCTTTTTGCTTGATTGGTCTTTACAGGGGACGTACTATGAAAGGTCCATTTTTTTTTTTGCCAGAAAACACTCCTTCCTCCACTTCAGCCTGAGAGAACAGCAGATCCTTCCCCCAATCAGGCATCACTGGGAATATACCTGTCATGTAATTAAAGGAGACTGTGACATTGGGAGACCTAAGCCTTTGGCCCGTGACCTTCTCTTGCCTGCACAGTGAACAAAGAAGAAATCACATTTATTGTGATGGCTAAATGAGGAGAGAACGTGTGTAGGGTTTACTTGTGTAGGATTTTTCGCTGAATTAAGTCTGCATTTACATCTGCCCGAAGGACCTCACTGATCAAGGGAGGATGCTGGAAATCTTTGTGGTCCTGTAGCAACTTTTTCCTGCCGTAATGAAAGGCTGTCCATTGGTTTCAGTTCTCGGGAAGGTTATTGTTTTTGATCCAACACTATCATCTGTACTTATATTTATGGAGCAATCTTATTAGTTCTGTGACCCTGGGCAAGTCACTTAACCCCTCTGACTTTTGATATCAAGCAGAATTATTAATGCCTGCTAAATAGAGCCGTGGTCAGGATTCTACGAGGGAATGAATGTGAAAGAGCCTCGTTACTTAGAAGGGGAACCTACCTGCACAACACAACCTCACACAATACCAGTGGGTGGAGGACTGACCAGTTATTTTTTTGTTTGGGGGGTGAGCGCGTGTGTTGACGCTAAATTCCAAATGAGGATTCAGGTTCAGAAAGGTGAAGTAAACTGTCTAATGTTGCAGAGAAGGGAGGTTGCAAAACAAAGATTTCCCTCTGGCTCTTGTGACACTCATAACACGTCGGACCTAATGCATTCCCTGACTCCAAAGCCTGACCTCACTCAGGAATCGCGTATTAACTCCCAGTATGCTACAAAGAATCAGATACTCGAAAGAGGAAACAAAAGACTCCGTTAGGCATCTCCGCAAACTGACCTAGAGCTGAGAAGGCGCACTTTGGAGTAGGAGACTACTTCTCCCTGCCCAGTGAGACTAAACTCTTCCATGGTTAGAAATTTCTTGAGATCCTTGTTAAACACGGCCATTGCATACACATGATGGATTGAGTTATAGTAAAAACAGAGGCAATTAATACTCAAAACTTATCGCTTCCCAATTTTGCTTCTACTGCAGTTTGCTACTGCCTACATTCTTGGGTAGGCTGTGTCTGAACGGGAGACAGACGATATAATGGCCATGACTCTGCATATGGCAGAAGTGATGGCACGTCCCTTCTAGCATTAGGGTTTCAAAGACTGCAGCTCCCGTCCTTTGGATCACTCACTGTGGGGACGCCAGCTGCCATGTCTCCAGGACGCTCAGACAGCCTATGGAGAGCCCACGTGGCAAGGAAACAAGGTCTCCAGTCTGCAGCCAGACAGCTACTGAGGCCTGCCAATAACCACATGAGTCTGGACGTGTTCAAATGACTGCAGTCCCAGCTAACAGCCTCACTGCGACCTCACGCAAGACCTTGAACCGATACCAGCCAGTTAATCTGCTCCCAGCAACTGATACCTGCGACGGTAGCGACGCATCAAGATATTCTTCAGTTTGAGGTCCGCTTTTAGAGGGGTTTGTGCAGAGGCCAGGAAACTTCTATGTTTCCCCAAACGTTACAAAGTCGTGGACAAACCCCGAATTATGCCCACACTTAGTACGTGTGTCTCCCCTTTTATATTTTGCTGGTTAGTAGGGCCATGCGACGGCAATTAACCCTGCTCTCTGAACCTATTTAACTTGAGGGAAAGGCTTCTTATTTGAAGGATGAACTTAGGTATGAAATAACAGAGCCTGTTGCACAATCTTTATTTTTTCTCTTTAGGTCTGAATCGTCAACATGCACAATGAAGTCAGGGTTATCTGAGAAAGTCTCTGGAAGGCTTTTGCAGGGTATGAGTAGTTTCTTCTTAACAAAAGTAAAATATGTATACGTAATACATGTGTGTGTGTATATGTGTGTGTGTGTGTGTATACACGTAATATACGTGTATACGTATACACGTAATATATGTATATATATACGGAATATACGTGTATATATATATGTAATATACGTGTGTGTGTATATATATATGTGTGTGTGTATATATACACGTAATATATGTGTATATATACACACACATAATGTGTGTATATATATACGTAATATACATGTATACATATACACGTAATTAATATACGTGTATATGTATACACGTAATATACGTGTATATATATGTAATATACGTGTGTGTGTGTGTGTGTGTGTGTGTATGGAGTTGTCCTTTTTTGAGTAAGAGGGGAATGGCGGCCAGGCAAATTAACAATAGTTGCCAAGGGGGCGCCTGGGTGGCTCTGTTGGTTAGGTGTCCGACTCTTGGTTCCGACTCAGATCATCATCTCACTGTTCGTGAGTTCAAGCCCCATGAGGGCCTCTGTTCTGGCAGCGCAGAACCTGCTTGGGATTCTCTCTCTCTCTCCCTCTCTCTGCCCCTCCCTCCCTCAGGCTGTCTCTGTCTCTCTCAAACAAATAAAACATTAAAAAAAAAAAGAAAAGTTGCCAAAGTAGACAAGATAAAGTCATAAATACCTGAGGACAAGGAATATTTATGACTAACACTGAAAAAACATACACAATAGACAAAATGATTATCACGAATGAAACTTTTAAAAAACAACAAATAATATTTCAAGGACAAGGATATGAAGAAGGCACAGAGAATTAAAAGGATATTGTGGGGCCAAGGAAGAAACTTGATAAATCTTGCCACAAAATAACTTACAAATAGATAATAAATTTGCAGTCTTGAATATAGTTTCAAAACATAATTATCAGTATGTTAAGTAAAATAATGCATATATCCTATGAAATCAATCTTTATAAACTGAAATAGCTTTATAAACAAATTCATACCCATTATCTTGTATACATATTCACATTTCTGTATAACTATTAAACTAGGATAGTCACGAGTTTATAGTGTTTATTATCCTTTTTTATGTTTATTTATTTATTTTGAGAGAGAGAGAGAGTGCACCAGCAGGGAAGGGACAAAGAGAGAGGGACAGAGAATCCCAAGCAATTTCCACACGGTCAGCACAGAGCCTGACACGGGGCTGAACTCAGGAACCGTGAGATCGTGACCTGAGCCGAAATCAAGAGTCCGTTCACTTAACCGACTGAGCCACCCAGGTGCCGCCTATAGTAATCGCTATCTCTAGCCGAATCTTGCTTTCTCCAGACACAGGGGAAAATGGAAGGACAGAAAGCCAATAGCTGTTCAGCTATTACATAAAACGGCCACTTACTTTACATGTTTTTATAGTTTATGGCTATTTAAGAGATAAAAGGATATTGGGGTGCCTTAGTGGTTCAGTCAGTTAAGCATCTGGACTCTTAATTTTGGCTCAGGTCACGATCTCACAGATCCTGAGTTCGAGTCCCACGTCAGGCTCTGTGCGGACAGTGCGGAACTTGCTTGGGATTCTCTGTTTCTCCTTTTCTCTCTGCCCCTCCTCCTCTTGTGTGCACACTCTCTCCGTCTCTCGGAAATATTTTTTTTAATAAAAGTATGTTAATATATGTTCAGCAAATAGCGTTTTGTGTCTGTTTTGTACTTCGAGGTTGTCCGGGCATCCAAAGATAATTTGTGAGTTAACTCAATTATGTGTCCAAGGCCTTAAAATGAAATCTATGGAAGTTACCATTTGAACTTACACATTGAATCCCTATGATTTGCAGGGGCACGTGCGTGGCTCAATCAATTAAGCGTGGAACGCTTGATTTTGGCTCAGGTCATGATCTCATGGTTCCAGAGTTCAAGCCCCGCATCAGGCTTTCACTGAGCGTAGAATCTGCTTGGGATTCTCTCTCTCCCCCTCTTCCTGCCCCTCTCCTGCTCACATTCTCTCTCTGCCTCCGTCACTCCCTCTCTCTCTCAAAATAAAGACGTACACTTTTAAAAGAATCCTTATGATTCTAGCCTCACTAGAACACATATCTACTGGAAAACGCTGACATAAACTGCATTCTACAATAATGGGTCAGGAACGTCCCTGGACCTCATGAAATTTGTGTTGCTGAAAATAAAGGAAATCATCTGTCATTCCACAGGACAACCTCTTGCCTTCAGGCATGCACATCAAAATTTGCAATCTTTTGGAAAATATGAAAAAGATGCCCAGAATTTTTAAAGTCCCCAAAAGTTGCCAGATGAGATCATTTCCTGAACTGAAGGACTATGCCAAAAGCATTTTAAAGATAAGATTCTGAATAAGGGAGTTCTTGAGTCATTGGTTATGCTGTGGTTTTATAGCAGAAGAAGAGCTCAGGCAGGCCCAGATACAGTTACTAAAATAAGCCCAAGACTCACAGTTTTTCTCCCTTGATCTGTCTTTTGTGCTGTTGTCTCCCTTTGTGTGTGTGTGTGTGTGTGTGTGTGTGTGTGCGGGTGTGTGTGCGTACGTGGAGGGATTTCCTATGCTACATCCTTTTACCTCTCTTATTTTTAGGAGGTGATAATTTCTTAAAACAATTTTGAGGGGGGTATAGGATAGTGAGACAGTATTCAAATCCGGGAGACATTTTGTTTTTTCATGCATATTCATGCATGGGAGTTACTTCAGATTTTTCGTTTTTCCCAGCCAAGGGAAATGATGGTGGCAAGGTTATTTTCTAGGCAAAGCCTCTCTCTTTCTTCTGGCCCAAAGACAGAACGCTTCCTTCCAATTTAGCTTATCTGTGGAAAACTTTGTTCAGCCCTTTTCTTCTGATTTGACGAATTGAACAAGGCCTAGGAAAGGTCTTCCCTGGGCTCTACTCACCTCAGTTCCACTCTTGGGAAGGAGAGATTTCTCTTTGACATGCTGGTATGTTCCACGCCTTTAGAATTATTATTTGCTGGCTCTCTTCCTAAACTCTAGGACCACATATATGTATTCAAAAGTTCCTCCTCCTAGCCCTCTGTTCAGTTTCAACTACCTGGGGCACTCGACCCTCCAACTTTGTGGTTCGTGGTCTCAGTTTTCTCCATGTTTCACTGAATACACATTTGCATTTGTATTTCTTATTCCCCTGGATATGTTGAGAGCATTTCTCAAATAATGTTTTAAGCTTATTTACTTATTTACTTTGAGAGAGACAGACAGTGCCAGCCGGGGAGGAGCAGAGAGAGAGAGAGAGAGAGAGGGAGGCAGAGAATTTCAAGCGGGTTCCTTACTGCCAGTGCAGAGCCCAACGCGGGGCTTGATCCCGTGAACCGTGAGGTCACGACCTGAGCTGAAACCAAGGGCTGGACCCACTGAGCCACTCAGGCGCCCCGAGAGCATTTCTCAAAAGAAAAGGGGCAAGTGAATTTCGCCATCATTTTCAAAGGAGATGCACAAAGGATTGTTAAGAGTACACATAACTGGATGACTAATCCAGTTTGGGGATTTTCTTTAGACTATCATTCCATTTAACCTGTTAGAGTTTTAAAAAAGTTGATACAGCTAAAGCATTGACCAGAGTGGAGGAAATAATGTGGCTACTACAGAAATCTGGGATTCAGTTCATCTCAGTTTTCTCTTATAAGCAAACCTCGGTTGGTATAACCATTTACCAGGTTTAATAATATTGGTACTAGAAAAAGCAAACAGAGGCACTCATCGGCTGTGACTCCTCCATTACCTACATGGCCTCAAAATTATTTTCAGCATAATTTTAATATTCACTGAGTAGTTCTCAAATGAGCCTGAATTTTACTCCAAACTCATAAGGAATAAATTATATCCATTCCTTGAATTTGCATCCAGGTTTTTTCGAAGAGCTTCTGGTGCTGGAATTCATTTCCAGCATGGAGTAAAGTTCTATGATTCATTTAAAAAGAGAGAGAGAAATCATGAGAGTTGAAAAAAAAGTGTGAAAAATTAAATTCCATATAAAAATAGCTGCACTTTTAAAACATAACAAGGAAGAGAGATTAAAAATCAACATGTCTAGATATTTGCAGGGGTTTTCCCCCCCTTTGGCTTGAATTGTTCCACCAACAGTATTTAATCCAACATTAAGTAGCAGTCCTGGACAATCTTCTCTACCTCTTTTGGGATGGCTCAAGGATCCTCAGTAAAAATATTCCTGGCCAAGGGCACCTGGGTAGCTCAGTTGCTTGAGCGACCGACTCCTGCTCAGGTCGTGATCTCACGGTCCATGAGTTCGAGCCCTGCATTGGGCTCTGTGCTGACAGCTGAGAGCCAGGACCCTGCTTCAGGTTCTGTGTGTGTGTCTCTCTCTTTCTGTCCCTCCCAGCTTCCACTCTCTCTTTCTCTCTAAAATAAATAAACATTAAAAACAAAGGAACCACTGGCTAGAGTGTTGTTCTAGCCAATGTGGCTAGGTGTTGCTAAAATAAAATAAAATAAAATAAAATAAAATAAAATGGAAAGTAGGCTTGAAAATCCCCCAAGTGGCTACAACCATTTAAACCATGTAAACAAAATTAAATCTACCTTATTTCATGACCACAAGCCAAACTTAACTTAGGTTATTTCTTATAAGTGCCTCTGATAATCATAAAAGAAGCATCACCTTTCTAAAATGGTGTAACATAATAACTTTTAACCAACGCCCTGTTGTCTGGAGACCCCCATTGTAATAACCAATCATGTAAAGGTTAAACACCTTCCCCATTTCCACTTTATGAGCCATCCTGTGGTATCATGCCTCTGGGCTTCATATCATTTTGGATTTGTCTTTTTTTTTTTTTTTTTTTGCATGTCCCAGTGATGTGATTCTCACTTCCTCCCTGTCTCCTACCTTGGAGTGAACTAAAGCTCTCCTCTCTAGGACTTTATTCTTTGGAACCCAAATGTGCATTTGGGGCTCCCTGGGCATCTTCCAGAAGGGTGGATTTTTTTTTTAATTTTTACAAATTTTAATTTCAGTATGGTTAACCTACAGTGTCATGTTAGTTTCGATACACAATATGGTGATTCAACAACTCTATACATTATTTGGTATTCGATATGACAAGTGTTCTGTTTAATCCCCATCACCTACTTCACTCCCCCTCCCCACCTACTTCTTCTCTGATAGCCATCAGCTTGTTTTCTATAGTCAAGAGTCTGTTTCTTGGTTTGTCTCTTTTTTCCTTTGTTCATTGGTTTTGTTTCGTAAATTCTACACATGGGAGGTATCACATGGCAATTTTCTTTCTCTGGTTGACTTATTTCACTTACCGTTGTACTCTCTAACTCCCGGCATGCCATTGCAAATGGCAAGATTTCATTCTTCTTGATGGCTGAATACTATTCCATTGTGTATCTATACCCCTTCTTTTTTAAAATTGTTTTTAATGTTTATTTATTTCTGAGACAGAGCATGAGTGGCAGAGGGGAAGAGAGAGAGGAGGAGACACAGAATCCAAAGCAGGCTCCAGGCTCCGAGCTGGCAGCACAGAGCCCGACGCGGGGCTCGAACTCACGAACCGTGAGATCATGACCTGAGCCGAAGTCGGTCGCTCAACTGAGCCACCCAGGCGCCCCTTTATATACCTCTTCTTTATCCATTCATCAATCGATGGACACTCGGGCTGCTTCCATAATTTGGCTATGGTAAATAACCCTGCTCTAAACATAGGGGTACGTGTATCCCTTAGAATTAGTGTTTTTGTATTCTTTGGGTCAATACCCAGTAGTGCAATTGCGGGATCGTAGAGTAGTTCTATTTTCAAGTTTTTGAAGAACTTTCATACTGCTTTCCACACTGGCTGCATCAGTTTGCCTACCCACCAACAGTGCATGAGTGTTCCTTTGCCTCCACAGCCTCACCAGTACCTGCTACTTCTTGTGTTTTTGACCCAGGTGTGAGGTGACAGGTCACTGCGGTTTTCAGTTTGGGACTGAAAGACTTGCAGCTCATGAACTGTTCTTTTGTGCACAGTAAACTCTTATTTAATACTATCTTCCTCATCTGGTTTTAATTTTTACCACTTCCGGATTTTTGACACTTTGGATACTTTAAAGCCAGACTTACCAAAGGCCTGCCCCGAGAGGCAAGTAGCCAATGGGAAAAGCTAGCCTCAAGATTGGGAGCTTACATCTTACGAACACAAGAAAAATGTAAAAAAGGATCAAGAGGTACCATTTGAATATATCCCACCCAACAGCCCAAAAGGCTGAGGCAAAGGTACTAATGATTAGAAAATGGATCCCTGTTCGAGAACAATGGGTCTCTGGTCCGAGTCCCCATTTTTTCCCAGTAAGAACCAAAGAAGAGAAGTACAGAGAAAGAAAGTACCCAGTAGTGGTCTTTATTTCTGCCAAGAACGTAGAGCCACTTAAGTAAACCACTTGAGAATGATGTATGCAAAGATCATACACTAATAGGTAATCATTAACTTAGGCACTTATATGCAAGGATGTAAATACATGTGTGCATTTATACTCATTTATATCTCTCCCATCATCATCATGGGCCCTCGGAGGTTTCCAGGGTAACATAAACAAGGTAAGACTAGTCTGGCTAGCTAGCTTAAAGAGAAATATTTTATGGAGATGTATACATCGTACTGAGCTTTTCTCAGTCCCTTAAAATTCATTTCTTCTCCTCCATTATCACAATGGGACTCTTATCAAAAGATGCTTAAAAAGGTGCCTGGGTAGTTCAGTTGGTCAAGCATCTGACTCTTGATGTCAGCTCAGGTCACGATCTCCCAGGTTCATGAGTCAGAGCCCTACATGGGGCTCTGCCCCGATAGTGCAGGGACTGCATGGGCTTCTCTCTTTCTCTCTCTCTCTCTCTCTCTCTCTCTCTCTCTGCCTCTCCCCCACTCACTCACGTGCACTCTCTCTCTCTCCAAAATAAATAAAAAACATTTAAAAAAAAAAGATGTTTACAAAGGCAGGGGCACCTGAGTGGCTCAGTCAGTTAAGCATGGAGTTTGGCTCAGGTCATGATCTCACAGTTTGGGGGTTCGAGCCCCACATCAGTCTCTGCTGTCGGCGTGGAGCCTACCTCAGATCCTATCTCCCTCTCTGCCTGTTCCCAGCTCACACATGCTCTCTCTCTCTCTCTCTCTTTCTCTCTCTCTCCAAATTAAACATTAAGAAGAGGCAGTGTTTCTCTTTGGAGACCTCTCTGGAGTACTTTGGCATCTTTTGGTGAAATTTGTCACCTTCCAAATAAAACACAACATTCTTTCAGATAGGTTGGTGACTCGAGACATCTCAACTCCAGAAAAATCTTTTATAAGAGCATCCTGTGAAGAATTCTGGCACTAATGAATACTATCCCAATCGCAGAAGAGACCAGAAAGCCTTATGTCACAATGAAGCACACAAATATAGTGCGAAAATGACAATGTGATAAAATTCAAGGTGCTCATGAATCGAAAGAGCTTGCGCGGGTACACAGGGCATCCCTCCCCGCTGAGCTAAAAAGCAGGCTGGGACCAAGAAGCTGAGTGTGTCACAGCCACACTCGTGTTCCCGGAGCCGCCCTGGTAACTGCCTGTGAAAATACAATTTAGAAGATGCCATTTGACTGTCCTCAGAAAGACACCATTAGTTAATGAAACTGTAGCTCTTTAAGCACCTGTAGTAAGTAATGGGAATTTCAACGCTACTGATAAAAGGATATTATTTATAATGAGCCTCGCCACCAAATGAGTTCTGAATGTGGAAGGCTAACCATTACACTGGGACGCAGAACATTACCATATCGTCTGAAGCTGCACATACTGATTGCAAGAAGAACCACGATATGGAGAGAGCATCAGAGCTAATGAGCCCAGCCTGCAGGAATATTAGCTTCCGTATTCTTCTTGCTTTGTTGGGGCAGACAGAGCAGAAGGGAAACTAGTTCAGCAAGGGGGAATCTTTCTCCATATTAATATAAGATTCAAAGGAGTAATCCAATGGTTTCTTAATATTGCTAGAATGTTCTGCATTTTCCCTCTGGGAAATGTCAGCAGCCACCGCACCTCTTAGAGAAATCATTCAATGATGTAAGATGGCTGGAATCCGGGCTCCTTGGCCCTACTAACAGTATTAGAACATTCTTTTTCCTCCACCAGCAAAATCCAGCTTGAAGTTTGAGATCTTCGTGTACCTTCCACTGCCTTCAGTTCTTAGAGTAAACTACTCCCCCTTGAAGATCTAGCTCCAGGGTTGTAGCCAGCTCGGTTACACTCCAGCTGCCCGGATCCTTCGTGTTGCCAGAATACACATGGTAGTTCCATACAGTACTCTTTTGCTTCCTTGACCTCCTCTCCTCAGATGAACTTAACCCTCCACTCTAACTAAGCTGTGGCCACTCCTAAACCTCTTCATTGTCAGCCATTAACATCTTCCACAATCTCAAACTTAGCCCACTGTCTTTCCAGTTCGCTTAATTCAATCCCTGATAACAAACATCCCTCTGCCCCACAAGCACTCATGAACCCTTCATTGCTGATCATATCGCCTTTTTTCTGACCCTTACTTTCTCATGCTTTCAAATCCTTCCTATTGCTATGCAGACTCCATTTCACATCATCTCTGAACCTTTTTCTCCATTTTAGTATACTCATTTGGAAAACCAGTCACCCTAGCAAATTTCCACCTGTCTTATGCCCACAGCTATACAGGGTAGGAAACCTGAAATGTCTTCTTCCCCATTCTCACCCTCAGATGAGGACCTTGCTCCTTCACTAACAAAATGCAACCAATTTGAAGAAGGCTTTTGCAAGACCCGTGCCCACACGTGTCCACCAACCTCCGTGCTCATAAACCTGCCTCCCTTCCCGTGACTGTGGATGGGTTGGCTGTGCTCTTTCTTTAGCCCACCCCTTACCTGTACAAGAGCACAGTTCCTACCAAGCTCTTAGGAGCATCACTCCCCACACCCGCTCCCCTCACCCCTTGCAACATCAAACTTTCTTTTTCTATGGCTTGCAATCAGCATGCAAATATACTGGGGTTTTTTCTGCATAAAAAGATTATCTCTTGAACCTATTTAACTCTACTTACTCACTAATTTCCCTGCAATATTTTCTGACAAAGTGCCTCAAGTCTTTTATACTTACCCTCTCTGACTTGAGACCCTCTTACATCATCTCCATTCAGTCTTTTGTCCCCACCCCTCCTATGCTCTGCTCAGTTTCATCTCGGACCTCCACGTTGGTAAATCTTATGATCAATTCTCAGTCTTCATAATACAACACAGTAAGTGACTGTGTGCCCTGCTTTGCCCAGGACAATCAAATTTTTGCACCTGTTGTTCTCCTATAGGTATTAACGGTGTGATTATCCATGGTTAAAAGTATTCCAGTCTCTGAAAAGAGAAGAAAAGCAAGGAGTCCACCAGGGTTTTAAAAGAGGTGGATTTGTGAAGGCCTTCAGCTATGGTTGACAATACTTCCCAGGCTTGCTTTAAAACAATTCTATGAAACTTAATACTTTGCAGGATAGATGTTTTCATAAGTATTATTGCAGAAAGTACTATATTCCCAATGGTGACTGAGAAGCCATGCCATCTTGGGCAGTCATTTAATTAATATCTCTGGACCTTCATTGTTTCATTTTAAAAGTAATTTAATATCTATGTATAATCCACCAACTCTTTGGGCCTGACACTGCTCTAGATATAGCAGACACAGCACTGAATCACGTTTTTGCACTTACGGAGCTTGGATTCTAGCGGGGGAGAAAAAAAATAAGTCAGCGCACCAATATTATGAATAGTGGTGAAAAGTATAATAGAAATAAATCGTAGAAGTGGCTATATGATGAGGTAGACAAAAACAAAAGTTACAAATGGACCTGATAAATGTGACAGTCGGTGGGATAGATGGGCAAATGCATTTGAGCAGGTGGACAGCCAATGCAAAAGTCCAAAGGCAAAAGCTTTGAAGGGGGGCAGAGTTTACCACCCAAAATATGCCTCTTCAGCCTAAGGATTATCTTTCTTGAGCTGGTTATTAAAAACAAACAAACAAACAAACAAACAAGAAAACAAGAAAACCTAGCAGATACAAAAGAAGCTCTGAAAACTGATTAGAAGTTACTCTTGTGGGAGACATTTACATTTATAAAGGAACTCTTCATTTGTGAGGGTGTCCCCCTCTCTGTATCAGGAAGGTCCCCCTCTCTGTACCTTCTCACTAGAGAAGGCTTAAATTTGCATAACAACCTGACCCTTGGGTTCTGTGCTTCTGGTACCTCCATAACTGGTCTCCCCGCACCCCCAACATCTTCTGTCTTTAAGTGAGGATGCTATTTAAGGGGGTGGGTTGGGCCACTTTGAAGAATTGCTTGGTTTTTCTGGGAATCTCCCAGGTATAAGGAGGTATACGTGTTATTAGACTTCTCTTTGTTTTTCTCCTATTAGTCTGCCTTTTATTACCGAGAGTCTCGGCCAAGAACCTAGAGGGATAAAGGGAAAATTATTTTTCCTCCCCTACGTCATGTTCTGTAGTGTAGTCAGGACAGCAGAGAAGCCAAGTATGATTGGAGCTTAGTGAGAAACAGGGCAAGTGGAAGAAGAGGGAGACAGAAGAGAGAGTCAAGCACCAGTGGGGTCCTCAGGGCAAGGGAAGGCTTTGGGATTGAACCCTTCAGATGGTGTATAACAGGGGATTATTCAGGCAATAATTAAACACAGGGGTAGGGAATAACTATTTGGCACATTCTTGCTTTAATCCAGGTTAGACGTAATGGTGGCTTGAAGGACAATGATAAGGCAGAATTGGTCCTAAGTGGTATGACCCTGAATGTATTTACTACCAAGTTTGATGTAGCCTCTGTTGACCAAGAAGTAACTCAGTGAAAATTTAAGCAACCAATCATTTACGTGAGCAGTTAGAATTGCAACTAGAAACCCAACTCATGTTTCCAGGAAGACAAAGATGGGGCAGGATTATAAAAAGGAAATGTTATCGGGGTAGTTCTCAGTCAGGTCTGTTATTTAGAACTGGGCTTGAAACAAGGTAAACTGTGATTGGCTGGGTTAATAAGCAAATCATGGCTCAAAACCCATCCAATCACGATGAATCATTTCTAAGTGAAGAATGTAAACCATGCGGATGTCATGGCGAGGAGGGTTTACGTCCAGATTCCAATGGGCCTTGCAGCCGGCAGAAAGTTCATGGTTCCACTGAAGAGGATGTGCATATATTTCTTCTCCTATTTTAACCTATTTTAAAGGAGATTCTCTGAGCGGGGCTTCCTTGCTCCATTTTTGAAATCTTTGTTTAGTTATGAGAGAATATGAGAAGACAAATTTTTTAGTCTGAGTAGCTGTTCAATGTACTGAAATGGAGACTTTTGAGGAAAGAGAAGGTTGCAGACTAGGGTTTGGGAAAACTTATATATAGATAGATAGATAGATAGATAGATATATGTGTCTATATATATATATTTGTATACATATTTGTATATATAGGTGTGTCTATATATGTATATATATATATATTAATTGGAGCCCAAATTTGATTCCCTTAAATATTTATTCATTGGTCATTATTTAGTCTAACGAAATCATGCAAAAAGTTCACCAAAGAGCCTGTAGAACACACAGAGAAGAGGAAGAATTGCTACCTTTAATTGTCTGAATTACAAACAAATTACTGTTGTTGTCTTTAAAAACATTCCTTCCAATATAAAGAACGGGGAACACACAAGACGTTCTGCACTGTGACATCGCTAAAATGCCTGCCAAAATGTGTCATGAAATATGACCCAGAAAATTGGTTCAAATTGACTTGCAAAAGGACACGGTAGCATGGACTAGAAACCAGCTAAATCATGAGAAAGATCAATGATCATTACAACTGTGGCCTCTCTTTGCTCCAGGTCCCTGTGTGTAGTTAACCTTCTTATTAGAGATGTTTTCATCGTTGCCATCTGCAAATGTAGTGGGTTAGGAAGGGCCAGATCGACGCTGGTGTTCAGATGACTTACACGTTAAATGAAAGTTGACCTCAAGTTATCCGACAGTCTTCTCATCAAGTTGTGCACTTTATGTCCCTTCCCTTAGAGAAAGAACTGTGGCTGCTTTGATCCATAGAACACAGAAGTGACCTTATGACAATGTCTTGTCCCTGGACTAAAATCTTCTACTTTTTTTTTCCTTAAGTTTTATTTATTTATTTGGAGAGAGAGAGAGAGAAAGAGAGCACACCTGTGTGTGAGCAGGAGCAGGGGAGGGGCAGAGAAAGGGAGACAGACAATCCCAAACAGGTTCACGTTGTCAGCGCAGAGCCCAACGCGGGGCTTGATCTCACAAACTGTGAGATCATGACCTGAGCCTAAACCAAGAGTCAGACGCTTAACTGACTGAGCCACCCAGGGGCCCCTAAAATCTTCCACTTATATCTCCCTTTTGTTTGCTCCCTCTGGGATCTCAGCCATTCGACTGTGAGAAATCCAAAATTCACAAAGAAGGCATGTATAGGTTTTCCAGGTGATAGACTAGCTTCCTACCAGCTGTCATCAAGGACCAACTGTCAGCTTGTGGACAAACCATCCAGCCCAATGGAGTCTTCACATGATTCCAGCTCCCGCCACTATTGGAAGACAACTGCAGGAGACCCCAAGCAAGAATACCCGCAGCTGATTCCTGCAACCCATAGAACTATAAGAGATCATGATAAATTTGGGGAGTAAGGGTGGTTGTTACACAGCAACCGAGTGGTTAACTCCACTACCTTTAAATAATGACAGATGGAGAATTTAAATCATAAAGCTACAATCCCTCTGTAAAAGATGTTCATGGGGCGTCTCAGTGGCTTACTAGGTTAAGCATCTGACTCGGGCTCAGGTCATGATCTTACCACTCATGAGTTCGAGCCTCCCATCGGGCTGTCTGCTGTCAGCACAGAGCCTGCTTCATATCCTCTATCTCCTTCTCTCTGTGCCCCGCCCCTACTTGCTCTCTCTCTCTCTCTTAAAAATAAAATAAACACTAAAAAAGAGATATTCTCATTGATTTATATTGGAAAGCATTTGAAGAGGCATGCACTGGATACTGAGATACGATCTACAAGTAAACGTAATCCCTACCCCTCAAAAAAATCTATCAGAAATTTATTTTTTTAAAAATTTCCCTTTGCATTGACAACACAAGAAACAACAGGCATTGGCAAGGATACAAAGAAAGGGGAACCCTCTTTTACTGTTGGTGGGAATGCAAACTGGTACAGACACTCTGGAGAACAGTATAGAGGTTCCTCAAAAAAAAAGCTAAAAATAGAATTTCTGTATGACCCAACAATTGCACTATTAGGTATTTACCCAAAGGATACAAAAATACAGATTTGAAGCAGTACATGTATCCCAGTGTTTACAGCGTCTTAACAATAGCCAAACTATGGAGAGAGCCCAAATGTCCATCAACTGCTAAATGGGTAAAGAAGATGTGGAATATATACCCAGTGGAATATTACTCACCACCCACCAAAAAGAATGAAATCTTGCCATTTGCGATGACGTGGATAGAGCTAGAATATATTATAAGTGAAATAAGTCAGTAAGAGAAAGAAATATATGATTTTACTCATATGTGGGATTTAAAAAACAACGAACATATGGGAAGAGGGAAAGAGAAGAGAGGGAAACAAGAGACTCTTAATGATACAGAACAAACTGAGGGTTGACAGAGGGAGGGGGATGGGAGATGGGCTAGGTGGGTGCTGGGTACTAAGAAGGGCACTTGTTGGGATGAACACTGGGTGTTCTATGTAAGTGATGAATCGCTGAATTCTACTCTTGAAGCCCATATTGCAGTGTATATTAACTAACTAAAATTTAAATTTAAAAAAAGTGGTCAAAAAAATTTTCCCTTTGAAGCCAGTGGAAGGGTAAACAAGTTTTGCTGTATCCACTTTACTATATAGTCTTAATTACAATAAATATTTGGTTGGGGTGCCTGGGTCGCCTAGTTGTTTATGCATCCAACTTTTGAGATAGGCTCCGGTCTTGATCTCATGGTCATGAGATCGAGCCCTGCACTGGGCTCCATGCTGGGTGTAGAACCTGATTGGGATTCTCTCTCCCTCTCTCCGCCCCTCCCCCACTCACAGGCACACATTCTTTCTCTCTTTCTCTCTCTTTCTCTCTCTCTCACAGTAAATAAACAAACATTTTTTTAAAAAGATAAATACTTGGTTATATTTTAATAATATCTGAGAAGGCCAATAGAACTTGTTTTAATTCGGTTACTTATGAGGTTTAGATGATAGTCTTATACAGATCTCAGATTATAGTTTTAACAGCCATACCGGGGGGTAAGCTAGATTTGAAGTTAAAGTATTCTAAAACTAACCAAAATTTCCTCTGTTGGGGGAAAAAAACGAAGTGTTGGCCATTTTAAAGAGTAAGTGATATATGTGAAATAATAGCCAACAGCGGAATGGATAGTCTTTTTAGCCCTTAGTAGGCACTCAACAAATACCTGTTAATCGACTGATTGATGGCCTGGTCTATATCTGGAGCTTCCGTGTCATGAAGACAGAGAACTTTGTGCATCTCTGGTTGTCTCCTGCACGCAAGGAAATGCTCCAGGCCACAAGGCAAACACATTGATATAAATCAACACTTAGAGGACTCTCTTAAGTCTTTCCTTCATCAATCTTTATCTAGCTCTCTGACAGTTTATGTCATAGTATTAAACGTCCCAGTACAATCTAGGTCTGGATTTTAGACACAGTAATTGATTTAAGACTGTCTCCAATTCCTTCAAGAGAGAGGAGGAAGAAAGAGAATTGAGTTAACGTGTTACACTTTTTTTCAATACCCATAGCAAGCACACAGAGAAATTAAAATGCTGACGTGTAAGCACCTCATACTGCTTTAAGAACCAATTTAGATTTTTCTCTTTGCAAAATCCTTTGAATAAATAAGATAACTGGCAAGAGCATCCAGACACTTCCAGGAGTGTGAACTCTGAAACTGCCACCTTTAAAAAAAACAAAAACAAAAACAAAATAAGAAACCTTCTCTTTCCGCTCTAGAACTGTGATCAGCTCGTACATTGCATCACTGACTCCAACTGGGACTTGGGCCAACATTGCAAATTGCCACCTTATCAAGACTCCTTACCCTCTTTCTGTGTTGTGTATGCCTTTTTGCCTAAAAAAAAAGGATGGATTTGAAAGAAGAGAGAGCAGGTTTGCACAGCAAGTCTGGTGAGAAAAATGAGAAAGGGTGTGATGTAAGAAGGTCAGAAATAGATACCTTCTTGTGGCTCCCGGCCTTTTGGGATGCGAGGGAGGTATTCTTAGTGTTTCCATCAGAGTAAAGAGGACTTAAATAAAATTTAAATGAAAGGGAGGGAGAATTTCTCTTGTTCAGGTTTCCTATATCCCCAAATATTTAACCTGAGGGAAAAGAAAAGATTCTCGCCCACTTTCCGTAAATACACTATTATCCCAGTTGGTTTTTGAACCCCTACCTGTACTGAACCTCGCACGTGCGTGTGTGTGTGTAGTGCATCTGTGTGTAGGTGCAAAGGTATGCTTTACGACACCTCAATCCTGACGTTTCCAAGTACACGGCAAGGTTGCAGGAGAGTACCTAATTGGGAGACTTTGTTCCCATTTTATCTATTAGATGGTGAACATGACTGTTTTGAAACTCTGCTGGAGGCCGTATCACAGGGATTATCAGCCTAAGAGAGACAAAAATGAAATATGATATAAAGGTCTACTGAATTTCAAGGTTAAAGAAATGTTTCTTAAGATACCCAGACATAAAAAGTAAAACACCAGTTGCAGGCCCCCAAATGTCACTGGCGGATTTTATCAAACATTTAAGTCATCTGTCTCATACAAACTCTTCTAGAGAAAAAAGGCAAATACTGACCAGTTTGTTTAACGAGACCAGCCTAACCTTGGAATAAAAATGTAATAAATGCATTATAGGAAAGGAAAATTAAGGTTTAATTATATTAAACCTTAAATTTCATCTAGAGATACATAAAATGGTACCACAACTGATTTTGGAAATAACGGTATTGAGAGAAAAAAATGGATGGAAAGACGTATTGTGCTCATATGTTCTATTTCAATATTTTTAAGATGAATATTCTCCCCTTCCCAATATCATTTGTATGTTCCTTGCAACTATAATTGACATACCAGCTACGGTTGGTTTTTTTTTTGGTTTTTTTTTGGTTTGTTTTTGGGTTTTGGTTTTTTGGGGGTTTTTTGCAAGGAGAGTGACTGGCTTATTTACATAGAGACAAAAATAGACCAAAAAGCAAGAGGATCTTGAACAAGAAAACATGTATGAAGCAGAATTCAAAGATGAGGAACAGATCCCTTCACTAAGGCTGAAAATTGGGTTTGGGGTTAATTTTATACCACTGCCTCCCACATAATTCCATATCTAAACTATAGACTTAGATGAGTTAGTGAGCACCTTTGTATTTGTAATAAATTGTAAAATCTAACAGTATATTTTTTATAATTTTTAATTTTTATGATTTTCCATAACGCCAGAGACATTTGTCTTACGACCTCTGTATTTCCAAGCTGCAGTAAATTCTCAATAAATATTTGAGACATCAATGTGTAAATGAGTAACAGAAGAAACAAGTAAGGATAAAATCAAGAAATTCGATGATCCCCATGCCAGTTTCTTACTGTGTAGTAATGGGAAAATCAATCTTCCTAGTAGACTACGAAGTGAACAACATTTAAAAATAATTCAGCAATAAAGACTAGGTGCATGAAGTTACGTAAGTAAAACGTAAGCTGCGAGAGAATAGAAATGAAGCAAGAGAAATGTTAAGAAGAGACGAACTGTAGACTTAACACAAATGTAAAGAAACCTAGATTTATCCAGAATGTAAACCACACGGCTATGCAGGAACCTGGAGTTTGGCCAATGTGTAAAGTATTTGATTGATTGACTCTTCCTTGTGTTACAAACTCATGGATCCAGGAGTCAAATATTCTACTATGAAGTGGCTAAGTGAGTGCAGCAGGCCTTGATTTGGTTTGTTTCACATGTGCAAGTAGATGTATATATCTTAAATTAAAATCTTCCCTGTCCTTAAGACACTTCTTTCTGACGTGTTATTGTGGTTTTTTTTTTTAAACTCAATCTACTTGGATCAAAAGACCAAAATAACAGGCCTAATTTTATCTACCAGACTTGATAAGGTACAGTCTTTTTGGTTTATTTCTTATTGATTTTTGGATTATGGCTCCATTTGAGATTAGAGTGAATCACAAACTCTAAAAATATAGAAAAATTTCAGCATTGACCTTCAAAAAGTAAATAAAAGAAAGAAGTAATAAAATAGGAAAGGAAGGAAGGAAGGAAGGAAGGAAGGAAGGGAGAAAAATAGTTATTTTCCTCTTGGTACATAATGGGCTACGTCAGTACCCACAGGTAAAGAGCTTGGAAGTTGTCACTCTTGTCCTCATATCTTTCTTGGGCCCATTAGAAAACTAAAGTCAAAAGTTAAATTGTCACCCCCAAATGTGGAAAGACAGGTACACCCAGAGAGATACAGCACCGAGACCTGTTTAACTAGAGGTGAAGCTACTCAAGTCACAAACTGATTAAGAGCTCTTCAGGGGCGCCTGGGTGGCTCAGGCGGTTGAGCGTCTGACTTCCGCTCAGGTCACGATCTCAAGGCATTACTGAGGCATAGTAAATAACCAATATTCAGGGCGCCTGGGTGACTCAGTCGGTTGAGCATCCACCCCACTTCGGCTCCGGTCGTGATACCACAGTTCATGAGTTCGAGCCCCGCGTCGGGCTCTGTGCTGATGGCTCGGAGCCTGGAGCCTGCTTCGGATTCTGTGTCTCCCTCTCTCTCTGCACCTCCCCCGTTCATGCTCTGTCTCTGTCTCAAAAATAAATAAAACGTTAAAAAAATTTTTTTTTTAAAAAGAGCTCTTCAATGGTAAATTTTTTTAAGTTTATTTATTTATTTATTTAGAGAGCACAAGTGGAAGGGGAACAGAGAGAGAGAGAGAGAGAGAGAGAGAGAGAGAGAGAGAGAATCCCAAGCAGGCTCCACACTGTCAGCACAGAGCCTGATGTGGGGCTCAAACTCACAAACCATGAGATCATGACCTGAGCCGAAATCAAGAGTCAGACACTTAACTGACTGAGCCACCCAGGCCCCACAATGGTAATTCTGATGAACTGATGAAGGCTGCGTGTGGAACAGAGTGAGAGAGAGAAACTCCTGGGGAGGGAGTGTTGGGAGGCCCTCCAACAACTGGGGGCTTTCCCTTCATGAATTCTAGGTCCTCTGGAAGAAGAAAGAAAAATTCTCTACGGCCCTGGCAGTGATGAAAAATAATCATTGTGAGACACATCCACAATAAAGGCTTACTCTCCCAGAAAGTAAGAGTGTAAGTTTGAAACTCTATCCAGATGGGTGAAAGGAATTCTTCTCCACTCCCAGCCCCTCCAGCTGCCAGGATAGAATGCATACTGCTTTTTCCCTGACTTCCCTCACTGATAGATAGATGATAGACATATAGAAGATAGATGATAAATAGATAGATAGATGGAAGATAGATAGATAGATAGAGATGTAATAGATATAATTTTTTTTATTTTTTTTTTCAACGTTTATTTATTTTTGGGACAGAGAGAGACAGAGCATGAACGGGGGAGGGGCAGAGAGAGAGGGAGACACAGAATCGGAAACAGGCTCCAGGCTTTGAGCCATCAGCCCAGAGTCCAACGTGGGGCTCGAACTCACGGACCACGAGATCATGACCTGGCTGAAGTCGGACGCTTAACCGACTGCGCCACCCAGGCGCCCCGTAATAGATATAATTTTAATGGTTAAAGTTTACAAAACTTATGTCTGAGACTTATTGAGAGATGCTAGATTTAAGTCCATATTTTATAATATCATGATGTTTCTTTTCTTATAGCACTAAAAAGTCAGAAGCTCTCTTTTGAATTTAGGACAACTTGGATAACCGATTGAAGGTAACAATAAAAACAAATTGTCTCTCCTTGGTCAACTGAATTATTTGCTTGAATGGTTCAAACAAATGTATACTTCTCTCTGATGGAGTAATTTGAAGAACCTGTACTGTTCCTGGAAAATGGTATGCATACATTAAAATATTGAGCCAACAAAAGGTACAAAGATAAGAAACCATCACACAAAATTCCATCACACGGACATATTTGCTCTCCAGTTTTGGTGAACATCATTGTAGACATTATAATTTGCATACAGAAAAAAGGGGATATATAGATACATTGTTCAAAATGGAATCATATACATGAATTTCTGCAAATGTTCATTAAACTTCACCAGAAATTATTTGAAGAATATATCGGTTTTCCTAGAAATTGATCAAAGATGATATAAACCAAATATGACAGATTAAATATTTTTAACTCTACTGTGTCTTGAAAGATCACTAAAACTACACTATGTAGACAAAATGGTCATAAACTTTCAGGCAGAAAGAAAACAAGAATAAAAACAATAGCGAATGAGAGGTAATTTTAAGAATCAATAAAGTAATACTTCAAATTCACAGGAACTGATTTAGATCTTAGAATTGCATACCTCACCAAACTATCAATATGTCAAAAGCCTCACATTTTTCCTTTCATGCACCCATTACCTAGGACTTAACGGAAGATTACTCTACCAAAATGAAAGAATCAAGACACAGGAGTTTATGTAACTTAGAAATATGGTTTTCAGAATCTAAGACTGGAGAGGGGGTTTCTGAAATTTCTGTAAGAGAACATCCCACAAGGTGAGTTGTAGAGCAAATACCGAAAGCAAGTGGATCACATGGGATTGATCAATGATAAATACGCAGGGGAGTTTGGGAAGGTGGGGATGTGTCAGAACATTACCACCTGGTTCAGCTGTAAATGATATTAATAATAGAAAATAATTTGTACAATGATTTAATAAAAAACTAAGACAATATCCGGGCACCTGGGTGGCTCAGTCGGCTAAGCATTCAACTTCGGCTCAGGTTGTGATCCCGCACCTCATGACTCCAACCCCACGTCGGGCTCTGTGCTGACAGCTCGGAGCCTGGTTCAGATTCTATGTCTCCCTCTCTCTCTCTGCCCCTCTCCTGCTCATGTTCTGTCTCTCTTTCTCTCTCAAAAATAAACATTAAAAAAATTTTTTTAATTAAAAACAAAAACAAAACTAAGGCAATATCTACATTTTGGCATACTACTGAGAATTTGAAAGGAAAAAATTTTATGTGTGGAAAACAACCCATAAAGCTAAATTCTATTTTTTTTATATTAGGATGAAGAAAATATGTGAAACAAACAAACAAACAAAAAAAAAGATTATGCTTTGTGGAACTATAGAAGTTAAAAATGGATGGGAAAACAGTTAAAAGTGGTGACTTCCAGAGTCCAGAAAGGTGTGAATCTGACCTGGATAGGGAAATGCTATTTTTTTTTATTATATGTACCTTTCAGAACAAATTTTACATATTCTGCACATGCATTTTTGCATAAAAATAAAATCTAGATTTCAAAAACTAGGGGATTGCCAAAATTCAAATGCATGTTTTTCCTAATTGTACCTTTTAATTTCGATGATAATACTTTAAGCAAAATCTGGAATTTAGGGTCAGTCTCTTTTTCTTGTTTTGTTTTGTTTTAAAGCTGAAAGATTTCTTGATTCCCCTAATAATAATAACAACAAGGAATTAAACACTCTTAAACTGCCCTCTGCTATCCTTTTCTCCTTTTTGGCTAGGGATATTATTACTTTAAAAGCCTCACGATATATATATATATATATATATATATATATATATATATATATATATAAAATTTACATTTGTTATCTGCTCGCATTCACAGAATAAGTTAGCTTTGCTTTAATATTTAAATGGATTACTTCACCCTGCTCTTTCTTTTACCATGACTTTGACATTTTTGAATTCGTTATGTTTATTCATCTTTCAATTGTATCGACCTCGTTTTACAGGTTTTTTTTGCATTGTTATTATTCAAGAAAGGCTCACCAACAGCATGTTCCCTAAACCTTTGTATCTGACCTTGTCAGATGTCGTTGCTGTGATGGAAGCATGACTTGGTTGGTTACAAATTCCTGTGTCCCGCTTTGTGTTTTGATGCTAGTTAGTGTTGGGAAATCGTGTTCTTCTTTGATGTGCGGATGTAGATCTTTATCATGAAAGTGCTGTCTTTTTAATTTTGATGTTTCCATTTCTTTGATTTTTATTTCCAGGAATAATGTCATGTATGCTGGTTTTTCTTCTTGGTCTCTCTCCTTATCATTCTTGTCTGTTCATTCTCTCTCCCCCCACCCGCTCTCTCTCCCTCTTTATTTCTTACTTTGGGTGACTTCAAATTTTCTAACAGATACCTGGCCACCGTGACAGTCTGGTTTCCCGGTTACCTTTCTTCTCATGTGGATTTCATCTTGCTGGTGGCTTTACTTTTCCCTTCCACCGCTTTCCTGATCTTGTTGAGTTCATTTCAAGTACCTCTGGTTGTCTTGTTATCTTATTTTAATTCATCAACATCTCCCATTTTATCTCCATTTCAGAGAAAACGTGCTTTCATTATTTTTTCTGGCACCCTCGAAAACTATTTCAACTCTTGTCTCTCCCGGAGTAAGAATTCTCCCAGCGTACGCTTTCCTTTTTGTTTTTGTTCATCTTCTTTTCCTCCTTCTGACTCTTTAGATGTCAATGTCTACGCCTCAGTCTTAACGCTGACACCTTATTGATAATTATACATATTGAATCGGATGTTTAGCTACATGCTGGAAAAGATTGAGGAGTATGAACTAGGATGGTCTGAAGCCTAGAGTTTGTGGCTCGACACCCATCAGGTCTTCTGTACCCTGTTCTGAAGGCACATTTCCTCTGAGGCTTTGCTGCCTGGATGGTTTGTGAGGATCGTGAGGAATCCCAACGAGTTACAGAAGCTTGTGTTGTGATGTGGCGATTTTCTTTGTCCCCTGCATCCTTCACCTGGAAGCATTTCAGTCAGTGTCCCATAGCAGGAGGCTGAAGTATAAATAACAAGATGATGTGCCTTCGGTTTCTTTTTCCTTCTCTCCCAATTACCTGCCATTCTCTACTCTTGCCTTCATCCTGTCCTTGGTGGCCAGTAGGATTAAATCACAGACTCAGAGAATAAAGAAAAGTGATAGCACAGGGAATTTTCAACTGGAAACTGTAGAGACAGAGAAGTCAGAAAACTTCAAATTTGGAGCAGAGACGGGGACGTTTGCTTCCTGAGAATGATGTTCTGCTTGATTTATATTGATTTCACAATATATCATAAAGCTAGGACGGGACTCAGCAACCGCACTGAAGACCATAGCTATCGGCTGAGGAAGCGAAATTCTTAAGAATGTTCACACCAGATACTAGCGTGAAATGTGTGGAACCAGTGAGAATGTATCTTCCTGGCTGCATATGGATACTGGCTACCACAGTGACGTTATGCTTGGAGTTATTTTAGCCCTTATGCTTGTTTCTGGGGTACTCAGCCCATAGACTAGAAAATCCTCAGCTCCTAGATATTGGTGGCTCTGAGGGTTCTGAAGGTAGATGAGCTTAAGGGCGCTTGTCTTCCATTTCAGTTCGTTAAATCAGGTGTCCGGATGTCACTGCAAGGCGATTGCCAGCTTAAGGGTACTCGCACTGAACAGTATAAACCTGAAAGCGACAGTTCTCGACATGGAGGGTTTTTGCTCGTCGCTCTGAAATGAGGCTTTGCTACTTTAAACTTTGTTCCTATTAATTGCATTTAAAATTGTCTTAATGTTGGTTTTTGTTCTGTTTTGTACTGTTTTGAGAGACAGAGGCAGAGACAGAGCACAAGCGGGGTAGGGTCAGAGAGAGAGGGAGAGGCAGAATCCGAAGCAGGCTCCAGGCTCCGAGCTGTCCGCACAGAGCCCGACGCGGGGCTCCAACCCTGAGCCGAAGTCGGACACTTAACCCGCTGAGCCACCCAGGTGCCCCTAATTGTATTTTATAATTAACTTGGGGGTAAACATTGGAAAAAAAAAACCCGATGGGCAAAAACAACAGAAAAACAAATGGATATGTCCAGCCCAATCCCAGTATCATGCATAAATACATTCGTTTGGTACATATATTCTTTCATAGTTTATATGAATACGCACATGAGAAAATGCAATTTTACTTTTATTTTCTTTTTCCATAGAACTATACAGAGAAAAATAGATGTTTTTTCTGTACCATCATATGGCTTTGCGTAAACATATAATGAACTAGTAGCAGTTTTGATGTTTTAAATCATGGTTTAAACCATGAAACAATTAATTGTTTTATTTATTTATGTATGTATGTATGTATTTATTTATTTATTTATTTATTTTCTTACTTACTTATTTATTATTTTTAAGTAGGTTTCATGCCCAGCCCAGAGCCCAGCGTGGGGCTTGAGCTCACAACCAGGAGATCAAGACCTCAGCTGAGATCGTGATCAGACCCGTGACCAACTGAGCCAGCCAGGCGCCCCACAATTAATTGTCTTAAAGCTCCTTCTATGTTTGATTACATTCTTCAACATGTTTCTCTTATCCAGTATTTACTTTTACTTTAAGGAATCCCCCCTTGTTATTTTATACTGTCTTTCTCCGACTGCTTTGATTCATCGTTTAATGAAGTGAGCACACAAGAGGAATTTTCAGATTAAAGGGAATATGAATTTTTAAGGCTTCTATTACATTTCGTCCAATTGCCTTCTACTAAATTTGCACGGACCCATAACTGTAATTTATGTCAGGCTGTGCATCGCGCGAACCGTCTCCGGCACTGGTGGTTAATCAATAGTTGTATCTTAAAAAAAAAAAGTTGGGGGCGCCTGGGTGGCTCAGTCGGTTAAGCGGCCGACTTCGGCTCAGGGCATGATCTCGCGGTCTATGAGTTTGAGCCCCGCGTCGGGCTCTGTGCTGACAGCTCAGAGCCTGGAGCCTGTTTCCGATTCTGTGTCTCCCTCTCTCTGACCCTCCCCTGTTCGTGATCTCTCTCTCTCTCTGTCTCAAAAATAAATAAATGTTAAAAAAAAAAAAAAAAGTTGTACCTTAGCCAAAACTCAAAACTGAACATGAAGTAGTTTTGTTCTCCAAAGTCTTACTTTTTAAATTATTGTAAATGAGAAAATATCATTCGGTTTAACAGAGATTTACAACTATTTTTGGTTAAACGCTCCTGCAAATCTTTTTTACCATTTTCCAGTAGAGTCCTGTTTTTTCAAGTAAATGTATATATCTTATATGTGTGTATATTATATATGGATCATATGATCTCTCTCCGAAATTGGCCCTCCTTTGTTAAAAATACCTTTCCTTTTGTCACTTGCTTTTTAATTTTGTTCATAGCTTTTTATATTAAGAGAAATATGGTAGTTTTTAGGTAATAAAATCCATCAGTATTTTATATTACAGCTTCAGAGCCTACTGTCATAATATGAAATACCTTCAGCAACCCAAAATTATATCCCTGCGTTCATATTTTTATAAATGTATTTTATTGCAATTGGATATTAATACATCTGTATTTAATTTGATGTTAGATAGAATTCTAACATACCTCCTCACTTGTCCAAACACAATTTATTGAATTAATTATTTTAACCATTGCTTGAAATTCCAATTGTATAACATAATAAGTTGTTACAATAAGTTCTTGGATCTGTTTCTCAATTGCATAGTCACTTTCACTGCTCTGTTTATCTTTTTCTGTACCGAATTCTGCCCTCAGTCTTCTTTTTTTTTTTTTGTATTCACAAAGTTATCAATTTCCTCTGTCATTATTTTTTTTTCCTAAAGATGAACTACAGAATAATTTTTCAAGCTGCTAATGTGTTCCCAATAGAATTTTTAGTAGAATGAATCTGGATAGAATTAACATCTAGGACGCTTGGGTGGCTCAGTCGGTTGAGCATCCAACTCATGGTTTCAGCTCAGGTCATGATCTCAGGGTTGTGGGATTGATCCCCCTGTTGGACTCTGACTATGAGCAGGGAGCCTGCTTAAGATTCTCTCTCTCTCTCTCTCTCTCTCTCTCATTCCCACTCTGCCATGCTCCCCAGCTCACTCTCTCTCTCTAAAATAAAAAAGCAATTAATTAAAGAAATCTAAGCTGTATGGAATCTCTGCATCCAAGGACATGACAAGCATGTATTTTTATGAAAAAATTTCCATTGATCAAATAATGAGCTGCTGTTTACAAAAAGGTCCTGTAAAATTATTGTTATGCTAAGCATTTTATTTTTTTATTTCCATAATGACTGGGACCTTTCCCCAACCCATCCACATCTAATATTCTTACAAGCTCTTCATGTTTGTAGGTCATTTTTTAAACTGTGCTCTTGTTGAATTATTTTATTCATTCAAAGACTTTTGCAGTTTATTATCTTTACCTTTTAATGAAACACTACTCCTCGTAACTATTATTTATCGTGCATATATTATGTTCCAGGCTCTACACTAAATACTTGGCTCCCGTTTAATAAAATCACATGACAATTTAAATGATTTATAACATAATCTTGTCTGATTGCAATGTTCCAGCCAATAAGACCTAGATCAATGTCAAGTTACAGTTCTAGTGTTTTATTTTTATTTCTGACTTTATTGGAAATGCATCAATGATTTTACTTCTAAGTTAAATATCAACTATTTGTTTGAGATAGAATGCACAAGTAATATGCTATTTCTGTTATAATAAAAATTGTAATTATAAGATACATATATTAAATACCATCAAATGCATTTTTAATATCTATCATAAAGATTGTGTTTTTCATTTCAATATATCAATATATTGCTGCCTTATTAATATATCAGTAAATGAGATTAGAACATAGCCTAAAAATACTATGATAATCTTTGCTTCTTAAAATTGGTACAGTATTTTAATAAGTCATATTAATTCCTTGGTTAAAGAATTCTCGGTTTTTAAAAATTTTCCTTCAATAAATGTATACAAGGTTGTCGTATACATCAGAAGACGATTGGAAAGTTTACATTAGAAAAAAAAACCCAAAATTATTATTGTAATGGGATTTATCACCAACAAATTTTTCTTTCATCAAAATTAATTGGAAAGCATTATATCATTTTGTTTCAGAGCATATAAATAGCAAAGAAATTATTTGATACAATTCACTGATAATGCTATAGGGATAGGATCATTTAGGGAGTTAATATTAGACATTTTGGACAACATTTTATTTCATTTATTTATTTTGAGAGAGAGTGAGAGAACGCAGGCAGGGGAGAGGCAGAGAGGGAGAGGGAGGATCCCAAGCAGGCTCTGCCTACCAGCATGGAGCCTCATGTGGGGCTCCAAGTTGGGGAGGGGGCTCTATCTCTGGAACCAGCAGACCATGATCTGAACAGAAATCAGGAGTCAGATGCTCAACTAACTGAGCCACCCAGGTGCCCCTGGGGCACCATTTTTAATGCATTTAATTGTTATTGCTCTGTTTAGGTACATACGTTTGTTCGATTTAGTGAAATTTGGTCATTTAGAGTTTCATATGTGTTTAGTATTCATTCACACCTACAGTTATATCACCTTTCTAATCGGTAGTATAGTTTACTTTATTGCTTCTGATTTTACTTCGTAACTCTTCACTCAAAGCTTATCTCCTCTATTAGTTTTTAAGAAGAAACGCTGTTTTATTACCTGTTTTACTATTCTACGTCGAAATGACTATTTTATCTTTATTCATTCTCTTTTACTTGTGTCTCTTGGAATTATTATATTATTCTTGCTGATTGGGGTAAATACTTGATCGTGATGTATGCATTTCTCTTGAATAACAAAATCGTGGAAAGCTATGATTTTTTTTTTTTTTTAGGAAAGAATAATAGTCGCTAAAGCACCTGCTTTGATGTACAGTGTCATGATTAACTTCTTCTATTCAAATAACCTGTATTGAAGTTGCCTTTTCAATTTTACCTTAATTTCTTAGGAGTTTGTGAATTTGTGGGTATGGTGGGGGGGGGCGGATATTTCACGATAGCCTAGTTAACGCTACAGTGAGAAGGAAGTGCTGGTCCTTCAGTCTTTTCAAATGACAAAGCCTGGCTTTTTACTCCCTCACATCGCAGTCCAATTCAGGGTGGGCGGCCCAGACATCCAACCTGCTACCGTCCTGCGAATCTATTATCATAGAGTCCTTCCTTCCCAGCCTCCAAGGGGTAGAAATGGAGACTGCGGTCCATTCCCCAAATATAAAGAAATACGTTTCTTCTCTCAACGATCCCCCGGACCACAGCTCAGTCGCATGGGCCCAACCGCACAACATGAGAGGCTGGGAAATGTAGTCTTGGCCCGTGTCCAAGAAGGGGAAATATGGCAACGAGTACATGGCAGTTCTGTGTCATTATACGTATGTTTTATTTTCCGATCGTTTAATTGACTTAGTTATCCCCAGCTATGAATTTTGCAACTTACTGAGTGGTGTCTGGACAACAGGCTGAGAAGTTAGAGTGTGCTGAGTTTTTCTTTAAGACCTTGGCTATAATTAATTCTGTTCAATGGTCCATGGAGCTTCAAAAAGTATGTGAATTCTTTCAAAAGCAGAAAGTCTGATATATCTGCTAACCAAGCTTGTTAATTTTATTCTTCTACATTTCTTATATATCTCCTAAATATCGTGTTATATTTCTACCTGGAAAAATATTTTGTAGTGTCTTCGTATGTGCGGATTCGTTGTTTTATTTTAACAAAAGTCCGTACTTTTTCAGATTTCCTTAGTCTTTCCCTACTGTCTATTTTTGGAATCCAGTCCAGGGCATCACGTTATATTTAGTCTTCATGTCTCCATAGGGGTCCGTAGACTGTAACAGTTTCTGAGACCTTCCTCATTTTTGGTGACCTTGATAGTTTAAAAGAACCAGTACTGGTCAGGTATTGTGTGCACACAGGATTTGTGTCATGTTGCCCATATAATTAGAGTCTAGTGATGGGTCTGGGGAAGAAAGCACCAGAGGAAAAATGCTATTCTCATCACATCATATCAAGGACACGTACTTATCACAACTTATGTTAACTTTCATCATCTGGCTGAGATAGTGTTTGTCAGGTTTCTTCATCGTAAGGTTCTTTTTCTTCCCTTTTCCCTACTATATGTACTCTTTAGAAGTAAGTCACTCTGGACAGCTGACACTGAAGGAACGATACTTAAGTTCCACCTCTTCGGGTTGGAGTGTCTACCCAAATCGCTTGAAATTCCTCTTCATGGGAGATTTGTCTCTTCTCCACATATATTCATTCGGCTATTTATTTATATCAGTATGTACTCATGTATATTTATCTTGTGCTTCGTGTTATAATCCTGTGCTATTTCTTTTTGTTGCTCTGATGTTTCTAGCTTTGCCTGTTGAAAGTTCATTTAGTGAGCTTCCGTTTCCTTTTTCACATACAGCCGTGGACTTTTTTTTTCTTTTTTTAATACTTGCCTCGCCTACCCCAATCCCAGAATCGGATATTTTCCTACGAAGCCTTAGCTCCTTTTAGTTAGGAAAGATATCAGAAATCAAGAACTGAGTCCTGGGTGTATTCATCACTCCTGGATACTTTGCTTCCAGGCCTCCTCAGCAGACAGAGCCAAGAAATATACGTGTGCATGCTAACCTGTGTATTTGCACATACCTAAATATTTCTATCTGTCGCCATCCATATCCATATTAGCCAAAATTGGGTTTATATTACCACAAGGATTATCCACACCTATTCCCACTTGCGTGTTCGTAAACTACTACTCCAACAGTGAAAGAAACCTGCTTCTAACATGTGCCATCCGTTTAATTAATTGTTCAATGCCAGTGTATATGTGGAGCAGTGCAAAATTAACTCCTCTACCCATGAGAATCAACTTTCTCAACTACAGGGCAATGATTATGAATTATTTCCTTTGCCTTTGGTCTTACAGACTTTGGACATTTCCAAAGTCACAGAGGTCCTCACGTTCCCCTCCCCGCCACCTTTCAGTGCGATTGTTTTATACATTTGTAATACAGGTTGACTGTTTTGTCATAATCTGTACTCCCTACTGGAATCCGCGCCCCACCCACACACATTTTTTTTTATTTCATTTCATTTTTAAACTTTAAATTAATTTAATGAAGAGTCATTCTTGGTGCTGCAAAATTCCATAGGGTTTAACACATGCGTAGTACAGTACACGGACCATTACAGTATCATACAGAGTAATTTCACCACCCTAAAAAAAAGAATGCTGTGTTTATCGTCTTTATCGTATTATTCTTTCCAGGATGCCATAAAATTGGCATCTTAAAATTAGCTAGCCTTTTCAGATTGGCTACTTCACTTCGTAGTACACATTCAGGGCTCATTCATGACTTTTCACGGTTGGACGGCTCATTTAATGACAGTCCCCATCGCCACACATCTTTGCCAGTTATGCTATCCATAAGTCTCTTTTGTTGTGGTGTTTGTTCAGTGCCTTGCCCATTTTGTGATCGGATCGTTTCTTATTGTTGGATTTTAACAGTTCTTTGAATATCATTGTCAAAACTCTTTATCAAGTCTGTGTTTGGCAAACATTTTTTTTCTGTCCGTAACTTGTCTTCTCATTCTCCTAATCTTGTCTTTCTCAGAGCAGAAATCTTCATTTTAAAATGTTTTTACCTCATCAGGCTTTTTCTTTCTTGCATCATGCTTTGGATGGTGTAACTAAAAATTATCTCCAAGCCCAATGTTACTTAGATTTTCTACTCTATCTTCTAAAAGTTGTAGCGTTTTGTGTTTCACTTTGGAGTTAAGGATCCACTTTGATTTAATTTTGTGAAAGAGTAAGCTTTGTGTCCAGATTCACTTATTTTTTTCATTTATGTACACCCAAATGTTGAAGCGCCCTTTACTGAGAAGAGGATGTTTTCTCCAATGAATTGCTTTTGCTCCTTTCTCAAAGACTAGTTGGCCGTATTTGTGAAGGCCTATTTCTGGACTCCCTATTTTGTTTCATTGATCTAGGTATTCATTCTTTCACCATGCTATCTCAATTACTGTAGTGTTAAGGTAAGTCTTAAAGTTAGGTAACATGATCCTTTGAAATTTGTTCTGCTACTTTGGCATTACATTTGCTATTGTAGGTCTTTTACCATTCCATAAAAACTTCACAGTCAACTTGCCATGATCTGAAAATAATCTGCTGGTCTTTTCGGTAGGTCTGTGTTGAATCTATAGATCAACACTGAGGAGAACTGACATCTTAACTATCTTAGCTATTCCGATCTACGTGTATTTAGATCTTCTTTGATTTATTTCATCAGAGTTGTATAATTATCAGGACCTGGAATCTGTATATATATTGCTATGTTGACATCTAAGTATTTAATTTGGAGGAGGTTGCTATTGTGTTATTGATTATTTTAAGTTTATTTCTTTATTTTGAGAGAGACGGTGCGAGTGGGGGAGAGAGAAAGAATGCCAAGCACGCTCTATGCTATCAGCACAGAACCAGACATAGGGCTTGAACTCACATGGCTCAGGGCTCATGACCTGAGCCAAAACCAAGAGTCACACTCTTGTACCAGCTGAGCCACCTAGATGCCCCAAGTAGATTTTCTTTCTTAAATATTAAGAAGAAACTACCAATGAATTACCATCTGGGCATGATGTGTTGTAAGGTTATTATAACTGATCAATTTCTGTAATAAATATAGTCCTATTCAACTTACCTGTTTATTGCTGTAAGCTTTGATAGTTTGTTTCTGTCAAAGAATTAGCCCATTTTATTTGAATTATCATATATGAGGCCATAAGTTATTTATCATAAATCTTTATTATCCTTTTAATACCAACGGGATCAGTGGTGATGACCCTTACTGCATTTTTTGATATTAGTAATTTGTGTCCTCTCTCTCTCTCTCTTTTTCTAGTAGCCTCTTTAGAAGTTGACTGATGTCGGGGCGCCTGGGTGGCTCAGTCAGTTGGGCGGCCGACTTCGGCTCAGGTCATGATCTTGCGGTCCGTGAGTTTGAGCCCCGCGTCAGGCTCTGTGCTGACAGCTCAGAGCCTGGAGCCTGTTTTGGATTCTGTGTCTCCCTCTCTCTGACCCTCCCGCATTCATGCTCTGTCTCTCTCTCTATCTCAAAAATAAATAAACGTTAAAAGAATTAAAAAAAAAAAAAAAGTTGACTGATGTCTTTGACCTTTTCAAAGAAACCACTTTTGGTTTCAAGGATATTTTTCTATTGTTAGGATTCCTGTTTTCAACTTCATCGATTCCTGCCCTAGTTTTTATTATTTACTTCCTTCTGCTTGCTTTGGGCTTAGATTGCTCTTTTTCTCCTGTTTTCATAAGTTGATAACGTAGGTTATTAATTGGAGCTCTTTCTTCCTTTTTCATCTATGAACTTAATGCTATCAATTTCCCTCTAAGCACTGCTTTCACCGCATCTCAAAGTTTTGACAGGTAGTCTGTTTGTTTTCATTGATTACAAGTTCAATGTCTCCTGAAGCATTTTATTTGACCCATTGCTCTTTTTTCCTCGTCTACTGTCAGCTGTATCCATTGCAGTTAGTAAATTAACCATAATTGTTTCAGATTCCTGGTCCGATAATTCCAACATCGCCGTCATATCTGAGCCTTGTCCTGATGCCTTTTGGTCTGGCTTGTAATTGTTTCTTTATAGCCAAGTGTGATGCACTGGATAAAGGAAACTTCTATAAACAGACTTGGAGTGATTGCAGAGAAAGTGAAGGGATGGGAAACATTCTATTGGCCTGTGATTAAGTCTTAGTATTTTAGTGAACCTGTGCCTCTGGACTGTGACCTTTTCACATGCCTTTCAGTCTCCCCAATTCACCCCCAGCTTGGAGAGGATGTCCAGAGTGGGCTGGAGTTGGGTATTTCCCTTTGTGCAGGTCAGTTAGGGTCTTATAAAACCCCAGCTGGTTAGGCTCTTGTTGACTAGTTTCTAAAGAGAGCAGACCTTATTAAGAAGAAAAGAATCCTCTGGTGTATTTATAAATGCCCCCCTTCCCCTACCCCCTGCTGGAAGTACTGGGTAATTTTCTCTGATATTCACTGTGAGAACCTTGGAAAGATCTGGATGGTAAAACTCACAAAGGAGTGGGGTCCCCAGTAAAAGGTTCCTTCTGCAGGTTTTAACTCTCAGAGCTGTCCACACTGAGCCTCTAGCATTTGGTCAATTACAGTTCAAGTTTCACTACCCAGCCTTGGTTCTGGCAGAGGCGGCTGCCCTGGCAGGTTCTCCTCTCCACTCACTTGTCACGTGTCTCCATTTGAGGGGCAGCATTGTCCCCAGTGACCTCACTTCTCTGCCTGATCGAAGAAGAGTTGTTGATTCCTCAGTTCATTCAGCTGTTCACTTATGGTTAAGACAAAGTGGCAACTTCCAAGTTTCTTACATGCTGGATCAGAGACTGGAAGTTTCCCTTATCATTTCATTGCATTGTATGCTACATATTAAAACTGTTGTGCTCCGTTTTGTACAGCAGACTCTATGAAAAAATATCATGGACATAGCCACGAAAATCCAACAGTGTAAATCCTGAAATGGTACAACCAATCAGTATTTTGTGGAAATGTTTATCGAAATGGAAGGCACGTTCTTTCTTGTATTCCTTGCCAGTGCTTGTTGGCGAGCTGTGGAAGGGATTTACAGATTTGCTATACCACCAAATCTAAGTCAGTAATTTTTGAAACAAAGGGATGCTTGTTCACTCCATTTTTAATTATTTGAATAATTGAATGGTTGTAGTGTTTAAATCTTCAAAAAAGAATCAAAGCTGAAAATGGCGGTGTAATTTATGTTTTCTCACTTACAGCACAGTGCACATAAACGACCTAAACTTGAGGTCTAAAGAAAGTAATTGCTTACTTATGACCTAGCTATACAGGTATGCCAATTTGAACTGAAATGGAAACTTTTTGCACAAGAATAAGAACTTTACACATTTTTGTGACAGGAATAAAAATGCAGAAGATTTCAGTTAGAGTTGGCTGTAATGTAAATTGACTAAAACGCCATAAGAAACATAGATTTCTGGGATAAAAGGTAATAATTCTGTTTAGGGCCTCACTGTGCCTGGTATTTGCCTGAATATTGGATATTTCAAATGAAAAGTTGTAGCACTTCTAAATGATAGGGTCCTCCTTCAGAGAGCCTTCCCTTGGCCAACTGGAGGGCAGCGAGAATAAGAATAAATCACTCCATCGAGGTAGAGTTGCGATACTACTGATCAGGCTTAATCTACCTTGATTTAACCAAACTGAATCCATTAGGGACTCCAAATGAGAACCAGAGAGTTTGTGAGGTAAGTCCTGCACTTGACCTTTGCTATCCTCAGCACAACAAGACTACGGAAAGAAATTCTGCTGTTTTTTAGCCATTATCTCCACAGCTTTTAGGCTCTCACCCTGAAAAACCGACATATCAGCAGCTCTCTGGAGAAAGAAGTCCAAGAAGATTGGACTCCCTTCCCACTTCCCTTCTCTCTGGGATGTTGGCCTCTCCAGACGGCGTGTGTTGGTGAGCTGCACATGCAGTTTTTGCTTCGCAGGCATTTGGGAGTGCTGGAAGTCTTCCGACTTCGGTGACCCTTGGTAGCCTTCCTGTCCTCAGCCTCACATTCTGTCTCCACAGAGCAAGAATGGGCACATTCCCTGAGGGCAAATGTGCTGTGCAGAAAGTTAGCCTTCTTTCCTTCTGGATTGTTCCATCCCTTGGAGTCCTGGTTGCCTCAGCAGCTCGCTGATGCATTCAGACAGGCCTGGGGCAGCTACAAGCTACTGCCATTTCATTATCCACAGCAGAGGTCCAATCATCGATGGGTCATGAATTCAGTCACTCTGGTGTGATATTGCTCCAACAACTCTCATCTGCATTATCGTTCTAACATCTCCACTGATCAGATACATGGGCACTCACCACGTCTCCATTTGGCAAGTCTCCATTTCACTTGTGTTCTAAGGGTAGGTCAGAGGAAAGGAATTTCATCATTTTCCCAGTTAAAGTTGTTTATTCTTTTGATTTTCAACTCTTCTGTATCTCGTTGTTTTAGGCATAGTTCTTATATATGGAAGACATTTTGATTTTTTTATTTTTACTTATTTATTTATTTATTTTTACTGAATCTGAAAGTCTTTGTTTTCAATCTGGAAATTCTACTCTGAGAGATGGCAGAATATGCCACCTAAAAATATGGCTACATAAGTCCAGGCCATGCCACCTAAAATGTGCCCTTTTGATATGTTGATCATTCTGAGCTGTAGGCCCTTGAGAAAGAGCAAATATAGGAGAAGGCTTTCTCTGACTCTCCCAATCTTCCTGAAGACAGAGCCCCCAAAAAGACTCGATGCCATAGATCCTCTCCCCGGGAGTTTCTATGACCAGGGAGCATTCACACTTGTTACAGGAGAGGAGACTAGAAGTCCCCACCACACCCAGACACACTGGGTCACAAACTTACCCCTCCCATCTGTTCTTCCAAGGGTCCTTCATCTTTCCTCCAAATCATTGACTCTCTCCAGAGATCACACATCCCTGCCCCTTCCCTATTAAGCAGGTGGTTAAGCCTGAATTCTAAGGCACCTTGAGGAGACTCTCATTTTTCCCTGCGTACCTCCCATGTATACGGGAGGGACGCATGTTAATAAACTTATGATCGCCTTTCTGATTGTTTTGTTTTTAATGTTTATTTATTTTGGGGAGAGGGAGAGAGAGAACATGAGCAGAGGAGAGGCAGAGAGAAAGGGAGACACAGAATCTGAAGCAGGCACCAGGGTCCGAGCCGTGAGCACAGAGCCTGATGCACGGCTGGAACTCAGGAACTGCAAGATTGTGACCTAAGTTGAAGTCAAAGCCCGATGCTTAACCGACTGAGCCACCTGGATGCCCTGCTTTTCTGTTGTTCGTTTGTCTTTTGTTATAGGGGCCTCAGCCAAGAACCTAGAAAGGGAGAGGACAATTATTTTCTCCTCCCCTCTACTGCCACACAAATGCCGTGGTAGCCAGTAGGCACGATCTTATTCTCCTTATCTTAAATGTCTTCATTCTCATTCGTGCCTCTTTGCTTTGTCAAATTCTTACATTTTTCCTCTAACTCAAGATGTGTATGTTCTTTATTGATTAATAATTTATTCATCTTATTTGTATTTTCGTAGGGGTTATAATTCATATAAAAGCAAAACCCTATATACCTATGCATTTCCACAAACATCAAGAGTAATTGATCATGTATTTAAAATTGTAACTTTTCCAAAAATAAATAAACGTTGAATAAAATTGTAACTTTTCACATTATACTTCCCTCTGCCAATTTCCCATATTTATTGTAAGTATACAGGGTTTCACTATTTTCTTTTCTTCTTCTTTTTTTTTTTTTTGCCTCCTATATGTTTTTATTCAGGAATTATGTCTGATTTGTATATTGTATCATGCACGATTAACCAATAATAGAACAGGAATTCTGCTTTTATACCTTTTGTTGTTCAGGGTCCTTTTTATCTTTAATCTTATGTCTTCCCCATTTGTAATATCTTTATTTTGATTTAGTCTTTTTGGCCACTCTATTTCTTCAGGTAACACTTTCAGGAGAAGAACAATAATGGTAAATTATCTGAACTAAATATCTGTGAGTGATTTTCTTTTTCTTATTGGCATAAATGCAATAACATATTGGCACACATGATTATTTTTTTCTCAGAACTGATAAGAATGTATCCATGTTCTAATTTTTACTTTTAGTTTTTTAATGTTTATCTGTTTTGAGAGAGAAGGAAAGAGAAAATGAGTAGGGGAGGGACAGAAAGAGAGAGAGAGAGAAAGAGAGAGAGAGAGAATCCCAAGCAGCCTCATGTTATCAGCACAGAGCCGACATGGGGCTCAGTCTCATGAACCCTGAGATGATGACCTAAGCCAAAATCAAGAGTCAGGTGCTTAAATGACTGAGCCAGTCAGGCGCCTCTATCCATCTATTTAAACCAGAACTTAATGTTGCATAAAACTCTTGTCAATGATATTTTTCTCATTGTAGACCATCTAGACATAATCAATTATTATTATTTATTTTATTTTATTTTATTTTATTTTATTTTATTCTTTTAGTGTGAGTGCATATGTGTGTTCCTGTCTAGATTCTTGGCGAAAACGATGAAAGCTTTCCATATGTTACCGTGATCAGTCTCTTTTCCTTCATGTTACCTGACTTTCATCAGTTTCTATTAACGAACACATTTTCTTTACACTCAGAAATAGCTGGTATTACTTATTTGAATATTTATTTTCTCCTATCCTTACATTTTTACATTTTTTTCCTTACATGCTCACAATGGCCTCAAAAGTGGGCGCCACACCCCGTTTTCAGACAGGCGAACTGACGCACAGAGGATTTTACAACTCTCCCAGGCCATCAGACTACAATGCTCCTCTCTTTTCTATGAGAAAAGGAATGTATTCAGTTAACCTGCTTTTAAAAATACATCTATGGGAAAAGTATGGCTGGGGGGGGGGGGGGCGGGTAAGCCATTTGTGTTAAGCACCGTCACATAATACATTGTAGCAGGGGGAGACAATACTAAATACTCTTAAGTTCCTAAAATGTGGGGCTATCTTTTCTCATATTTCTAGTTTTCCTAATTTCTGATGTTGGAAAATAGTTTTCTAACATGAGCCACAGGAGGAACACTCTTGATTCCGACAGTTCAAAGGGCTGCATCTCAGGAGGGGCGCTGGGAAGGACTGGCTGGCCCCACCGGATGGGACTCACACAGACAACAGCAAAAGCCAGAGCATTATTTGTAAATTCCTCTGCCCGCAGCTATGCAACCTGGTTTCCCGAATCCAGCCAGTTCCTTTCTTATTAAGGAGCCTTTGCAGCCGCAAAGCAGTCATCAGCTTATGCAAATTCCTGTGGGTACCAAAAAGGGGACCTTTTAAGCTGCCTATTACTTTATTATTGCTGAAAGAAAGAAAAGAAAAGCCTAAAGGGGGGAGGGTGGGGAGAATTAAGGATCTAATAACAGTGAGAGCTCGCTGCCCAGGTTGCGTCTCTTGCTGTGTTTGAATGATTTTTCTTTGTCGACAGCCTTGCACCGGGCTATTTTTAGCATCTCTTTAATAATTGAGCTGTAGCAATTGTGCTCAGCAGCTTGAACAGGCAGGGAAAATAGCAGCTCAAAGAAATGGTGCAGCAGGGTCATAATTTAAGTCAAGCTGCATTATAGAGCATACCTTTCTCAAAGGTAGGATGCTGAGGTGGAAAAAAAACGAGTAGAAAGAAAAAAACAAAGAGGAGTGATAGATGAAGAAGTGGGGTTTTTTTTTGGGGGGGGTGTTTCTATTTTTTTAAACAATCCTGAGAAGGTGCCCTGTTGGACAGATTCTTTTGATGGCACAGAAAGCGGGTCCGAGGGGCTTGGCTGCTCAACGTGGCGAAGAGGACAGGGAAACTGGGGTTGCTCACAGAATTGACGCTGTCCTTGTCCCCAGGGCTGACGAGGAAAAGAGGCTTCCTGCACAACACAGGCAACCCCATGACAGATTGGCTGGCAGCTACAAAGTCGGAAGAGGGAACTTTAGCCACTGGCAGAGGAATTTTGATGAGGAAGGGTACATCTCACATTCCCCAGCACCTTCCTGTCCAGAAAGCGAGGGCAGGGAGTATGCATCTTTGAAGGGTAGAGCTCGACTTTTCAAAGGCCAGTCGTCAGATCCATCCTTAAATAACTGACTTAGGCCATTAAGCCCGTGGGCATGGGCATCTCTTACTTTGCGGAAACAGCTGACTTTGCATCGCCGGGTCCCTTCTAGAATCTGCAGAGAAAACCCAAGTGAAACAGATACCTGCCGAATGGAGATTCGCTAAGTGCCCATAGGCCTGATTAGCCCAGACATGCATCTGACTAATTCGGGCACTCTAAACAAACAAACAAATTAAAAACAATGAGAATAACCAACATGATCAAGGTTATTGACACTTAATTAAATGTTCAAACTCACTGGAAAACTGTCCAACTGCGGGTGTCCCCATGTGACCAAGCAGAGACTGCTAGAGATTGATGGGGCTGTGAGTTTTCTTCCTCAACACCACAAACTTTCTGCCTCTGACCCGTTCCTGGTTTTTTTTTTTTCTTTGCTTCCCTACAATCTTCTTTGTTCTGCACTATCACCATATGTTTTCATTTCTCTTTCTTTTTCTTTGCTGCATTTTTTTTTTTATTTCCCTTGGGGTTTTAGGCGGAACCCTTTAGCAACAGGAAGAAGTTTCTGTACTGAGCGGGGTTGGTTTGACATTCCATCCAGTAGAGGTCAATGTGACAAAGGGAATTTCTACCTAGGCGTCTACATAGGCTATCAACACGATATAGCAAAGGTGACTGGCCACCTTTGATTACTTACACAGCAGTGAAACAATTTGTTCCACCAGCCCCTGTGTCCTTTATCGAAATAATCATTTACTTTAAAACTAGTCTTTAGGAACTTTGAAATAGAAAGCCAGTATATGTTTTTTTTTTTTAATGCTTATTTATTTTGGAGAGAGAGACATAGCATGAGCTTGGGAGGGGCTGAGAGAGAGGGAGATACAGAAACTGACACAGCACCGACCCTGTTGTGGGGTTCGAACCCATGAAGCATGAGATCGTGACCTGAGCCAAAGTCCGGCTATTAACCTACTGTGCCACCCAGGCGCCCGAAATAGGAAGTCAGTATAAAAACAATACTTTTCGTATATTCCTTAAACATCAGGGCAAATATTAATTCATGCTTCTAAATAGAAAAAAAAAAAGGTAGAAGATTCTGGTTAAAGTATCTGAGAGCTGAGTCTAAAAACCTGACAGACGTTTTAGGTCTTTAGGAGGTCAACAAGGGAGTGTTTTCAGGTGTAATAGTCTCAAACAACCACCAAAAAAATCAAGTTGGATCGGTGTAGAACCGGGTACCTATCAGAATTCACCTCTCCATATGAATTTATTCTGTAATAATGGTTATATAATGAAGGAACAATTGGATAAGATTGCTTGGCTGGAAAGCACTTTCCTGGATACAAAGAGGATGCAGGGATATTTGCAGGATTGTTTTTCAACTTTGTGGGTATTTTTCCCCCCGTCTGTGAGTTGTTCAACACACAGAGCATGCAGGGGTTGTCTTCTGGTGGGCAGGGAGAGATAGCCATGTATCATTACGCTGGCAGGCATTTAGGAGAATGCCAATTTTCAACTTCACAGACTTTCCTGAAGGTCCGCAGCAGCAGCCGATTGGATCCATGAAATTGAAAATGAGACCCGATGAGTTCTTCGGAGGGATTAGAACTTCAGAGGGTGAACTTATTCTCTCCCAATCATCTGACTCGGGCCACATAATTTAGTTGCCCTCTGTATTGGTTTTCTAGAGTTTCTGGAGCAAACTGCCACAACCTTGGTGACTCAAAACAACAGATATTTATTCTTTCATAATTCTGGAGGCCAGTGGTGCAAAATCAGCATCCCTTGGCCTCAATCAAGGTGTCGGCAGGGCCACGTTTCTTCCAGAAACTCTAGGGGGAGAGGCATTCTTTGTGTCTTTCGATTTCTCTAGGCTGTTGGCATCGCTTATTTCGTCACACTGCACTCCACCCTCTGCCCCTGTGGCCACGCGACCCCCTCCTCTTCTGTCAGATTTCCCTTCGTCTCATTCTGATATGGACATTTGTCACCGGATTTAGGGTCCACTCAGAGAATTCAGGATAATCTCCCCATCTCGAGATCCTTAAGCTAATGACATCTGCAAAGATTCTTTCTCCAAATAAGGTAACGTTCGCAAGTCCCAGGGATTTGGAGGTGGACATATGTTCCCAGAAGGCTGCTGTCCCTCCCACCACACACCCCCCATCCAGTAAAATGCCCACATCCTCAGATCCATTCAGACACCGTTGATGCTCTAAATGACAGTATATTTTGTCATTGTTTTGCATGATGGTCCTAATAACCAGAATAGCTAATATTTATGGAGTGATTGGTATTATCCACTCTTAAGAGAGTTACATTTCAGGCTGAAGCATACAGAACCGCTAACATTTGTCAGTTTTTGCCCCCCTGGAACCAGCCTTTTCATTCGGTTTACTCACATACATTCACTCATTTGCAACTAATCTTTGCTCCGTAAGAAAGCTACTGTAAGCTACTTTACAGAAAAAGGAATGAAGTAGAGACTGGAAGGGAGTCTGGTCAAGGTCGCGCAGGCTGTTTGTTAGTAACATCAGCACTCACCCAGGACGGCCAAGTGCCCAAGCTCCTGTTTCTAGCCGCCTCCAACCGGGCTCGAAAAGAAATAAGATTTTGTTTTTCCTCGGAGAGAATGGGGGAGGGAAGGTACCTGTGCTGAGCCGTGCTCCTAATACCCAGAACTACCCTGAAGATTCCCCAGTAACGTCATAGCTGCTGAAGACTCATGGAACCATGCGAGGTTGTCCTGTTCACCCCAGACTTACACCTGATACTAGAAACGAGATATTCAAAAATGAAAAGGAGGAAGGGGAACAGGAAGCAGAAACAGCTCATTGTTTATGATGTTCCCAGCCATGAAGAAACAAGCGAAATAAAACACTCAGCAACCTGTACGTGCCAAACTTCTGAAACCAGTGCCAGCCCACAGGGTCCCTTCACTGGAGATTAAAGAAGTCAGAAGGACGCGGGATGCCTGGGTGGCTCAGTGGGTGAAGCGTTCGACTTTTGATTTTGGCGCAGGTCGTGATCTCACCGTTTGTGGGTTCGAGCTCCGCGTCAGGCTCTGCACTGACAGAGCCCGCTTGGGATTCTCTCTCTCCCTCTCTCTCTCTCTGCCCTTTCGTCACCCGCGTTCTCTCTCTCTCTCAAAATAAATAAATAAATACACTTAAAAAATAAAAAGAAGAGGTCAGAATGAGATAGTCACAACCATGGGTGAGAAGGAAAGAAGGTGAAAGAAAACAGAAAAGATATATATACACATATATTCTATATATCACATATATATATATACAAATACATATGAATGGACAACCATGGACATATGTAGCTATATCTTCATTGTTCATTACACACGCAAGTTAAGCTTTTGCTCAATGATGTTACTTTAATAGTAATCAATGAATGAGTGAACAGGCCCGGGGAGGAATTTCTACTCAGTTTAACATGAAACCGTGTTTTCCTAATCTGTAATAAGATGAGTAAATCATAACCCCACAATAGGAAACATGAAACCTTTTTTTTTTTTTGCCCTTTAATTTTATTCTTTCAGTGTCTCGTGTTTTACACAACACCAAGAACTGAAGATTAGGGATGTCTGGCTCCCTGAAAACAAATCTCTGCAGAAAGAACAGCTACCAATATATACAGAGTGGGGTGCTGACAATCGGCGCTGGGATGCCCCTGAATGTCACGTCTTTACGATGTTGCCTTCGGAGGAAATTGTACCTCTGCCTTCTATTAAGATTCAGCAATTTCTTCCTTAAATACCATCTGCTCCAACAGGATACCCGCTGGAAGAAACTTAACGTCGGTTTTTTGACATATGCTTTGTTTTCGTTCTCGTGGGAACTGAATGATTCTTTATTCTTTCCTGCGTGCAGCAAAACCTTAACCGTGATACTTGATGTTTAAGCTGCTTACATGGTTTAAAACGTACGAGCATTTTTCCTACTGATTAAGGAGCACCGCAGATTCACTATAAAGAATTTAGAAATCTGGACAAATACAAAGAAAAGACGAAATTATCCAATAATCCTTAGAACCAGAGGTGACCGTTATTAACGTTTGCTACGTTTCCTCAAACTCTCTTTGTGTTCTATACAAGTATTATACAATATGGTAAGACCGTATGACAGCATTTCATCCTTTTTATTTACATCAAATAATGAGTGTTTTCCGAGCTTCAATATTCTTTACAATGTGATTTTAATCATAAGATTATTTAGCACATTCATGTGTAGGGCACATTAGGGCATGGAAGGGTTCTCTGGAGAAATAGAATCAATGAGATACATATAAAATATACACACACACAGACGCTTATAATGTGGGTGGGCCTTACCTAACCAGGGTGGTGTGTGTGTGTGTGACAGAGGGGGAGAGAGAGAGAGAGAGAGAGATTTAGTATAAGGAATTGGCTCACATAATTATAAGGACTGGTTAAGTCTGAAATCTGTAGAGTGAGCCAGTGGTACAGGAACCCCAGGGAGAACTGATGTTCCAATTCAAAGGATTAGGCAGGAAGATTCAATGTTGCAGATGAAATGTAAAGGCAGTCATCTAGAGAATTCTCTCTTCCTCGGGGGCAGGTTGGTTATTTTGTTCTCCAAGACCTAGAGCTGGTTAGATCAGGCCCACCCACATTATGGCGAGCAATCAACTTGATTCAAAGTCCACTGATTTGAATGTTAATCTCATGCAAAAGCGCCCTCCCAGAAACACCCAGAATTAATATCTGACCAAATATCCGGGCACCTCATGGTCTAGCCTGGCTGGCACATACAGTTAATCATGACAATGTGTATACTTTGAGCTATTAAATCAAATTTTATGGGCAAAAGTGTAGGTGATTTTTAAATACATGGAACTTCACAATCAATCACCTTCCTCTCCACCCTTCACACAGGGTAGACCGTGAGATTTTGTCACACAACTCTTCCTACTAAGTAAGAATGGGCAAACAGAACTTTCTGAACCACGGTGACCCAGGACCCTCCCCGTCAGGCAATCAGAGCTGGTATGTTCCTAGAAATGTACTTCCTGTTTCTCATTCCATATGGCTCTAACTGACGGGTGTGAAATCATCGCCTCGCCCCACCTCCTCTTGCTGTGTTTTTGTGAGGTAACTACAGCACAGCCACCACCACTGTTTCCAGAATGCTCTGCGGATAGGATCTTCCTTGTCAGCACATCCTGCTTGGGTTGTAGGAGCTACAGCCCCTAACTCTCTGACCATCCCCGCCCGACTTCTTAGGCCTATTTCCCCCTGATTCTTGCTTTGCATGGATTTTTTTTAAAGGGAGGATGAGAGCATGGAAGACTGAGGCAGAGTAAATAACCAATATTCAGGGCACCTGGGTGACTCAGTCGGTTGAGCATCCACCCCACTTCGGCTCCGGTCGTGATACCACAGTTCATGAGTTCGAGCCCCACGTCGGGCTCTGGGCCGACAGCTCGGAGCCTGGAGCCGGCTCCGGATTCTGTGTCTCCCTCTCTCTCTGACCCTCCCCCGTTCATGCTCTGTCTCTCTCTGTCTCAGAAAGAAATAAACGTCAGTTTTGTTTTTTAAATAAATAATGTTCAGACATCTCAAAAAGCAACACACAGTAAGAGTAGGAGCAGAAGAGGCCTAAGTGGGCACACAGTTTTCCTTATTTACGTTTTGAACGTTGGGTCAAGGCAAAACTGTGGGAGATGTGTCAGTTGTCCTTCTAACTCCTGCTCCGCCAAGCACCCCCTCCCCAGTTCTCTTTTATGAAGACTAGTCTACTCACGAGGTACATTTCAGAGGTCTGCGGCTGCGCTTTAATTTCTAATCCAGCTCAACTGACCTCATTATCACAATATGTTCCCTCCAGATTCTGAAATGAGGGTTTCTATCAGTGTCGGTGAGATTTTCATCGTTATTCATATTTTTCATCCGCAGGGAAGTTGAGAAAGGCCATTTCTGGGCCTGCAAATCAGACGCAAGGTTGACCCATGGCAGGTTTTAAATGTGAGTTTACACTACCGTTACCTTGAGCTGGTCTGTGCCCACTACAATCCACAGAGGCCAGTGACCTAACAAATTGAAGTGACTCGATGAAGTTATTTCTTAATGCTCTATTGTAGATTTTACATTCGCAACTGTAACTAATTGCATTGAACGTGAAATCTAATTAAAACCTCATTGTACCGTCTGTGTTCTTTGGTTAAAGGACATGTACTATTAAACATGTGTTGAAAAGGAGGTATTGAAAGAGTTCCTTAAAATTCCGTTTCTTCCGTTCTCAAAGACTGGATGGTGGCAGGGTGTAATACTCCATTGTCGTATCCAGTCTTTGAAAGCTCCTCAGAGCCATAGCTAATTTTCTTATTAGTTACAGATTAGAGATAGAACCACCAAATTAAACCTCATGATTTCAGCAGTGGTGAAGAGAGAAACACGCACGCGCGCGTGCACACACAGACACACACGCACACACACACACACACACCCCGAGAAAGAAAAAAAGAACCTTCACACACACACCCGTTGTTCCAAGAGTCCAAGGGTAACATCTTATGTTCTCTCACCTTGTTGAGTGCAGATGAAAAGCATTTTGTTTAACCAGGACATTTGAGGATTTTCTTTGCCTCCAAACAGACTAGCTTCAATGATTATCATCTCTTGGTGTTATAAGGTAGAAAAGTTAGAGAGCAGGAGAGGAAGAGGCAAAAAAAAAAAAAAAAGACACTATTGGAGTGAAATCCACACCTCTGCGAAAACAGTAATTGACTACCATGTTTTAACCCATGCTAACATGTTCTACACTTAATTTTATACCTCCTCTAATCGTCACATGATATCTACAAAGAAATCACGGGCTTTGAGTCTTAGTTGAGAAGCTGAAATCAGTGGCAGAAGAAGTTTTCACAGTCTCTCAATCTGTTCAAAAGCTAAAACGCATTAAGACATTTCCTCTTACTTAGATTAAAAAAAAAAAAAAGTCCCGGAGTGGCCTCCAGTTGATTTATATTCCAGCAGCTGCAGTCATGACATCAAGATTCAATAAAACCATCTCTCAGTTATGCATGCACCTGTTGTTAAAGGGAAATCTGGGACAAATGGGCAGGGGCTGTGGGGTCCTAAGCGATGGTCCTAAGTGACCCACCCTGATAGAATAGATGCATTTTCAAGGGCAGCTGGGCCAGGAGTTTAAGCATCAGTATTGGAATGTCCCCTATATTGGCCCTTTGTTAAACTGACCTCCTTTTTTCTTTACTGTGTATTTATTCACTTTTGACAGAGAGAGTGAGAGAGAAAGCACAAGTGAGGGAGGGGCAGAGAGAGAGAGATGCAGAATCCGAAGCAGGCTCCAGGCTCTGTGCGGTCAGCACAGAGCCCGATGTGGGGCTTCGAACCCACGAACCGTGAGATCATGACCTGAGCCGAAGTCGGATGCTTAACCGACTGAGCCACCCAGGCACCCCTAAACTGACTTCCTTATTCACACACAAGGAGTCATCAATTTCCATGTGCAACTCACAACAAAACCATGTTGAAACAACTTCTGTCTTTGCCTTGTTTTTGCCTTGTGCCCTATTGCGGAACAGCCAGAAGCATACAACGGACCCTCCGTAAATACGAGTGACTGATGGGGTAACGGGAACTTCATTTATTTTTTTCATTAAAAAATTCTATATTTATTTTTTATTTTGGGGTGATGGGGGTGGGTGGGCAACAGGAACTTTAGAGCCTGGGATGATGCAGGACAATCGCCGTCCAAACGTGTTAACAAGCAGCTGTCCCAAGTATCAAGCAGACTCATTGATGGTGAGGTCCTCCTAAGAGCCGTGTGAGAAAGGCAAAGCAGAGATTCTGTGGAGACACTCTGGGGACACTGAAGCTCAAAGAAGTTGAGTGGTTTGCCCAAGGTCAAGTACCCTGCCGCTGATCCAAGGTGAGTATTCATTTGCTAGAGCAGCTCTGAGTTCCCCGAGCATATACACACCCGAATCTGAGTTACTTACACCTGACAAGAACAATAACATGAACAACATACTCGGGCATATACCTGGTATATGACAGGTGGCCTATAGGTCCTGTTCCCCACCCTCCCACCGAATAAGCATCCACCTAAACTACCTAAGGGCAGTTTCAAGGGACCTGCAGGGATCTGGCTCTCCTCTGAGGCAGGTGGCTGCCCAGGGATAGCCCCAGCACACCCAAGGCAAAGCTGGGTTCTGGTTGAAAGCAGTATAACCCTGAAGGTGACACAGCCTTTGAGTTAAGGGCCTCAATGTTCAGGTGCATTCCACCCACCTGACCACCGTCCTCCCTCCCCCTGGGAAGCCGGGGTGGGGAGTGAGAAGCATCACTAGTCCTTCGAAACCATCCTCATGGGAACAAATGAGAACTGGTTAATTCTGCAAAGAAAAATCCCATGCCTTTCCAGTGTATCGTTATTTCCACAAGAAGAGAACGTCATCAGTCTTTTGACATATGCGACTTTCGGACTCGGAGGCAGCCCCAAAAAAGAATGTTCGGCAGCAGACTCCCAATGTCCAAACAAACGTTTAGAGGCCGAAGCTCTCTGACCCTTGCAGGGTAAGCTCTGTGGCTGGGATGCCTGAGTTTTCTTGATCAGCCCTCAGTAAAACATCCTGTGTCAGTAAACCAGGCTTCAGGCAGCACCCGAGAACTGTCAGCATTTCAAGCAGTTTTAGAAACTCCTTCCTTCCAGTCTTTGCCTATAAAATAAAACTGTGGTGACCACTTTAGTGATCTATAAACCCACTGTGCTTTTGCTAGTTGGTAATCACCACCCCAAGACTTGACAAACACTAACACTCTGAGGTAGGTAATATTCGTCATTTGTATTTTATAGAAAAGAAAACCCAAAGAGCGTATAGTAATATTCTTGGTTACTTAGGTTACTTATGATGTGATGCTATGTACTATTATCTATCTATCATCTATCTATCTATCTAGCCAGCCATGTATTACATATAATTTTATGAGAGAAAAATTACTGCTTTATTCCTCTTCACGGATAAGAAAATGGAGGCAAGAGGGTACGTGACTTGGTCAAAATCACACAGTAAGAAAGGTGCAGAATAGACTTGAGCCCGGGCGACCCAGTTCAGAGTCCATACTGAATAACCAAGTTTCAGTGCCTCTCAAGTGCAAATAAACCATTTGCCTTAAAAAAGGATAAGTCGGGGCACCTGGGTGGCTTAGCTGGTTAAGCGTCCAACTCTTGATCTCGGTTCAGGTTGTGATCTCATGGTTCGTGGGATCGATTTCAGGAATCGGGCTCTGCATTGACCGTGTGGAGCCTGCTTGGGATTCTCTCTCTCCCTCTCTCTGCCCCTCCCCGCCCCGTCTCTCAAAGTAAATAAATAAACTTAAAAAAGAAGGATAAATAAATGGATGGATGAATGTTCCTATGCAAATAGGGGATATAATATCACAGAAACTCATGCTCTGAACAGCGAAGTCATTGTGCTTCTCATTTTGTTCTAAAATAATTTCAGTCAACGTGGGTTTTCCTTTTACCAACAAAATACTTGAAAAAAAGGAGAAACTTCATTCTCTGCATTCATTACTGGTGGAGTGAAACTTTAACTGCACAGTGAGTGTAGTAGGGCCTGCTGGATAATACAAATGTGTCTTGCTTAATATTCCTTTCAGTAATCAGACAACATAGTCTGCATATATTATACAAAAATTAATGGGAAAAAAATCACAAATTTACTACCCAACTCCCTCACAAACAGGAGCAGAAACCTCTGGGTTTAACACCACTCAGTTTGATATTTTAAGTCCTAGAACCAAGAAACAGGGCTTACTTAGACCCAATATGCAGGGATTGTGTGGGATGGCTGACCCTTCATAGTATGACAAGTAAACTTTTATCATTTACAATTTTGCAGTTAGTATCTGGTTTATTAAAACTGGTAATTCTCTCCATTTTGTTCTTTTTTTTTCGGATTCTCAGCATCTCTAAGGTGCAGTGGGAATGTGCTGGTTTGTAACCTCCTTGGAGCTTCCTAGGTGAGATCTGACACTAGTCCCCCAAATGCAGAGGGCAGGGACAGATGAAGAATAAGGTTGGCCACTCCAGGTCGGTCGGGGGCGGACTTAATAAGCAAAGGGAACTTGTTTGTATCCGAGGCTTGTCTTGGGAAGCAGCAAGATAAATGACTTTCCCTATCTGCCCACCAAATCTTAAAAGTTTATAAAAGGGGGTTCAGTCACATATACTGTGCAGGAAGGGGCTAGAACATCTAAGTGCCTGGGTCCTGCGCATGGGTCAGCTGGTGGTCACGTCTTTTTGACGATGTTCTAAACACCACAACACTATGTCAGGACCATGTCCCTAGAGCTGCCTCTGGGATCAGGAAAGGCAAGCAGAACCCACATTCCAAAGACAGGGGAGGGGACTAGGACATCTAAGTGCCTGGGTCCCACGCGTGGGTCAGCTGATGGTCACGTCTTTTTGGCGACCTTCCCTGGTGGCATGGAATCACCGTGGTCAAGTGCATTCAGGTTTTTAAAATCCAAGTTTCATTATGGGGCACCTGGGTGGCTCACTCTTTTAAGTGTTCAACTTCAGCTCAGGTCATGATCTCACCGTTCGTGGGTTCGAGCCCCACGTCGGGCTCTGTGCTGACAGCTCAGAGCCTGGTGTTTGCTTCGGATTCTGTGTCTCCCTCTCCCTCTGCCCCTCCCCTGCTTGCACTCTGTCTCCCAAAAATAAATAAACATTAAGAAAACGTTTTTTAAAATTTAGATGAGGATGTTCAACCGGCTCTGCTTTTAAAACAATTAATATTTGCATCGTTATAAATTACGAAAAAAGGAAAATGTAGAAAAACATTAAAATTTAAATATCAGTGTTTTAATTAATATATGGATACGTATTCCAAACGACGGCAATTGCTTGCTTATGTCTGTGCATTTAACAAAGTAAAGATCTCACTTTCATGATGATATATGTATAGATATACAGATAGATATAGATAGATACAGATATAGATATAGATATACAGATATACAGATAGATATATAGATATACCATTATCATTTTCCATGTGACTAAGTATTCCTCAAAACATAATTTCAATGCATGCAGAATATTTTATGGAGTCAGCGAGTCATTCCAAATGTAACCAACCCCCAGTTAAACATTTCCTGTTATAAACAATACTATGGTAAGGGCTCCTGCCCACTGTCGGCATCTCTGATAGGATCTACAGAGTATCTAGATGTTTCTAAGTAATTTCATGAAGGATTGATATCTTAGAAAAAAATGCCTATGAATGTTGTTCGCAAAGCATATTCAAATAGCAAAAAATTGAAAGTGCTGTATGCTATTTCTTTTATAAGTAGAAGCATCAGTCAGATATAAATTCAAACAATGTCATCGGACGAGTTTTCTAAATTGTATCTTTATTGTAACAGTAGGAAAAAAAATCTTGTTACTCACATTATTTCAGTTTTAGTTGAATATATTTGGGATGGCCGTCTCATTATAATCTTATTTATATTGTTAGTGGGCCCATGTTAAAAAAAAAAAAGTTTAAATGGAGAGAAATAATAGCATATTATTTTTAAAGAAATAATAATATTTCACAAGTAATTACCGTAGCAATTCACACATTTTTGTAAAGGAAATTGGAATGTTATGGAATGATATACATGCCATCCACTCGGATACTACTTTGATGCGAAGTTTAGGGAGCACTCACTAGCCAAATACAACTTCGAATTTATACAAGTACTCATGAGGCAGAATTGTGGAGATGGTAAAAAGATCAGTGGTTTCTGTGGGGGACGAGGAATTTTCGGGCAGTAAAAATACTCTGTGATATGATAGTGACGGATACTTGTCACCGCCCAGTTGTCCAAACCCACAGAAGGCACGACACCAAGAGGAAGGCCTAGCGAGAAATAGACACTTCGGATGCGGATGCGTGTGATGTGCCCATGTGATTTCATCAAGTACAACAAATTCACCCCTCTGATGAGTGGCGTGGAGGTGTTGTGTATCTGGGGGCAAGAGGGCGTGTTCAGGAAATCTCTATACCTTGCTCTCAATTCTACTCTGAACATAAAACTGCTCTAAGAAATTGAAGTCCCTTGAAAACAGAAACAGGCACTGGTGTTCTCACGTTATTTTTTTTTCAATAGGAGTGTAGAGAATAAAACAAAGAAAGCACACACTCATGTAAAACACTCCCATTTCCAGAAAAGGAACAGCAAACGTACTCATCTTTGACTCTAAATATTACATACATTTGCCCACTTCGCTATTTTATGCTGCCTTGTAGAGATGTATATGGGTTAACCGGTACCTTCTTTTAAAAAAGTAACTACTGCCAGGATGTTTAAACACATGTCCTCCTTAGTACAGTCTGGTGGTTTTGTTTGAGGCTCACTTTTAGCACTTAGCTGAAATTCCTGGGTGAACAACTGGCCCTCCCCGGGGGAAGAAGAAGGATTGAGCACGGTTGCAGTTGGAGCTCTTCGGGGAAGTCCAGGCTGCGTGAGTCAGAAACGCCGTCGGAAATAATAATACAGAGAACTGAATGATCAGTGTAAATTTCCCCAGCTTATTAGATCCATTTGCTTTTGCCTAGACGATTGTTGCCTTCCAAAGAATCACCATCTCTGTCCTCGTAACGAGGGCTGCCTACTGTCACACGTGTGTGTGCCCAACGCCTCCGTTCCCGTGTGATGGTCCCCCCAACCCAGTTCAGATTTCAGCCACAGTGACGGGGGCAGTTGCCTTTTTTCACATTTTCCTTGTTCTTTATTTTTCTCTATTATTGAAGTGTAGGTGATACGCTAGAGTATTAGTTTAGTTGCAGGTGCACAGCGGAGTGATTCCACAATTGTATACATGGCGCAATGCTCCACGTGGTAAGCGTGGCTCCCGTCTGTCACCGTACATCTCTATTACAGCACCATTGCCTAGCTCCCCTGAGCTGTAATGTTCATCTCTGCATGCATTCCTTTTATAGCGGGAAGTTATAAAACAGAAGTTTTATACCAGGAACTCCTAACCCTCTTCACCTCTTTTGCCCATGCCCCCAACTAACCTCCTGTCTGACAACCATCACTTTGTTCCTTGCATTGGAGGCCGTTTGTTTGGTTGACCGTTCATTTGTTTGGTTTTTGAGATTCCCCATGGAACTGAAATCCTACGGTAATTGTCTTTCTCTGTCCAAGTTCAGACCCACCCCCTTCACAATGCTGGCATACAGACCAAGTACCAAGGTCTGTCTGTATGCTACCAAGGGCCTTCTCTAATGTTCCTGTGCCCACTGGGCCAGGCTTTGGAAGCTTATTCTAGAAGTCCATTAACTCCTTAATGCCCTAAAAGTAACCATCATTCAAGGAGATGGCACCAGTAGGTAAATGCCCAGGCGGGCTTTGCATCCTGGGTGTGCAATCCTGGGAGGCATTCCACTTGCTCCTCAGGGGGGCCTGGCAGGATCAAGACCTGTTAGCTTACTGGAAGGAAACTGATGACAGACCATAGCTGACTTCTGTTCCTTTACTTATTCATTCTCTGTTCCGTCATTCTTGCTTCTTGGGATCCCTTCCCTAATTAACCTCCAGTAGTAAAGTCCTTTGTAGGGGACCCCAAACTAAAACAACGTTCTGTGGTTTATAAAAATTGGCAAAACGGGTGCCTGGGTGGTTCAGTCGGTTGAGCGTCTGACTCTTCAGGTCATGATCTCATGGTTTTGTGTATTCTAGCCCCGTGTCGGGCTCCGTGCTAGGAGTGTGGAGCCTGCTTAGGATTCTTTGACTCTCTCTCTCTCTACCCCTCCCCAACTCGCGCCGTCTCTGTCTTTCTCAAAAATAAATAAACTTTTTTAAAAATTGGCAAAACATGTATTACTGAAAAAATACAGTCTTTGAGTGAACATGCTTCTTTCAAAAGATGGTGTGCATAAAGATAAAAGTAATATAAAGACTTAACAAATATTTAAGATGTTTCTTTAAAGATTAATAATTTGTAATAGAAAATCATGGACGTCACAAAAAGGAACAAAACACAAAATCAGTTAATTCTGAAGTGTCATTCCTCTTAGAGGTCTTTGTTGGCGTGGAATCTGAGCCAATGATTGGTCTCAAATCACTATTTAACAAAGGTTCAAGTCTTCTAAGTTACATGATATCGCAAACCAAGCATAGCACAAGAGACGAATATTCCCTTTTTATTGCTGCTTTCTGCCAATTTCCCCCCCTTACCTCGACTGCTTCTGCTAAGTAGATAATAAAGACCCTCTGATGCTTCACCTAGACCATGGAGCTTCTAGTGAGAACAGTCCAAAGAAGGGATGCTGTACTCGGAGAAAACCTTAGTTGGAGTAGATCACGCTATTCCCAGATTATTATAAATTGTGAGCCAGTGGTGTTCTTTGTTAAGTTTTTTCCCTAACCTTCTGTATGTTACTAGAACTGATCAACCTGGCATAATCAACATCCTGGAAATGACTGAATTTGAAGAGAAACCAGTACGATCTTGAGTGTCAAGAACAAACTCATGCAAGGACAGATCATTAACAACCCACCATAAAGGTATTAACGGTAAGGCTTGCTTTGAAAAACAAAAGGTCAACAGTAAATATTCGCTTTCTCCTGAAGCTTGCCTCTTTACTGATAGTTGGTCAAAATAAGTCACTCATAGGGGTATCTGGGTGGCTCAGTTGGTTGAGGGTCTGACTCTCAATTTCAGCTCAGGTTGTGATCCCAGGGTTGTGGGATCAGGTTGTGCATGTAGCCTGCTTAAGATTCTCTCCGCCCTGGGGCACCTGGGTGGCTCAGTAGGTTAAGCATCCAACTTCAGCTCAGGTCACGATTTCGCGGTCTGTGAGTTCGAACCTCGAGTAGGGCTCTGTGCTGATGGCTGAGAGCCGGGAGCCTGCTTCGGATTCTGTGTCTCCTCCTCTCTCTGCCCCTCCCCTGCTCATGCTCTGTCTCTCTCTGTCTCTCAATAATAATAAATAAACATTAAAAATTTAAAAAAGAGATTCTCTCTGCCCCCTCCCCCACTTACTTGCTCTCTTTCACTAAAATAATAATTAAAATAAAAAGCCACTCACAGACATCAAATATGAGACTGACCTTTCCTTAGAGATTATCCAGTCTAGGCATATCAAATACAGCTATCCTCACTCTCCAACCCTAATTGATTGGTAATGGCTGCCAGATTGACTATGGTCAGAAGGAATATAGGGCATCTGCACAGAAATGGGAGAAAGGAATCTGTGATAGATTAATAATGTCTGCCATGGCCTGAATATGAGTAACATCGACTTATATAGAATCTTAATGCCAACCTCCCCTTCTAGAGAAGGTCACTAACTCTTACAATGTTGGGACTTCCACCTTGAAGAAATAACATTTTAAAATGTTAAAAATTTAAAAACTAAAATAAGGTAAAAAAAAAAAAATACAGCAGGGTTAGGGTCAATCCAATGGCTCTGAAATTTCTGAGTGAGGTTTATCTAAGACATCTTGGATATCTTTTAAAAAATAAGCTATAAAGAAATTAAGCTGTAACAAACACAGCATGAAGTATAATAATCTTAAGTATACAGCACAATAAATTTGGATGTAAGTAAACACCTGTGTAAACCTCAGTGTGATCAGGATGTAAACACCGCTACACTCCAGAAGTTTCCGTTGAACCTACCCAGTCCCTAAACCCAGAGGCAACTCCATTCTGGCTTCTATAACCATTGATTGGTTTTGCATGTCCTTAAACTGCATAGAAACAGAACTATAGTATGTGCTTGGGCATCTTTTTATCCATGTCAGTTTCTTTTTTTATCTCTGTGCTGATCAGTGATTATTCACAGTAAATTAATTGAGAGCCCAGAACCATGCAAACAGAAAAGGTATTGTGTTTTACAAAAGAGATTGTGGTGGAGGAAAGATGGTATGAGATCCTATGCGAATCCTTAGTAATGTCATTGCAGCACCTCTTCAAGACTGGGTTCCTTTGGCACCTGCACCTTGAAAAGGTGCATACTCGGAGAAAGTTCTATATAGAAATAGCTAGAAACGTTAGATAAAATATAACAAATAGTTTTTGAAAGGCGCATATGGCCTCCGTAAGCCTCTAAAGAAAATTGCCAGGGAGGAGGGAGGAATAAAGAGAAATGAAAACCAGGAAAGTGATTTCACAGTCTACCCCCGCAGCCTCCCTGCAGTGAGTAAGAGGAAACCACACTCCGCAGTCCGGGAGGGGACCTGGGAAAGTCTGCTGTTTCAAGGGATGGCCCAGGACTTGGGACTGACTCTTGAAGCAGGACACCTCAGGTAGGCTGGTGTGCAGTCTGAGCGCAGGGGGCAAATAAACCACGTTCACCGGGCGCGGGGAGCCACAAAGGAGATGGCTGAAGTTTTGCCCAAAACCAAAATCTACTTAGAATTTACTTGGTTCACCTTGCCTGGATTTACAATTCCAATTTAAAGGGCCGGTAGGGTCTGGAAACTCTTAACAAGGAACCTACCATAAACATGGCCGCCACTCTCCTGGGACACCTGGCGGAGGTGGCCACGCGTCCGTAACTCGCTCTGCAGGGCTGTCTCGGGTGCAGGATCCACATCCCAATGGTAAGATATAGACATGAGAGTCAAGATATACGTATAACAGTATTATGCATGTGACTTAGTTTATTAAACAATCTGTTGAAATATGATCAAAAAGAGTGAAGTCAAAAAGTCAATAAAAACTGTAAGAAATCAAATACTCTCAGGGAGAGAAGAAAAAGGGCAACGTAAAATTACATAATTGTATAATTAGGTATATATGTGTGTGTGTGTCCACATGCATACATACATGCACTTAAGCATTTAGATAGGAGTTGTACGAGTTATTAAAAGTATAAAATCATGGGTGAAGTGGAAAAGGCAATTATCCCAAAGAAACAGAAAGAATTAAACAATAAAAACATACGAGAGAATTTAAGAGAAATGAGAGAAGATAGGAAAAGAAACTTCACACACACAATAATGAGTGTCCCATGATAAGAGAAGGCAGAGAATTGGAACAAGAGCGTGTTCAAAGAGAAAGATACACTTTTCTAGAATTAATTAAAAGCACGAGTTTTTAGCTTTATAAAGCATAATGGATCCCAAGCACGGTAAATACAAAGAAATCCCGGGCACCTGGGTGGCTCAGTAGGTGAAGCGTCTGACTCTTGATTTCAGTTGGGGTCATGATCTCATGGTTTGTGGCTTCCAGCCCCACGTTTGTGGCTTCCAGCCCCACATTGGGCTCTGCACTGACAGCCCGGAGCTTGCTTGTGATCCCCTCTCTTCTTCTCTCTCTGTCCTTCCCCTGCTTGTGATCTCTCTCTCTCTCTCTCTCTCAAAATAAATAACCTTAAAAAAAATTCCTCTCCTACTAGGAAAAGTGTAGAACACTGAAGAAAAAGAAAAGCTTAAAGGCAGGAAGTATCAGATTATAAGAATGACACAAAAGATTCCTCAAAAGCAAAACAAAGGTTAACAGTGTCCAATTATATCTCTAAAATATGAGGACAAATAATCATCTGCCTGAAATTTTATGTCCAGAAACATTGTTCAAAGTAAGTACCAAATAAAGATATTCTCCAAACAAATCAAACATGACAGAGTGCACCTGTGTTTTTCCTTTATCTCACATGATTCTCTGGCTTTTATAATTCAAGTCAAATTCACTTATGTTACTTCACGGTAAAATTTTTAAACACATTAGAAAATCCGATCCAACGTCACACCAAAGCTGTGTAGTCTTTTAATTGAATGCTAATGACCACCTTTGGCTTATCCCAGAAAGACCAAACAAACATAATATTAGAAATTACCCAAAAATATGTGTTAAATAACATAAACCCCTTTCCTTTGAGTTATACATTTTTTTTGGTCATTTTCCAGATGAAATACCGTGGAAGTCAACCTACTCTGATGCCTAAGAAAAATAATATGTTATATTTAAAAATACGAATCTATGAAGTTATACTGGGTGTTATATTCATCATATACAGCTATATAACGATGTCACCACAAATTTTGCAGCTGAAAGTAACAAGCCTTTATTACCTCGTAGTTTATTGGGTAAGTTTATGGGGGAACTGTCTTGGAACAGTGTAACTGGGGGGTCTGCTTCAGGGTCCCACAAGGTTGATTGGGGCTGCAGTCTCATTTGAAGCTCAGCTGGAAAGACTCTACTTCCCAGGTCACGGGGTCGTTGTCAGCATTTAGTCCCTTGAGGGCTAGTGGCCTGACATCCTCTGTCTCTTGTTGGCTGTCAGCAAGAGGCCATCGTCTGTTTCTTGCCATTAGGGCTTCTCAAGATAACGATTTGCTTCTCAAAGCCTGCAAGAAAGTCTCCTGGCAGAATGGGTTAAAATCTTATCCGAGGCTGTGGCCTTTTCCATATTCTATTGATTAGAAGCAAGTCAGTGGTCCCAAGCACAGTCCGGAGGCAGGAACTTCACGGGGCATAATTAAGAAGGTAGGAATCTTAAGAACCACCTTTGAACGTGTTCACCATTAATGTATCTCTCTTTAATAGAGTATATAAGTTATAAATAGATGAAAATAAGTCATTTTCCTTCACTTCTCATTCTTCTTTTCTTTGCCTTTTTCCTTTTCTCACTTCACGGACACGTATCTTTCTATAAGGCAAATGCTAGGCAAATCTCTCAAGTCCCCAGAGCTGGCATTCAAGTTGAGCACTGATCACGGCTACGCGTATACCTCACAGCATATGGATGACACCTTTAAAGAAGTAGTTTCACCAAGAGCTTTGAAGTGCGTGATTTTTTTTTAAATAATCAAGTCATTTAAAAAAGGTAATGATATTTTTGTAATAAGAACCAACGGCGTGGCAGGAAACAAGGCTCTGGGGATATATTTTCATAAGTTTTAGAGCTTTAACAATACACGATAGTATACAAAAAAATAATCTATAAATGTCATTGAACGCGACTCCCTCAAGTTGGGGCCTACCAGACCCACCGACAGTGAAATTCTCCCCCTTGTGCACTGGTCTGGGATTTCCTTATAGTACATCTGTGGATAAATTTTTCAGGGGGAAGTGATCATTTATGTCTATTCCATTGTCTCTCGGAAAGCCTAATTTCTCTCAAACAACTAGGGCTCATTAATTTAGACTACTTCTTGGAAAGTCTGGCCAGAATATTCCGAAATAACTATACTCATTCAAAAAAGATCACGTAAGCTCTTGCTATATAAAAATCACTATACTTTAGACTTCAGAGCATATAATGTTATCATCGATTAAGTCCCTTTATTAAAGAAGAGTGACATCACTATCTACAGTGAGATACAGTCACTCAAACTATACCAACAAAATGGTGCTTAGGTTTGGAATTAATAAGATTCTGTTTTAAGAGTCTACATTCTTTCCTCCTTAGTTTGGTGTCTTTTTCCTGTTTTAATTCCCTTGGGCTTGTTGGTATTACATGACTAAACACTTTTGTCATTTTGGTAATGTTAACTTAGCTAAATGATCTTTATTCTTTTACTCCAAACCAAGTTGTTTCTGAAAAATTGGTTTATAGACTCCAAATTGTCTTAAGTTACATCTTACTTGTCCAGATGGCTTCCGTCTAAAGTAGGGGTAAGGTCTAGGTGCCCTACATAAGAATCAAGAGTCTGGAATTTGGGGCATTACTTCTGCTCCCTAGTGTCCCACAGTAAGCAATTTTATAGCTCTTGACTCTGCTCCCTATTAAACAGAAGGACCCTGGCATAACCTCAAAACATTTTGTCTTAGAATGTTCTCTACCTTGTCCCTACTTGATATGAAGGATCCCTGTATCAATCAGAGGAAGGGATCAAACATCAATGTATTAACAAAACGTGAATGTATCAGCATAAATAGGTGAATACTGAAGATCATAAAAACCACGTCTTGAAAAGAATAGATGGAATTTAAAAGATCAAGGAAAGGTGGGGGCACCTACATGGCTCAGTCTATTAAGCATCTGTCTTGGCTCGGGCCATGATCTCATGGTCCGTGGGTTCGAGCCCCACATCAGGCTCTATGCCTGGAGCCTACATGGGATTCCGTGCCCCGCCCCCCCCCCCCATGCCCCTCTCCCGCTCATGCTCTGTCTCGCTCTGTCAAAAATAAATAAATGTTGAACAAAACTTTCAAAAAGATAAAGGAGAGGTTACTCTGATGAATGATGTAGCCTTCATTCTTCCAACCCTTTATGTATTCAAAAGCCAAAGTTATATAGAAAAAAACAAAAACAAGATTTCTCTCTTCCATTTCTTTCTTGTAGCTGTTTTATCATTTTCCATTGCTTTAGGATAAAGTCCAAATTTCTTAAAATGCATTCTGGGTTTTGCACGATTTGGCCCATGCATACCTCTCCGGCTTCAATTTCTACCGCCCACACCCCACATCTTTTATTCTTGCCGCTGTGACACTTTTCCCAGTCCCTCAGTGCCATATGTTTTCTCCACCACAGTGTCCTTGTACGTATCTTCCCTTGCCTTTACCTGAATTACTAAAAGCATTCTCCCTTAACACAAAATCTTTCCCTCCCTCTCTCTGTCTCTGTCTCTCTCTCCCTGTCTCTGTCTCTCTCTCTCTCTTTAGTTAACTCTATCAATTCCTTTAGGCCTCAGCTCAATTTCTTTTTGCTCTAAGTAGCCTTCCCTGATTTTCCAGTTGAGATTTAAGCTCAACATTTATAGCATTTAGCAACGCATGCGTCTTTTCACTAGCAATTAATTTAATTGCAATGCTCCATAGTCTGTGGGACTACATGCCCACTGGAAGCTGCCTCATGGTGATGTCTGTTTTGCGCATCATTTCCTATGTCGTGCCCCATAGTTGGGATTCAATACATCTTTACTACTGAATTAATTTTTCACATCTTTATCATAATGTTCTCTCCTGCCGCTGTCATATAATGTGGATAGTCACTCTGTTATGACAGAAGAGAGCAATAATTTGAAGAGATGATGCTGTACTGTCTCCACTGTGACAAAGGACTTCCTTTGTCTTTTCGGTATACAGGAGTCTTTTCGGTGTGCTCAAAGACCACAGGATCTTTAGTTTCCGTGATGAAAATTATAGCTTACTTGATTAGCCTTTGTCATCACTTAATGACCAAGAACAAGATTATGAAAACGGGAGGAAATAATGACACGAAAGGAGATTTGCACCCCCCTCCTCCAAAACCTAGCAAAATATACCAGCCTAATTTAATAAGGTACCAATATTATAAAACCACGTATGATTCACCTTTTCCTAATGAATCAGTAAGGCAAGAAGATCAAATCCTTAAAGACAAAGTAAAGCAGAAACACCTCACTGGCAGCTTCAGAAGGACGTGAAGAGAAGGAACCGCATTTGTGACACAGATACATAGAAGCTGAAAGCCCCTTTAGAAAAACAACAACAACAATAAATAACAAAAAAACACAGGTGCCAGTGTGGACAACCAACGACTCAAAGGATAAAGGGAAAATTGTTTACTTTGCCATTTATTTTGCCCGGGGGGGAGGAGAAATGCAGGAATGAGCACAGAGGAAGAACTCCCTAATCATTTAAAACACACACACACACACACACACACACACACAGAAAATGCCTTTTGAAAATCTCTCTTCCAATGATGATTAAGCGTTCATATCCCAAACTGTCAAGTATCACCTATCTTCTCTTTTCTTCTACCCCAGCTCTGCTGCTTTCGGCAACAAAAGTGTAGATAGAAAAGTAGCCTACAAATAACATGCACACACAGAAATGATGGCACACACAGGGTCTATACAAAATATGAAATCAGTCAAGAAAGGGCCACCCAAAATATATTTGAATAGATGGGCTGAGTAAAATGACCCAAGTGTTCTGTTATTTTTTAGGCAGAAATATCATAGACCGCCATGTAATGACCTTGGTAAATAATGGCATCATTAGAAAAGTTTTACAACTCATCTACTTGGGAGTATTTTAAAACTCTCTCTTGAACAACTTCTGAACTGCAGAGAAAAACAAAATCCCAACTGTACACAACAAAGATAGCAATAATAAAGTCTCTGAATATGAAATCAAGAATTTCAACTGCAGGAAGACATTGCAGAGTGTTAAACACTTGCGTTATTAAACAAGAAAGAAGGAAATGAATGACTTTTTTTCAAAGTCATTAAGAAAAAGAACAATGCAATTAAAAAAAAAAGAAAACTAGTAGTAAAAAGAAACACACACAAATTAGTGATTTGGTAAATAGGTGTTAAAAAATAGTCTTGATATATAAAATTAGGTACTGATTTTCTAAATCTAATAACAACTGGGTTTTTGAAAGAGATTTAAAAAGAGAATCCAGTCACAAATTAGTAGAAAAGCAAAGTTAAATAATCGGATCTTGCGAAATAGAAAAAAGATATGTAACACCATAGGCAAAGTTGTAAAATCTAGGTGTATTTTTTTTAAATGTCTTTCCATTTATCTGTGTCTGCTTTAAGTTAATTCAGAAATGTCTTGTAGTTTTTAGTGTATGAGTCTTCACCTCCTTGGTTAAGTTTATTCCTAAGTACTTTATTCTTTTTTCGGGGTATTGTATGTGGAAATGTTTTGTTATTGTCCCTTATGGATAGTTTCTTCTTAGCGTAGGGTGTCTAGGATTTTTCTGAGTTGCACATTTAGATTCTTGTTAAAATGACACTGATGTGAGAAGATTCTACAGAAAATGCCCTTCTAAAATCTATAGCTATCGCTTTCTATAAGTGTTTATCCTTGGCATTGAGCCATAGTGGACGCACAATGTTACATTAGTTTCAGGTGGACGTCATAGGGATTCGCTGAGTTTATATTATGCTATGTTCCCCATAAGCGTAGCTACCATCCGTCAGCATGCAACGCTATTGCAATACCTTTGACTCTATTTTCGTTCTGTACCCTTCCTCCCCATGACTTCGTCATGCCTTAACTTTGACGCCTGTCACCCTGCTCCCCTTCACCCATTTTGCCCATCCCCAACTCCCACCCTTCTGGCAGTCAGTCACCAGTTTGTTCTCTGTATTTGTGGGTCTGTTCCTGCTTTTGGTTTGTTTATTCATTCGCTTTGTTCTTCAGATTCCATATACAAGTGAAATCATATTGTATGTGTCTTTCTCTGCCTGACTTATTTCACTTAGATGAATACCCTGTAGGCCCATCCATGTTGTCACAAATGGCGAGATTTCATTTTTTTTTTATGGCTGAAAAATATTCCATTGAAGGTATCTACCACTGTTTGGGTGTATTTTTTAAAAAGATAGAAATTAATCAAATTAACTGCAAAGGCTACAAAAGTGTTTTAGAAAAAATATCCAATAGCCATTTCTGCTGGTACATTCTTAAAGAAATAGAAGTAGATGTGTAATTTTGATATGACTTCTCTCTCTCTCGTATTCACAAACACACACACACACACATGCAAAAATGCACACACACAGACAATGCTTATGAATATTTAAAAATTCCCAGAAATATCATTATGATTTAGGTATCATGGCTATCCCAGTCAAAGAAATTATTTAAGAGTATGAAATAAGAGATGATTGGAAGCGACAAAATTATTATTTGAAGATGTTACCAATACAAGCTGGAAAACATATAATGAAAGGAAAAAAGAGAGAGAGAGAGAAAGAGGAACCCAACAGAGTGGTTGCAAAATCAATTCATTTCATTTGTACAAACAACAACACGTTACAGTGTATAATGAGAGAAGTTCCTGTCACATGAGTGACCGGAAAAGATGGGATGACTCTGAATGAAGTTAATAAGTAAAGTATCATGTGAAGAATGGCTAAAAATTCTACTTAACAACATCAAAAAATGCTTTGAAGAAAGCAGAATGCTCAACTGACTTGTCTTGGGCAAGAAAAGTCAACATTACAGAGATACTAGTACTCTCTGCCATAATCTTTACAATTTCATTTCAAATGAGTTTATAAGAAGTGTATTAGTTTATTAGTGTATCCCCAGGGTGGTGTGTGTGTGCCTGCATGTGTGTGTGTGTGTGCATGTGTGTGTGTGTGTGTCTAAATCAGAGGAGGGACGGGGAGAGAGAGGTGACAGAGAGAAAAGACACTAAAGTCAAGCAATGAGGGAAACAGCCTTGGAAAATAATACAGTAAAATTGATAGGAATGAATTTAAAAATATATGCAAGAAAGAAAGAGGCCGACCAGATAACAGACGACATAGAGATTTTTTTTTATTCTGGCATTCAAAGAGACATAAAAATCAATGAAATAACTTAAAAGACTTCAGACACAGCCCTAAATAAATATTGGAATAAACAGATGATAAGGATAATATTTCAGACAAATGACGTGATCCTGTATGTTAGGGAAAAGAGAAAAAAAATGCTGAATCCTTCTCTCTCTATACTACAATAGCAGTTCAATTAAAAATTTAAACATAATAATGTATTTAAAAGAACTCTAAAAAACCAGGAATGGTTGGTTTGCATCTTATTTGAAGGGGAAGGCATTTATAACAGAAAAAAATTAAATTTGAAGTAACTATTAAAAACATTGATACTAAAGACGCCCGGGTGGCTCAGTTGTTTGAGCACCCAAGTCCAGCTCAGGTCTACGATCTCGCGGTTCATGAGTTTGAGTCCCGCATGGGGCTCTATGCTGTCAGCACAGAGCTCACTTTAGATCCTCTGACCCCCCACTGCCCCTCCTCTGCTAGCTCTCTCTCTCTCTCTCAAAAAATAAAATAAACCTAAAAAAATATTGCTACTAAAGATAGATTTTGTTAAAAGATAGTGAAAAACTAAAGGTATGATTTGCACGTATTTCACATTTATATAATTACAAATAAAATATATTTCAAAGAACTTTCATCAATATTAATAAACAGAAGCACGTTATCGAAAAAAAAAGTCAAAGAATAAGAAATCCAGTATACTGAAAAAGAAATACAAATGGCAAACAATGGGAAAATATACCAAATTTTATTGAGATCTGAATGCAAATAAAACAATTAGACATAATGTTCATGTGCAAATATTTTTAAATTTGTAAAGATTACATTTTAATGGGTTTAATAAGCCATTGAATAGGGTCATTTTTGAGACAACAGGGAAAATGGCTTTTTGACTGTAGGCTTGGTATTTGATTATAATAAAGAACTGTTCGTTTTATTGGGTCTGACAATGATATAGTGGTTGCATAAAGAAGAGTCCTTATGTGTTATAAACAGAAACTGAAATGAGGGATAAACGTAACATGATGTACTAATTTTATTACATACTTCAGCAAGAGAAGATAAAGCGAAAGAAGGTCCAAATAGCAATGTCATATCTAGGTGATGAATACATCAGACCATTTCCCCCACTGAAGTGTCTTTGAAGTTATTCATAGTAGACAGTCAAATAAAGTAATTTACTAATATAAAATATGGGCCAGTATGTCAAGAAAATTGGACGTACCTGGACGTCAAACTGAAATCGAGTGCCCAGTTTTCAAACTCATCCTGGTGGATATCTTAGCATCTTCTGATTCTGCTGGCCATTCATAAAGCTCTGCTTCCCCAGCTCCTGGGACAACCCCCTCCTCACATTTCTGAAGACTTCTTCTTGATCCCCTCTGCAGACACAGTCTTCCCTACTGGCCGTTAGCCCCTGTAGTTTCTCAGGCATCGTCCCGGACTCTCCTCCACTGTCCCTCTGAAGTCTCCGGCGAGTTCCATCTTCTCCTTCACCCCACTTCAGTTACACCCTTGACACAGAAAGTTCTTATCCGTGCAGTGGTTGCTTAAAAGCACACAAATGTATTACCTTGACAGCTGTGCACGGCAATGTTTCTGCGGTCTCTCTAATTTTCTCACACATTTCCAGGGTGAGGATCTCTGAAAGTAAAGTTGAAGAGAATGTCTCAGAGGAGGGTGATTCGATATATGGTATTTTTAAGACCACATGAAAGAAGATATCACATTAATGCATGGATTTTATCAGCAAAATAAGTTTATTGAACAAAAATAGGATTGACAGACCCGTGAGAAAGCCAGCCAGACCCCATGGCGTCCCTAATAAGAGAAAGCAGAAAAAAATATATACCTAAGCAATGAGTGTCAGTGTAAGGAATGCATTTGCTGTGAGAAGGACCGGTGGGTTTGGTCCCTGATTCTGATGATGATGTTTCTATACCAATATGAAGAAACAGAGGGGCAGGGAAGCACCAGGAAATGAGTCTAAATTAAGTAAGCAATTGCATGAATTCCCAGGGTGGAAGAAAGTTCGTGGTGAAACTAGGGAAGATTCTAATAAGAGGTTCTTAGCTAGGAAAGCAGGGATGTACCAAAGTAGAAGAGAGAGAGTATAAAAGGGAGAGAAAAACCAAGTGTCTGGGATGTATATATTTATCTCTAAACAAAACTGAGAGGGGCCCCTGGATGGCTCAATAGATTAAGCATCCAATTCTTTATTTCAACTCAGGTCAGGATCTCACCATTCGTGAGCTGGAGCCCCGCATGGGACTCTGTGCTGACCGCGTGGACCCTGCTTGAGATTCTCCCTCTCTGTTCCTCTGCCTCTTGCACTCTCTCTGTCTCTCTCAAAATAAATAAGTAAACTTTAAAAACAAACAGAAAACTAGCAGCTCTATGCAAAACCAGAGACGATAGAGAATATATAAGGTCTTGACAAAATAATGAAGACCTAATTAAAGAATACAGTCATTTGGGAAGACAGAAGTGTCTTCCATGCATGTAGAGGAATAAACTGAGATATCACAATTTAAAAGTTTAGATCATTTGGCATATAATGAGAAAATAAGCTTAATAGTCATGTTGCTGTATGGTTACTTTACTTATAATTAAGAGATGTGATATATATATATATTTGAAATAAACCTGTAACATCTGGATTATTAGTCTACTCAATTAACATTTAATGTAGAACTTAATGAAACTACTTTATTAGAGTTCTTCCTTCATGAAAAAATGAAAATAGGGAAGGAATTTATTAATGAAGATAACATGAGACGGGAGTTGCTGACACAGATCCAAAGTCTCCCTAAGATCAGAAACTTCCAGTTAATTCCACTTGTATATCACCTTCATTTACACTCAGGACAGGTTGTAAAGCCCTCTATGGAAATAGCTTATTGAAATAATTATGTACTATATCATAGACATTAGTCTGCAGGCTACAAAATTGGAATCTTATTGACTTGAGTTTCCTTCACTGGGAAAAACAGGCAATTAAAGTAGAGCTCTGTGTGTGTGTGTGTGTGTGTGTATTAGCCAAAGCCCTTGCAGCAGGTAGGGGATGAATACACTTGAGAGAGGTACCAGCTGTGGTTTCTATGCCAGGTATTCAAATATGCGTTAAGAAGCTGACTCAGACTAGAAGTCTCATAAAACCAGACATTAAATGGTAAAGACACATCCCTTCTCTCCGTGAACTGTTGGCAGAGTCCAAGATTCTAGACCTACCTACCCTTGCTTTTGGCCACTTGGTCTCATATTACCCTTTATCTGCCCAACCCACTGCCCGATTCCTCAACTGCTCTTCTGTGTGCGAAAAATAGTGCTCACCTCCTCGTTCCAACAGAGAAAAGGACTTTCATTTTCATACCCGCTTATCGAGACATTAATTTCTCATTAGCTTATTAGTTCAGCAACCTGTGTTTCTCTGATCTTTACCTAGTACTTATTCCATTGAGCATTCTTATTTCTTTTTTTAATATTTATGTATCTATTTTGATGCGAGGAGGGGCAGAGAGAAAGGGAGAGAGAGAATCTCAAGCAGACTCTGCACTGTGAGCACAGAGCCCCACGTGGGGCTCCATCCCACAAACCGTGAGCTCATGACCTGAACCGAAATCAAGAGCCAGATGCTTAACCGACTGAGCCACCCAGGCACCCCATGCATTTTTATTTTTGATTGAAATACTATAGCTATGGTAACCTTGGGCATTCAAGTCTGAATTTCTAACACTAATACCCATTAATACAAGCTTGCTCCTCTCACCTCTTCATTAGCTTTCTCTGCCCCACCCCCTTTGTTCAGGTCTCCTGTGTCCATAAAAGGATCTTCTGCTCCTATGTTTGCATAAACTGCAAACAGTAGAATCAGGATAAAAACACCAAAACAAGAAGAGATGGTAAATAAAATCTACATCCTACACTGGAGAAGGATTTTGATGTGAATGCACAATTTCTTCCCTCGGTGCTGGTTGTCTAGAGAGTCTGATAAAGTTAGTGAGGCTTTGATCTGTACCAGATGGGAAAGGTCCATGATGGGTAGTGATGTCTGGTTCCATCATAGGGTGACAGAGGGAGGTCACTCGAACTAGAAATGGCACACTCTGGTCTGGTTCACTTTCCTTCCTTTTATGAGTTGAAAGATCTAAGGTCTTTAAAGTTTAAGCATCTGGCTTTCTAACACATAGCTAGTGGATGTCACCGCTGGAGAGAGAAACCAGATTCTCTGAGTCTTAGGAGCCCAGAGTCCAGGTATCGAAGGAAGGCTGATTCCCCAAGTCACATTATCTTTACTTCTTCCTTTTTGTGCCAATTTGCGGTCATCATTCTTTGAAACTTTTCCTTCTTGATTTTTATCCCTTCTAGCACTTCAGTATAGTAAGGTCTCTTTCCTTCTCACACAGCATGGATTTTGTTTCTTTGTTTTCTGTCTCTCACTGATTATCGCTCCAATCAGTTTTGTTGGATCAATCTGCCTCATGCACTATTATCACAATCTTAATCTCTAATCTTAATCTCATGTGGTATTATCATAATCTTACCACTTAAAATAGTTCCAAGAAGAAATTCATTCCTCCGACTACATTTTAAGCTTTCCCATGATGTCGGACCAGCACTTGGGAAAACGTGTCTCCTACTTTGGCCCGACAACACTCAGTGTATTCACCAGCCGTGTTGGTTTTGCCATTTACTTGAATATGGCCTCATAATTTCTACCTCACAAAACCCTTCATCTGTTTTCTCTACCCGATTGTGGACAACTACTTCTCTACCCTTGCCAGAAGCTAGCCAATGTAAACCTCCACACAGCCAGATTCACAGCTTACTTGTACCCAACAGAAATCTCATCAGTGCTACCAGGGACAGCTGATATAACTAGACGATCAAAGTATCACATGAGGATCTTCACACATGAGGAACCACAAAAAAAAAAAAAAAAATGGTGGCTCAAGTCTAAGAAACCCAATAAATATTTTTCTGTTAATGGCGTTGATCGAAAAAGATTGTAGTTACTCAGTTTGCCTATAATTTCATTAGCTTGGAGTATATCTACATACTGACTTTCTCCCAACGTAGACCCTTGAGAATCCCTAGACAATTCTTTTCATTACTTTTCTGAAATCGATCAGTTTCATCCCTGGCTTGTTTGACAGTCAACAAGGAAATTGAATTGCTTTTGAACAAGTATATGGGTTTTCACTCCTTTTCCTACTTGAAAGAAAATACTTATTTGCAGCCCAGATAAACAGCACACATGTCCATTTCCACAATACAAAAATACTTTGAAGAATTCATTCACCTGGAAAATATATGGGGGTAAAAAACTGCACACCAGTCTAGAAAATGCCCTAGGGTAAAAAACATCTGACAGTGTCTGTACCTATTTATTCCTAGTATAAGGGACAGCTGTGGCACCAAAAGTTCCAGTTATTTTAGGCCTCTCTTCACCATCAGCCTGGGTGGTTTGAGATTGTGGCAGATGGGGGCAGGGAGGGGAAAATATAAGCTAGATATACTAGGATTTTTAAACATTGTTTGTTTGAGATTATTTTTAATTTGATTAATTTTAAGAGAAAAGTCTAAGTTCTGGATACATGTAATCCCGCAGAATCCTGTAGTTGATCTGTAGCCTCTATAGATTATGCACCGTGTCACTTTTAGTTTCTCGGCAGCATATTTTCACACACTCTTTCATGGGTCATATCATGAAGTCTGCGTCACGGCCTTCTGCTACGTGGTCGGCTCATGTTTTATCCCGGAGAACATTTTACCAAAGTGGCTTTCTGGGATGTACTCACTCTACCCCTGGTCAGCCTGTTCTCTGTCCCTAGCAGGGTCGGCTGTGGCTCTTTCTTGTTTTCCTGAGAGTTGAGTGTTTTCAACTAGAATCCAGTTGAATGTGGTATACTTGCTGTTCACCTAAGAGTTGACCTCCTGACGTAATCGTTAAGTATATGGAGCACGACTTCTCTGTGGCCGCCATAACTTTGACAATGAGTTGTCGGTTTTGAAATTCCAACGCGAGGACTCTATTTATTTCTGTTTTCCAGGTCAACTCTACTTTACATTACTGTCATCAGATTTTAATATTTATGGGCCAGTATATAGACATCTACCACTTAAAAAACTCCAGCAGGTTTTATGAATATATCATGATTCATTGCCTTTTTCACCTCAGTAAAAAATACTTACACTTCTCCTCAGGAGCCATGAAATCAAGAGAGTGGAGTGAGATGTTAAATGTTAAAAGAAAAACCCCACCAATGTAGAATTCTGTATCCTCACAGAACTATCTTTCAAAAGCGAAGTCTACAGCCATACCACCTGAATGTGCCTGATCTCATCAAAGTGAAAGAGATATGCTAAGAAAAAAAAGGAAAATTGATTCACATAAAAGGCTTAATTAAAACCCCAAAAGGTAGCGGAAAGCCATAAAAGAGTGGAACATAAAAATTGGAATAAAAAACAAGGGCAATACATAGAAAACACTAACAAAGGTGGTAGATATTAACTCAACTATAGCAATAATCATTTTAAAAGTCAATGGTCTAAATACACCAATTAGAAGATAGAAATGATTAGAGTGGATTAGAAAACAAGACCCAACTATATCTTGTCTATAGGAAATCCATTTTAAATACAAAGACAGATACAGATGATAAGTAAAGGGTTTGAGAAAGAAATCCGTGTTGACACTAAAAAGAAACCAGGAGGGGCGCCTGGGTGGCTCAGTCGGTTGAGTGTCCGACTTCAGCTCAGGTCACAATCTCGCGGTCCGCGAGTTCGAGCCCCGCGTCGGGCTCTGGGCTGATGGTTCGGAGCCTGGAGCCTGCCTCTGATTCTGTGTCTCCCTCTCTCTGACCCTCCCCCGTTCATGCTCTGTCTCTCTCTGTCTCAAAAATAAATAAAACCTTAGAAAGAAAGAAAGAAAGAAAGAAAGAAAGAAAGAAAGAAACCAGGAAGGGGCGCCTGGGTGGCTCAGTCGGTTAAGCGTCCGACTTTGGCTCAGGTCATGATCTCGCAGTCCGTGAGTTTGAGCTCTGCATTGGTCTCTGTGCTGACAACTCAGAGCCTGGAGCCTGTTTCAGATTCTGTGTCTCCCTCTCTCTCTCACCCTCCCCTGTTCATGTTCTGTCTCTCTCTGTCTCAAAAATAAAATAAAACTTTAAAAAAAGTTTAAAAAAATAAAAAGAAACCAGGAATAATTATATTAATTTCAGATAGAGTAGATGTCAGAGCAAGAAAAATTATAAGGGATAAAGAGGGACATTATGTAATAATGGAGTCAATAATACAATAATGTCAAAATCTTTAATGCATAGGCACCTAAAAACAGAACAATGAAAATACTTGAGGAAAACTGATAAAGCTGCAAGGAGAAATAGGTGAATCCGTAATTTTGGTAGGAGGTTTTATTATGCGTGGACATGCCAAACAGGCAGAAAATCAGTGAAGAGCACAGTTGAACTCAACAATACCATCAACTGGGTAGAAGTGACATCTATAGACTACATCATCTAACAGGATATTGCATATTCTTTTCCGAACACATAGAACATATGCCAAAAAATAAATCCAGATACAGACCTTATACCCTTTGCACAAGTTACCTCAACATTGATTGTAGACCCAAATGTAAAATACAAGGTGTTGAAACTCTAAGAAGATAGCATAGAAGGTAATCTAGATAATCTTGGGCATGGCAATGAATTCTTAGACACAACACAAAACACAGGGCCCATGAAACAAATAATTGATAACCTGGACTTCATTACGATAAAAAAAAAATCTGCTGTGTGAAAGACAATGCCAGTGAATGAGAAGAGAAGGGAACACAGACCAGGAGAAATATTTGCAATAGAAATATCTGATAAAGCACTGTTAGCCAAAATATACAAAGAACTCTTGAAACTCAACAATAAGAAAATAGACATGAATATTACCCAATTAAATATATGAATACCCAATTAAAAATGAACAAAAGACCTAAACAAATATCCCACTAAAGAAGTAATACAACTAACAAATAAGCATATGAAAAGATACTGCACATTTCTGTCATTAGGAAAATGCAAGTTAAAACAACAAGATACCGTCTACACCACAACTGGGATGGCCGAAATCCAGAACACTGACAAGACCAAATGATGGCCATGAGCCACAGGAACTTTCTCTGAGAATGTAAGACGGTATAGACTCGTTCAAAGACTGGCAGTTTCTTACAAAACTAGACATGCTTTTGTTCATACAACCCAACCATTGCACCCCTCGGTATGTACCCAAAGTGCTTGAAAATGTATATCCACAGAAAATCCTGCACATGGATGTTTATATCAACTATACCCATAACTACCAAAACTTAGAAGCAACCAAGAAGTCCTTCCATAGGCGAATGGAGAGATAAACTGTGGTACATCCATGATGGACTGTTATCCATCGCTAAAAAGAAATTAGTTATCAAGTCATTAAAAAAGGGATGGAGGAGACTTAAATGCATATTACAAAGGGAAAGAAATCAATTTGCAAAGGCTACATACTCTATAATCCCAAGTATATTATACTGTAGAAAAGGCAGAATCGTGGAGACATTTAAAGAGCAGGAGTTGACAGTGCTCTCAAAAATAAAGGCTAATTAAAAGGGAAAAAGAGTCTCTCAAATTAATTTTTAAACCCTTTAAGGATATTCCACAACATGAATATTATGTAACTACTGCAGCCATTCTCTTACTGATGAGCATTTATGTATCTGTGATTTCTCTTTGTTAAAAACAAGGCAGTAGGAAATTCATTTTTCACCATTGTTCTAATATTAGAATTAAATTATTAGAAGGAGAAATTGGCCAAGAGACCCAGAAATATTGAAAGTTGATAGGGATTGACAAATGCTCTCTGAAACCTGGTGCCAAGGTTTAATCCCATCAACAGCACATGAAAGTTATTTTTTGTGCTGCAACTACATTGATATTGAGATTATTGCTTTTAATCTTTACCAAACCAATAGTGGGAAACACATAAATCCTTCTAAAATAGTTGCATGTTTCTTATTGTGTAGCCACGATAAGCCTTTTGTACTTCTTTCAATAACTGCCAGGTTACATACTTGTCATTTTTCTGCCAAGTGACTTGTCTTTGATTATTAAATAAAAATAACTGATTGAACTAAGTATCCAAATTAAAATGTTAGAAAAGAAAAGGTTGAATCTTGGGGCGCCTGGGTGGCTCAGTCAGTTAATCAACCGACTTCAGCTCAGGTCATGATCTCACGGTCCATGAGTTCGAGCCCCCCGTCGGGCACTGTGTTGACAGCTTAGAGCCTGGAGCCCGCTTCAGATTCTGTGTCTCCCCCTCTCTCTGCCCCTCCCCTGCTCATCCTCTGTCTCTCGCTGTCTCAAAAATAAATAAAAACATTTAAAAAAACTTAAAAAAAAAGAAAAGGTTGAACCTTCAAAAGAGGGAGAAAATAATAATAGATTAATAATTATTCATAATTTATAATAAATATTAAATCATTAAAGAAAACAAGTATACATTTGAAAAATATACAAAACATTTATTCTAGGAAAATGTTATTAAAACAATATTTTGCAGAGTTTATAAAAATAGACTAAATAATTACAAAGATGTTTAAATACTGTTGAAAATACAATCTTAGACATATAAAAGATTAAATATAAAAATACACTATACACTATTCTCTGCTAATAGATTTGAAAATCAAGATGAAATGCCTTTTTTAGAAGATTGTAAATTACTAGAACTGATTTGAGAAAAGACTCATAACAGCAGAAGAACATTTTAAAATTTGTCTAGGGGTGTCTGGGTGGCTCAGTCTGTTGAGCATCCAACTCTTGATTTTGGCTCAGATCATGATCTCAAGGTCGTGGGATTAAGCCCCACGTTGGGTTCTGTGCTGAGCATAGAGCCTGCTTAAGATTCTCCCTCTCCTAACCCTGCCCCTCTCCCATTCTCTCTCGCTCTCTCTCTCTCTAAAAAACAAACAAAAAAGTAATTTGTCTAAAAGAAATGTTTTATGAACATCTATTCATGTATTTCCTGGATTTCCTGGGTAATAGTTTTTAAAGGAGTAAAGAAAAATATTGATATATTTGTTTAAAATGGGTTTTTTTGGGGGGGGGGGGGGGTGGGGGGGAATACAAGCTGGTGCAGCTACTCTGGAAAACAGTGTGGAAGTTCCTCAAAAAACTAAAAATAGAATTACTCTATGACCCAGCATTGCACTACTAGGCATTTATCCACAGGATACAGGCGTGCTGTTTCGAAGGGACACATGCACCCCCATGTTTATAGCAGCACTATCGACAATAGCCAAAGTGTGGAAAGAGCCCAAATGTCCGTTGATGGATGAATGGATAAAGAAGATGTGGTATATATATACAATGGAGTATTACTCGACAACCAAAAAGAATGAAATCTTGCCATTGGCAACTACTTGGATGGAACTGGAGGGTATTATGCTAAGTGAAATTCATCAGTCAGAGAAAGGCAAATATCATATGACTTCACTCATATGAGGACTTTAAGAGACAAAACAGATGAACATAAGGGAAGGGACACAAAACTAATTTAAACACAGGGAGGGGGACAAAACAGAAGAGACTCATAAATATGGAGAACAAACTGAGGGTTCCTGGAGGGGTTGTGGGAGGGGGGATGAGCAAAATGGGTAAGGGGCACTAAGGAATCTACTCCTGAAATCATTGTTTCACGATATGCTAACTAATTTAGATGTAAATTTTTTAAAATAAAACAAAATAAAAAAGGTAATGGAAGGACCTAGAGAGTTTCTCCTTTTAAACACATTCTCTAAAAATGGCACCTTACAAAAAATATAAATGAATGAATGAATGAATGAATGAATAAATAAATAAATAAATAGAATGACTAAATTTTTACTGGTTATACAGAGAAGCATCAAGTAATAGATTGTTGATTGTGTTGATTTATGTACATAAAATAGCACCAACCAAGTATCATGACTTTACTGATAAAGGAAGCAAAAACTATATTCAGCCAAATGTTTTTAAAATTTAATAAAGAGAATATTAAAAGATAAAAAAAAAATCTTTTTTTTTTCTTAAATAGGTGGCACATTATAGGAAACACATTTGAATTTTTTTAAGCAGAAAAAAAAGATTATGGACATTTATTCATCTATTTCCTGGATTTCCTGAGTAATATTTTTTAAAGGAGTGAAAACAATATTGATATCTTTGTTTAAAATGTTTTTTTCTTAAATAGGTAACACACTATAGGAAACACGTGTGAACTTTTTAAAGCAGAAAGTAAGATTATTGCTAGAATTATGAATCTTCCTTGAGAAATTTAAAGTCTATTGACTTTGCTGGTCCTTAGTAATAGGAGTTCTAATAGTTTCCATGTTGTTACTCAAGAAGTACACATGGTTGGATAAATAAATAGAATCTACTGGAAACTACAGGAGATACTGGATTCATTATGTAGGGCCTCGCTTACTTTCTAAATAGCACTGAGAGTTTTATCACTGATGTGTCTCTGATATGACTAGGTTATTTCTGGGCCTGGTGGAGACTGTTAGTTTTTGTGTTCTCTCTGCGTCCTTAACTACTGAGATTTTTGCATTTCTTTGTAATTCTGACACCTCCTAGGATGATCTGCAGGAAGTGCAGTTGGCCAAGAAGAACCTGTAGGGCCTAGATCATGGACAATATCCGGGGGCCTAAAAAGACTTGTCTTATGTATGACAGCTACATCCAGTCTTTCTTTTTTGGGGGGACCCCCTAACTCTTCCTGCTTACAATTTGACCAAAAGTAAAAGTGGGTTCCAGGGAGACAAAGGAGGTTAGAGATTTTAAACAGCAAAGAGGGAATTTACATAAATCGTTTTGCACAAAGTGTGATTGGTGCTGGTATAGCTACAATTACACTAATCTGTATGTGATTGGTTGCTAGGGGCTAGTGTTAGGCAGAAAGCCCATTTATGTACATTTGAACACCCAGCAGGTGCCTTCACTTCTAGCTGGGTTCAGCAAAATAGCTGAGAATTTGAGATAGAAGGTGTGCAAAAGCCCCACTTCCTCAACGTCCTCTTGGCTTCGTTTTAAACAACCCTCTTAACAACGCTTACTCCATCCATTATCATGAAGAAAGAAAAAATTCCAGAATGAAACTGTCCCTCAGAGATAGTACAGTATCGAGCCTAAAGAATAACTAGTTTGGATTGAAAGAAGATAGAGGACCCAAAATCTCTCAGGATAGGATTGGGAGCAACAGGAAATGCAGTTGAGTGATCAATTGATGTTTAAAACATCTTGAAAAGAATTCGGGGCCAGTCAGTGACAGTCAACACCTAAGCCAACAAAGATAAAGCAATTACTAACTGTCACAAAACATGAGTTTATAAGAAAGGAAATCCCAATGTAATGTACTCATGGCTTAGCTGTGAAAAATATTTACTGTCCGAATATTACAACTGCTGAATATTGATTTTACAAAAAAAAAATTTTGATGTGACTTTGTTAAATAGATGAAAGGAAGAGAAAGCATAGGAAGAATTGGGGGAAAATGTAAAAGAAATGAGTGAGTCCTCAATATCCATGATAGGAAGTCACTACAACATCCATACCACTGAAAGTCATGAAATAGTACCCTAGGAATCTGTTTAGAAGTCTGGAAGGAATACTAGAATGAGTCTCTAAAATGTTAGGAAAAATTTTAAGGGTGAGAGGAGTTGGTTGGATACAAAAACCACTTTATTTTTTTTCATTTTCAGCCTTATGATACTTTCTGTTTTACTTTTTAAGTTATAGTCTTCTAATAATTTAATAAAACAAAAATTTAATTTTCTACACATTAAATAATAGCTTAATGATTTTTTTTTTAAGTAGGCTTCCTGCCCAGCTTGGAGCCCAAGGCAGTGCCCAAGGCAGAGACCAACATGGGGCTTGAACTCATGACCCTTAGATCAAGATCTGAGCTGAGATCAAAAGTCAGATGCTCAACTGACTGAGCCGCCCAGGCTCCCCTTAATGAAATTTTATTTTACTTTACTATTTTATTTCATTTCATTTCATTTCATTTCATTTCATTCCATTCCATTCTATTCTTTCTTGAGAGGCGGGGGGTGGGGGGGAGGCGGGGAGAAGAGAGAGCAAGTGGGGAAGGAGCAGAGGGAGAGGGAGAGAGAAAATCTTAAGCAGACTCCACACCTAGTACCGAGTCTAATGCAGTTCTCAATCTCAGGAAGATGAGATCATGACCTGAGCTGAAATCAAGAGTTGAATGCTTAACCCACTGAGCTACCCAGACACCCCTCCTCAATGAAATTTAGAAAACAAATACTGAACCAAGAAAAATGACCAACATAAGCAGTAAGAAGGTATTTAAAGTCATTAATACATAGTGTTTATTTAAAAGTTAAAATAACAAAAAGAAAATTTTTTGAAAGACCCAGAAACACAATTCATAAATTAAAAAAATAAAAATAAAGCACACGCACAAAATGTCAAGTTTGAACCATTACTCTACTTGAGGATATTCTCTTCTATATCTATACATCATGTTTTAAAGCTTCTTTGGGTTTTTTTTAAAAGATATCTTTTATATAGCAAATGACTGCAGGTTAGAGTTTGAATAGTATTTCTGTAGAGCAATTTGGCAAAATTTATTAAAATATTTTAAACACATATATTCTTTTTAATATGATCATTCTAATTCTGAAAATGTGTCCTAAGAAAATGGTAAAGGCCGGATATCATAGTAAATAATGAAGGGTAATTACATTGTGCCCATCTACAACGATGATACTTGTAACTTTGGCCCGTAAAATAACCTACATGGCCAGTGATGTGACTTAGTTAATATATTATAAAACATTCCAAACAATATATCAATATGCAAACATGTTGATAGATTTGTCAAAGAACTTCAGACAGTATTGTTTTTTATATCGCTTTGATAAATTTCTGTCATCATCCACACCTCCGTTTTTCACAGCAGTGGAGAATCTCCTTTTTGCTGCTTTTAATGCAACTTCCATTCTGTAAGAGTTTCGTTGTAATCCATTCTCCAAGATCCCGGCCCAGTGTGGCTCCGTGTTTTCACAGTCAACCTCTAGAAGCCTATGGACAGAGAAGGGCTAGTTAGCTAGTCGGCTGAGCGTCCACTTCTGCTCAGGCCATGATCTCAAAGTTCTTGAGTTCGAGCCCCCCATCAGGGTCACTGCTGTCAGTGCAGAGCCCATTTCAAATGCTCATTCCCCCTCTCTCTGTCCGTCCCCCATTTGGGCTCTCTCAAAAATAAATAAACATGGAGAAGAAGAAGAAGAAGAAGAAGAAGAAGAAAACGAAGAAGAAGAATAATGGTGGAGAGATGTGAATGAGCTAGCTATTTTTCTCTCCATCCACCTGGAACCAGGTGTTGTGTCTTCCCACACAGCTCCTTTTCCACCGCGTAAACTAATGGCCAGCTCATTGCAAGGAGGGCATCTCCACATGATCCCTGGTTAAGCCACACTTCTCTGAAGGCCCACTGTTTTATACCAGCTTCAGGGAAACTCTTGGGAGGTGATCACGCCCTTCTAAGCGAGGAGCCATCGGACTTGCCAATCAGGGAACACCCACTTTGAAAAAAAAACCCTTCTAAAAGAAGGGTTTGAATGCTTTGGACTGTGGGGAGCTTGCTTGGGAGTACATGTGAGGTAGGTCCCACAGGCTGGTGACAGGTAGGTTTATGATGTAGTGTGTGCAACAGATATTTCCAGCGTTCCACCTAGTTCCCGCGGATCAGATTCCTTTTCGTCACGGTAGCACCCCCCAGCTTGATTGTACTTTCACTTCCAAAAGCTAGCCTCTTGACTTTTGTTCAGAGGACTGCCGTCCGGCCGCTTCAACCCTTGATGCCTGAATGTGGAGAGAGCCAGAGGCCCATGGGGGTTTCATCCTGTCAATAACTGTTGGTGCAGAATGATGGAAACCCAGCTCCCTTGCCTTGGATGAGGATACCTGTGAGTCGTAACTTACATCCCTGAATTCTCCAATGAAATCAGGCTGCAGCAACCCCCCGTGGAATTCTCCTTGACATGACACGCCTCACAGCCTCCCTGTGCTGTCCTGTCCTGCTCCCTGCCTCTCTTACGTGGTTCTCCCGGTAGCACTTAACGTATCACGTGCACACGGGGCGAGTACTGGTTCTCGAGAACTTGACCTAAGAAGTAAGGCATCCGTTTAGGTTCCTTTCTTATTTTAATGTAGAGTGTAGCTTAGTTGTAAAATAGAAGTTCACTCTGCACCCACCTTCTCTGCAACTCAGAGTACTTCTAATGACATGATGCCTAATGAGCCTTGAAGGAAGCCGGTTTCTCTTGCAAAACTCTAACCTTAAGAAAGGCACCAAAAGGCACTGTCAGATGTACAAGTATTCAGAAAATATGGCGCGTGCATCCTGTTCTTCGAAAACTCTCCCGAAGTCACAAGCCATTCTGCTATGAAATAAATACGCGCAAGAATTAGAAACTCAAGAATGAGGATATTCTGGTGGATAAATTTTAAGAACTGATCTTTTGTGCTGATTAGGAAAAACAAAAGCAAAAACAGATAAAATGTTCTGATGATCAGCGCATTTTAGGTGCCACCCCGGCATTGCCACACCAGGAATACAATGGCGAGCAAACAAGTGAGGGTCTGTCTTCATGAAACTTAGACTTCAGTGAGGGAGACAAACGTCAATCACATTAATCATAATGATACGTGTTAAAGTGTCTCTGTCCTAGATTCTGTAAGATTCAACCAGATAAATTCAAGGATGCATGTAAATTCCTCACAAATCCCTATACCTTTCAAGGACCAGTCACTTCTAGTTGATATTCATAACGCTGTTGAAGAATTCTTTGGGTCATAAAAAAAAAAATCGACTGGTATCCCGTATAATGCCGTGTGAACTGTATTTCAGTCCCGCAATTCGGCAGAGACCTATCTTCAGATTACTACACCCACCAATCACAGGATCCGACAATGTCTGTTCGCATCTGTAGGACATCACACCGCTGACTCGGGAGCCCCTTCTCTCTTCCTCCTCTTGTGCTGTGCTCTTCCCATTCACCTATGGGCTCCCTGTCTGAACCTTCTCCTTCCTCTGGCACTTTCCCCCTAAGGACTCCCACTCTCCTGGGTTACACTCCTGCTTGTAACGTTATGACTCCGAGTGGCACCTTCAGGCAAGTAGCCTCCCCAACTGCATCCAGTCCCTATCTCTTTCCAATATCCCATCAAAAATACTTGTCTGCATGGAGATTTAATACCGAACTCCAAAACGTGAATCTTTGAAGTTCACTATTGCTGTTAATCATATTACCCTTCTTGCACTAACATCTTCTTAAGATTTTTATCACAATGCCGGCTTCTTTCTTATGTATTTTCATCTTTTGTTACCTTACTGTAATTTATCTGTTTACATCTTTTTTCCTTAACACCAGGTTGTATCATATATATATGATACATATATACATATACAACATATATATAATATAGTTGTATATTATATATATAGGTTATATCACATATATATGATATATATATAGCAGGTTGTATCATATATATATAATATGGTTGCATAATATATATACATGTTATATCATATATATATATAACTGGTTGTATCATATATATATATAATATGGTTGTATATTATATATACAGGTTATATCATATATATTACATCTATATAATATGTTGTATCATATATATGTATATTGTATATATATATAACAGGTTGTATCATATATATGTATATTATGTATATATGTATACATATATGTATATATGTATATGTATATTATGTATATATGTATATGTATATATATGTATACATATATATATATATAAAACGTGTGTGTGTACATACACACACACACACACACACTCAACAGAGTATCTAACACATATCAAGGATATAAATATATGTTGGATGAATGAAGGAAAGAGTTAAATGTGCAGACTGGCCAAGCCACTTGCTTACATCAACACGGTTCCATATTAAGAAAGAAGTCATGAGCAATATGTTCAAAATGACTTATAATTCACATACTGTATGTCAGGGATAAAACTCTTTGAGGACACAGGATATTACTGAGCCATCAAAAAGAATGAAATCTTGCTATTTGCAACGGCATGGATGGAGCTAGAGTGTATTATGCTAAACAAAATAAGCCAGTCAGAGAAAGGTGAATACTTTATTCTTTTGTGGAATTTGAGAAACAAAACAGATGAACACAGGGGAAGGGGAAAAAAGAGAGAAGGAAACAAACCATAAGAGACTCTCATGATAGAGAACACACTGAGGGTTGATGGAAGAAGAGGGTGGGGAAGGGGCTTAATGGGTGATGGGCCTTAAGGAGGGCACTTGTTGGGATGAGCACTGGGTGTTGTACGTAAGTGATGAATCACTAAATTCTACTCCTGAAACCAATAGTATACTATATGTTAACTAACTGGGGCTTAAATAAAAAATTGAAGAAACAAAAAACCAAAACCTCTCTGAGGACATAGACATGAGTCAGTCATAGGTCTTGCCCTTGAGGAGCTCACAGTCTAAGAAAAGATAATGGGCCTATAATGTACGTCCATAGTGGATTTGCATCAAAGAGAAAATTATTTTCCATTACAACAGTCACATCCACTAACAGTAAAAATCCTGCTGTAATGTAAATCCTCTGCGGATACCCATCACATAAATGACAACTTTTGGGGAAGCACTTCACCTCGGAGTATATGCCCGGATTTTGAATTTCAGCTTCCCCTAAGCCCAGTTCAGTGGATGATAGTGGATTGATTCTCACATCAAAAAGAACACAAAGCTATCCATACTTAACCTTTGTAACCAGCTACTGCTGGAAAAATAATAAGCAAGTCTTAGGAAGGGAAAGAAGTTGCTTGAAATTCTGCAGTTCTTTTAATCTTGTGAGAGATGGTTTCTAAATCAATAAATAACAATAACATCAAGAGGTGCAATTACATTTTCTATCCACTTAAAAACACTGGGAAGAAGTGGTTGGTTGCAACAACTTTATCCCTTTAAAAGCAATAACAGACTAAGTCTTTATTTCTGGAACTAAGGCATTAGTCTGGGTCTGGGTCAGTGTCCTTTCCCTGTGCTAGAAACATCCTAACAAAAATAAATTGAAAAATGAGTCTATGTCAAGGGATTTTTTTTCCCCAAACGTTCCCAAATTAGAAACATCTACATCTGTAAGACTATACGTTAAATAGCTCTCAAAAGTGACTATTCCTTCTAAGAATTATAAAGATATCTGGAGTCTTAGAGATCAAGTGACTCATTTCAAGTGAGAAAAAAGTGACCTACCTAAAACAGTAAGGCTGCTCTTTGGGTGTTATTATATTATAATCCTAATCTAAATACAAAAAACTCTGCTAAGAATTTAACTGAATTTGGTCTAATATCATTCGATTTTCTTCATCTTTTGTAGTTAAGCAGCTGTTTCTTTTTATTTATTTATTTATTTTTTAATTTTTTATTTATTTTTGAGACAGAGAGAGACAGAGCATGAGCAGGGGAGGGGCAGAGAGAGATGGAGACACAGAATCGGAGACAGGCTCCAGGCTCCGAGCTGTCGGCACAGAGCCCAAGTCGGAGCTCGAACTCACGGACCGCAGGATCATGACCTGAACCAAAAGTCGGACGCCTAACCAACTGAGCCACCCAGGTGCCCCTTAAGCCACTGTTTCTATGCCAGAGTTATTTCATTCTCTTAATTTAGAATGGTTGGATCCCTTCCCCTGATTGGCTTGATGAAAAAGACAGCGAATTTTACTTTCTGGAAACAGGTACCTTTATGCTGTCCCATTGTAGGTGTAAAACAATTGGAATAAATATTCAAATGGAAAGTAATCAATAGATTTGTGCCCAGTGTTCAATATGTTTCCTTCTTCTTAAAAGAAATTGTTCTCTCCCTCAGCACTTGGATTTTTAAAAAATTTTTTAACATGTATTCATTTTTGAGAGAGAGAGAGTTAGAGCAGTAGCGGGGAAGGGACAGAGAGAGGAGACAGAATCTGAAGCAGGTTCCAGGCTCTGAGCTGTTACCCAGAGGCGGGGCTCGAACCCATCAACCCGGAGATCATGACCTGAACGGAAGTCAGCTGCTTAACCGACTAAGCGACCCAGGCGCCCCTCAGCGCTTGGGGTTTTAAAGTGCGAAGTGTGGTGTGGGGTGGGGTTGTAGAGCCCTACAAGTCCCCATGGGAACCCAGGAAGAGGAGAAAATGCATCAGCGGATTAAGCGGAATGAACTGGAATAACAAATAAGTATATGTCAAATTACATCGGCGGCTCCTGAAAACTTTGCTGGAGTACTGAAGATTAGGTCAGGGCAGATACCCTGGGGAACGTGCTTGTTTTTATAGAGATATAAATATAGAAATATAAATTCACGTGCCACTGACCGTTTCCAACTCAAACGGTTTTATTTCACGGGAATTTCTTTTCTCTGCCGGAATGGGCAACCAAGACCTAGAATTTCCGGGCTCATTCATCAAGTAGAGAGAAAAATCCTACACGGATACTCCCTGGGGAAATAGTCCTTTTAAAGAGATATAAACAGACGATGGCACTAGCTTCCCCACCCCGCACCCCCAGTAGCGAAGTAAATTACGGATCTGTGTACCCTGGACTTACCTCCTTTTCCCTGCCCCACGGTCCTGAGGTTTGGGCAGTAACCAACCATGTGACTCAGAAACTAACTCTACCCTCTCTCTGTCCTTTGCCTTTTGATTGTAAATCAAACTCAGATACGGAAAACTGGAAAAAAACAAATGAATAGCTCGGTGAATTCTTATAAAGCAAACCCTCCTATCAAACGACACTCAGATCAAACAATAGAGCTTTGCGAGCTAATGCGAAAAGGTCCTTCCCTTCCACCAACTGTAACCCTCCTCTTGATGTTCATTGCAGCCTGGCGTGTAATAGCTTAACAAATAAATACATAAAATGAACATGCTAGAAAGGGGAATGATCAAGTGAGGTATGGACATTCCGTGACCTACTACGTAGCAGTTGTAAAGATTGCGTCTGAATCATTCAGCAAATCCTTTATTTGTGAATGTGCAGGCACAGTCCTTGCTCCTGAGACTATGAGGGACAAAACAAACAGTATTCATGTCCTTGTAGAGGTGACATTTGAATGGGGGAGACAGACGACACACAGGCAAACAAATTAATAGGCAGCGTGTTGGTAGTGATGGGGTTTTGGCGTGATGGTGGGGTTCGGAGCTGACGGCCAAGAAAGAATTCTTGAAGATGTTTTTGGTGCAAACAGGGGACAGGACCCGTGGGCAGAAAGAGCTGTGTTATATGTGTGAGGGGTGACCGTTTATATGTCACGGAGTAGGAGGAGACAAAGGCAAGAGAAAGTTTCTTTGTTTTTTAATTTTTTTTTAATGCTTATTTATTTTTGAGAGAGACAGAGACAGAATGTGAGTGGGTTAGGGGCGGAGAGAGAGGGAGACACAGAATCAGAAGCAGGTTCCAGGCCCGAGCTGTCAGCACAGAGCCCGACGCGGGGCTCGAACTCACGAGCTGTGAGATCACGAACTGAGCCGAAGTCAGAAGCTCAACCGACGGAGCCACCCAGGCGCCCCAAGAGGAAGTTTCTAATAGAGGATTTCCATATGCTAAAGAAGACTCACAGATCACTGGAGGCCTAGCTACTGTCATGCTATGGTTGTTTTCCCCTCTAGCAAAAAAGACAGGAGAGAGTTCCTGGAGATTAGGGTATTGATAAGATTGCCTTTTTCTCTAATTTACTAAGATATTTGTGAACTGATGGAGTCTCTTATCAGTGTAACCATTTGTTTTCTTTCCTTTCGTTTGTTCTTGGGCAGCCGGAGTGCCTGAGGAATATCATGCATACCCCATCTTGTGTGTGGGGGAGGGGGGGCAGGTTTGCAGGGTGTTAGCTTGCCTTATGCTCCCTCATCAATAGTAAATGGAAATACCTGGAAAAGAGGGTAGAAAAGTGCCGTCCAAGGAAGGGCCTTTGTATGAAAGGAAAAGATAAGGATTCGGTAGGCGGAGAGGGAAAGATTAGGACCTGAGGTGGCTGGGTGGGGAACAACACAGATTTTGGACCAATGCTGGGGGTGGCTGACCGCAGCAGACACCCTCAGGTGGAAGGTTCCTCTTAAGAATGTAAGGGACCCAACTACCCCCCCTCAGGTTTCCCTCAGGAATTGGACAAAAGACCTGACTAAAACTAAGCGGACCATAGAACATATAACCTACAAGGAACTCAACGGCCATAGATCACCCCTCATACAATGGAAACGGGCCAGTCAGGAATGGACAACCCAGCACCTACAGTTGTCAAGCTGATAAAGGCAAAACCTGAGAAGGAACAAGGGGGAAGGGGCGGGGGAGGGGCCCACCAGAATCGTATAAAACGAGGACCCTTGCCTATAGTCATGGCCATTCACTTTTGAATGCCCCCCCCCCCATAAAGAGCTTTTGTACTATTTTTCCTCTCTGGTCTCACACTCGAACAAACTTTCGCCTGCTGCTCATTTTGTGTCTAGCTCTTCATTCTTCGAAGTGGCCGCACAATGAACCCCGGGTTTTGAGGTAAAGAATCCCACAACATTTCAATCCACGAGCATGTGAGCAAGAAGCAAAGTGAGGTAAGGGAGAGGATTCCAGCCAGAAGGACTAGCAAGGAATAAGAGCAGGAAGAGAGTTGGGGAAGCATTGGGAGATAAATTCTGGGGGAGGAAAGTGCAGATGCCGGAAGAACTTGGAAGCCAGGGTAAGGGGTTTGGATTTCATTGGAAATAAAACTGGGAAACCGTCGGAGGGCTTTGAACAAAGGACCATCACAGTTACATTTAAAAAAAAAAAAAAAATTTTTAAGTTAATTGATTTGTTTTGAAAGAGAGAGAGAGAACAGGGGAAGGGGCAGAGAGAGAGGGAGAGCGAATCCCAAGCAGGCTCTGCTGCTGAGAGCAGAGCCCGACTTGGGGCTCGATCCCACCAACTGTGAGATCACGACCTGAGCCCAAACCGAGGGTCTGACACTTAACCCATTGAAGCCACCCAGGCGCCCCATGGGCGTAGTGTTGATTTTTCAAAAGAAAAAGCAAAACGCGTCTAAGGTGTGATCTTCATTATGTACAAACAGCAAAATTAGTAATTCCAAACCTCACTGTATGCACTGGATGTGTGTGAGTACGTGTAAATGCTTATTTAAAAGGCCCTCAGGAAAGAAATGGGAAGCAACACACCGGACAAGGAAAATAACTCCAGGAACGGAAGGGGTTTGGCCGCTGGTGGGGATGAGGCACTCTTGTATGATTTGTTTTTATTTTTGCAACAGTCAGGCCTTCATTTATTGACTGCGTATCTAAAACACAATTGTGAGAATCATAAAGCCGAACGAAGCTGGTGGGGCATCATCAAAATGAGAGTGATAAAGATTGTTTTTGTTTTTGTTTTTAACTGCTTCCTTAAAAGGGCTAAGTGGTTTAGAGAATGGAGGTATGAAGGAACTCTGATCATCTTGCATTTTATGAATTCACCGTTGAAGGGAAACCGAATATGACACCCCCAAATGGGCCACTTTGGCACGCACGTGGATTACTTTGAGCTGAAGTCAGTCAAGACCCAGCAGGCTCAAATAAAAAAAAACCTTTTACCTCTCTCTTAACCATCTAAAATAATTTATGGGGGGCGCCTGGCCCAGAAAGAGAGCTATTGCGGGGCCCCTGGGTGGCGCAGTCGGTGAAGCGTCCGACTTCAGCTGGGTCACGATCTCGCTGTCCGGGAGTTCGAGCCCCGCGTCAGGCTCTGGGCTGACGGCTCAGAGCCTGGAGGCAGTTTCCGATTCTGTGTCTCCCTCTCTCTCTGCCCCTCCCCCGTTCATGCTCTGTCTCTCTCTGTCCCAAAAATAAATAAACGTTGAAAAAAAAATTAAAAAAAAAAAAGAAAGAAAGAAAGAGAGCTATTGCCGGAGACAACTTTTTACCTGAAGGATCCATAGGTAAGGCCTGGTAAACATCTAAGAACCAAATACCTGCCCTTGTTTCCCTCCTGGGAGTTACCCTCCTCCCTTGTGAGGTCCTAGGTCCCCATCCCATCCCTTAGCTCAGCATGTGGCATGTAAGCCTCGATTGCCCTTGAACCTCATATGAAATTAAATGAGTTCTTCTCCTGTTAATATGCTACATCCAGTTCATTAGCAGACCAGCCAAGGGACCTAAAAGGAAGAAGGGAAAAGTTTTCCGCCCCTACACTATCAAATTATTTTACTACAAAGTTAATTTGGTAAATTATTAGAGATACATGTACACAGAAGGTGAGTAGGATGTTGAGAAGGTGTGAGAACATGTACAGATTTATGACAGTTCATCCGGAGATTTGGAGCTAGAACCACCGATAGGGAATAAGCAGAGAGGAAAAGCTAGTTTTAAGAGCCCAGGATTTGGGGGAAAGGAGAATCTTGCCACGGGACCCCCTCCTCCTCCCTTTTCTAAGGGAACAGTGTGGGGCCCATCACATAACCTCTCTAAACCTTCATCTCCTCTCTGCTGAAATGTGGCTCACCATTCGACAAGATTATTTTGAAGCTAGTAGAGGGAAAAGAGACAGAGACAAAGACAGAAGTTTGTTACTTAAAACCACAACTGGGGCGCCTGGGTGGCTCGCGGGTTAAGAGTCAGACTTCGGCTCAGGTCATGATCTCACATGATCTCCGGAGCCCCGGGACCGGCTCTGTGCTGACAGCGCAGAGCCTGGAGCCTGCTTGGGATTCTGGCTCTCCCTCTCTCTTTGCCCCTCCTCTCTCTCTCTCTCTCTCTCTCTCAAAAATAAATAAAACATTTATCAATCAATCAATCAATCAATAAATAAATAAAACCACAACTGATTCCCCTAAGGGAGGGGATGTCTTTTCTTCCTGGGGCAGGTAACCTTTTGTTTAGCAAATCAAAATAATGGGACATCTGACCTTGACAATATCAGCCTCAAGGCATGATAAGAAAGGAAGCCTGGGAAACAAAGAAGGTTAAATAACCCTCTGGGGGAAATAAGTTACGTTTCCAGGACGGAGAGAAGCCCTCTTGGATGAGGAAGGGGTGAATTTCAGCCAAGGAGAGTAGTTCAAGGCCTTCTGAAGGCGGCTACCTAATAAAAACCAATTTTCATCTGTTTCCTGGTTGTGTGGTAATGTGACCCCTTCACACCCACCATCCACAGGTCTCAGCAAAAGAGGAGGGGAACAAAGCTTTCCATTCGTGGGATTCCAGTGCCTGAATATTGGGAAGGTGTCTGTTTGGGGGGATTCAAATTAGACGATATGTAAGATTCCAAAAGAACCACGGGTTTCCTACTGATGAGGTTTTGAATGGCGGTGGGGTGTCCAGAGCCGACGGCCAAGAAAGAATTCTGGAAGACGTCTTTGGTGCAAGGAGGTGATTTTATTCAAGCACGGGGACAGGACCCGTGGGCAGGAAGAGCTACCCTGGGACCATGAGGAAAGACTGGGTTTATACTCTGGAGGTGGGGGGAGGTAAAGTCCAGGGGAAGTTGCCAGTGAGATTTTCATATGCTAAAGAAGACTCCGGAGACATTGGAGGCCTAGCTGTGGTCAAGCTAAGGTTGTTTTTACCTCCAGCAAAGGTAGCAAAGCATTAGCATTCAGACAGTAAGGAGCTCCTGGAGAAACGTTTGACTCTGCCGGCCTCAAGTAGTGGTCAACAGGCTGCAGGTTATAAGGAAATTTAGTTCTATCTGCCTTTTCCTTCTGCCTTTGTTCCCCACACGACTGAGGGGTGACAGAGACTTAGGTCCTGCAGGACTGGGATCTCTATCAGTTACTCCCTTTCCTTTGTTCTTGGGGAGCCAGGAGTGCCCCAGGAGTGTCACACATGTCCCGCCTAGGGGTGGGGGGTGCGTGGAGGGTGCGGGGGGTGACAAACGGTTCATGTGCTGGGGACCGAACAAACGGTCAGTGAGTATCACCTGTGACGGACCCATACACAGGGCCTGGGTTGGCGGCCTCATCGGGTGCCGTCCTAATTGTGGCTTCACCAGCAGTGCCAATATCGCTTATCGCCCACCCCCGGGCAACGGACCACTCTCTGGGCCTCAGTTTCCTTATTTATGAAATCTGAATACTAATTTTAACTTTTACATTTCTGGGTCCGCAAGAATTGAGTACGCTAACCTTCATTTGCCTGAACTGTTGAAGTACCTAACACATGTGGTTATTATTAAACATTTGTTTCTTGCACCTGTTGTGCTGTAGGGTAATGTCACAGCATCGAATTGCAACGGAGGCAGCAAGCCGTCTTTGAAAGAGCAGTAACCCCGGGAGACGAGGGGTCCAGCCCCACAGTGCCATTTATTCACCGTTGGACTCTATGCCCTGTAGTCCCTAAGGCAAAATCACTTGCTGATAAAGCATGGACTTAGAACCAGATCATCCCAAAGGGCCATTTCTATTTCTCCCATCAAATTTTGAATCTCTACGTCTATATACACGTGCTCATCACTAACGTTCACATACATGTTCTTTAAACATCTTATGTACAAAGACGTAAGGGTTGTGTCCCATTCCCTTGGCAGAATTCTCTAAAGGCTCGTAAAGTGAACGGTGGCTTTTTGACCAAGCCACCTATTTTTATGAAGATGCCTTTGTCTCTGTGAGCCTTGGGTTGTCCGTGTACGTAAAGAGTCCTTTCAGAAGAACGGCATAGTGCTTTCTCAACTTGGGATTTGACCCAACGTTTAAGGAGTCAGAGAACAGATAAAGGAAGAAGGCAGGAGGAAGTTGGGAATATAGCACACTTTCTGGCTCTGAGGGTTGCCAGAGTGAGAAGACAGGGTCATCGGGGAACAAGGAGGAAGGCAGAGTCTTCTGGGAATCTGAGTGGGTTAAAGGCACCAATGGAAAGAAAGTAATGACAGAAAGGGAGAGGCTAGAATTTACTTGGGTTACGAGAGGACTTCTGAGTCTTGCCCCAAACTAGCTAGTAGGAAAGTGACTTGCAGGTGAGGGAAAAAAAAAAAAAAATTTTTTTTTTCTCCTCACACTTAATGTACCAAGCCAGAGATGAGAATATCTCAGACTAAAATATGGGCAGTAGAAATAGAGAGAAATCGATAGGCTTGAGGTGTCTTTGCAAGTAAACTCTACGGATTTCCTGATTGACACTGTAGATTGGGGGTTGGGAAAAAGAAGAATCAAGGAGGATTCTAAGTTTCTGACTTAAGCCACTGACTATTGGTTGCTGTCATTTAATTAGATGGGAAAGACCAGAAAAGAAACAAGCATGGGGAAGAGAAGAGGAAAATTAGAGTTGCATTTTGCATCAGTTAATTTGAAATGGAGACGTAACTTCCGAACGGAGAAGTCAGATAGCAGTTTGATAAATAACTCTGGCATACAGAGGACAGGTTTGAGGTAGAAATATTCTCCTTGTGGCCCATGCGTTTTCGGAGATGAGCTAGAGGTCTGACTAAAAGGAAGCAACACTTGAGGTACATTTTTTGCAACAACTTGGTTTTAAGAAAAGCAGAAATATGGAGGGGAGCTTCATCAACTTGAATGTATTAAAACTTTCTCAAGGGGCACCTGGGTGGCTCAGTCGATTGAGCGTCCGACTCCGGCTCAGGTCATGATCTCGCGGTTTGTGAGTTCCAGCCCCGCGTCGGGCTCTGTGATGACTGCTCAGAGCCTGGATCCTGCTTCAGATTCTGTGTCTCCCTCTCTCTCTGCCCCTCCCCTGCTCACGCTCTGTCTCTCTGTCTCTCAAAAATAAACATTAAAAAAAAAATTTTTTTTTTAATTTCTCGAGTGTTCTTGAGTGTCTCCTGCTCATTGCTTGGTATCGCGTCTTCATACTAACCCAGTCTCTGACTACAATGACTGGTAATGATGTCCTCTGGACCCACCTTTCTTGGCCAGAGCATTAGCTCAATTGAGTTGGAACTGATGGAGAGGAGACTGCTAGCTCATTATGGGTTTATAGAAGGCCCCCCAGGAGCTCAGAGTCACCCTTGATTTGAAGCCAGAAGCTAAGGATGATACCAGAACGATCCATGTAGAAGTATCTCATTTAGGTATGGAACTGGTCTGGAATATGGGAAGGACTGGATTAATGGACATAAGACATTCATTTCCTGTTCTACTTGGGATGGTATAGCTGAGGGGGAGAAACAAGGCTGCAGCCAAGAGTAATGCCTTGTGATAACCTTGAAGAGAGGCTGTGAAGGTAGTTAATTATATAGTGAGTAGCTCAAACTACTAACCAGTCCTTCCAAGGCCCCACTCACACATTAAACTTTTTTCTAAATTTCTTTTCTTCTTCAATATTCTGCCCTTGGCCCGGCTTCACACACTCCAGGGACAGTTCACCCTTTATCTGACTCAGACACAAGCACTCTCGCCCTAGGAAGAGACCCATGGCTAGTAGCTAGTGACATGGGAACACGAGAGGTAGAGATAATACGCATGGGGCCCTCAGAGAGTGAACTGCTGGTCCAGTAGACCAGAGCCTACACAGATCTGTTGAGCACAATTCAGAACCTAGAGGGTCCAAAATAGGATTCCAATGAAGTTCCCTGATGTCAGGTTGCATCTAAATATTTATGATTGCATTATTCCAGAGTTCAAGCTACACCCTGTTATGTCTTTTGTCTGCATTTTATTGTTTTCTTATTACAACAATCCTATGATATACAACGTAGAGTATGATGAGAAAAGTCTAAAGCTCTGAGGCTATGCCAATTCTGGAAAAAAAAAAAAAAAAGGAAGAGCAGTGAGACGAGCAGACTATGGTGGACAGCAGGCTTGCGGGGAGATGGACAGGGCAGGAAGAAGACTGGTAACTGGCGATGAGCCAAAGTCCTGAAGATGTGCCCCATAGTCATTCTCTAGAACTGAGCCACCACCCATCTCTCTTTCCAAACAGCACCCTGGCTTTGTTTGGAAGAAATAGTTCTCCTGCAGTAGAATCAGTATGGAAGTTAGTAATTTAGGGGCTGTCCTGGCAAAAAAAAAAAAGTTGAGCATAGGCCAACTGGGCGTTTCTTCCCTGGGATTTAAAACTTAGCAGGAAAAAAGACTGAAATGTCTGCCATCCACCTTGTCCCCGTGAACGTGTGCTGAGCAATTGGGACTGTAGCACTGCTCCTTACTTCTGCAACTGCCTTGCTTTCCGCCTCAATCCTCGAACCTAATCATTTCAGCTCCTGATAACCTTTCTGGGGGTTTCATTTTGCTTAAATGCACTAAGGCCGAATTTTTGTTGCTTGCAGCCAAAGAGCCCTGACTGGTTCTGTGGGCTAACTCCTGCCAAAGTCGGATAAAACAGTTAGAAGGGGGTGTAAACACACACCAGATGCTGCAGGGGTGTGGAACGCGAGGAAGGAGGAGCCACAGGAAGACGTTTCACTTACCCACACCTCAAGTGCAAGAAATATATATTTTTTAAAATTTCTTCTGATCGTACTTAACCTGTTCAGAGAGCCCCCCTTTCACCTGCAAGACAGATTACTTAATCTGAGTTGGTGTAGAGTCTTCTCCTTCCTACCGTGAGGTATACGAGGGCCTGGAATTGACGTGTGTCATCAGAAGAGGAAGGGAGAACCCTGCTCCTGGTCTGGCTGGTTCCTACCGCGGGTCCTTTGGCCGTCTCTCTCTGATCCACAGTGCTGACTACAGATGGGGTGACAGAAGGGTAGCTGTGAGGTGGCATCAGCAGTCAGCGCTGTGGATCAGAGAGAGACGGCCAAAGGACCCGCGGTAGGGACCACACCGGACCAGGAGCAGATCCATCTGTCACCCCATCATCCAGGGCGGTGGGTGCCAGAGGCACACCTGTCTTCAGTTCCCTCCTCAGTGTCCAATTCACGCTCAGTGAGAAGCTCAGATTTCATTTCCAGCCACGTCGACTTCCCCAACTCAGAAATTCTGCTCCGATCCCGGACAACGCCAATCCAACAGAATTCCCTTCGGTTGGCCATTAGAACCTCGGCGATGACTGCTTTCTCACAAGTGGAGGTACAGAAAAGAAATGCTAACACCAGTTAGTTTTTGTTTTTTGTGGTTTTTTTTTTTTTTGGTTTTTCTTTAATAGCATTATATGTTAAATCACTCCTACCACACATCCCTCATCATGCCATGATCACTTTGTTTCTAACTGTAAAATCTCTGACCACATGGAAAATCTGATCTTTTTTACACGCCTAGTCTCCAGTTCCTGGACCTATCGAATACTCAATAAACGCTTGTTAAATAGAACACCACAAAAATGCACTATTTTTTAAAGACTCATCTTAATGTCTTTGCTCCATTTCTGAGAATAGCTTTTGTGTGAAGTCATAAAAATGCATTGATGAGTAGATAACATCCCCAAACCAAGATTTTCAAGTGCTTTTCAATAATTAAATTCTGAGGAACAATTTAAAGCTTGCATAGTTTTCTCTCAAATACTCTCTAGAGACAGCTGGTGCTCGCTGGGGTTCATGGGCTTTATTACAAGTTCATTTTCCTCTCTTCAGTGTTGGTTGTGCTGGCTGAAACGAGGAGGAGGGAGCAGGGGCACAAATGAAACAGGTGGGATCTGGAAGGCGGCAGAGATCTCACATAGATGGTTAAACAGCAGTCAGCACTCAGTCCTGGCAATGCCAGTCATTAGTGAGTGTTCTAAATTTTTGTTTTTAATGTTTATTTTTGAGAGAGAGAGAGAGAGAGACAGAGTGAGAGCGGAGAGGGGCAGAGAGAGAGGGAGACACAGAATCCAAAGCAGGCTCCAGGTTCTGAGCTGTCAGCACAGAGCCCGACGCAGGGCTTGAACTCATGAACCGCGAGATCATGTTCTGAGCGGAAGTCGGACGCTTAACCGACTGAGCCACCCAGGCGCCCCTGGTCTTTACTGCTTGAAATGAAATCGAGTGAGTGGTTGTGTGGGCATAAGATAGCATTTGGGGACTATAGTTCTAAGATCTGTTCCATCAGTGGAGCGCCCTCAACAAGTCTGTGAGGTATTTTGAATCTCATTTCTCTCTCTGGATAACAGGACTTATAAACTACTGTCCCAATGAAAAAGATTAAAAAAAAAAATCTTCAGACTTTCCCTATGCCTAGCGATACACAGACTATGCTAGAGTTTTAATCCAACGGGGCACTTGGTTTCCCCAAGTTAGAATTGAATTGAAGTACCTGGAGACCTTTCTATTTCTAACCACTCAGATCCCTGAGGCCTCACCATGGTGTTAAGTTTCCCCAGAACTAAGTCTCTCCCCCTGATCTACGACCCATTATAAGAACACCTGTCAATCCTGGAATTTCCAAGTACCTCCTCTTCTTCTTCCTCCAGGAAATCTTTCTTAGATTGAGTCCTCTGAGTTCCATGTTAGGCACCCTTTGGCATTACGCATCACCGTGGAGGATAGCAGGGATTATTGCTGACTGTGGAAGAAAACGGCGTGTTCTCAGATGACAGCTTCTATGCCCTAAAGAGTGAGCCCTGGTGAAAATTTTACACTGCACGTCACGGGCAGGGGAGAAGGCACATGGTGAGGAGACTGGATTGTTGGGAAGAGGGTCAAGAAGGGTTAATGTCTAGCTCTAGAGAACAGGTTGATGTCCTGCCTGGTGTGTAGGAAACACTGAGATCCATACCATTTGAACAAAAGCCATGGCATACTTGTGGCAAAGCAAAGGATTGTATGCCTGACGGTTTCAATCTCACAGGGCATCCTATCGACGATCTAATTTGATCCTCACTAACAAAGCACCTTGTAATTAGACAGGATTACTCAGTAAGCATAATTTCACAAGATGAGGAAACTCGAGACCATACAGGACAAAAAGAGGCACTCCCCTACCATCTCGCGGACTGGTCCTGCATAACGCATGGCGAGATGGCAAGAAGATTAGCATGACCACTACTCCTACCCTGGGAGGCGAGACCTGCGCCCCACCTAAATTTGGACATTTGATATTCAAGGCGTGCCTCATATAAATGCTTTGTAATGGTCAGCCATTATGCCACCACATGAGATTCTTACCTTTGGTAGATTCTTTAAACCAGATTAACTCGGGCAGCCGGCGGAAAATAGACACTGAGAAATCATAAATAAATAAGCTGATAAATCCAGAGACTTGGTCTGTCTTCCCATCTCGGATTTGGAATGATCAGTTCGTAAACCAATTATTAACTCAACAAAGACTTAGTGAGCTGCTTATATTTCCAGGCACAATTTTAGGCGCTGGCCGTCCATCAATAAACAAAATAAGCAAACTGTTGACCTTCTTGACCTTTTGTTGTAGCGGGGACTGTTGGGTAATTGAAGTTGTCAGGCATTAATTAGATCCAGATGGTCTCAAGAGAAGAAGGTGCACATAAGAAATCACTGGTCCAGGGATGAAATTGCTACTCCGTGGTGACATTTAATCTGAGAGTACGAGCACCAGCTTTGCCCAATCAGGGGTGTTTGACCGTGACATGTGACAGTGGGGGACTTACACTCAAGGACAGGTGTGTGAGAAGCGGGACGATATGGTTGACTTAAGTGCCTGCTTTCAGAAAGGATGTGAGGTTTTAGTTTGGTCTTGTGTTTCAATTTGGAATCTCAAGTCATTGAGTCATGTCCTCTTGAAGTTGGAAGGGTCTTCAACAGACCCTTTATTTCAGTATTTGTGTATTTATTTATGTATGTATTTTTTTATTTAATGTTTATTTATTTTTGAGAGAGAGAGAGGCAGAGAGAGAGACGGAGAGAGACAGACAGAGAGAGAGTATTAGCAGGGAAGGGGCAGAGAAAGTGAGACACAGAATCCAAAACAGGCTCCAGGCTCCGAGGTGTCAACACAGAGCCCGACGCGAGGCTCGAACTTACCAGCCGTGAGATCATGACCTGAGTCAAAGTTGGACACTTAACCGAATGAGCCACCCAGGTGCCCAACAGACCCCTTATTTAAACTCTCCCATTCTCAGACTTCAACAACTGAGCCCAGATTTGCCCATGGAAATTACTTACAAAGTACCTGGAACAGTGCTTTGCGCCTATCACGGGCTTAATAAATATGCATTTCTATTATCTGTTTTCAAGATATGATGGAATCTTAAAGGATTATGTTAGCTAAGGGACCGGCTTTTTTTTTTTTAATGTTTATTTATTTTTGAGACAGAGAGAGACAGAGCGCGAGTGGGGGAGGGGCAGAGAGAGAGAGGAAGACGCAGAATCCCAAGCAGGCTCCAGGCTCCGAGCTGTCAGCACAGAGCCCGACGCGGGGCTGGGACTCAGGGACCGTGAGACCGTGAGCTGAGCCGAAGTCGGATGCTTAACAGACTGAGCCACCCACACGCTTCAGGGACTGGCATTTTATATTATTTTGAGTTTGGGACGACAGGTAGGCTGTCCATTTATTAATCTGCTGTGAGAACTACTTTTTCATGTCACCATTGCTCTCTGGGGAAGGAGACGGGAGATCTAGTTTCTAGTCTTGTTCTAGAACCTGAGCAAGTCATGACATCTTGGAATATGTTGTTCTCATAATTCAAAATACGGTATCCATCCTTCCTCCTTTATGTAGACTCGGCGAGGGTGGCAAAGTCGTGGACGTAAAAGTTCCTTACGTAAAACATTGTAAAATCGTGGGCTGCTACGAAACAATCTTGCCACTCTGCCGCCATAATAAAGAACTGATTGACGATTTGTGTTTGGGATAATTTTCACGGCCATCAAACTTTGCCAGTACCTCTTCCAGTTGGAAGCATTTTGTAGTTTCAGGAGGATAAAGGACAAAAAATTAAAATATCTACCCAAGACCGCTGATAGACTTGGCAGCGATTTGGAATGACTTCACTGGGTGTGACATTTTTTAGCAATTCATTGTGTGACTCATTGTGTGATTCAAAGCCGTAACACAATATGGTATAGACACACACGGTATAGATTTCAATATTTCCCTGAAACCTGTATGCATACTTTCCCATTAATTGTTCGATGTGTTGGGTGGAACTGTTGCCTACTGGGAGCACCAGTGAGATGCTGCTTTGCAAGATTTTCACTCACACAGAAGTGATAATGGCATAGCTCAGTCCACACAGCAGTAAATGTTTCATTGGGTGTCTGGGAACTTTTTCTGTTTTATTTTTTATTAGGGCCCGTATGAGCCTATAAAGTGTCACCGGACATACCGGAAATAAGTCCTGAGCTCAGAGGTCTTGTCCCACGGCTGCTAATGTGACAGGATGGTCAGGTACAAAAAAACCCAAAACAGACAAGAAAACTTTATTTTCTTCTAACACTTGATTTTCATTCAGTGAGTCGATAGGCGTACATTTACTATTTGACTTTCCTACTGGTAATGTAAGAAAGGTTTCTAGGTAAAAGATTTGCTATCTTGCCAAATTATTATTTTTTTAGTAGTTCAGCAAAATCAAATCACAGGTGGGCAATAAACTGAAAAATATTTAGACTTTTTTTTTTTTTAACCAGCCACATTTGTAAAAACTAATTGTCTTACAGGATACCAAACAGCAGTGATTTTTTTTTTCCACACGGTTCCTTAGAGAAAAACAAACTAAAAAGCACCAACAGCAAAAACACAAACACAAACAAAGACACCATTCTTAGCAGCCATCTTGAAAAGAAGGACCCCGAGCTAATGTAATCAGAGAAGTTTAGATGATTCTGGGGGTCAAATTTTTTCTTCATTTACTCTTACTGTGAGTTAAGGGCCTTTCCCCTGTTCTTTCTTCTATGACCACATTGCAACACTACGCTGTATGTGGGTCAGCGTCCCCACTTTGTGTCTGCACCGTGAGGGCAAGGCCTTATCTTCAGGCTGCCTGAGCCCTGCAGAAGCAGAGTTTTTCACTGAGAAGCAATGGAAAACAAAGTCCATTTGGTTCAATTGAAATATTTATTCTACCTAACTGCCATGAAAATGATGATTCCTTTATGAATACACGTTCCGGGTAGCTGGCGTGAAGGACAGGAAGACTTTAAGGCTTTAGGACTCAAGGGCATACCCCAGGCTAAAGACTCTGGCATTAAAAGATAGCAGATTAGAGGCCAAGAATGAGCCCAGGATGTGGGGAAAGCAATGGGATGCCAATACACTCAGGTGACGCTCTGTTTTGCTAAGATCCTACAGTTTGGTTTTTGTCCTGACAGGAGAGCTGAGAAAATCTCTGACCTGGGGACAACTCAACAGACAGCCTGAAAGTCAGGTCATACATTCTTATCAAACTTCCCAGCCTATTGGGCCTATATATGTTTATAACGTATTAGTCACGTATTCCTTACTAAGAAACGCATTAGAAGTATCAGATCATTTAGGTAACGTGAATCATGCTGCCCATGGAAAGCCCTGCTGGTAGTGTCTAGAACACTTTAAACAAGAATTTGCGATTATATAGTATAAATAAGTCTACAGATCGAATGTACAGCGTGATGTACGTTAATGCTTTTGATGTACTTAATACTTTTGCATTGAATACTGGAAATTTGCTAAAAGCGTAGATATCAAGTGCTCTCATCACACACACACACACACACACAGACGGAAACTCTACGAAAAGATGAAATGTTAATTAGCTTGACTGTAGTAATCATTTCAGCATGTACATGGATATCGAGGAATCATGCACACCTTCAATACATATCTGATGTTTAAAATGGAATGAATAGGGGCGCCTGGGTGGCGCAGTCGGTTAAGCGTCCGACTTCAGCCAGGTCACGATCTCGCTGTCCGTGAGTTCGAGCCCCGCGTCAGGCTCTGGGCTGATGGCTCAGAGCCTGGAGCCTGTTTCGGATTCTGTGTCTCCCTCTCTCTCTGCCCCTCCCCCGTTCATGCTCTGTCTCTCTCTGTCCCAAAAATAAAAAATAAACGTTGAAAAAAAAATTTTTTTAAATAAATAAAATAAAATAAAATAGAATGAATAAATAACCATTTAGGAAACCAGCATTTGCTGTTAGTGTTGACAGAATAACATTACAGAAAAATTACCGTTCCCATAGTCAATTGCAGTTTTAAACATTTCAGTGAAAAAAAATGTATATTTATGAAAAATACGAAAATATGAATAATTCGCCCAAAACACAAAATGGCTTAATCCCTGGCATCTTCAGGCTGCCTGAGCCCTGCAGAAGCAGAGTTTTTCACTGAGAAGTAATGGAAAACAAAGTCTGTTTGGTTCGATTGAAATATTTATTCTACCTGTTGACCCATACTGTTGGTAGCAGTAGGGGGTAATTTTTATTTTTTTCTCTAGACTCCTTACATTTTCAAAGTGGTTAATAATGTGTCGTACTATCTGATATAATAATTGGGGGGAAAGCCATTAAAGCCTTCTTTGGCTACGTTTCCAAAAACCTATGTCTTCTTACAGAGATCATTTTTGTGATTCTGCTACAAAGCATTCCAGTTGACTACATGTCTTCATGTTCCTGAAAGAACAAAGATATTTTTGTTTTTAACATTCAGCTGTACATTCCTAAATTTTACAGTTAGTATTTTGGTGGGACTGGCTCTCTAGAATCTCCTTTCTGGAGCCTCAGGTGGACTGTTTTGTGGACTCACATGGTATAAATACATTGCCAAGAAGCTGAAACTCCCTCTTCATAGCATGACTCATTCTCTTCCTGATTAAATTAACAATAATCCATATTCGGGGCACCCAGGTGGCTCAGTTGGTTGAGCGTCTGACTTTGGCTCGGGTCATAATCTCCCGGTTAGTGGGTTCGAGCCCTGTGGGGCTCTGCGCTGACAGCTCAGAACCCGGAGCCTACTTCGGATTCTGTGTCTCCCTCTCTCTCTGCCCCTCCCCCGCTCATGCTGTCTCTCTCTCTCTCTCTCAAAAATAAATAAACATAAAAACAATTTAAAAAAATAATAATCCAGATTCCCCAGACATAACTTTTGAAAGCTTTTCTAGTTTACCTCTAATGTTTTTGTTGTTTTATCAACTCTGTCATCTCCTCGTAAGTGACACCTCTGAATATCACATACATTAGAAAATGTTATGTTTTGAAAGCACTGTTGTAAACGCCACGTAAGCTCAGAAGAAGTTGCCGGCCGTCAGCTCCTTCAGCCATCTTTACTGCTCATATTATTGGCCTGCTCAAGGCAAAGTTATAAACCCGGTTATGAGTGGTCCTCTGTTTATTTCATTCATTGATGTCATTGTGGTTCCAGAAGCTCAGGACTCCCCTAACCAATTGACCACCCCTCAGTTTCATTTCTTGGGCCGTGTCGCAATAGCTGTATCTTACTTCCTCCGACTCCTGTCAAGAATGATCTGTTCAAGAATCTCTGGGGAGCCCTGTTCCTGGCATTCCCCGCTGACTTTCAAAGCCCCTCTTTTAAAATGTAATCATCAGAGAATGATAATGACCATCTACGCTGGAGGCCTGGATGCATGTGTTTTCTTCCTCAGAAAGTATCACCGCTCCACTCCCAAACGCCTGAGAAAGTCCTTAAACTACGAAACACACGTTGACACAGCAGCCCAAAGGGAACTTAAAATCAAGAAGCTAAGGGGCGCCTGGGTGGCTCAGTCGGTTGAGCGTCTGACTTCAGTTCAGGTCATGATCTCGCAGTTTGTGAATTCGAGCCCCGCGTCGGGCTCTGTGCTGACAGCTCGGAGCGTGGAGCCTGCTTCGGATTCTGTCTCCCTCTCTCTCTCTGCCCCTCCCATGTTCATGCTCTGTCTCTCTCTGTCTCTCAATAATAAATAAATGTTAAAAAAAAAAAAAGCTAAGAGGGAGAGGTCACATGACCAGAACTCTGGCCAACACCCTTGGCTACCTGTGCCTGTCCCTCCTCCGACCCATGTATACAAGCAGGGTTTGGTAGAAAGCAATGGGAATACTGACTTATATGAGGAAAGGACTGACATGTTGAGAGCTGCAAGGGTTCTTCTGCCCAGTTCATGGAACTGACTGGAACACAGTGTATCAGCCCCCTTTCGTTTTAGACAGAGAGAGAATTCTAAGCAGATTCTGGACTGTCAGCATAGAGCCCCACGCGGGACTTGATCCCCCTACCGGTGAGATCCTGACCTGGGTGGAAATCAAGAGTCACATTCTCAACCAACTGGGCCATCCAGGCATCCCCTGGCCTTTTTCAAATTTGATTTCCTTCTGGCCACACATCTGCTTGGAAAATATCTTGTAAGCTGGTTCTTACAAGTTATCTTGTAAAACAGAAACGGAGAGACAGAGACAGGCAGGCAGCGAGCAGTAGACAGAAATGAGACACAGACAGACAGACAGAAGAGACAGGGGCTAAGACACAGCCACCATACATTTGCCTGAACCCAAATCCCTCCATGTGGATACCCTCAGCATTCTAAATCTCATTAGAATAATAAAAGCAGATCCCACGGACTCCGGAACGTTTCCGTTCCAGTCTCTGTTCCAAGCCAGATGGCCCTTTCATTTTTCAGAGCAGTCACTGAGATAACGAAGAAGCAAAAAATAAATACTGGCTCTGCTGGAGGAGGAGAGGTTCCCCGGTTCGCCTTTAATAACACGTGTTCACCCCTGTTAAACGGCATCGTGACATTCCTACCGGCTGATTTCTTAAGGTTTGAGTGATGCTTGAATATTTCATACGGTCTGTCTTCAAAGACCCCTACCACCTCGGAATGCCCATCACCAACCTTCAATAAGACCAAAAGGAAGCAAAGGTGAAGACCACATAGAGAAAGGGGCGCATGTTTTCTGTTGTTTGTCCAGCTTCCTGCCATCTTCCTGCCTCTGCAATGCCCTGTGTTTTTCTGTCCTCAGAGTTCTCTCGCGCTAGGGACGCTCTTCTGACTGGCCCGCTGAAGTCAAAAACTTCACAGCTTGGTCTTCGTCAACCTTTCCAGCTTCACCGCCGGCTGCGATTCCTACCCATGAGGAGCTTCTAAGCACCTCAAACCGTCCAGCACCCCCTTGGCTTTTATGTCGGAGCCTTTGCATGCATAGTACTTATCACCAACCCCTAAATTCCCCCGCTGCTCCCAGTAGCTCCCTATCACCTCTCTACATCCATAGGAGGGTCTGACATCTGTTACCATTGGCTTCTCATGATTGTATCTTGCGGTATTTACGCCTTTGCTAGTCTCCCTCCACGCTGGATCAGGGCTGGTCAGGGCTGACAGGGAACAGCTTCCAAGACTAGTCGTAAGGCCACTGGGACTTCTTCTGTTTTGTTTTCCCCGAGACTGTTTGCTCTGAGGAACAACAGATGCCACGTTGTGAGGACGCTCGGGAGGCCCACAAGGAGGAGGGCCGGAGGCATACTGCTCACAGCCAGGACCGGTTCTGCCGCCATGTGAGTGAAAGCCAATCCTCCAGCCCTAGTCAAGCCTTCAGGGGATTGCAGCCCTACTCAACATCTAACTAAACCTCAGAATATACCTTGAGCTGGCTCTGCCCGGCCAAGCCATTCGTGAATTCCTGAGCCACAGAAACTGCGAGGGACAGTCTGTGTTTATTGTTCTTTTTTTTAACATTTATTTATTTTTAAGAGAGAGAGACAGACAGACAGACGGACAGAGAGAGAGGGAGACACAGAATCCAAAGCAGGCTCCAGGCTCTGAGCTGTCAGCACAGAGCCCGATGTGGGGCTTGAACCCACCAACAGCAAGACCGTGGCCTGAACCGAAGTCAGTAGCTTAACTGACGGAGCCACCAAGATGCCCCTGTTGTTCTTTTAAGGACTAAGTTTCAGGGTAATTTGTTATGAAGAGGAGATAGCTAACACAACATCTTTCCTGTAGCTGTGGTGTTTGCCTCTGTGTGGGCTGAATGGCTCCTCACTGGGATTCTGTGGCCCCAAGTGCTTTCCAACCTCATACTCACCATATTAAACTTTAGTCTTGGTTTATTTGGTTTTCTTGTCTGTCTCCCTCACTTGCTTCAAAATGTTTGAGGAATTATCAAATTCTCTCATCCCTGGAGGCTGCACACCCCGGCAGCCTTTAACTGTCAGAGATAACATATATCCTGGACTGGCGAGGATGAACTAACAATCTCGACCTCGTCATCAACGATAAAAGGAGAGAGAGGCAGTGCCACCTAATTCTCTTATATTTGGACTTTCATGAGGCATTTGATTGGCCGACGACCATGATTTGCCTAGATAGTTCCTCTGCAACAGGCAGCCATAGAAAAGCCTCAGCGGGATATTTCCAGGCGAAGATTATGATCGAACACACACGGTTATCTTTTCTCCCACTAAAATGATCGCGCGACAAAGAGAAACGGAGAGCAGAGAGCGGGTGGGAGATGATGGCTCCCTTTTGGAAGACGCAGAATGGTTGAGGACTAACGACTTGGATTTGCTAAAGCTATAAACCTTGAGGATTGTTTTCAAGTTTGAAGGAGAGGAGTTGGGCCCCTGGTTCTGACTCAAACCCCACTTAACAAAGTCGAACCCAGAAGGCCAAGAGGCTAATTCCGTAAAGGAAAGGAACAACAGTGAATTCAGCGAGGGCAACGGAACTGCAAGCCGTGCCTCCTGAGAGCCAGCGGGTGGGCACAATAAAATATTTCATCCCCACCTCACCTCTACTTGAGGAAGCCCAGAGTCAGTCCTCTGCCCCCCACCACACCCACAGAGCTTCCCATCGGCGGTTTTATGCCTCCGTCTTCAACATCAATGGGCGACCAGGAATCAAAGACATTTGGTGGATTCCTCAAATAAGAGAGCTAAGGGACAAAGAAAACATATAATCAAAGATCAAAAGGGAAATGAAAGAGAAAAGAGGGAAAATCCACGAGGCAGGATAAAATGCCCAAAGTAAGACTTTATCGTTCACGTTCCCGTAAAGGTAAGAGACTGCATCCATGTAACCGGAAAAGGAAACAAAAATACCACAGTGAAGAGAACAAAGCGCAAAAAAGAGCTCATGGGAATGAAAAACGTACACAACAGCAAAATTCCACGTCATCAGCACGAGTTAGAAGACGAACTCAAAGAAATGTCAAAAACTATATGAAAATACAAAGTCAGAAAATAAAAGAAAATTAGAGGATCTATGCGTGAGATCTACCACCCAGTATTTAGGCCAAAAAAAAGAAAAAAGAAAAAAGAAACAAAGAAAGAAACAGAAAACAAAGAGGATAGATGGACAAAAAAGATAGGCAAATGCTTTAAAATGTTCTAAAATGACTCATCATAGAGGACTAAAGAAAGAGACGATGCTCCAACGATACTAATATCTAGTATCTAGTATCTTGATCTAAGCTCAGTGAAGGGAAGTAGCATCAACTGGGTAACCACCGAATATGCTAGGTGTTTACAAAGATAAGTGGACTTTATTTTCTTAACAACTCCATGGGACAGGCACTGTTTCCCTCAAGGTACATATGAATAAATTGAGGTTCAGCAAATCTCAAGCAATTTCATAATTGCTAATAAATGATGAAGCCTGTAATAAAACGTATGCTTCTATACCATTGCGTTCAAACTTTTAATACTCTTCCGAATTTTTTCTTCAAAAAAAAAAAAACCAACAAAGTTTCATTCCCTTGGGGTTTTGTAAACCTGAGGCTGCTGAAGAAAGCTTCCAAAAATCATGGCAGAAAAATAATAGTGAACAAAACAGATCCTGCCCTGAGTTTTTCTTTTATTATTAATGTTCGCCACTTTGCTTTATAGGCCTAGCATTCTTACAAAATAAACTGGTAGATAACTGTTTATTGCCCTTTCCTAGATTCATCTGAAAGTGAGCTGTGAGCTTGTGGAGGAACCTTTGCAGATATTTGAAGGTAAATCCACAAACGAGGGATGTTCAAGAACATCCAGTGGTAGGAGCGTATGCTTGCTATCTCACCTATTTTGGATTTTTTTTTCCCTGATCTGCCTTATGGCTTATGTTCACTTTCACTGAGTAGGTCTCATTGTTTATTAGTTCTAATTAAGTATGGACATGTCAACCATAAAATGAGAACATTTGAGACTGTAAACACACACAATGTGTTCCCGAAGTCTCCACGGGGCGACTGGGGCTAAGAGTAAGCCATTAAACCAATGCCATCTTGGATTTCTCCTTCTCCTTTTTTGGACCCAGAGAAAATTAGTAAACATGTGTGGAATTGCTCTTTATTACAAAGCACATCAACAGGATAAAGGGAGTGAGAAAGAGAATTCATCCTGTGATTTGTTAGCAAAGTTTGGTTCGGACAAGATACGACCATAACGTAATTCTGAAATTGTCGCGTTCTCCTTTGCTTATAACCCCGTGTGATTTTTACGAGTTAAGATCGTTAGGTTAATGTAAATGCATCTTTTTGTATACTTTCTGAAAGGAACTGTTGCAACTGGCCAAATAATATCTAACCTATGCGTAAAATTCTTCCGAACAGTCTCATTAATCCAAATGAAATAAAGAAAAACCATGAACTCATATCTTTTTATCCCATGTAATAATGACAGCACTAAAGAATAGCACTTGTGTGGTACTTACTGTATATCAGGCCTTCATTTAAATGCTTCACACATAGGTACTCATTGAACCCACACAGAAACCTTGGCGGTTTCTGTCATTGCTACCATTTTAACAGATGAGAAAGTTGAATAATTTGTCCAGCATCTGGGAAGGAAAGGTTAGGGGTGCAAAATTCTAGAAATCTGACTTAAATGTCCAATCTTTGCCACTAAGGTGCACCGCTCTTGGTAGACCAGCATAGTTGATTGCTTTTAAACTATACATCAAATTCTGTAATCTCTAGTAGGCATTAAGAGCTAGCCCCTGACTTAATCTCAGATGCATCCATTGTTAGTTGTGTTAATTTAGAAAACTGTTTGGGGCCATTAAGAAAGGCAGGAAATGAGAGGGAGTTTGCTAACAGAAAACTACAGAAAAGTCGAAAGAGGAAAAATTAACCTGCTCGAGAAAGGTATGTTAATACTGAACTAGTCTGTTTTTCCTACGTATACGTTACTGTTCTTTTAACACAAGTGGTATCATTTTCGACCCTTTCATAAAATTTTTCTTAAAATACTTTCTCTATGTATTTTGTCTAGTCTACTTTCTATATAAATTGTATATTATGGATACTTACTCTATCTTGTTATGTTCTTGCTAGTGGATAGATAGGTACTTACTGATTTTTTAGGCATTGTTAGAATCAAGACAATGACTGTTCAGCATACAAAGATTTTTTGTTTGTTTGTTTAACATTTTAGGTGTTTTCTAAGGAGAGGTTACCCAAACCTAGAAATTATAAGATCCCTGATTGAAAAGAGAGGTTGAACTTCCAAAAGCTTAAATGCTAGTTTAAGCTGCTCCCAGCGCGAAGCTCTTTGTTACTTGTGATGGAAGCCGCTCCATCCATTCGAGGTAGGATAACTAAATTCCAGACTTTGACAGGAGGATAAATATGTGTTCCATCCATTTCTAAAAAAAACAAAATTGTGACACCTAACTCGGACAAGTCCCTAGTGGAGTCTTTGAGCTCAACTTGCTCGCTCCCCACTGCGGTGACTTCCTACCATGTCAGTTTAGCTAATTCAGAATGACGTCTTCCAGAATTCCTCTGTCGGCATGGTGGTGGGTGAGAATTGACCACAAGAGAAATTCAAGACTTGGCAGGTAGCCGTGAAACAGCAGCCACGTTTACACTTGGCAGGTCCACGTGTGGTCTGGCGCTTTTGCTCTCTGTGCACTTAGGGCACCTCTGGTGGCTCACCTTTACTGGTGGAGGGAGGCTCAACAGTGGGGTCCCCTTCTCTTCCAGCAACCATTCTTTTTCCTCCTTTGGCACCTCCCCTCCTGTGCCAGGCGTGTTTAATTCCATAATGCAGGCCACCTGGCTCATCAAAGTTGGACACTCCAAGGCAAAGACTGACACGGGTCCCAGCTCGTCTTCATGGAGGTCAGCACATCCTCGCTGCTTCCGGTTTGTTCTCTCACTCACTTCGTGTCCATATTCCCCGTGGCATGCCGGTATCCAGCTAACCATGGTTTCACAGAATTCCTGAGTATTTAACACTTGGTATCGTCTGCCTTGCTCTATTGTCTGCCAGGGCAGAAGCCAATTGTGTAAGGTCAAATCCCTATAGCAAATCCCTTATCTGGGAGATAAGATAGGGAATATATAGACATTGATAGAAACACAGATGTAGATCTTAATAGTTCTACTTCTCTGGTTGGCCCCTAATTGTTATACTGCTTAAGAAAGATATTAAATTCGGGACTCCAGTCCTTGACAGTTGAGGCTGACTTTCAAAAAAGAAATTCAGTAAATTAAGATAGCACTAACTTGGTGACATTTCTGAGGTGAAATTCACTTGAGTCCGTCTCAAAGATGGTCATTACAAGAAGTTTCTTGGCAAAGGCTGATAGTTATCAGCATATAACTTCAGAGAAATTTCAATTTTAAGTAATTCCTCAGAAATATTACAATGAATGGTGTTAACAGAATAAGGATGGTGAGAGTTCTAGATTCCCGAAAATTCAAGTCAGTCACTGACCCACAGAAGAGAGACGGGCCACCTGACTGTTAAGAGATATTTGTACTTCTGCAGTCTCTTTTAGCTGATCATACTAAATCTGCCTTTATGATTCACCTTGGACAATAAGCATAAGGCCTGCCTGGGGAACAGGTAGACCTGTTATTTTTTTAGACTCTGGAGAATTGGTTTTCTTTTTTTTTTTTTTTAATTTTTTTTTAACGTTTATTTATTTTTGAGACAGAGAGAGACAGAGCATGAACAGGGGAGGGTCAGAGAGAGGGAGACACAGAATCCGAAACAGGCTCCAGGCTCCGAGCTGTCAGCACAGAGCCCGACGCGGGGCTCGAACTCACGGACCGCGAGATCATGACCTGAGCTGAAGTCGGCCGCTTAACCGACTGAGCCACCCAGTCGCCCCTGGAGAGTCGGTTTTCAACAAACAAACAAATCAGGGGCACTCTTGGCCCCTACACACAGTTCAGTGAAGAACTTGCATCATCACATCCTGGATGAACCACTGTTCTGTGGCTCTGTCTTCTGGTCACCTGTGTCTGTCTACTCCCGGAATCACACAAATCTTACCAGGATGGAACTGGATGATTCAGCCATGCTCCCCTGGAGTGAGTTTGTGCTTTGCGAATCTGACTTAGATTTTCTGATTTGGAAAGAGCCACGCAAATACAATGTGGGCCTCTTGACCTTGGACTGAATTCTTTTCAGACCATGCTTGTCTCTGTACATTTTATGACCTTCCACTCCTTTTCCCGTGTAGTACTTCACACGCTTAGCAGAGGGCTTTTGGCATAACGAGGTGATATTTATCCTGACAATATATTACGGGGAACATAAATATTTCAGAAAACATTCGCATGACACGGTAACGACACCCTAAGTTTTAGACCCAACTGATATCGTGGGCGAGTCTAACTGCACAGTTTTGTTTGTTTCAACTAATTTTGCATGGGCCTAGACAGATGCTGTCTTAATTACTCCAAAACAGTTTTCTGCCGTTGGAATATTTAGCGGAAATTTCTATGAATGCTTAAGATGCTTCTCTGGTGGAAAGAAAGGCTTGTCACGAAAAGATTGTTTTGCTTTGCTTTATTTTCTTCCTTTATTCATTTGTGATGACCCCGAGTCAATATCTCTTGGCTTATGTGGATAGGGGTATGGGGCACCAGGTGATTTGTGGCTTCAAGCACTGACACATCACCATCTTGTCTCTGGCATGAATTTAATCCATAAGAATGCTGGACAGGAGCTGCATACGAGTGTTCTAATGAGGCTGGCCAACACATACTCAGCTACTGCTGAGGAAGATAAATTGTCAAATAAGCTACCCAGGGCTCTGACAAGCTACCTTGGTGTGATAATCTAGTTTAAGATCTTGTTACATTATTCATTCCCTTTCTCTGCCACTAATCTTTGCGGCATGCTTCTGTTATGTTACTGTTTGCGTTCTCCGCGCTATGGAGACTGTTGTTTTATGATAAAGATAAAGCCTTTCATTAATTTGCCCATGCTTTGCAGGGAGAGCAAGGGAAAGCAATGATAGTTTGCTCGTAGTGTGCCGTTCCCAGGCTGCTTCCTGCCAACCTGGTTCAACCATGTTAGTCTGTTCGCTTACAAGCACTTGGGTACATGGGCGCACACACGAACGGCGATGCCTTGGCAAGCACCCACGTTCCGTTGTCTTTCGGCATCAACACCAACGTAAGAAGAAGAAAGTTAGCACAGAGATGCAGTTAGGAATCATGGAAAAAATACTGAAAATTTTCTCAAGTTACCAGGATAAGTCCTAGAGGAAATGTTTCCAAATAACTGCAAATTATAGTGAAAAAAGGTATTAAAGGAATTAAAATGTTACGTTAGAATTGATTTGCTTAATGCAAAAGAAGCAATAAAAGAAGAAGAAAGAAACAAAAGTTAGGAAACATAAAGAAAACAAAAAGTGAAAAGACAGATTTAAATCCAATCATATCACTAATAACATTAAATATGACCCAATTAAACAATCCAACCCAAAGGCGGGGATTGTCAGAATGGATTCTAAAAGAAGATCCAATTATTTGATGACTATGGGATACACGCTTGATATTCAAAAATACAAACAGGTTGAATGTAAATGAATGGAAAGAGATACATAATGCAAATAGAAGCCATAAGAAAGATGGAGAGGTTATAGTAATGTCTGACAAAATGGACTTTAAAATAAAATTAAAATGTTGCCAGGTAAAGAAAAAAAGGAATATTTTATACTGATCAAAGTGTCAATCCTCAGGAAGATATGACAATTATAAACATATATGCACCTAATAGAGTCCCCAAAATACACGAGGCAAAAACTGACAGAACTGAAGTGAAAACAGACAATGCAAAAGTAATAGTTGGATACTTCAATACTCCACTCTCAATGATGAATAGAACAACCAGGCAGAAAATCCACAAGGAAGTAGAAGACTTGAACAACACTACAAATCACCCCGACCTAAAAGACAGCTTTAGCACACTACCCACCAACAGCAGAATACACATCCTTCTCAAATGGACATTGAACATTCTCCAGAATATACCATATTTTACAAAAGAAACTTTAATAAATTTAAAAAGGTTGAAAACATGCAATGTATCTTCTTCAACCATAATGGCATCAAATGGGACATCAATAACAAAAACAAGTTAGAAACTGGAAATAAAATAATATACTCTAAATAACCGAAGCCTCAAGAATCAGAAGGGAATTGGAAAATTACTTGGAGATGAATGACAATTAAAGACGTAGCATAGCAAAACTTACGGGATGCAGCAATGATTAGAGGAAAATTTATAGCTCCGAAGACCCATATTAAAGAGAAAAATCGCAGGTCAATAAGCTAATTTTTCACCCTAATCTACTGGAAAAACAGATCGAGATACACTTAACAAAACCAGAAGAAAGGAAATGAGAAAGAGTTGGATGGAAATTAATGCGATAGAGAATAACAAAATGAAAAACCAGAACCTAATTCTTTGAAAGAGTCAACAAAACTGACAAAACACAGCTACTGGTCAAGAAGAAAAAGAGAAGATTCAAATTACCGAAATCAAGAATTAGAGAAGGAACATTAACAGTGTCCATATAGAAATGAAAAGGATCATGAGAAAAAACTATGAACAATTGCATGCCAGCATATTAGCGTGGATACAATGTATAAACTTCTAGAAAGACACAAACTACAAAGTTAATCAGTAAGAAACAGAAATCTGAAAAAACTTAAAACAAGAGATTGGACCAGTACCCAAAAAGATACCCATAGGGAAAAACCCAGCAATTCGTGGTTTCAATCATGTATTCCATAAAACATAAAAGAATGCCTCTCTTTTTATACATAATACGTATTCTTAAAATATAAAATATAAAACAATGTATAAAATAAATGATGAATTATAAAGAAAAAATAAAATATGAAAGAATATATATTATATATCAAAGAATGTATATTCTACACAATCTGTATATTAAATGTACATTTTTCGTTTGAGATATAATTGAAAAATAAAATTGTAATATATCTAAAGTATACAATGTGGTGATTTGATATATGCATACATGTAAATGGACTCCCACAATCAAATTAATTAACACATCTATCCCTTCACCTATTTACCTGTCTTTTGTTGTTGATGATGCTGTTTTCGTTTGGGTGAGATCACTTCCGTTCTGCTGTTTCAGCAAGATTCAATTATTCAATATAATATTATCAACTATAGTCACCATGTAATCCATTATGCTCCCAGACTTTATTTATTTTATAACTGAAACGCTGTACCCTTTACCAACTTCTCCTTATTGCTCCCATCTCCCAACCCCTGACAAGGCAGCACCATTTTACTCTATGATCTAGATTTTGTTTTGCTTGGTTTTTTTAGATTTCATCTATAAGTGATAGGACGTAGTTTTGTCTTTCTCTGTCTGCCTTATTTCGCTTAGCATAATAATACCTTTTAGTTTTCTCTATGTTGTTGCAAATGGCAAGATTTGTATCTTTTTTTAAGCTGAATTGTTATTCCACTATATATATATATATATATATACACACACATATATATATATATTCCACTATATATATTCCACTATATATATATATATATTCCATTATATATATATATATTTATAAAATGTTAACACACACACATATATATATGATGTCTTTTTAAGCTGAATTATATTCCCTTTATTCCATTATACATATTACATCTTCTTTAACCATTCATCCATTGATGGGTCCTCAGGTTGTTTCTGTCTTGGCCACTAGGATCTGGCAAAATTATGAATTATTTTGTCATTTCTAGGGAAGAATCGGTTATTTTTACTTTATTTAGCAAACAATCTAGCCTAACTGGACAAAGATTCAAAGACAAGCTAATTCACCATGCTTTATCCTCTGTTGGATTAAATGAAAGGTTTTTTTCACATAGCATTGGATTTTACACACAATGAAACAAGTTAGAACTTCCTTTGAAAACCATCACCACAAAAGCAACATTACATACTATAAACTAATGACCTGATTATGAGGCTAATTATTATGTGTTTAGTAAAGTATTAAAGTTGAAGTTATTGATACAAGCGCTGAAAGACTTCAAGACCTCTGTCCTTTTTTTCTTTTTTCGCCTAGAGAAATCTTCAGCTGAAAACCTCATAACTTTAAGACCTCAGAGTTCTCTACTACATTTCAATATAGGCGTTGCCATTGGATTGTGCATCTCTCTGAAACAAAGAAAATCAGAGTTGGTTTACAGGAGTATGCTGCCTAAATTGCCAAAATAAAAGCCAGGCAATATTCTGGTAAACTCGAAACCACGTAATTATATTTTAACTACAGGATGAATTTTATTTTACAGGTGGGACTTTGAAACACCAGTCATTGCTTTGGGTAGGCTAATAATAATAATAACTTGTTGTCAGAAGACTACGTGGGAAAATAAGAGTGATCGGTCCAATGCACAGCCTCGATGTTTCCCCAGTTACCAAGAGTGAATTTATGCCAGCAGCAAATTCAGCACACTGAAAACTCTCAAGGGCCAGACCTCAAATGTTAGGGAAAGTGAACTTTGCTTGGGTACTTGAGCCCTAATAAATATAGGTGTAAGAAGACAGTGTGGAAAGGCCCTGGGAATTGTGTCTTCTTGAGAGGGGAAAACGGAAAACGTTTTGATACTCTGGGCCCCAGACTATCTCTAATTATAGCAGTAACTAAAGCAATGTGTAGTGACCCTTATTGGGAGCTCATTTCATGACACTCGCTGTACTAAGAACTTTATACGCAAAAACTCAAAAGAGGCGTATTATTCCATTCTACCGATGGCAAAACCGATTAAGGAACACACGTATCTTACTTAAGAGAACAGAGAGCAAGAATTCCATCGCGCGCAAAGTTTAGGTGCAATCGTGTTACTCTTCACGCAAAAATGGGAGACTCAAATGCTCAGTGGGGCCGGCAGATATGATGTAAATGGAGCGTAAAGCACCGGGGTGACGGGGCCTGCACAGAAGACACAACCTACGTGTGGGCCTCAGGAAGGTTTTATTTTAATTTGCTTTGCTTTGTTCCTTTAAATCTTAAAAACATCTACTAGCCAAAGACAGATTCAGCGCCGTGAACGAAGGGGTCCAACTCAAGGGCTTTGGGAAAAGTCAGACCCAGCAAACCAGTCTCTATTTTTCTTTCCTTCTGCAAAAGACGTGGGTCGTGAAAGAAGGAATGCCCACACAGCTTGGCTCCTCTGTCTTCTGCTCACACGTTCCGTTTTCAGGTGCATTCTGCAAAACAAACAAACTAACACACAACCCAAGGAAAAAAGAAAACAAGCTCAAGGAACCACTTTATTTGGTGGGATATCAGCTCTCTAAGCCTAAGCCAGTAAAATTCAGAAACGTAGAGATGAACCTTTCATTTCCCCCTTTTATTTGCCGCAAGCGTCTGAAGTAGCTTGTCTTTAATCAAGCTTCCTTGTATGGAACAGAACGGGCAGGAGAGAGGAGCTCAGAGAATTGCGTTTTCCTTATAAGTACGAAATAATAAGCTGCGATGTTCTGTCTCCCTGAACTAGGCCTTGTATTGGCTTTCCCGTGCAACAGTCTGCTCACTCTTCTGCCTTGTTGACTCGTCCCCTCATAGGACAGTAAGAGGATGGTCTTTAAAGCTAAACTTTGCAGCCTGGGTGTGATTCCTGGCTCTCCTGTGAGAGGAGGACGGTGGTACCCGTTCGAGGTTGCTGTACAGGTTAAGTGAATGAACGCCTGGCACGTTGCAATGGTTCAGGACACGTCTCCTGTTACGATTGTTTTGTCTGTTTGGAAAATTAACATTTATTAGGGATTGCTTTTTACGACGCTTTTGAAAAACAAAGTAAATCAGTCTGTTAAAACTGACTTTGATGCAGTCACCTGCTTTATAATGGTGGTATTTATGTATGTCAGTAAAGATTAGTCATATATTTAAGACTGGCTTTGTAAATCATAATGATTCTTTCTGTAGCTCTTTGTTATTAGTGTATTTTTCTCATGATACTTTTTATGATTCAAGTCCTGCATTTGAAAATATAGGTGTTTTTTTTTTTTTTAAATAGGAAATTCATTGTCACATTGGTTTCCATACAACACCCAGGGCTCCTCCCAACAGGTCCCCTCCTCAATACCCATCACCCACCCTCCCCTCCCTCCCACCCCCCCTGAACCCTCAGTTTGTTCTCAGTTTTTAAGAGTGTCTTATGCTTTGGCTCCCTCCCTCTCTAACCATTTTTTCCCCTTCCCCTCCCCATGGTCTTCTGTTAAGTTTCTCAGGATCCACATAAGAGTGAACACATATGGTCTCTGTCTTTCTCTGCCTGACTTATTTCACTTAGCATCACACTCTCCAGTTCCATCCACGTTGCTACAAAAGGCCAGATTTCATTCTTTCTCGCTGCCAAGTAGTATTCCATTGTGTATATAAACCACAACTTCTTTATCCATTCGTCAGTTGATGGACATTTAGGCTCTTTCCATAATTTGGCTATTGTTGAGAGTGCTGCTATAAACATTGGGGTACAAGTGCCCCCGTGCATCAGCACTCCTGTATCCCTTGGGTACATTCCTAGCAGTGCTATTGCTGGGTCATAGGGTAGATCGATTTTTAACTTTTTGAAGAACCTCTACACTGTTTTCCAGAGCGGCTGCACCAGTTTGCATTCCCACCAACAGTGCAAGAGGGTTCCCGTGTCTCCACATCCTCGCCAGCATCTAGAGTCTCCTGATTTGTTCATTTTAGCCACTCTGACCAGCGTGAGGTGGTATCTCAGTGTGGTTTTGATTTGTATTTCCCTGATGAGGAGTGAAGTTGAGCATCTTTTCATGTGCCTGTTGGCCATCCGGATGTCTTCTTTAGAAAAGGGTCTATTTGTGTCTTCTGCCCATTTCTTCACTGGATTATTTGTTTTTCAGGTGTGGAGTTTGGTGAGCTCTTTACAGATTTTGGATACTAGCCTTTTGTCCGATATGTCATTTGCAAATATCTTTTCCCATTCCGTTGGCTGCCTTTTCGTTTTGTTGATTGTTTCCTTTGCTGTGCAGAAGCTTTTTATCTTCATGAGGTCCCAATAGTTCATTTTGCTTCTAATTCCCTTGCCTTTGGGGATGTGTCAAGTAAGAAATGGCTGCGGCTGAGGTCAGAGAGGGTTTTTCCTGCTTTCTCCTCTAGGGTTTTGATGGTTTCCTCACGTTCAGGTCCTTTATCCATTTTGAGTTTATTTTTGTGAATGGTGTGAGAAAGTGGTCTAGTTTCATCCTTCTGCATGTTGCTGTCCAGTTCTCCCAGCACCATTTGTTAAAGAGACTGTCTTTTTTCCATTGGATGTTCTTTCCTGCTTTGTCACAGATTAGTTGGCCATAATTTGTGGGTCTAATTCTGGGTTCTCTATTCTATTCCACTGGTCTATGTATGTGTTTTTGTGCCAATACCATGCTGTCTTGATGATGACAGCTTTGTAGTAGAGGCTAAAGTGGGGATTGTGATGCCTCCCGCTTTGGTCTTCTTCTTCAAAATTGCTTTGGCTATTCGGGGCCTTTTGTGGTTCCATACAAATATTAGCATTGCTGGTTCTAGCTTCGAGAAGAATGCTCTCCTGTTATGATTAACTCTATTTTTCAACTTCTTCAACTTCCCAACCCCGGACACCCAACTCTAGTGGTGTTATTCCCATCACACCTTAAATTATCTTGAGGCAGTTTTCCTTCCTTCGAATTTTTTCATTTTTTTCCATTTCAATTATTATGTTGTAAAGGCTGAAGCCATACCTTAGTCACCATTTATACCCACCGATGTCCAGGGTAGTATCTTGCTGGTAGTAATCACTTGAAGATGTTCAACACTCTTTCAAGCATTTCACTTGCAAACGTTAAGTTGCGCAAATGGTAACTGTACAGGATGGTGAGATGATGCTAGTGACCACACCCGTGCAAACCACCACCAGAGTCACATAACGTATTATTAGCATGTTACCAGTACCCGGGAAGCCACTTCTTCAACCCTGCCAATCACAGCTCCCAGCTCTCACACTGATCACCATCCTGACCTTTAACCCCCTGCGATATTTTAGTTATGGCTGTGTTTTAACTACGTGTCTCTATGCATAACACATGTGCATAGATAAGAGTGCTTATTGGGGTTTTTTTTGTTGTTTTCTGAGATTATGGATGTTATTATTCCCTGTCGTCCTGTGTAACAGAAGTCCCTTCAACGTCCTTGTCAGTAGCATTTCACCCCATGAATATTCCCAATCTGTCCATTCTAACGTTGATGGAAACTTGGGTTATATCTTGTATTGGGGGGTTTTAAACACACTTCTAAATAACCCATAGGAAAAAGAAGCTATCGTAATGGAAATGAGATGCCACTAGGGTCATGTTTAGAGTGGAATTTAGAGCCTAAGAGGCATGTATTAGAAAAGAGGAATACTCAAAGATAAATCAATATTCTTAGCGTTTATACTAAGAATTTAGAAAAAAAATAAATTTAATTTCAGGAAAGAAAAAAGAAGAAAATCATAAAGAGAAGTTTAGAGTAGTGTGAAACAGAAAAAAACACATAATAAAGGTCATTGACAAACTCAAAAGGTCAATTCTTTGAAAAGACTATTAAAATTGACAGCCTTTGGTAAAAATAATCAAGGAGGAATAAAAGACTCAATATCTTGCAAATATCTTCCCAAAATCAAAACAAACAAAAAAGGCACATCACTGCAGATCCTACATTTATAAACAAACAATAATAGAATATTCTGAAAAACTGTATGTCAAGAATGTATAGAAATTATATGAAATGGATAAATTATAGAAAAACATAAAAATGAACAATTTTCAATATATTTTTTCTAGTGTCTATGAAATAAAGAAATCAGGAAAGGATACAAAAATGAATGAAATTTGTCTTCGGTTTGAAGGAGCTTGCAATCTAGAGGGCTAGTTGACAGACACAAATCTATAATAAGAAGTAGAATGGAATAGAATAGAATAGAACAGAATAGAATAGAATAATATAGTAGAATTGGAGCCATGCAGATAATGTACTTTGAGCACTTCTGATTTCCCAAGAAGTTTTTTCAGACCAACTGAAGATAAACATAAAACGCTAGATAAAAATATTTCTTAAATTTGATAGCCTCTAAAAACTAGTGAAATAGTAAGATATTGCCCCTAGAAAAATGGAAAGGAAAACTGGGACTCCAAGGTAAACAATTTAGCTTTTCCTTGTGGGCATTCACTGATCCTAGCCATTTGAACTTTACTTTTGACACCTTATCCTGTTAATGTCTTTTATTAATGATCAGAACTCACACGGTGTGGGGAACAGAAACCCACAAATACCTTGTTCTAGAAAGCACCACATCCTTGGGATAAGATTGAATCCAATTATCATGGGCCTTTTTGTAGCCTAGGTTCATATGGACTGAGTAGTCGAAGGAACTTCATGATTTGAATTTGATTTTCGGTGGTCTAGGACAGATAGTGCCTTCAGCCACGTGGGAAAAATGACTGCATCACCTCTGTAGAACAGCGCACCTTTATCCGTGACCTGATAATCCTAAAACCAGTTTCACTAATATGATGAGCATCCCACTGTGAAGTCAACCAACCTAACAAAGGAAAAAGATACCATGAGCGAGAACCAAAGCAAGGGAAACAGACCAGCGAAGACTTTATATCCTGGAGTTATCACACTCATTTTGGTACGTAGGCAGTATGCTAAAATATTTGCAAATAACAGAAACTATAAACAAAGATAGATGTGTGTTATTATAGACTATTAGAAGAGAAAGAAAATTCAGCTGGGAGGATGGCACAGGCTTTGACCTCAGAGGATTTTCACAGGCAAAGGTGGGATAGGAAGTGTCTTTCAGGTTGGAAAATTATTGACATGGGCACCTGAAAGCCTTACCTGTCAAAAGTGAAAACTAGTCTGATTTGGTGAATTGGATATTTGAGACAGAGGGTTGGGGATGACATAGGGGATGGATTTTTAATGGTAGGGTCTGCAGTGATTGGATGGACATTACTCTTATCACGACTTTTCTTACTACCCCTAACCTAAACTACTTCTCTGATCTAAAAATAAATACACCTTATCATCCAGGAAACTCTTAACTATTCTAGTCATCCAAAAGATTCTTGATCCAACTATACTGGTGACCAGGGGAAGGTCATGGGGATAATCTTCTAGGAGCCAGGGTAAAACAAAACAAAACAAAACAAAACAAAACAAAACAAAAACAACCAAAACTCAAATTATTATGTAAAAAAAATACCTGAGAAAAGCATTGGGTCATGAATCCTCCTAAAGTAGATCTACAAAACCAGAGCAGGGGGTAACAAAAGATACCCGTAATAGGAATTTTAAATTCTTCAGCGTGCTCATGCAGTCATGCAGTGGACAAGAGAACAAATCATAATTCAAGGTTTGAAAAGATACCACAGCTATATATTTGTTATTCTGGATGTAACTGCCTGGTTAGGACATTAAAATGTGCTACGATCAGGCACTCTTTTTGATATAAGTACGCAATTTCAATGATAGAGATGTGATAAATAGCAATGATTATATATTTGTAGTCAAAGACTATGTCTTCTTAAGATGGAGGAGTGAAAACAACGCTGAGAGAAGATAAAGGCCACGTCCTTGTGAGCTCTGAGAATTTAGACAAATCTCTGGACAATGACAAGTGGATGGAAATGGATTGACGGATAAACTTGAGCGAGAGAAACAGCCACTAGTGCCCTTTGGTAGTGGCTGAAAAAGATGAGAAATGCTCTCCTCTGAACAGAGAAATTCAAACTTGGAGAAGTGAGGTTTAGACAGTGGAAATGAGATGGAAAAAACCCAAAATGGTCAATTTGGAAACTATTTATGGAACAAACATGTCAATCACATTGTTTCCTCTTCCTATCCTTTATAAAGAGCCACCATAGAGCTCATTCAACCTCCAGAATGAAGGGAAAGTGATTCTCTGTGAAGAAATAAAATAATGTTCCTGAAGGAAATGAGGGCTTCCAGTGCAAATGTGGACAATTGGCTCTGGAACAAATACCCCTACATGAGAGTGACTTAAAATGGCGACTTATTCTTCTTTTTTTTTTTTTTTTTAATTTTTTTTCAACGTTTATTTATTTTTGGGACAGAGAGAGACAGAGCATGAACAGGGAAGGGGCAGAGAGAGAGGGAGACACAGAATCGGAAACAGGCTCCAGGCTCTGAGCTGTCAGCACAGAGCCCGACGCGGGGCTCGAACTCACGGACCGTGAGATCGTGACCTGGCTGAAGTCGGACGCTTAACCGACTGCGCCACCCAGGCGCCCCTGACTTATTCTTCTTTATTTCCGATGTTCTACAACATAGTGACAGAATTCCCAGAGAGAACATTCCTCAAGGACAAGCCCTGTTGGCAAGCACTGAACGAAGCAAAATGTGAAGATAAGTAAAGACTTACTCAGAAACGGACCCAGGAATTTAATTCCCATAGTTTTCATGGGGAAAAAAATTCTGGCAAAATAAAACAAAACCAAGTAAAATGAATAAGGAGAGGGAGGAGGGCATACAACAGATCCAATTCAGGGGTCCAATAGACCAACTCAAAAGGTCATGAAAATAATTCCTTTGTTGAATTATGGTGTTGACCACCTGAAACGGTTACGATCAGTCATAGGGAGTAAACTAGGTCAGGAGGGAAGTGATGCAAACTTTTCATTTTTATTTAACTACATTAGCATAGATGGAATTAGTACCTCATGTTTGTATTACTTTTGCAGTGATTTTCAAAGCAAATCTCAAAAAAAAACTTGAAAATAGTTTTCCTCAATAACAAGTATAAAATTTATTTGAAAGTTACTAAGCTTTCTCTAGTCTCCAGATTCTTCTCACTTCTACTTTTAGGATTATCTTGGATAGAAGTTTGATATCCTTTGGGATTTTCATTGTTTCAGAAAGTGGGTTTGATTTTTTTATATCTTGCTCTAATTCTTTTGGTCATTTGGGTTGTGTGTTTTTTTGTTTTTTGTTTTTCCTTTGACCTTTCTCCCACCCAATGTTTCTCAGATCACATGTAGAGTTGCTGACTGGAAGATATTGCCCATGACTTTCAGGTTCTACCTTTCTGATTGTGCACTAATTAATAAAATTAAGCATCACCAGAAGTGCAACCTTATTCAAAATGAAGGAGCATGGGTGACCAACAAAGCTGTTCACTTACAACCACAGCAGACGATCTACACTGAAGAGGAAAATTTTAAAAAGAGAGGAGGAAGGAAGGCAAGCAATGGCTTTGGGGGAATGTGAACGTAACCCTCCTTGCATAAAACATCTTTTAAAATGACAGCCTATCTCTGGGGAATAAACTGTTTTGTGGACATTATCTGATTCAACTTGATGGCATTCAGTCAGCGGGGAACAGTGTAGAATCGTGATTCACGGAATGACAGCAAAGCTTAAATCCTATTTAGTTCCTTACTCTCCAGCTGTTGTTCTGCTGTTACACCTCATCCTTAAAAATTCTCACCTCGCAACCTACAGATGTAGCAAGAAAGATCTCTAGGTGTTTATGGAAAAGCCAAATGTGAAGGGATATCTGTGTGTCTGTGATGTGTGTGTGACAATTGTAAGGATCTCCTGGTCATTTACAGTCAGCTCAAGGTTGCAATTTTAAGTCGGAATAAAGTTTGAGGTATGTAGTCAAGCCAAATCTCTCTGACTCCAATGGGACTTTTCCTACTCAGAGGGAAAGTCTGACTATCCTATAGTTGGGGGAAATCCAGTTCAATATGCATATGACAGTGTCACACAATATGCCATCGGTTACATTTAAGTGGTGTAGAAACCCTTATTCGATATCTGGTTGGCAGATCTCAAAGCCTGTGTCATTTGTATCAGTTAGCTATTGGTACGTAAGAAACCACCCTCAATCCCAGTAGCTTGAAACAACCATGTATGCAGGTGATGTACTTCTCATGGTGGTCATGCAGGCTTCCAAAAGAGCAAACATGGGCGTGGAAAACTTGAAGGCCTAGGCTTGCAACTGGCACTCATGTTCGCTGCAGTCTACTGGCCAAAGTAAGTCACAAGCCCAGGCCAGATTCAAGAAATCCACCCCCAGGTGGGAGGGAGACTGAAATTATATTACAAAAGAGCTCTGATATGTGGAGCAAAATAATTGCAACCATTTTCACAAATGATCTGCATCGTCCTCATTCTTGTTTTCTGGTACTGCCTTTAGGATTCTTCACCAATACATGTCAAATCCAGGACAAATCACATACTGGTTTTGAAAATCAGGATCCACCCCAGAAATGACAAGAGATTTTATCACTAGAAGCCTATATTTAGAATTCAGTATATTAACAAAGGGTAATTTTTAACATTTAATTAAAAATTTTCTTGGAGCATCTGGCTCGGTTGGTTGAGCCTCCGACTTCAACTCAGGTCATGATCTCACGGTTCATGGGTTCGAGCCCCGCATTGGGCTCTGGGCTGACAGCTCAGAGCCTGGAGCCTGCTTCAGATTCTGTCTCTGTCTCTCTCTCTCTCTCTCTCTCTCTCTCTCTGCCCCTACCCCTCTCGTGCTCTGTCTCTCTCTGCCTCTCAAAAATAAATAAATGTTAAAAAAAATTTTTAATAAAAAAATTTAAACAATTTCTATACTTAGAACATTTCCTTTGCCATCCCTGATACAACACTGAGTACAATTTTTATATCTATTGGCTAATTTAAATTGTTACAAAAATACAAAGACATCAATGCTAGTGTGACATATCATTCACAGGTAAGAAACTGAGCCTTAGATGTAATAAGGAACTTGTCCAGAGTCACACAGGAATTAACACACGAGTCAAAATCATTTTAACTCGAACGCACAAAACACCCTCAATGAGGATGGGCCCGGTTAAAAGGGTTTCTCTATACTTCCCCACCCCCCCACCCCATCTCCCTCTCCACACTCAAAGTTTATGACCTTCAAGAAGCAAATCTACACTTACCACCACTTGGAGATTAGGGAAGCTAACGTGTCTCTTGGGGGAAGTAAATATCAGATGAGTTAGTCCACTGGTCGGCCATATACCTCAGTGCCCTTTCTTTTCATTCAGTCACAGTCCAGCTGAGTCACCGAATCAGGGCCAGCAGCTTTGATCTGGAGTCAAGAGAATTTAGGAAGATCGGGAGAACAAGAACATAGAAGGTAGAAAGAAAGCACCCATCCATCCATTCATTCATTCATCAACCAAAAAGATTTCTAAACTCCAGGCCATGCTCAGTCTGATGGTGGGGAAAGACAGATTAAAATGAAATGATTATTATTACTTGGGGAAACCATTGGCAATCCCTGAGATAAGAAAGAACACCGAGCCCAGAGAAGAAATTCTATTCAGTGCTGTCACTTTTATTTACTATCCACATTAGGTGCTGAGAAAACTCAGGTTTGGGAATGATGAATTCTTCCCCGAGTGGAGATGTGCAGGATTAGAAGCGGTTTCACTGTCGGGGTGGTTTGTGAGTGACATCTTGAAGAAGGAGTAGGACTGTCCCAAATATACCAGGGGCCACCTTCTCCGCACACTGAAGGTGTGCTAGGAGAGGTTATTATGTAGCAAGTATGATTAGTGTTCGGCCTTGTACAACAGCATGACAGAGGCACAGCATGGCAAGTAAAGGGTCACAATTGCTGAGTTCGAGTCATGATTACCGGGCTTGTTTCCTTAGCTTAGGGAGTTCGTTTGTAATAGCTGCAGAAATCAATGAGAGACCATGCTTTGCCGTAAGTCTGTCGGACAGAGCTGCTCCTCATTGCTAGGTAACTGTGGGTCTGACTGTGCTATCAGCCTCCCTTCTCAAGCGATCCTGTTCTGGTGTAATTCTCCCTTTAATGGCTATTTGTACAGAACAGCAGGACCAGAATGGCCCTTGGAGATGTCTTGTCCAGTCTTTTATCACTGGAGCCCGTTCTCCAGACACAATCTCATTTAACATTGTAAACAAGTCAAAAAGGAGTACTCAACTACAGGGGCCCTTGTGTGGCCTGGTCTGTCCAACCCCTGCTCAGACTCACCGCTGCAGTGACCCTGGAGGAAGGTCCTGGTCACCTGATCAAAGATCACCGTCTTGTCTAAAATTTTATTTTTAGAAAGCAAGATATTGATACTCAGAAAAGTTAAGTGATTCCTTGAGGTGATACAGCAAAGAGTTTTAATAACCACCCCACGTTCGTGTCACCTTCTGCTTGCCGTGGTTAATTTCCCAGGTCTCCTTAGCAATCCCTTGTCAGGGGTTGGGCACAAAGTCAAAGATAACAGTTTTGTCACTTGGAATAAAACTCAGTTCATTCTTTCATCTCCTCACATGAAGCAATTTGACAGCCAATAGATCTCAAAAGCTTGTTAACAACACAGAATCCTTGGCCCAATCCTGGAATTACTAAATTAAGACATCCTAGCTCAGAACAAGAGTTCAGATACTTTTAAGGCCATCCAGGTGATACTGACATAGCCCACCGGGCGATGGGCTTAGGATTTGCCGCTGGATTTTATTGTTTCAGGGAAGTTGTGACTTGCAAAACTTTACAACATAGAAGTTCAAGTACAGAAGAATATGTGAATGATATTTAACTTATGGCAGGACAGGATGACTTCAGCCACGGAAAAATTACAGAGAAAGCTAATCAACAGCTGTAGTTTGGCTGAGCACTGGGCATTCCCACCAGTCTTATTGTGTAGATTTCTGCGTAAAACTCATTATCACATGACCACAAAGTCCAATGGGGAAGGCTACAGATGCCATATTAATAGCTTTCTTCAGTTGTCTCTCCGTATGTAATTATCTGACAGTAAGAACATATTTGAGTAAGATGTTAGCCTCCAAGATAAAGAGTTTTCCAGACAAGCAAAAACTAAAGGAGTTGATGACCACTAAACCAGCCCTGCAAGAAATGTTAAAAATAACTCTTTGTGGGGAAAAGAGAGACAGAAAGTGACAGTAGGGAGGTAGGAGACACAAAAACAGTAAAAATGAAGTTCTCTGTAAAAAAATCAGTCAAGGAACTCACAAAAAGAAGATATAAAATATAACAACGTACATATAAAATGGGAGGAAGAGAAGAAAAAAATGGATTCAAACGTAAATGACCATCAACTTAATATAGACTGCTAAATGCAGAAGATGTTACATACAAACCTAATGGTAACCATGTATGAATAACCACTCATAAACATGCAAGGAATAAGGAGAAGACATGTATGACTAATGAAAATCAGCAAGACACAAAAGAGGGAAAGACAAGAAAGGACCAGAGAAGATCTTCAGAAACAACACCAAAACAAACAGTAAGATGGCAACAAATACACATCTATACATATGCAATTATTTTGGATGGAAATAGACTAACTGCCCCAATCAAAAGACATAGGGTGACAGAATGGATTAAAAAGCAAGACCCATCTATATGCCACATACAAGAGACCATTTTAGGCCTAAAGTCACCTGCAGATTCCAAGTGAGGAGGTGGAAAACCATCTATCATGCAAATGAATGTCAAAAGAAACCCAGAGTAGCAATACCTATTTTGGACAAAATAGACTTGAAAACAAAGTCTGTAACAAACAGCACAGAAGGACACTATATAATAATAAAGGGACAATCCAACAAGAATATATAACAATTGTAAATATTTATGCACCCAACATAAGATGACTGGATACATTAAAAAGTTAATAAGAAATATAAAGAAACTAATTGATAATAATACAGTAATAGTAGGGGACCTTAAGACTCCACTTACATCATCTAAACTGAAAATAAACAAACAAAAAAAAAACCAATGCCTTTGAATGACACACGAGAACAGATGGATTTAACAGATATATTCAGAACATCCCATCCTAAAACAGCAGAATACACATTCTTTTCAAGTCCACATGGAACATCATCCCGAATAGATCACATATTAGCCCACAAAACCAACCTCGATAAAATCAAGACTGAAATAATTCCATGTATCTTTTCTGACCCCCGCACTGTGAAATTAGAAGTCAAACACAAGAAAAAATCTGGAAAGGCTGCAAATATGTGGAGGTTAAATAACATGCTACTAAATGATGGAAATCAAAGAAAAAATTAAAAAGTACATGGAAACAAATGAAAATGAAAACACAACAGTCCGAAACTTCTGGGATGCAGTAAATGTGATTCAAGAGGAAAGATTACATAGCAATACAGGCCTAGATCAAGAAGCAAGAAAAATCTGAAATATACAACCTAAACTTACAACTAAAGGAGCTAGGAATAGAACAACAAACAAAACCTAAAACCAGCAGAAGGAAGGAAATAATAAAGATTAGAGCAGTAATAAATGATGTAGAAACAAAAACAAGCAAACAAACAAAAAAAACAAAACCCAATAGAACAGACCAATGAAACCAGGGACTGGTTCTTTAAAAAAAAATCAATATAATTGATAAACCTCTAGCCAGATTTATAAAGAAAAAAATGGAAAGGATTCAAATAAGTAAAATCACAAATGAGAGAGGAGAAATAAAAACCAACACCACAGAAATACAAACAACTATAGGAGAATATTATGAAAAACTATATGCCAACAAATTGGACAAACTAGAAGAAATGGGTAAATTCCTAGAAACATCTAAACTACCCAAATTGCAACAGGAGCAAACAGAAAACTTGAACAGACTGACAACCAGCGAAGAAATTGAATCTGTAATGGAAAAACTCCCAACAAAAGTCCAGGACCAGATGGCTTCATGGGCAAATTCTACCAAACATTTAAAGAAGAGTTTATACCTATTCTTCTTAAACTATTCCAAAATATAGAAAAGGAAGGAAAACTTCTAAATTCATTCCATGAGGCTGGCTTCACCTCGATAGCAAAACCAGATATCAACACCATTAAAAAGGAGAACTATAGACCAATATCCCTGGTGAACACAAAGGCAAAAATTCTCAATAAAATACTAGCAAACTGAATTCAACATGACATTAAAAAAAAATCACCAGGATCAAGTGGGATTTATTCCTGGGTTGCAATGGTGGGTCAATATTCACAAATCAATCAACACGGCACATAACATCAATAAGAGAAAGGATAAGAACCATATGATCATTTCTAGATGCAGAAAAAAAGCATCTAACAAGGCACAACAGCCATTCATGACAGAAGACCTCAACAAAATAGAGTTAGAGGGAACGTACCGCAACATAGTAAAGGCCATTTATGAAAAACCTGCAGTTAACATCATCCTCACTAGGTAAAAACTGAAAGCTTTTCCCCTGACACCAGGAACAAGGCAAGGTTGTCCACTCTAACCAACTTTATTCAACATAGTCCTGTAAGTCCTTGCCACAGAAACCAGGCAACAAAAGGAATAAAAAGGATACAAATATATAAGGAAGAAGTAAAGAAGTAAAACATTCACTTTGCAGATAAATGATACTATATACAGAAAACCCTAAAGGCTCCACTGAATACATTTAGTAGAGTCATAGGGTACAAAATCAATATACAGAAATCTGTTGCATTTCTATATACCAATAATGAAGCAAGAGAAAGAGAAATGAAGGAAACAATCCCATTTACCAATGCACCCACAATAATAAGATATCTAGGAATAAACCGAACCAAAGAGGTGAAAGAATGGTACTCTGACAACTATAAACCACTGATGAAAGAAATTCAAGGAGACACAAAGAAATGAAAAGAAATTCCATCTCATGGATAGGAAGAACAAATATTGTTAAAATGTCTATACTACCCAAAGAAATCTACACATTTAATGCAATCCTTCTCAAAATACCAACATTTTTCACAAAGCTAGGACAAACGATCCCAAAATTTGTATGGAACAACAAAAGACTCCAAAAAGCCAGAGCGATCGTGGAAAAGCAAAGCAAAGCTGTAGGCATCATAATTCCCGACTTCAAGATATATTACAAAGCTATAGTGATCAATACAGTAGGGCACTGGCACAAAAATAGACACATAGATCAGTAGAACAGAATAGAAAATCCAGAAATAAAGCCACAATTATATGGTCAATTAGTTTTAACAAAGCAAGAATGAATATTTGATGGGAAGAAGAAAATATCTTCAACAAATAGTGTTGGGAATACTGGACAGCAACATACAGAATGAAACCAGACCACTTTCTTACACCATACAAAAATATAAATTCAAAGTGGATTAAAGACCTAGATGTGAGGCCTGAAACCATAAAAATCCTAGGAAAGAACACAGGCAGTAACTTCTTTGACATGAGTCATAGCAACTTTTTTCTAGATAATGTTCTCCTGAGGCAAGGGAAACAAAAGGAAAAATAAACTATTGGGACCAAGATCTTTTGCACAGCAATGGAAATAATCAACAAAACTAAAATGCAGCCTATGGAATGGGGGGAGATATTTGCAAATGACATATCCAGTAAAGGACTAGTATCCAAAATATATAAAGAACGTATAAAGCTCAACACCTGAAAAACAAATAATCCCATTTAAAAAACGGGCAGAAGATACAAACAGACATTTCTCCCAAGAAGACATCCAGATGGCCAACAGATACATGAAAAGATGCTCAACATCACTGATCCTCAGGGAAATAGCCATCAACACCACAACGAGATATCACCTCACACCTGTCAGAATGGCTCAAATCAACAATACAAGAAACAACAGGTGGTGGCAAGGATGTGGAGAAAAAGGAACCCGCCTACACTGTCGGTGGGAATGCAAATTGGTGCAGCTACTGAGGAAAACAGTTGGTAGGTTCCTCAAAAAGTTGCAGATAGGACTGCCTTTGATCCAGCAATTGAACTACTGGGTTTTTACCTAACGGATACAAAAACATAAATTCAAAGGGATACACGCACCCCTGTTTCTAACAGCATCATTTACAACAGCCATGGTATGGAAACTGTCCCAGTGCCCATAGATTGATGAATGGATAAAGAATTTGTGGTATATATATTTACAATGGAATATTATTCAGCCATAAAAAGGAATGAAATCCTGCCATTTGCAGTGATGTGGATGGAGCCAGAGAGTATAATGCTAAGCAAAATAAGTCAGTTGGAGAAAGACAATTACCACACGACTTTACTCATATACGGAATTTAAGAAACAAAACATACAAGCGAAGGGAAAAAAATAGGAGAGAGAGGGAGAGAGAAGGAAGGCTAGAAACATACGTTCATGACAGAGAAGAAACTGATAGTTACCAGAGGGGCAGTGGGTGGGGGCATGGGTGAAATAGGTGATGGGCATTAAGGGGTACCCTTATCACGACGAGCCCGGGGTGATGTATGGAAGTGTTGAATAATTATTTTGTACACCTGAAACTAATATAACATTGTATGTTAACTAACTGGTATTAAGATAAAAACCTAGATAAAAGGAAGACTTTGGTCTCCAAAATTAAGACCGGTAAATCTTTTGAAAAGCCTCCGTATACAAATGTATTCTACTTTTATGTTTATAGCCTATGGATCCAAATTCTTCTAACATGGGTAAAGCACAGATGCCTTTTTCAATAAAATAATGAGTTGTATAGATTTGAAAGGTATCTCGGAAATCAAAGAGTTTATATATTTTTTTTCAACGTTTTATTTATTTTTGGGACAGAGAGAGACAGAGCATGAACGGGGGAGGGGCAGAGAGAGAGGGAGACACAGAATCCGAAACAGGCTCCAGGCTCTGAGCCATCAGCCCAGAGCCCAACGCGGGGCTCGAACTCACGGACCGCGAGATCGTGACCTGGCTGAAGTCGGACGCTTAACCGACTGCGCCACCCAGGCGCCCCAAAGAGTTTATATTTTTTACTCAGGGGCTCAGGGGGCCCATTGGTAGGTAGCATCGGGGCTAAGCCTTTTTGTATAAAACACCAAAAACGGGAGTAATATTGTTGGGTATTTTTTAAGTGAGTAAAGATTTTTTTTTTTTAGTTTTTTTAATGTTTGTTTCTTTTGAGAGAGAAAAGCACAGCACGCACAGGGGAGAGGCAGAGAGAGAGAATCCCAGGCAGTCTCCGCACCGTCAGGGCAGAGCCCGATGTGGGGCTCGAACTCAAGAAACTGTGAGATCGTGACCTGAGCCAAGATTGAGAGTCAGACGCTCCACCAACTGAGCCAGCCAGGCGCCCTGAAATGGGTAAAGATTCCGAAGAAATTATTAAATAATATACAAAATAAAGTTTCCCTCAGAGGTATAGGTATACGAAATTTGAAATAAGTAAGAATGAATCAAAACATAACGGCCTTAGAAGGACACTTAATCCAAATTAGAATATAGATTGGGGGCACTGTAAATAAACTATCATTTTTCAACTTGTGTGTATTTTAAATCAAACTTAGGCACACAATAGTTTAAAAATAAAGGATTCGGCCCTTTTAGTTTTTCAGCAAGGGTCTCCGTGAGACCAGCTTGATTTTTAAGACACTGTGATTTCAGATGGAAAATTTTCTGCCACGAAGGAGCAGCAAATGGCCAGCATACTAATAACGGCGGTCCTAGGGGCTGTCCTAAGAAATGCTCAGTCCTCTAAGCAGACATTCACTCTTTCACCATAACTCATACTTCTGAGCAAAAGCACTTTACACTGAAATGCAGCGTTTGAGCAAATTTACGGCCGTGCCTGGATGTGCCGATGGCTGTGGTTTAAGTAACTGCCTCTAACTCTTTTCAATCCATCAGTTTGTAAAAGAGATACGAAAGGGCCAAGCCCGTCCCCTGGGGAGGGCAGAACCAGGAGGCCATGCAATCCTCCCTGCGTCCCCGGCCCCCAGCTACCTCTTCTTGCCAGCCCTGGCCCGAGCCGTAGGGAAGGTACAGGGAAGACAGGATATGTGGCCTCCTACCATGACGTGGCCAGGATCCGTGCACCAGCAAGTGTGGTGTTTGAACCCGTATCATCTTTGGAGCCGAAGAGCCTTTGGTTTGAAACTTGCTTTTTTCTTTTCTTTTCTTTTCTTTTCTTTTCTTTTCTTTTCTTTTCTTTTCTTTTCTTTTCTTTTCTTTTCTTTCTTTTCTTTTTTTTCTTTTCTTTTAAGGGATAAGAGCATGTGCGCACCTGTATACGAGCAGCAGAGGGGCAGAGAGAGACAGAGAGACTCTTAAGCGGGCTTCATACTCAGCGCAGAGCCCAACTCGGGGCTCGATCTCACCACCGTGAGACCACGACCTGAGCTGGAATCAAGAATTGGATGCTCAACTCACTGAGCCACCCAGGCTCCGGAATCTTGCTTTCCTGTCCGAGGTCTTCCGCAAATTATTCCAGCAGCCTGATGGCGGGCCACCTCTGGGCCTTGGTCTTGCAGAGCGGGAAAGATAACACTAGCTCCTTCTCAGATCTGCGGAGTTCGTTTGCTTTGTTTTGTTTTTTTCGGTACTCACCGTAAAATGATTCATCTCCTCCTCAAGCTTCATCATAGATTTGAGGGCCGGATGCCTCTCTTTTTACAAGTACACAAGTCAGCCTGCAGTGTGTAATGAAGCCCTCTAAAACACTGGTAACAACAATCGCTTCCCGAGGTCAGAGTTTCGCAGACGGGCGGTTCGGGCAGGGCTCAGCTGGGCGGCTCATTACACACGTGGCTGTTCTTGGCCGGGCTTGCTCATCCAGCCGCCTCGCAGTCCTGAGTCAACTGGGGCTGTCTGGGACAATGGGCCTTGATCCATCTGGAGAGGCTGGGTCTGTCCCCGTGGAAATGGTGGAGGGACCAAGAACTTGGGGGAAAGGCCGTAAGGCCTCCTGAGACGCAGGCCAGGAACAAACCCAGTGTTGCTTCTGCCGCGTTCTCTGGGCTATATCAAATCAGAAGCCCAGCCTGGGTTTACAATGCATAGAAGAAATCCCTTTCCCTGAAGGAGGAGCTGAAAGAATCGGTACAATGTTTGCAATCTGCCAGGGCAGGTGAACTCCTTCTGGAGACCGTTTGCATTGATGGAAGGAGCGGTGCGTTGCGTGACAGTTCGCTTGGTTGCTAGCGATTTCACGGAGCCTTACTACCATCGTCGGCAACGCATGGCGTTTGTACCAAAGCTTTGGTATTTTATTTTATTTATTTTTTTTTTAATTTTTTTCAACGTTTTTTTATTTATTTTTTGGACAGAGAGAGACAGAGCATGAACGGGGGAGGGGCAGAGAGAGAGGGAGACACAGAATCGGAAACAGGCTCCAGGCTCTGAGCCATCAGCCCAGAGCCCGACGCGGGGCTCGAACTCACGGACCGCGAGATCGTGACCTGGCTGAAGTCGGACGCTCAACCGACTGCGCCACCCAGGCGCCCCTGGTATTTTATTTTAATCTGAACTCACATCTTCTTACGATTCGTCCGGCACTAAGACGAGCATGGATGCCATGCATTTATTTGTTTGGGGGGTGGGTGGCTCCTCCCTTTTTTTTCCCCCTTTCTGACAGGTGTCCTGGGAAATCCTTCTGGAGTAGCAATCTGGCCCTTCTCATCTTGCCAATCTGATCACCCTAGGGTAGGGCGATTTAACAAGAGTAATTAATCATTGTGTTTTCTGAAATTGGAAGCCAAGGCACATTAGCCTCATACCAGAGAGCATGTACGCAAGTGAGGGGGTTATGAAGGAGTGCGTAATGAGAGAGGTGAGAGTCTTATAATTAAGGAGGAGCATAAATAATAATGAAAGTCATTAGTGCCACTCGGTTGAAAGAATGTCATAAATGTAATTGGGGCATTAAAGTGAAATCCATTATGACAAACATTAACACATACAAAGGAGGGGGAAACGTGGTTATCTTGAGTTTGACAGATAGTTTCGGATTCCAGTGGGGCCCAGATGGCATTCAGGAAAATGTTATGAGCAGTTATATTTTAATATTTTTGGTTATGTGGTATGTGGGAATCGAACGACGCGAACACATGAGGAATTTTCACATGCCCGGCCTCCAAGCGGCTGGCAGAGAAGAGAGAGAGAAGAGAGGTCACCGAAGGCAGCGGCGGGCTGGCGGACTTCTCTCTCGGCTGCACGACTGTGTTCTTAGGGGGTTGCTGTAACTCGAGGCGTGTGATGCAGCCTGCATTTGTCCTCTGTGAAACTCCCTGTGGAACCAGACATGCAGTTTGGATGCTTGCTTTTAAAAAAAAATAGCAAAGTGTGGGGAGAGCGACAGGGATGAGAGCGAGGACATTTAAACAATTATGCAGGAAATTATATGATGCTAAAATTGAACACGGGCAGACTGTTCAATGGCAGGATTCCCACTCGTGCTGAGCTTTGCAAAGGGGAGGATGCTTTTCTTTCTCTCCGAGACTGTAATTTTTGAGCATGACATAATTCAAGATATAAAACAAAAGAAAAAACTTAAGTCTGTCTACAGGTGGAGGCACAGAGAAGCCGAAAAGAAGGCAGTTCAAGAAAGAGAATTAAGACTGTGTTGTGTGCGTGTGTGTGTTCACAGAGAGTGAATGATGAATGACGGTGGTGGTTTGGGAAGAGAAATGTTCTCCTCTGGGGTTTCTTTTCCCGGCAAGACAGACTCATGGGATCAAGTCCCTGCCAGAGAAGGGTATCGTGAGGACTCAGTGAGTCTACGTATGTAAAAGGCTTAGCATACTGGTTGGAAAATAGTAAACTCTCAATAAACGGGAGGCATAGTAACTATCATGGTAAGTGTTATCGCAAGTCAAGGCTAGTAGAGCAATCCATACATGGGGGGATCTAGATCATTCACGCCCTATAAGGAAGAGAGACGAACTAACGTGCGTATCAAGCCCGTTCTACGGAAAGAGATTTAGATAATGTTCGAGCGTTTAATCCGCATTGCAAAGCTGCTCAGCAGGTATCCTTGCCTATAATCAAGGCAACAAAGGGTCAGATAGGCGAATACATGCAACACAGTCACTGGTGTGTAATAAAAGTTCAATGGATGCTCACTCCTAGGATTGCTGTGCTCAAAGTGACAGCCAACCACGGAAGAGCTAAGAATTAAACACTTCTCTCTTGGAGCGCCTGGGTGGCTCTGTTAGTTAAGCATCTGACTCTTGATTTCAGCGCAGGTCATGATCTCATGGTCGTAACATCCAGCCCACCAACTGGCTCCTTGCTGGGTGCAGAGCCTGCTTCAGATTCTCTCTCTCCCTCTCCCTCTGCTTGACCCCCACCTCTGAAAAAAATGAATCAAACAATGAACCTTCTCTCTTTAATTTCATTTGCACCAAGCTTCCTCTCACCGGACTCACCTGGAAAACTCCGTACCCCTGCAGAAGAATGTTCTATAGTGAAAAGGCCACGGAGACAGCTGGGATGTAATGGAAAGTCTCTCAAGCCTGGAGTCGGAAACTTGGGTTGTAATTTCTGCTATGGCCGCTTAGATGTATACGGTAGGGCATATATAGTGCACATGTAGATATGGTATGCGGAGTTCCCTTCGAAAAAGGTTAGTTTCCCCAGTTGCTGGGAAGGCTACTAGTGGGCTATCTTCTCAGCCCTTCAGAGATCACTTCAGTCATCAAGAATGACCTCGTACAAGGTCATGGCCCTTCCTCAGATAGTCCCTGCTTGCTGACTGATGGCTGTGGGTGTGTAAAAGTGTGGGCTTTCCACTCAGCAGGAGCAGCTCCGGCGGGCTGTCATAGCTCTGGGGCCCCTCATGAGTGTGTACGTGTGAAGGCTGGCTGAGGCGGTCAGCAGGACTGCATGGTGGATGGGACTCCTTCCTCCAATCCCTTGTCCTTTCCATCCCCCACCCCCAGGAATGGATCGCCAAGTGTTCTTTTTAATAAATATTCTGCAGATGATACTCTGACTCAGAAGCTGCTTCCTGAGGAACCCAAGTGGAGACAGTTTGTTAGTTACCTGAGACATTTCTGTGAAGACCAGCCTATCGAGCACGGAACACAGTTCTGAGCACATAAAGGAATCTCGGAAAACATTACTGAATCTAAAGCTGAGCGATTGAAGAAAAGAAGATGTGCACACATTAACATCAGCACTGAACAGGGTTATTCAGAGGGCAGAATTTCAGTTAGCATCTCTACCCCACCCTGTGGAGATACCATCCCTCATGCAGGTTTATCCCTAGGGTGCTCACCAGGCAAAAGAGAGTGTGTGAGTAACAGTGTCGAGCTGAACTTCCTTCACGTATGTGCTCTGATGTAGAAGAAACCTGTTTAAAATGAACATCAAAGGCATCAGAGAAGAAGGAGAAAGAGTCATAGAGAGGATATGCAGAGAATAGGCTTGTATCTTGATTTAAGGAGCCTGACTCCTGAGTCTAAATGAAAGCTAGCAGGACCTGAACTCATATGAGAGTGGAGCTGAGAAGGAGTAGTCAGAAGCCAGAGACTGGCTTCATTTTGCTAATTGCTTATTTGTTTTTATATTTTAAGTTTTTATAAGTTTTTATTCCAATTGGTCGACATATTATATTACGTGTTATATTAGTTTCCGGTATACGATATAGCGAGTCAACAATTCCATACATCACCCGGTGCTCATCACAAGTGCCCTCTTTAATCCCCATCATCTATGTCACCCCACGCCCCTCCCCTCTGATAACCATCAGTGTCTTCTCTACATTTAAGAGTCTGTTGCTTACTTATTTTTAAATTACATTTTTATCCACTCTAAATTAAATGAGTAATACATCAATACACAGTAATAATTCTTTAAAAAGCAAACATGTTAGTCCTTTAAAGGTTCTCATGCTAACCATCCTTCTCACCTGATAGATTTCCCTGTAGGAATAGAGATTGTTTGGCTAGAGATTCTTTTCTAAATTTTTTTTTTCAACGTTTATTTATTTTTGGGACAGAGAGAGACAGAGCATGAACGGGGGAGGGGCAGAGAGAGAGGGAGACACAGAATCAGAAACAGGCTCCAGGCTCCGAGCCATCAGCCCGGAGCCTGACACGGGGCTCGAACTCACGGACCGCGAGATCGTGACCTGGCTGAAGTCGGACGCTTAACCGACTGCGCCACCCAGGCACCCCTAGAGATTCTTTTCTATTAATGAACAATATACTTGCTTTTTGAGCTTGGGGATTTTGAAATAACTTTTTGTGTCTTTTTTTCTTTTTTCCTCATACTTTAAGATATCCATTTTTTTTAACTTTTAAAAATTATTTGTTGTTCGTAGCTCATTTTAGAATTCAACGAAAGGAACCTCCTATTTGTAGCACTGTTACCTGTTTACGTCCTATGAGTGTTTATTTTTATATTCTTCCTTATTTCCTTAGAAAGTTATCTGATTTTCAAAGAATAAACTGTTTTGAAAAAAAAACTGTTTTAGTTATAATAAAATTACAGTAACTTCATCTTATCTTTTTATATCATTTTAAATTTTGGCTTAACTGCACTTGTCTTTCTACCTTTTTCAGCTGAATATGTACATAAACACTATTCAACTATTCTACCTATCCATATCATATAAGGGCTATGAAATACCCTCTGAGAACAGCTTTGGCTACTTCCCACTGGCTTAAATATAAGGTCATTTACTTTAAATAGTTTTTATATTCTGTTATTGTATTTTTAACCAGCTTATTATTCAAAAGTATGAAATTTAAATTCCCAACATATTTTGGAGGGCATTAGCCATGAATATATCATTGCTTTCTAATTTCATTTTATCAGGGTTAGAAAAATGTGTTGTCTGTTGTTTTTTTTGTTTTTTTTTTTTATGAGAGGCAACTCATTCTTGCCTAGCACATGATCTGTATTTACAATGTTTCACATGTTTGTGAAGAATGCATGTTTTTTCTTTGGAAGGTATGAAATACTCTAGAGAGCTATTTGATCAGACCTCTTGTGTCGTTTAACCCTGATATCTTTGCTATTTTTCTCTTCATTTAGATTTGTCAGTTTCTCCTTTGAATTCTCCCATTTCAGCTCTATGTTTTTGAAGAGATTGGGAAATCTGTCTTTGCATTTTCAAAATTCGATCATTAGAACTGGGTTCCTCTGTTTCCAAATAGATTTTTATTTTCAAAAAATGTTCTAATGAAATGCCATCAGCTGTGGAAAAGGTGACACTTCCAGCTGGCCTGGCAATCACAAGGTATTTATGCCATCTCTCTTCGCTCCTGGGCCTTTGCCAGACTTGGCTAATTGACCAAGGTCTTCCTTCCTGCGGAGTCCAGATGCTACCTTGGAATATACTGCTGGAGTCAGTTGCTACTGACTGATTATAGTTTGCCCTTCAGTTAAAACCTATTTGTCCTCCCAGCTTAAAACATTATCAGTCAAGATAAGAAAGTTGACCAATGTCTACTAGTTTTGGAGGGAAACATTGAATTAATACTCTATCTGTCAAGCTATTATTCAAGATAATTGGCCAACACTGTTAAATTTGAAACCTTGAGATTTCAAGGTAAAAAGCATCTATGAGAATTTTTTGAAATGATTATTTGATAAAATCCAGACAACCAAGAAATGAATCAAACTAAATAATTCTGCATTTACAAAACTGTGATAAATGGAATAAGATTAGCCAATTATAGTTATAAGACAGAATGTACATAATGTATACTTTGACCATAGAAATGAAGAATGTACTGAGAAGAAATAAGTTAAAACACCTGACCCATGATTATTGGGAGGATGTTGTCGGGGAAGGAAAAGGCTGTTAACTTTGTCTAATCTTCTTTTAAACATATTGGTAACTAAACGCCTTGGTAAATAGACTAATGGTGTTTGCTAGAGGAAAGAGTTCTTATCTCTGGAATTACCAGAATATCCCTGGGTTAGAACTGCTTATGATGGACAAGACTAATATAAATGGATTTATGAAGCAAGATTTCTAAAAATTATAAGCAATATGACTACCTGGAATATCAAATGGAAATGTTTCATGACTAACACGTTTTCCACTGTGTAAGGCTCTGGAAAATTTCAATGAGAGGACTTAAATATTACTCTGGTCCAAAGAGCATTTATCCCTTAAAAGAAGAAAACTGAGGAACCATGCAAGGTCTCTGGGACTTCTCTTGGCATGCTAGGACATGTTAATTCTTACATACTTAAATAATTAGTAAAGCTTTAATTTAGGGTAAGACCATTGATTTGTGTCATTTGTATTTGACAGTCAATTTTTTTTTTAATTTTTTTTTAACGTTTATTTCTTTTTGAGACAGAGAGAGACAGAGCATGAACAGGGGAGGAGCAGAGAGAGAGGGAGACACAGAATCTGAAGCAGGCTCCAGGCTCCGAGCTGTCAGCACAGAGCCCGACGCGGGGCTCGAACTCACGGACTGTGAGATCGTGACCTGAGCCAAAGTCGGACGCTTAACCGACCGAGCCACCCAGGCGCTCCTGAGGGTCAATTTTTTATGTTTGCTGAATAACAAAAATTGGGGAGATGTACAGATGGGCAGCAGTACAAAAATTCCTATTTCTTCTTTCTTAACATAGAGTCTAGCAATACTGCTCAAAATTGACACATGGGGCTAATAAAATGCTTTAATCTCAACCTGTTAATGTTGTTCATAATATTTTTATATACTTACGAAGATATTTAGGAAATCCCATCTCTTAAAGTGTACAAAATTTTATCTAAGATATAACAGATCATTTTGTTTTGCTATTACTTCTTAGTCTATATTCAGTAATTTATTATTGTAATTAAAATTAGCCTTACCATAGTCTTGTAAAGTCCTCTTAAAAATCATAATGCCCATAAGTCCCTCTAAAAATTTTCTGTCTCTACCTACCTACCTATATATTATTCTAAGGGGTACACACACATTAGAAAGGTTATTTAATCTTGAATTCTTTATAATAGGTAAAATGATAAATGGTTTACTAGTTATCTAAAAATTACTAACCAGATCCTTAGCAGGGATTGATGTAACTCACCTAAGATCTTTTGGAGGAGGGGGAGGGAGGATCCTTTGGAGACACTAAAGGATAAGAAGGAAGAGAATTAAAATGTGGTACCCAGAAGTCCCAGTTATAACACTTTATCTCCCATCTGGTGCTTCCTACAAATTTTTAGACTGTTTCCGCCCCCTCCGTTTTTTCTACATGTATACTTGCTTACTATTTTAAGTGCTGATAAAAAGAAAGAAGGTAGAGGATCTTCCCTCAAGGAGCTTACAATCCAAAGTAAAAACAAAAGGTGTGTTTTTCACTGGAACAGGCCCTGTATGAAGTGCTCTGGGAACTTGGAAGGGGGAGGCAGTAATTCTGCCTGGGGCCGCGGAGGAAGGGAAGGACATCTACTTCATCCTGTAAAGGGAAGTTTGAAGACTGTGACATTCCATTATTCAAAATAACACCTTGATTGGAGAACAAATACAACATCACACCTGACTAACGTAGTCAGGAAGGAGAACCACAGTTTCCAAGGCAGCTCCAGAGTAAAACTGAAAGAACACGGCCGACGAATGAGGAGATGTGGATTCCAACCCTGACCTCTACAATTCACATCGTAAGTAGGAGGTAAGGTTAAATCATATTACCTAATACTCCTTAGACACAAGAACCTGAAGCGTAGTGTGATGTTGCCATGACTCGTGATAAATTTATAACAGAAAAGAGAAACTGCTGTAATGAAAAACCTAGCAGAGGAGACTTTGGTTTGACGATCAGATAGCAGATGGTGAGTAGAAATGAAAGAAAGCAGAGATTTTAATGTTGAAAAGCAGACGGCTTCCAGAGTCAAGTTAATAGATTTTGAATGGAAAAGAACCCAGTAAAGTTGACCCTTTGATTAAAATGGTGCAAGCCAAAATCAAAACAAAGTGTAGCTTATATACTGACTGTTAAATTTTTTTCAGTGGATTAATATGCCTCAGGGCAAAGATTGGGCAAAGGGTGTAGCCTTCACACCTATTGTAGATAGTCTGTTGGAAGCAGGAGAGAGAGAGAAGGAGAAGGAGAAGAAGAAAGAGAAAGAGAAGGAGAGGAGGAGGAGACAGAAGAGGAAGAAGAAAATAGAGTTGCGGGGAGCAGGGAGGAGGAATAGGAAAAAACTCAGTTTAGGTAAATACTGTGAGTAGAGTTGTTAGCACGTGGAATTTACGGAAATCAAAATATAAGAAACCGTCGAAGTTTTAAAAGATAGTTACGACCGAAGAAACCACCAAGAGCTTGAGACTTAAAATGGCCTTTTGGCTCTCAAATTTTTGCAGGCAGGAGGTACAACAAGAAAGCTGCATGACCTTCCAGAAGGGTCAAGGAAGATAATGGAAAAAGAACCTCCCAGAGGGCACCACCTTCAAGAGCGAAGACAAGGTTGCCTTTCCCCAAGAGCAGAATCAAGACGAATTCTCTGCACCCAGAGTAGAAAGCCTTTAAAAATGTCTGCCCAGAAAGATTTCAGAATTTCTACACACCAGGGACTGGTATCTCTCCTTTGTCCACTTTCCAAATGGGAATGTTTACTGTGGTTTTCCTCTCCTCGTCCAATCTGCACATCAGGGTGGGGTGGGAGGTGGCAGCAGGCAACTCCTTTAAACTCATGATTTTCTGGAATATTGTATGGAGCTCCGTCTGAATCTGATAGAGTAATTATTACATATCACTGAGAGACCCCGGGCTTTGAAACAAATGTGTTCCTTAGTTGCTATTTGAGATTTTTCTCCCAAGACAAATGAGTAAGTGTTTGTTTTATGTGTGGGAAGCAGGCAACAAAAGGAAATGTGATGATCATTAGTATGAAAAGTTGTGGTATTTATATACTTATATGACTGAAAGTCAAAAATATCAACAATCACTGAATTTAATAATTACTGTTCATGTCTAGGTGTTCTAGTGATGGCTCAGCAGTGTTTAAATGGCAAATATGAAGATATCTAAACTGTACAAATCAATGGATTGTATAAAATTTGCTTTTCCCGCCTTCCCTTCGGGTAAAATCAAGAATTATGTTGTCGTTCAAAGTTTGTCTCCTAATTTGTGCTCAACTGACAATAGGGATACAAAAGATTAAAATATAAAGTGGAAACATATTCAAAGTGCAATTTGAATATGAAACAAATGTAAACTATCAAACAGCAGAGTATATAGTTTCTGGAATGTTATTTTTCTTCTTAGGTATTCATCATTTTTTATTAGAAGTAAAAAATAAAATCACAAATTTGCACGAAAACTTAATGTAGGGGTGCCTTGGTGGCTCGGTCAGTTGAGCATTTGACTCCTGGTTTGGGCTCAGGTTATGATCTCCTGGTTCGCAGGTTCGAGCCTCACGTCGGGGCTCCATGCTGATGGCCGGGAGCCTGTTTGGGATTCTCTCTCAGTCTCTGCCCCTCCTCCACTCGCGCACGCGCTCTCTGTCTCAAAATAAATAAATGTTTAAAAAAACTTGATGAAATTAATTTGCATTTATATTGCAAATTCTTTGTAAATCCCACCCACGATGTTTTTTGACATAAAACTATGCACAATTCTAGCCTTTAATATCCATCTATTTGCCAGTGTGAACAATCGGAATTGTCCTTGAGGCATATCGCCAACTTTATCAAATAAAAGTATAACACTCCATTAAATTTGGATTTCAGATACACAGCAATAGTTTTCAGTACAAGTGTGCCCCAAATATTGCATAAGATGTACTTCTTCTAAAAAAGGTATCCACTTCTTAAATTTAAGACTCAAATGTTGCTGGCTGTCCTATATTTTATCTGGCAATCGTACTGAATATATAAATGTAATAATAGAATTTGCTTAATATTGCCACATGTTCCAGAGCCACTAGGTACAAATGTTCAAATAGTGTGATGATACATGAATAAATACCCTGGGAGGGGTTAAGTACCAGCAAAATATAATATATATAAATGTGTAAATATAAACATCAACGTATACATATGTGTACATGCACACATTAAATTCACACCCAGAGGAAAGTTGTGACATGTTAATTAATTTATCTTTTTTCTTACCTAAGTCCTTGCATTGCTCAAATTCCACCTGCATTCGGACATAGCATCCTCCTTCATATTCAGCAATGCAAACCTTTTCACGGTGGTTGAACACAGTTGCCTTCTGTTTCTGGGTCGGAGGGCAGAAGTCCCGGAGAAGGGTTTTCCCCCTGAGACCTGAGACCTGAAATGGTGTTAGTCATGAGAGTGAAGAGTTATGAGTCATGTTCTAAAGTGCAAAGTCCTTCATTTTCAATGACGCTGGGGCCCATTATGTTCTTCAGTGTGTGTGTGTGTGTGTGTGTGTGTGTGTGTTCTCATGAACTCCTGGGCTCTTGAAAGCACAAGACCCAGAGCAGACATCCTTCATCCCTACATGTAAATGTGAATAAATTACCCTTTGGATATACTTCTTTCCTGGGTACTTACTCTCCAACAATTTCCCAGTCCCCTTTGTAGGCCCCCCTTAGCCCACGTGTCTGGTTCTGGACAAGGACGGTGAGCAGAGCTGTGTGTCATATGTGTGCCATTTCAGAACCGACGTGACAGCCTTTAACTGTCCCCAGTTACTGTGACTAAGTTGAATGAGCAGCCCAGTAAGATGATAGAGCCTCCACTTTTGACCAGGGGGAAAAGAGACCCGCAAACCCATATTATTCATGTAGCAAAAGCAAAAACAAACTAACTAACAACCATTTGTTAGAAACAACCAGAAGGATCTCAGAGAATTTTTTTCCTCCCACCAAAACACAGCCTGGCATAACCTGAATAACAACAGTTCTGTACTTTCATATATATACACACACACACACACACACACACACACACATATATAAATACTTGCGCTTTCTTTATGTACATTTAAATATTTAATCAGGCTGGAATTTTATTTTAGCACAACATTTAGTATATATTTTTGAAAGCTCTCCCGACAAAATTTATTATATAATCAATTTCCCCAATAATTTCCAATAATTTATCATCCATCATATCAAGGGTGTTCCGCAAGCCAAACCCAGGCTGCTATCTGTTTTTTTTTTTTCAAATAAAGCTTTATTGAAAACAATCATGCTCTTTTGTTTACACATTGTCTAGGGCTACTTTTATGCTACAACAGAACTGAGTAGCTATGACCCAGACCATATTGCCCCAAAAGCGTAAAATCTTTACTCTCTGGCCCTTAAAGGAAAAGTTAGGCAACAATCGCACCATATTCTTGTGGTGGCGTGGCGAAAGGTCTAAAATCATAGCACGATATGACATGATTTCTTGACATCTAGTAAAACCTGGAGTGCCTCAAGTGGCTTAGCCACAAGACCCCCTCCCCCACTGTGCTCCCTGGAACAAAGTCCTCATGCTAAACAACCCCTCCTTCTCAAGGGTGTTTGGCTGAGTTTTCTGCTGATACCGGAGTCATGTGTTTCACGAAACAGCCATGGAATTACTCAAATGTGCCAATCAAGTCCTCCTGCAGGAACCAGGGAGTTGCCCCCGCCCCCAACAATGAATATGCCACAGTCTACCTCCTCATATGAAAATGTATTTTGTTGACATATTTCACTCATTAAATTGCCATGGTAAATCTTAAACATTTTTCCTCCAGATAAAAATTTAGAATCCTCTTTTTTCAATCATAGGAATCCAGGTGAGATATTAACTAGAATTTCACATATATGGACTGACTTAGAAAGCATTGTCATTTAAGACCTTTTTAGTGTTCCTAAAAAAGTTTGTAGTTTTAATCATATAAATCTTCAGTATGTATTGAGTTTGATCCGAAGGTGTTATGTTGGTTGTTGTAGTTGGTATGTTTTTAGTGCTGCTGTCATCAAATCTTTGTGTTTCTTTTTTGATTATATTAGTTTAATCAGTAATGACCTTTATGTGAAGTCATTTAATTTCATCTTTTTTATTTGCAAATGAACTTAGTGAACTGGCTTTTTTTTTTTAGTTGCATTGGAGGATATCTATATAAAATCATTTGCAAATAATTTTAATTTCGGTCTTCTTCTTTCTAATATTTACACTATTTTCTAGAGCGTTAGTGTCCTACGGCTAGTGTAACCAATTATTACAAACGTGGTGACATAAAAAAACTGAAATTCTTTCACAGTTCTGGAGGCCAGAGGTCAGTATCAATGGGCTGAAATCAAGGTGTCAGCTGCCCTTGCTCCCTCCTAGACACCAGGGGGAGAATCAGTTCCTTACTTCTTACAGCTTCTGGTGGCTTCTCTGTGGCCGCGACACTCCAACCTCTTCCTCTTTCTTTACACTGCCTTCTCCTCCTCTTTCTGCGTAATCTCCTTGTGCCTTTCTCTTACATGGACCCTGTCATTAGATTTAGAACTCACTCACATGATCTAGAATGATCTCTTCATTTTAAGATTCTTAACCACATCTGCACTCCTGCTTTTCCAAATAAGGTAGCATGTACAGGTTTTACATTGACAAAATTTGTAGGACATAGATAGCTTTTCCTTTGTAGGGTAGGCATTTTATTTATTTTTTTATTTGATTTTTTTTTTTTTTAGCGTTTATTCACTTTTTGAGAGACAGAGACAGAGTATAAGCAGGGCGGGGGCAGAGAGAAAGGGAGACACAGAATCCAAAGCAGGTTCCAGCCTCTAAGCTGTCAGCACAGAGCCCGACGCGGGGCTCGAACTCACAAACCGGGAGATCATGACCTGAGCCGAAGTCAGACGCTTACCTGACTGAGCCACCCAGGCACCCCCGTAGAGGAGGCATTTTAGCTTACCGTATCTAGTTTGCTCATTTTATTACAATGGTAAAACCCCAGAATAATGTTAAATAGTAATGGGGATTGTAGTTGTACTGGGTGAGAGAGTTGGTCTACACCTAGTTTGCTTAATAGCAAGAAAAAAATATGCTTTATTCTTTATGCCTTTTATTTTTAGTCATTTTTATACATTTTTACATAAGGCATCGATTTTGTCTTTCCTTCAATTAAAGCTCTGCATCACGTTTTCTTCTTCTACAATTTATCTGCTTATGAATTTATACATTTATTTCACGTATGAAATTAATGTGACTATAAACGTGTTTGAGTGTATCTGTAATTTTTTAAAAAACAGAAAAAAGAATCATATATATATTTATACACACTAATGTTTAATCTGCTATTACCTGTTCACATTGCATGTGTGTGTTTATCTTCACATGTCAGTTTAATTTTTTTTCTTTAACATTTATTCATTTTTGAAAGAGAGACAGAGAGACAGAGAGACAGAGTATGAGCGGGGAAGGGGCAGAGAGAGAGGGAGACACAGAACCCAAAGCAGGTTCCAGGCTCTGAGCTGTCAGCACAGAGCCCGATGCGGGGCTGGAACCCACGAACCATGAGATCATGACCTGAGCCGAAGTCGGACGCCCAACTGACTGAGCCACCCAGGTGCCCCCCCTTTTTTAAATTTTTTATTTTTTGGTTACCACCATATTTAAATACTTGATAAAAGTGCAACATTAGAAGTAAAAGTAAAAAAAAACAGAGAGAGAGAGTTTTCGGTAACAAGTCCATAAAAAAGATAATTGTATCATGAAAAGGTTCAATTAACAGGCGGAAAATCTATAGAGAAGAGAAAGAAAGAATAGACAAGGTAAACAGAAAAAGGCAGCCAGATGACAGACTTAAACAAAACCGTGTCAACAGCGACATTGAATGTAAGTGGTCTAAGTAGCTGGAGATTTTAAGGCTGAATGAAAAAGCAAGAAGTCATTGTATACTAGCTATAAGAAACACGCATGTTAAATAGAAACACACCAATAAGATTAAAAATAAGAGGAAAGAAAGGTATGCCATGCGAACACTAGATTTAGAAACCTGGAATGGCTATATGAAGTTCATACCAAATAGATTCAAACTAAAGGAAAAAAAAAAAGACGAGGGAAAAATAACATTATTTTCTAACAGTGAAAGAGTCAATTCATCAAGACGACTTAAGAATTCCAAACACATATGTGCCTGAAAACAACTATATAATACATGAATTAAAAACCACTGGGGCACCTGGGTGGCTCAGTCGGTTGAACGTCCGACTTCGACTCAGGTCATGATCTCACAGTTTGTGGGTTCGAGCCCCGCGTTGGGCTCTGGGCTGACAGCTCGGAGCCTGGAGCCTGGTTTGGATTCTGTGCCTCTCTCTCTCTCTCTCTCTCTCTGCCCCTTGCCTGCTTGTGCTCTCTCTTTCTCTTAAAAATAAATAAACATTAAAAAAAATTTTTTTAAACTTCATTGAACTCTATGGGGCACCTGGGTGGCTCAGTTCGTTAAGCGTCCAACTTTGGCTCAGGGCATGACCTCCCAGTTCGTGGGGTTGAACCCCGCATCGGGCTGTGTGCTGACAGCTCAGAGCCTGGATGGAGCCTGCTTCGGATTCTGTGTTTCCCTCTCTCTCTGCCCCTCCCCCACTCACACTCCGTCTCTCTGTCAACAATAAACATTAAAAAAAAAAAAAACTTATTGAACTATATGAGAAATCCACAATTACAGCAAAATTCTAACTCCCCACTCTCAATAACGGATCGAACACATAGACCGAAAAGTCAGTAAGGATATGGAAAACTTGAACAACAGTATCAATGCACTTGGCGTTACTGACATTTATAAAACCCTGCGCCCCAAAATACACATTCTTTCCAAGTGCACGTGGAAGATGGACCCAGACAGAACAATATTCTGGGTCATAAAACATGTCTCAATAAAGGTAAAAATGTTTCCTTCCCTTATATTCTAGGACAGGGCTTTCCAGGTCATACCAGTGCCTTTATACTTAGGGACACAGAAGTAAGAGAAGAGGAAAATAAGGTAATAGAGAAAAAAACATAAAAACAGATTGGGGGAGGAAAGAAATTTGGGCGAAGATCTGAGAGGGATAAAGTAATGGGTGCCTGTTTAGGAATAGTAGAAGAAAAGGATTTCAAGCAGTGTTGCTATGGATTATATACTCTGTTAATAAAGATACACAAACAAAGAATTTGCGTTATTTTGACATCATTTCATTATTAACGGATTGGCTCACATACTTCATTGAAGTTGCACATCTAAGACTTAGAAATACAGGAACAAGATACAAAGTCAACAGGTAATTGAAGGGTCATGCAACATACTGCTTTACCTTTGATTCTCGGAATCCGTTTGGGGTTGTATGTTTCTTCAAAATTAATGAAGCTTTTCATGTGCTTGGTAATTTTCCTCTTTGCACTGTTTCTTCTCTATGTCGATCCAGAAGGAAAAGGTTTCTCAGAAGTTCCCCCAGCAAGTTTCCCATTATGTCTTATTGTTTATAACAGGGAATATGGCCACCCCCTTCTTGGCTGCAAGACAGATTTAAAAATACCTCGCAGAAGGTGAAAAAGATTCTTACGATTGACTTTGATAAGTTTGCGTTGACCTCTGGAGCCTGACACCCTCAACGAAAATCAGAATTTTTTTTGTTTTAATCCAGGAGTCTGTATAGAAACATTAATGGCATTAAGCATTTAAAATAAAATGTTTTAAAATTTCACAGCGTGATGTCTGGATTGGGATTCAAATATTTAAATAAATATTTATTTATAATCATTAGAAATACATTTCGCATGTATTAAAATATATTTCTGTTTTGGGCTACCTAGTAGACTTAAGTCTTCAAAAGGTAAACATGAACATATTCTGTGATCTGACAAATCAATTTTGGGGTATGTATTTTTGAGAAACTTCTGCACCTTGAGAAACTCCTAGTACAGTGACATATGTACCAGTGTATTCAAAGCATTATTGACTAAAGTAGTTGAAAACCAGTAACAACGCAGATGTTTATCATGGAAAAATGGTCAATCATGCAATGGAATATTATGTAGCAGTGTGAGAAAATGTATGTTTTCTATGTATACGAAACATAGCCGAACTTAGCAATAAAATATTGAGCTCAAAGAGCATGTTCAAGAAAGTATGAACAGGATATGCATATTTTTTTCTTCATAAAAATCCCCCCAAAGAAATCTGAACAACATATTGATTTGCAATATATATATATATATATAGTCAAGCCATTTAAAAAGAGACATGATGGAACAAAACCAAGGTAATAATGATATCAAGCAGTGAAACTGTGGACTGGAACTTTGGATGAGGTCATGGGCAGGTTTCAAGAATGTTAAAATATTCTAGATAACATTCTAAATAATGTCTAGGTTCATGGATTTAGAGCTGTTTGCATTGCTTTACAATTTCACACTTATTTCAAATTTCTTTTGCATATATCAGATTTTTGATTTTAAAGAATTAAAATAGAAGCGACTGGGTGGCTCAGTTGGTTAAACCTCCTATTTCAGCTCAGGTCATGATCTCACTGTTTATGGGTTTGAGCCCCGCGTCGGGCTCTATGCTGACAGCTCAGAGCCTGGAGCCTGCTTCAGATTCTGTGTCCCCCTCTCTCTCTGCCCCTCCCCCTTCATGCTCTGTCTCTCCTTGAAAAATAAACATCAAAAAAATTGTTTTTTTAAAAAAAGAATTAAAATATCATGAAAAAGAGTTTTTCTACAAGTCAACTCTTGGCCCTTTGAATTTTTTTTAATGTTTTTGCTTTATTTTTGAGAGACAGAGACAGAGCATGAGCAGGGGAGGGGCAGAGAGAGAGGGAGACACAGAATCTGAGGCCGGCTCCAGACTGAGCCATCAGCACAGAGCCCGAGGCAGAGCTCCAAGTCACAAACTGCGAGATCATGACCCCAGCCGAAGTCGGAGGCCTAACTGAGCCACCCAGGTGCCCCACAACAATTTGTCCTTTGCTAAAAATCGTACTTCACCATCTTCTTACTGACAGACAATTGTGCATGAGCTCTATGTAACTAAATAAATGAGAATCTACAAATACTAAAGAGAGAAAGAAAAGAGCTCCAAAAACAAAACCAAAAAAAAGGTAATTCAGTGTTGCAAGTGCCATATCGCACCTGCTTCGGCGGAAAACAAGCATTGACACAGAACATTTGAAGGCATCCGTTTTTCTAAGGCGACTTTCTCAGCTTCCTAATTAACAGCAGGCAGTACACGATGCTCTGTTTTGCCCACCTAAGGAGGGAGGAACCTGGGAGGAAAGCCACAGCCTCAGAGCTCGCGGCTCAACTATGCAGACCAGCCCGTTGCTGGTAAATAGAACTTACTGATGGACGTTTTGCAGGACCTCTGAGGGAGCAGACTTCCAGAGCAATCACTTTCTAGAGACCGGGTCCCGAGATGACAACGGGAGCGAGAACAATCAGTGATGAGCCCTATTGCAGTGCCACCCCAGGACCAACCCCAGAGAAGGATGGGCCCGGGCCACACCGCGGCAGAGGCTGTGTCCCTTGCCACCAGCATGTCACGCACAGCAGCCGCGACACGCTTTGGATATGCGACTCACAGAACCTCTGCGCTTGCTGCCGCCGTCCGTCCGCAGGCCTCGGGTCAGGTTCCGTTTCATTTTTAATTCACGGGCTTTTAGAATTTGACCCCATTAGAGAGCTGCCTGTGTGGTCCCATCAATCTCTACCCAATTTTATTTGTCGGTGGAATAATTTAGAGGTTCTTTCTTTGGATTAATGCAACCTGCTTTAGCCATTTTTTTTTTCTTTTTAGAGGCCGAGGAGATGGTACCCACTAGACTTCTGAATTTTTACAGAACTGTTTCTTTGAAGTCCAGAGAATCTTTCTGACCCTGCCCCACCCACCGTATCCCAAGGTTGCTGCGAGTAGATCAGTGGGTCTATATGGATTCCCCTCTAGGGCGTGGATCTGGACCCAAAATAGGCTCTTTCTGCTACTGAAGGGATGAAATTGTGCCCGAGGCACATGAAGAACGGATCAGGTGCACCGCTTTTAGGCAAATGAGACTTTGAGCCATTGAACGGGCTTGAGGTCCCGTATGACTGCTGTATCTTCCCCTGCATCAGCTTTAGGATCAGCGCCAGGAACCCAGCCTCGTCTGCCTGGATAGTCCTCCCTTCCGTGATCCCACTCTGCTGCCCTCTCTCTTTATTTTCACCTAAATGTTCTCTGGCCCGGTTCAAAAACCACTTAGCAGGTGTATACATCTTTCTGACTCATAGCACTATTTTCCCCCTCCTAGTAGACCTGTGGATGCTGGACAGGTTACACTCTTCCATTGCTTTTGTGTTGTTTTGTTTTGTTTCCTCTCTTGAGCTTTTTTTCTGGAGTAACTGTCACATGGGAGATCATATTTACTTATGCGGTGTTCTTGTGTATTCTTTTTTTTTAATTTTTTTAATGTTTACTCATTTTTGAGAGAGACAGGGCATGAGCAGGGGAGGGGCAGAAAGAGAGAGGGAGACGTGGAATCCGAAGCAGGTTCTGGGTTCCGAGCTGTCAGCACAGAGCCCGACATGGGGCTCGAACCCAAGAACCAGGAGATCATGACCTGAGCCAAAGTTGCTTGCCTAACTGAGCCACCCAGGCGCCCCCGTTCTTGTTTATTCTCAATGTTCATCCATTCACATCCTCATTGACATTGATATCATCTTCCATCCACTCAGAACCTCTTGTCCTGAGCTACATTTCATGTCACAACCCCTCTGTTTAAGATAGGAACTTCCTGTGTTCTCTAATAAGCAGGACAGGTCGTCATGAAACATTTTTTTGTTTCTTTTCTTTTCTGTGCCATGCCGGAAATGTTTCCTATGGGTGAAGCATCCCTTAAGATATTTAAATTTCTCTCTTTACTTTCTACTCAAGTAAGCACGTTAGAATGTAAGAAGGACACTGCTAGAGAAGTAACACTGAATTTAACGTACTTTTAAAGTAACTGGCAAGACTTGATATTTCAATATTATTAGTCACAGACTGAGACACCCTTCACAACTTTTTGCAAGATTCTACTGTGCTGCACTACAGTTAACAACCACAAGAAAAGAGCCAAAAGAAACATTCTTAAACACGTTTATCATAGACCAGCTTCGATTTTATCCACCCGATACTGGTGAGTATATCCAGCAGGAGGATGTGCAAAACACTTCCAAAAGCTCTTAGAAATAGTCCCCCTGTTCGCAGTAACAGGATTTAAGTGTCGACTGTCATTCAAGCCTGAGAGCTGATGACATAAGATGCTGTTCTTCTATTCTTGATGAACTACGTTCCGGAAAATCTATCCGAACTAGATGGGTTGAAACAGGTATGTTTGTTTCAGAGAGGAAGATCCAGCCTTCAAACTTTATAAGGAAGACGAGGCGTGTAATAAGTTTAAAAGCCAAAGTAGAGACAATGGCAGGTAATGTATTTCGGTCCACGTAACGCTGATCTCGGCTCCCTTTTCCTAACCTTCCTCGACTTTAGAGGATGACAAGGGAGCCGTGGGAACGTAGAGGGTCCCTTTCGTCTAGACACGATAATGAGATACAACTTCTGACAACGCAAGAGAACCTGGGTGCGATAGCTTTTCTCCGTTTGCAGAAGCAAAGTGGTGTGAATGACAAAACTCTGTCGTCCAATTTCCCCTTTTCTTTCCTCTAACATGAAGAGTCTCACCACTTAATTAGTCTTCTTACTCAGTTTGTTTTAGTTTATTTTACTAGAATGACCTTTATAAATTCTAATACTTCTTGCTGTCTTCACACACACACACACACACACACACACACACTTCATGAACCTCAGGGGAATATTCAGGTCGGCTTCCTGTATGGCTGAATAAATTCCTCACAGACCAGATCTCCCTGAGATGACAATAACAAATTCTGGGGAATTAAGAAAACAAATTTTGGAGGGGAACTGATCCTTAAATTGAAGGACTAGTATGGTTGAGTTTAACATTTTTTATGGCTTGTAGATTGCAGGCCGATCAGAAGTCAGCCCTGTGTGGTGACTAAAACTCTGATAAAAAGCCAAGAAAACAACAAACAAAAAAACCAAAAAAACCCCACAGGCACGACAATCTAAAGGACTACTGGAACATTAAGGATAGAATTCTAGAAAGAACAGATTCAGAAAGAATCCTGTCTATAAACTTTTCTAAAATCTCTAGCTGATCCCTAAGCCCCACTTGTGCTAACCAAGCTATAAAGAAGTCCAATTAAAAAAAGAAAATCTGTAGGGCGCCTGGGTGGCGCAGTCGGTTAAGTGTCCGACTTCAGCCAGGTCACGATCTCACGGTCCGGGAGTTCGAGCCCCGCATCAGGCTCTGGGCTGATGGCTCGGAGCCTGGAGCCTGTTTCAGATTCTGTGTCTCCCTCTCTCTCTGCCCCTCCCCCGTTCAATCTCTGTGTCTCTCTGTCCCAAAAATAAATAAAAATGTTGAAAAAAAAATTTTTTTTTTAAATAAAAAATAAAAAAAAGAAAATCTGTGGAGCACCTGGGTGGCTCAGTTGGTTGAGCGACTTCGGCTCAGGTATTGATCTCACGGTTTGTGAGTTCAAGCCCCGCATCGGGCTCTGTGCTGACAGCTCAGAGCCTGGAGCCTGCTTCTGATTCTGTGTCTCCCTCTCTCTGTGCCCCTCCCCCACATGCACTCTGTCTCTCTCTGCCTCTCAAAAATAAAGAAAAGTAATAAAAATTTTTTTAAAAAAATCTGTGATTTCAGCTGCTGACTTAACTATTGAGTGTGCAGTTGGAGCCCAATCAAGGTAACTACCTGCTAAAAGGAAAATATCTACACTCCGCATTGGACCATAACACAACACGGTATCTCCACAATGTAATATTCACATGATACATGATACAATCCAAAATTGTCTGATATGCAAAGGTACAGAATAATGTTATTCATTCTCAAGAGACAAAAAAAAATCAATGAAAGCTGACCTCCAAATAGTTCTGATTTTGGAATTAGTAAATAACATTAAAGCAGTGATCATAACCATGCTTAATGAGCTAACGGAAAATATACCTGTAATAAATAAATAGACGGGAAACCTCAGCAAAGAATTAGAAACTGTAAAAGAATAAAATGGAAACTCTAGAGGTGAAAATTAGAGTATCTGAAATTTTTTTTTTAATTACTGGATAAAAATTGCTCGTAATTAGGCCAGAGAATATATTTTATTTCCGAGTGGGTTTAAGGCTATGAAAGAAGTAAGTTTGAACACTATCTTAACACTTAGATAAGATAAACTACACAGACATCACAGAAACTTGCCAGAAGTGTTAACGTATATTTTTGTGTATGTAGATGTGTGTGTTAATTATACATAATATATAACTTATATTTCATATTTATATAATATATATTACACATCATAATGTGTTATATATTTAAAACATTCATTGTGTGAATACATATGGGTGTATGTAATATATAGTATGTGAAATGCTTATATATGCACATATGTAATATATAACTTACAGAATATATATAATGTAAAACATAGTATATATGTTATATCATACATATATTATGTGATATATGAATGTATACACACACACATACCAATGCCTGTTTTAAGAAGTAGACTAGCACAGCTAAGAAAACACTTGAAGCTAGATATAAAGCTATACATACAGCTATCAAAACACATGCTGAAAAGCCTTTATATGTGCCATAATATATTAGTATAAATAACTTATATGCTGTTTTACATGTGTGTATATGTGTAAATATATAATATACATTTTAAAAGTTTGTCTTTGACCTGTTGGCATAGACCCACCAAACTAGTATTGCTTGCCAAGGGTAAATTATCAAAAACATGATGTGTTTTATAATATAAATCCGGGTGATAGTGTTATAGATCTTTTCAGGGAAGAGTGATTTCTGAGCTTCTCTCCTTGCTAATAAAACCTTTTTCAAGAAAAAAGGTATGCAGTTAATTTCACCATGGCGTGCTAGGTGTATGCTGAAGCGTCTCCTTTCTGGCCTAAGTCCACAAAAATGACAAAATTGCACAGGGAAATTACAAAGGGGTGTCATTAGTGCATTAGTTATCATGGAAAAGGAAACATAGATGGAAGAGGGAATTAAATTGAGGATGTATTCCAAAACGTTTATGCAAAAGTAAGAAGCTTCAAAGGGGCTTCAGCCCCAAAGGTGGTGGCTTTTTAGAAGTACAAGCAGCTCAGTGGCAGCCAAAGGGACAGCAGGTTCTCTGAGCCACAGTCGGAGCCCCTGGTTTGGACTGACACATCCATCCAATCATTCACATACCCTTGTTTTGGTCAGGACGGACGAGGAAAGAAATAAGAAGTACCTGACTATAGCAGTGGGAAATTTATTTAAAGTATGGAACAATAAAATGTACAGCTATACACCAATGATCTGAAAATGTGGAAGAAAAGTGAAATTTTTCTTGAGAAATATAAAGTTAACATGTTAGCACAAGAAAAATTAGAAAACTAGAATATGCCAGAAATCATACCTGAAATTGAAATGTATCCTCAAATTTTGCCTTTTACCAAGCCATCAAACTCAGACTTTAAGAATACAGATCAGGGGCGCATGGGTGGCGCAGTCGGTTAAGCGTCCGACTTCAACTCAGGTCACGATCTCACGGTCCGGGAGTTCGAGCCCTGCGTCAGGCTCTGGGCTGATGGCTCAGAGCCTGGAGCCTGCTTCCGATTCTGTGTCTCCCTCTCTCTCTGCCCCTCCCCCGTTCATGCTCTGTCTCTCTCTGTTCCAAAAATAAAAAAACGTTGAAAAAAAAATTAAAAAAAAAAGAATACAGATCATTTGTCTTTTAATGAATACTTTTCTGGAAGATAGAAAACCATGGAAAGTCAGTACATTAACTGTATGGTTTTAATTATTCCTCTGATACACGTAATAGATAAAGAAAACTTAAGAAGGAAAAACTATAGATCTATCTAATTTAGGAACATGTAATAGAGTGTTGGAAAATGAACAAAATAGGAATTTTAGAATAAAATATATAGTCATTGAAATAATAATATTAAAAATCAATAGATGGTTTAAGAAGAACACTAAAGAAAAATGACAAAGTTAGATATGAGGAAATCATACAGAAATCTGTGCAGAGAGATAAGGATATTTTGTAGGGAGAAAAGCTACTTCTCTACTGAATATGACTCCAAGAAAAAGAGAGAATATAGGAGAGACAATAACAAATCTGGGAAATTTTCTAGAACTAAAAACAGAAGTCTTCTTACTATATATATATATATATATATATATATATCCCTATATAGAAATGATAGCAAACTATAAAACAAATATATATATTACTATATATACTATATATATTATATATATTACTATATATATTATATATTACTATATATATACTATATACCATATACTATATACTATATATACTATATATATAGCATATATATAGTATATATACTATATATAATTATATATACTATTTATATTATATATATATTACTATATATAACATATATAGTAATATATATATACTATATATATATATATCCCTATATAGAAATGATAGCAAACTATAAAACAAACCTCAAGATTATATTTTGTAAAAGACATCATTTTATGGTTTTAAATGATGCATGACTACAATATAGAAAATACACATGTATAATATAGAAAATTTGAAATGAATGTAATATATATTAGCACAATTCTAGTTAAAAGTTCTAATGACTATATTAATGGCAGACAAAATAGACAAAATGTAAAATCATTAATAGATATAAAAACCATAGGTAATATTGAAAAAACCAACCTATCCACAATATATATTATTTGTAAATTTGTATCCACCTATCAAAACACAATAAAAAATGCATTAAGCCAAATTGAAATGATTGAAAAAATATAACAAATCCGTAAGAATAATTGAATATGTTAGCACAGTTCTCTGAGAAATAGATCAAACCACCAGAACTTAAAGGACAATAAAAGATTTAAAAACATACAAAACAAGTTAATTTTAGAAATCTGAGCTAATAGATTGTCTAGAACCCTGTACTAAATAGAGAGCATGCATTGTTTCTAAAAACATAGGCTATTACCAAAAATTGTTCATATTCCAGATCCTAAGTAAGAGCTCAACAAATTCAAAATCATTGACTAAAATGAAATAAAATTAAAACTCAGTAATAAAAAATGAGCATTCCCTAAAAAAATAGTACCTTTGTAAACTAAAATTAAGAAGAAAAAAATCCTTTAGATAGTTCATGGGATGAAAATGACTTCTAACGGGGGTTACAACGTACAATTGAATGCCAAGAAAGTACTAATGGTAAACCTTTTGTTACGCAGTTAAAATGTGCTGAGATAAAAAAATGTATATTAAGCGTGCATAATAGGAAATAAGAAATATCACACTTTAATGAGCTATGCTTACTCCTTAAGAGGCTATAAAATAATAATAATTGAACAAACCCCAAATAATGGAAAGAAAAATACAAATGAAGGACTTAATGAAATAGAATTTGTAGATTTTTTTTTTGAAAACTGGTTTTTTGGAAGAAGTAATAAAAAAAAATTCTGGAAATATTAACAACAAATAGGTAAGAGATGGTACAATTAAACATACTTTAGAAATTAATGAGGCCACAACTAAAAATAATATGGATAAATACCAAGGGACAGTAACACACAACTGAAAAATAAAAGAAACTCATCAGGCTCACACTTGGGAGGACAAAACAAAGGTGCCAATCTGTAAATTCAATGCAATAAAACTACCAAGAAAATGTTTCATAAAATTTTCTAAGCTATTTCTAGAATTCTCCAAAAAAAAAAAAAAAAGAGATAAATACATAGGGTGATGGATGTGTTGATTAACTAAATGATGGGAATCCTTTTTCAATGTATCAAATTATCAAATTGTATCATATATCAAATTACTACGATGCACACTTTAAATATCTGAATATCTGACAATCTTGTTAACTATACTTTAGTAAAGCCAAAAAAAGAAAATGAAGAAGAAAATAAGGTCTTTCCTGGAAAATAGAAAGCCTTAATATAATACAGTAATTACAACAGTGTGATATTGCTTAGATGAACACTTAGTGCTTTCACCCCATTTTAGAAACTCAGAAACAAAAATAACTGAGGCTTTAAGGGGGAAATGACTTATTCGAGCCTCGTGGTGATTCCGCGGCGGATGTAGGACCGTAATTCTGGTCTCCTGAATCCCAGTCCTGGCCTCCGTTTACTCCAGTGAATGTTATTCTCTCGCATGCTGTTCAACTAGCCCAGGGTTTATAAATCGGGGTACCTAGGTTGTTCTCTGATGACAAACAATCCCCCAAACTCAATGCCTGAAATACAATATTTTTTTCTTGCTTGGTTTATACGTCTTCTACGAGTTAGTCAACACTAACTCATATAATGCCCCCACGCAGTCACTCAGGGACCCAGGCTGATGGAGGCTACATCATCTAGAACGTCTGGACATCTGGACATTTGACTTTATCTGTAGCTGTGGAGGGAGGGGGGGTCAGGAAGGATCCGGAGAGTCTCAGAGGCTTTTCGTTGCCTGAGCCCACAAGTGGCACATATCAGTTCCATTCAACTTATAGTAGTGAGGACACGTCACATGGCCCCTCCTGATCGCAAGAGGGCCGGCTGGACAGTGACGTGTCCCATAGATGTGGATTAGAATAACATGTAGTCATACGAAAGCAACTTTGAATTGATAGGCTGATGATTCCTCCCTTATTTTTTCTCTCCCGCTAAGGCTTCCAGTTTTTAAAAGTATTCCTGTATATCTGTGTCTGAACCCCCATCCTCAGAGCTGAAGGATAAATATGTGATAATGTAAGTCAAATTAGTGATGTTTGGCTCTGTGTAGTCAAAATGATTACGATGGTAAGCCAAGGAAGAAGATCAAAACAATGGTTTGGAGGCTTGCCCATGGTTCCTAGGGATTTGCTTTATTTCTGAGGAGAAAGAAGGCAGATCAGCAATCCACCAAATTATAGCTTCTTGGCCTATAAAGGTTCACTCAGCTTCCTCAAATATTTACCCTTTTTATAGGAAAAAAAAATGGTATCTGTGTTAAAAGAAAAGCCTGAAGCCGAAAGGTAATCAGTGAACCTACAGAATTTGTATTTAATTCGTGTCATTCTCTTCCCAAAACAACAGTTTTTGCCTTAATTTAATATACTTCAATTAAAAATATGCACAGGAAAATGTCTTGTATGCTTTGAATGTTATATTTATTTTTAAATCTGTATAATTTGTACGAGGAAGGAGATCGCCTTAATAAAGATCAGTTATCAAAAGATATTTTGAAACTGATACATCATCTTGAAATCTAGTATTATGCCCAAATGTAAAGTGTAAGTACTTTTGATGAGCAATTCAAATTTTTAAGATTTGTCCAAAAGGGATAATCCTCCAATTTGGAAGCCGTGCCCGCAAATATCTTTCACTTGTGTGTAGCACACACATATTTTGCATTAGGCCACTCTGCTCTCATGAATATATTGAAATAGCCCATGTCGTGGAAAGAACTCCCATGACTTATTCTAAAGCAGAGAGCAGGGAGCAGATGATAAAGTAACATGCATTTTGCAATCCATTTATGTAACACATTGCTTTATATTTGTGGATATATATGCACAGAGATTGGCTGAGAACCAAAGTGATAGCTGTTTGGGTGGTAGTATTTTGAGATATTTTTATTTTGTTCCTTTTAAATGTTGACCTTCTACCTCTTTTTTTTTTTTAACAATAAGACTCTGTAGATCTTGCAAATGTACATTCCTTTTCCAAAAAAAAAAAAAATGAAGAGAGAAAATTTCTTCAACGGGTAGCTTTGGAGAACACGCTGTACATTCATGCAGAATTACAAATCTCCATAATGTTCTTCAGATGCCAGGTGGTTGGCCTGCAACCGGTTTCCAGTAAGATCTTAGTACTCTCGTGAAATACGAACCTGGTGGATATGTTTTACCTTTTAGCCACACACACACACTCACACGCACACACACACACACACACCATTTCAGTTATGAAGCACAGTTTCAAAATGCAAATGTCCTGTATTTCATTAGGGATGCGTGGGAGCTGCTTTATTCTGGTGGTTAATTCATAGACCTTTCAACATCATCTCATTGTCGAGCAGCCAACTTCATTATTCCAAGTTGTGAATAACCTGGTAACCTTTGTCTTCCTTTGAGTGAAAAGGGGAATGGAGTCCACGATGGAGGCAAACGCTGTATCCCTGGGACCGGAATGTAAGAATGGAGGCAGGTGCGGGGCTTTGGCAAGCGTTAGGTTATGCTCTGTATCCCTCCTTGCGTTTCGGCGGGATGACATTTACCTCTGTGCTTCTCCTCTGTGCTCCTGTTGCTTCTGCCTCATTGCCGGGCTTGTTCTGATGGCACAGGTTTTTAAAAATCGGAATCATTTTCGGTAGGTTTCAGAGGAGGCTGAGAACACTTCCTGCCGAAGCAGGTCCTGGAGGAGGGCGCAAACACCGGCCAGGTAGACAGGGCCTGCTAGACTCCCTGCCTGCACATACCTGCCCTGCAGTCACGGAGAGCTTTTGCATCTGAGCCTGGTGCTCCCCGCTGCACAGGCCTCGGCAACGCCAAAGCCACGTCCCCCAGGGCAGAGACTGCAGAGAAGGAAGGCACACGGTACTCTGGGGGGGGGGGGGGCAGGGGGCCAACCCCCCAAGTCCCAAGGGCGTGTCTGAATGCTGGCATTTCTATCCCAGGAGATGCGGAAGAGAAGTGACTCCATTTAGGCGACAGCCTCCCTAGTCTTTTGGTGCTCGGATGGTTTTCGTGACAGGTTTTCTGAACATCCCTCCTTGGTCCCTCCTTTCCTTCCTATTGTCCCTCCTCTGATTTAGATGCGGCGCCATGAAAACACTCCCCACGTTTGTTTCCGAGGAAATGCCTTGGTTTGCACTCTCGGCAAAGCATCACCGTGTGTGGGTGCAGGACACTGTTCGTTTCTGGTCTGCCTGTGAGAACACCGAGGGTTCGCGGAGATTTTCTTACACTGCGCGCAGCAGACTCCAGAGGAAACATGGCTGGCCGTCAAGGGATCTGTGCCATTGGAACATTTGGTTTCTAGTCTCCCCAGTCCTCTTTGCTTTTGATCGTGACATTTCTTCATGCTCAGATGCATACGTGATGTAACATTCTTTGTTGATGTTCTGAAATGTGTTTGAGAGTTATTTTGGCTTAGCACAAAATAAGAATGGGGAACTAAACTTTTCTGGTTGACATGCACATCTTCCCCCCACCCCTTGATATCCCCCTGCCTTTCCGCACCACGCGTGTTTGTATGGCTTTAAACCCGAGACTGGCATTTAATAGACCCTGGACGGTTTTGTCGAAAACAGGGCAAACGAGAAGTCTCTCTTTACTGTGGTGGGGAGAATGCCCTGCAGGGGAGTTTCTCCCGGCCTCATTGTTGAGGAATGATGGAAGTTCAACAGCATGGAAAAGTCTACTTCTCGCTTCAGCTGAAAAGGTGCTTATAAAGGTAGCGGGGCTATTTTAGCAATTTGCCTTCTTTTGAAAATCCAATTTGGAAGCTTCATTAAAGGGCACTAATTTAGTGTCTTAGGGGAATATGTGTTTAAAGGAGCTTGTCGACAATCTTAGATGTTTGCCAGTGTGTAGGTGAGCTCAACTCCCCAAGCTGGGGTTACCTGGTTACATGTGTGCTTTTTTTCATTTCCGTCTGATACCAAATACATTCAAGAGCATCCGGACTGAAAGAAGCCACAACCCTCTCTTTCCCCACAACCACCACCTCTCACCCCCACGGTGGGGATACTTCCAAATGCATGAACATTTCTGCAACTGGTATTGTGGATCTCTCACACAGAGCTCCAATGAGGGGCCCCAGAGTTGCACGGAGGTTAGTGGTAGTTAATGCGTAACAGGTCAAGGACTCTAAGGAACGCTAAGTGTTGCAAACTGTTTAAGGAAATACAAATACTTTCTGAATGTCTAGAAGAATCGCTTATTGTCACGGCCTGCCTCACATTCCCAGAAGTATATTTCAGTCCCACACTGGGGCACTAAATTTAAAATTGGACAGCTGAATGCTAATTGTCTACATGTCCTTGCATACACTTGAACTTTCTCCAGTGCCTAATTCGTTGACAAAATATTATGAGAAAAGGTAGAAAATTTTGGTTGAAGCAAGTTAACATTATTCTTCTCGGGGTGCTTCCTTTTTTAAATAAAGGCTGAAATCCATGAGAATATGCAGATTTTGTCATCATGTTTGTCTACGCACTGAAGTTCTTGACGTATTCTGTCTCATTCTTTTATACAACCAGTGCTAAGAGAACTGATTGGATTCCCCCTCCCGGTACTCGATTTCTATAATTTCTAGTTCCTTCTGTTTTTTGTGTTGTTTTTTTTTTTTTTTCAACTCTCAGGGTGAAATCTGATTCGTTCTAAGGAAAACTGTGTGTTAAGAGTAAGCTGTTAAGGTTTCTTGTCAGTAGATTACGCATCCACCCATTCAAGAGATGCTTCGGGGGTAGGTAGTCCTGTCCAGAAGGAAAGGCAAGTACACTGACCCTCTTGCCAAGCAGCCCCAACTGTGGGAATTGAGGATGCAGCACAACTCAAGAGATGACCCCCAAGGGAGACAACTTCAAATATTTGGAAAATAATAATCGGTTCATGAAGGACCAGTACAACATCAGCCTATCTTTACAGAATTTTCTAGAACTACACGCGCCATCTGTTTGATATTTATAATCAATATCTTAGACTATGTGAACGGGGAAATAGCCGTTGAAATTACATCCCTACAAAAAGTGGAAGGCATATCCCTCAATAAATCTGTTTATAATGTCTGCCATTAGGAGTGGATGCCAATACATGAAACTAAAAGGACATGGAAATTTTCGTGGCATGGTTTATGCTGGTTATTTATTTGTTGTCTATTCATGGGGTTACTAATTGCAGCTGGTGAGAGTTGATTTTCTCTCCTCTTCCATTTACTGTGGGATGGGGCGTTCGTCGCAGCAGATACACAGTTATTCAGCGTCTGAAACGCTGGATCCAGTCAAAATGAGCTTTGGCAATTCCATGCAGACGCGCACAAGTATAATTTTGCTTCACATTAATAACAACCTAGCAAAGAAGCCCAGAATCAAACGCCTTGCTCTCAGCTGGGGGGCAGAAAGCCAGAGTGATCTATCTTGGCTGGTGACCTATAATGTTGGAAAAGTAGGCTCCACGTTCACTCGGGAAGGGTGGGCGGTGTTCCGGAAACGTATCCCCATTCCTCCACTATTTTTTTTTCTTTCTTTTTTTTTCCCTTTTGGTAGTGTGTGCCCCGAGACAATGAAAAAAAAAAAAGAATTACATTTAATAAAAATAGCACTTCTGCAGAACAAACGGGAAATGCAGCGCTTTAATTTCTTCGGATGTCAACTCTGTTCCGCGCCCCGCGCCCTGCCCGCTGCGGCGCGGCGGCGACCCCAGGCCCGCGCTCGGGCGCGCAGCTCGGGCCAGGGGCGCACGGGGCGCCGCTCGCCTGGACTTTGGGTCCCGCTCGAAGCCGAGAGCCTCCGAGAGCCTCCGAGAGCTCGCGGGCTCCGGCTGGTCCGCGCGGAGCGAGGGGCCGCGACTGCGGGGACGCGATCGCGCGGAGTGAGGGGCCGCCGCTGCGGGGTGTTCTCCGCAGAGTTGGCCGCCGGAGTGGGCAGCGGAGGAAGGCGGGGAGCCGGGCCCGGGCGAGCGTCCGCGGGAGTCGGCGGCGCCCCGGGGACAGGTACGCGGCGGGGGAGCGGGGAGGCGGCGCGGAGGGGCAGGGGGCGGCGTGCCAGGCTCCCCTCTGATTAATGACGCCGGTGCGGCCGCGCGTGGCCCGGGCGCTTTTGTCTCCAGCGTCGGGACTGGCGGAGACCGCCGGGGGGGAGGGGGCGGGAGGGGGACGGATGGCCCCGCGCGCGCCGGGCGCACCCGGCAGGTGCCCGCGCTCCGACCCGGCCAACTCCGGCCGCGCCCGGGGGCAGAGGCCCCGGCGCCCCCCTCCCCTCCCCCGTCCCCCCTCTCCCCTCCCCTCCGCCCAGCCGGCGCGCCTGGCCGCGGCCGGCTCCGGGGTGTGGCGGGCCGGGGGCGGGGGGCGGGGGCGCTGGAGGCTGCAGCCGGGGCGGGGACGGATGCGGCCGGGGCTGCGGGGAGGAGCCGGGTGCGTGGGAGGGCAGGGACGCGCGGAGGGGCCGGCGGCGGAGGCGGGGAGGCAGGGGCGCGGGACGGAGGGACGGGCCGAGGCTGGCTGGCTGGCTCGGGGTGGGACGACGGAGTGACAGAGCCGCGGACAGGTGGGAGCAGTTAGACAGCTCGAGTCTGGGAGAGCAGAACGCAGAGGAGAGGCAGGAGGAGAGGGAGAGGGGGAGAGCGAGAGCGAGGGAGACAGCGAGCGAGCGAGCGAGCGCGCAGCACTCGCGTGCACCCTCCGCTCCAGACGCCCTCCGCGGTCCGAGGGAAGCGGCCGGGGCCCTGAGCGGGAGCTGGAGAGCGAGCTGGGCACAGAACCCGGAACAGGGACCCGGCCCTGCTAGCGGGACCGCGACGCGCCGAGGGACGGACAGACCGGCCGCGCGCGGACCGCCAGCCGGCCGGAGCGGAGCGCAGGAAAGCCAGAATCCCGCGCGGGGCCGCGGGGCTGCGCGACAGGCGGGCAGGCAGACGGACCGACGCGCGGAGGGGCGGACTGCCGGACCGGAGGCGGGGGGCATCGTTCGCCCCGCGGAGCCAGCGGGACAGAGAAGGCGGCGGCGGCGGCGGCGGCGGCGCCCCCTGAGCTCGTCCGGAGCGGCGACCAGCGGCGGGGGCAGCGGGGTCGCCAGCCAAAGCCACCACGGTCGCCGCAGCTGCGCGAGGATCCCAGCCGCCGACGCTGCAGAGAGCTCGGTTTACTAGCAGTTAAATAAATCGACCAAAAAAAAAAAAAAAAAAAAAAAAGCGCCAAGCCAAACAGATCCAGCCAATTCAATCACTGAGAAACGATATTAGTAAAAACCAGAAACCAAATCAAATCAATCGAGGCACCAAGACGCTGGGGGGATACCCACTGTTATGTCAAGGTAATAATCAAGCTCTTCCGACGTGAGCCTGGCACGTCTTTTGTGATTTCCCCCCTCCTTTTTGCCGTTTATCTGTGCTTTTCTTTGGAATTGTTTATCGTCTGTTTTTTTTTTTCCCCTCCTTCGTGTTTGTAGAAAACCGTTGATGTTATACATGTATTCATTGTGTTTCTATGTTTCATCACAGGAGGGGCAGACTCCCCTCCTCCAGATGAGGCAGACAGGGAAAGCTGGAAGAGAACAGAGGAGGGCAGTTTTCCTCATGGGCGAAGTCTACAGCGATGTCTGCGGGTTTCGTGGTAGAAAGTTTGGAACCCTCTGATTGCATTTGAAAGAACCGTGCAAGGGGCGGAGAAGTTGCCATGGGTTTGTCGCTCTTGCAGGAATCGGGGTCCCGGCTCCCAAGGGATTTGTGGGGGAAGGGGGCGGGTAGAGACGATGGGGGTGACCTTTTATTTTTACGTGTTTGAAATGTGTGTTTCATTGCAAACTCCGAATGCAATGTCTTCTGTCTCAGGTTGTAGATACGGTTGGTGGAATTGCCTGGAATAGTACAGGTATTTAGAAAGTTTCTTAAGGAAGAGAAATTGACTCAGTCCATGTTTCTGCATGGAAATGCAGCGGGAGTGGATGTGGCTCAGTACTTGATCACCTCCCCACGATACAAGATAAGGACAGAGTCCGAGTCTAAAAGGAAAAGCAAGGAGGCGTTGAAAGTTACAAAGGATTGGGAGGCTAGTGTGCACATTGCAAGGCTGGTGGAAATCGTTTTCTGGAGAATGTGTCTAGAGTGCAGATATCCCTTTTGATTGCTGATTTTTAAAGTCTATGGGTATGACACTTTAGCCTCTCCCAAAAGGATGACATCCCCCAAAGTTGAAAGGAATCTGTACAAGATTTGGCTCAAATGCTGAATAATTCCAAACGATTCCCACCTGCTCCTCGCTTACTTTGGAGATCAAAATTGCTATGATTGTTTTAAGAAAACAGAGAAATGGAGATGACGGGGAATCATCTTTCATTTGCTGAAAGTTAGGGAACCTTTGACATGCACTTAAAAATAAATGCTCCCCACTCCTTTGATCCTCTGTGTTTGTGTCACCATGGGACATGCCTGTCCTAATAGGATTTTGGTTAATGTCGTTTTCACTGAAGACGGTGGCTTGAAGAGTTCTAGCGTGTTCTGTTCGAATAGCCAAGTAATCTACTGTCTTGGCAGTAATTGCTTCTGCTGCACACCTAATGTGGATCGCATGTGAGAAATTACGTGCGTTCATTTCGGGTCTATATGGGATTTGTAAGGTATGTATTTGTGTTTGATCCGGTATTTCCTCTCTTGTCACATTCCTTCACTCCTTCTTGTCACTTCAACTAGCAGAATATTTTAAAATTTTCTGGAGCATGGGTTTCGCATATTCTTTAAGGGCTGTGCTTCATCACAAACGATGCAGAAGGCTAACCTCTCCCTGTCCTTGCTTATCAATACTATTTGCTTGTTTTAAACAGTTTGGTTTAGATGCAGTTTTTAAGACATTCAGACGCTATGCCTCCATGGCTCCGTTTCTCCGGACGTGCTTTGTGTTAGTTGATGAGTGAGACTATAACCCAGTTGCGGTAGGTGAATGCCTGTTGAACAGAATACTTTGGTTTAGGTAAGGCATATTTAAAGCAACTTACACAGTTTTAGAAATTGACTTTCAGCTTGTCAGTGACTTCATTTCACAACACGCTGGTTTCTCTTTTCCGGTGTTCAGCTCAGAGACAGGTTTGTGTGCGCTGTTAGATTTGCAAATTGCTGACCTTCCGGTGACTTTCCCTCTTAGATCCCAGCTGAGTATGGTTACCTTAAGAACTGTGGCATTAGCCCTGTTAGAGCATGCTCCACTGGGGACTTCGGTGCTGTCTATTTTTAATGCTATTTAATGAAGGAGCGAGCGCCTCACTCAGCAATAAAAGAAGCATGATGGAAGACAGAACAGTGCATGGTTTTGGATACGGGAGAAGGATGTTTGAAAAGGTACAGACTGGCTGTGGGAAACGGTAATTTTAATTAGTCCTGATATACAGTGCTAACAGAAATCAGTTGATTTTAATGGGAGAAGTACACATGAATAGTCTGCTGTGTGTTTTCATAAACCTCTTCAATAATTCTTAGAAGCAAGACTCAGTCACTAGAATGCCTGAAAACTTAAAAAAGAGACACTAACCAAGGAGTTGCTGCACACGTACAATTTTTCCTACGAGCTGTCGTATTCTTGGATGGTGAGAAGTGCAGAAATCATTTTAGATTTCTAAAATACTGTCCCCGTGAAGGGTTTGGAGCTTGTGAAACGTTTGAGGGGCATCAAATAACTAGCATCCTTCTAAGATATTGTAACTTGAAGCTCTGCCTTGTGACTTTTTGTGTTTCTTTCATAAACTTGGAATCTGGATCCAGAATTGTGGCAACTGAGGCAGGAAGTTTGGGTTGAACTTGATAGAATATTCGAGTTGGTTTCCTTCCTTCCTTTGAGATAAGCACAATAGATTATCTTAGTTTAAATATTTTTAAACTGTAGCTAGCAGGGGAAGCACTAGTAATTTTTGGAACATTATAACGAGGGGGGAATATCTTAATGTCATAGTGCGTAAAACCTAAGAAGCCATCTGTCTGCGACATTGGTATAATGCAGAGCACCTGTCTTGAGGTAGACAGTGAAAATGTCCAGTCAGAAAGGTCTGTGTTGTTCGTTTTCATATTAACAACATGCTGTGATCGAGTTATATCCCTGTTCGAAGCGAAGCTGATTAGACAAATGCCTACGTAGTTTCAAAATTGATAAACGTAAGGAAAAGTGAGAAGTTTTTATTCAGTGGGGAAGTGAGTTACGTAAGTAGTGTTAAATAAAGCTGTTAGGGCAGTGTACAGAGTTGTTCTAGATCTTGTCCATTTCTGTGAAGAATAACTCCCCCCCCCCCGCCCCCGACCCGCAATAAACCACTAAGGGAAATGCATTGGCAGGAGTTACTGTAATTGGTTGCCGGTGTTCGTGTTTTCTACTTTGTACTTTTAGAGGGGAAAATTACAATCCACACGGGCTGCAACATTTCCCTTAGTGGTCCTGCTCCTTGGACCCCAGTGCTGATACCTTTCTCAAGAGTCTCAAATCAGGGGCCATTCTCATCTGAATTCAATGTAGATTTTGCCTGTGGACAAGATAATGATCAGCTACAGGAGCCGAGCGTGAAATGAGTCAGCCACTGAAGACACAAGGTACAACGCAGCCAGAAGGGACTATAACTGAGGGTCCTCGTTAGGATTAGGAGACAGTTTGCAGTCCGTAAGGCTGGAAATTGCAAACGAACCGGTTCCATAGGAGTTCGTGTTAATTCAGATCTGCTTTGCGACAAGGTTAAGAAGGAAGATGGGGTTTAAAAATGAGGTGGCCGTGAAAGTCATTTCTTCAGGTGGTGAGTATTGGCATCGTTCTAACTGGTACCACACAGTGGTAGTGTGTTTAGAAATTTGTGAATTTCTAATCAGAAAAAGAATTGGCTTCCTTAGCAATGCATTATGTCACCTGGAAAGTTCTGGACGTATTTGAAGTCAGCGATGAACTTACAAAATACGTATTTCCTCTCTTGAGACAAAGGACCTTTATTTTCTTAGGAAATCTGTGATTCCAGAGGCTGTCTGTGTCCGCTGACTTTTCTTCCTTTTGTTTTTCATTCTAATATTTGGAATTAAATACGATAAATAATTTCAAGCTGCGACGTAAGTAAATGTTGAAGGACTGTTGGAGGCAAAACATGTTAGCAGGATGTGTTTGTGACTGGGTTTGTTTTTCTCAGGCTATCTTTGCTTGTGGGTGTTACTTTAAGGGACCTGAATGCCAAGTTCTAATAAATTGGTTTTTTTAACGCCTGATCTAAATGAATTTTGCTCGTTTGGGATTAAATTTAGCCCTGGATGTTCACAGGGTTTATTCCTTGTTTTTACTTCACGACAGTTTCATTTCCATGGGGATCAGATCTCAGCCGAGATACAAAGTGTTTCAATTATATACATAAATACAGTATTCTTGATAAAGAATCAAGTGCTTGAGATGCAGTATCAAGTGCATTCAGCAGTTTTTGAATGTTTGGTAGCATTGTTATCGTATGGTCTCCAAATCGTCTGCAGTCTGGTGATTTCCTCCCCCCGCCCCCCGTGTGGCATAAAATGCCCGCACAACATTTGAAGACACCTTTCTCTAAGATCACTGGGACATTTCTGCGCCCCTGGGAGATAGCTGGGCAAGGAAACCAAAGAGTGAATTGAAATAATTATACCAGGAAAATGGAGAGCATATTGGAAAAAACCAAAAAAGAAAAGAATTGACTTGAATACACCAAATTGACTCTCCACTTGCCAGCTGAATCCTCAGCATCATGTTAAGTTCCTCCCTCCTTGCTGCCCCCAAGGAGCTTAGTGTTGCCAGATGGAACGGGTGTTAATCACTACGTAGGGCCAGAGTAGATCAATATTTTGAATTCCTCTACACACTCTTCCCAAGGAGATTTCTTCTGGCATTTTTTTTTTGGACCCCCCCCCTCCCCCCGCTTAATGGACATGTCACCGCCACAGGTTATATAAGATTTTTCCTGTTGTAATCAAGTGGTGAGTATTAGGGTAGCAGTACAATTCCAACGCAATTAAAATGTTGAGGAATTAGTCCAAAACTGTCTCACTCAAGGCACGTACTCATTCTTCACTACATTTAGTGCAGGGGTTCTTAATGGAGGTACGTTCTCTTGCATTTGTATCATTGTCCGTGGATTCTTTATCACACACTAAATACTTGAGATAAGGACGAAGACCATCTCTAAGGGATGGAAACGAGGTGGATGGCGCTCATATCTTTAGCAGCTTTTCTTCTAATTGCTTGAGATCTAATACTTACTTTAGAACGTTCTAGTCCCTAGCATCATACTTAAAGGGAAAGGTCTGCATTTTGACTTATTTTGATCTAGTGGAAATTATGAAGCAACACCAATAATTGAAGTAAAACGTTTCGACACCTTTAGGAAACAAAATAGAACATCGGTTTCTCAAGTTTGAAGGTCCTCGAGATCCAAGTATACTGTCCCTTGGTGTGTGAATCAGGGCCTACCTGTCACCTGATGGGTCAGGTAATTTGAATTGCTTTCAGGTGATCCCATCACTGATGCAGAGATCTGGAAGAATCAAACATGGGTCAAGAGAGGATGAAGGAAGGTCAGGAGGACTCACTGGAATTCAGGGACTACTCGTAATCGTTTGACTGTTATTTGCTCATAAACTCGATAGGAAAATAAAGAGGTATTACATTCCTTTTGCAGCTTTTACAAAAAGCTATTTTAAAATGTTTCCAGAACCACAAGCTAAAATCCTCACACAAAGTTCTCATGTTTATTGATAAGAAAATGTCTATACTCCACACTGACCCGTTTAACTTAGCCTTTTGCTTGTTGACACGTATGTAAGTTTGGTGCAAGTCCCATCATTGCTGGCATTTGACGATTCAGTCATTAAAGAGCTTTTGGACAGATTCATTAACTGAATTCATTAATTGTCAGGACTTTGCAGCCATATCCGTGATCCGATTTTCTCTGGTTTGTGAAAATGATCACAGTAATACTTTAAAAGGTAACACTTTTAAATTACACGGTTTTGTATTTGTTTATTTTAAATTCACTTAGATATGTTGGTACGGTAGGAATTTCAGGGAACTGTCAGAGCGCTAAAGATAAATTCAAAAATCCCACCGCAGACAATTCTCTGGCATTAATGAGTCTTCATTTTTTTTTTTTTCCCCCACTGTGGGGATGATTTAACTTTGGTCACGGCACCTAATGCCTTTGTGAAGATTGAAACCTTTCTCCAACCCTGAAATTTCCACATAATCGCTAACAGAATTTTGGAAAGATAAAATAACATAGCATGCGATCGTGTTGTATGCACATCCTGTTGCTATTTGCTTAAGCACTGTTAAACACTCTAACTGGATGCCTCAATCTTTATTATTTATTATCATAGCAATTGTCTTCATCCACAACAATGGATGACTTCGTTTTTAATGTTTTGTTTTGTTTTTTTTCCTTCAGTGTCAAGAGGTAAGAGAGTACACACAGTTAATGTGAGAGTTTACATACGAAAACGAATACATTCTAGGACCAGGATGTCAATATCCCTCCAAGAGAGATACTATTTTATTCCACAGATGATCGCAATGGGTGCATTTTTGGTCACATAGGATATCAGAAGCTGTCGACAGATGTTTGGAATTCACTGCAGCTTCCGATTCAAAGTCAGGTTAAAACTAAGGGAGGGGATGTATACAGAAGGTGTGCTCCAGGCTTATCTGAGAGGGAGCCCGGGGCTTGCTGTGACCAAGGAAGAACTCCGTGGGGTTCTGCAGGGTACAGATACGCGCAAAACTTGAATCAAAAACAAAAGTTTAAAACAAAAGCCTCGCGAAACAAGGCTCCTGGTGGTGTATCCGAATCTCACGGCTCCATAGCGGGCCTGTATAAACAAACACTCAATTTAGCACCTGAACAACCCGTCCTGATGTCGGGCTTCTGAGTCTTCGGGTGCTGATGGCCAAGACTCTAAACCCCTCCGTGCGTCACAGCCTCTGCAGGTGAAATTACGTAGTGGCAACAGTCCGATAGGAACAGATTACTCCTTATTTGGCTTTAACAGTTGAGTTCGTGTCATGTTGCTTCCATTTTCTCGTTTAGGAAGTGGGATCGGGCCCACCCCGAAGGATTGAAGCAGATACAGAGTACCCGGCACAGGCACGTAGGTTTCATTCACTAAAAAGAAGCCATCACCTTTCATATAAAAAACCGTAGAGATGTAAGCTGGTTACATAAATGAGCCACACCTCCCTTGAAGGTTTGCTGTTGTTGTTGTTTGGCAGTAAGAGTACAGCTCTCTTTTCTTCGGCCCCGTAACGTGTTTGACGGTTACAATTGGAAGGGAACCTTTGTGACGGTCACGGTTGGAGACAGGCTTTACTCTTTTTCTGTGTCTATGAAATCCGGAAGGCCAGGCCAAGGTACTCGTCGCTTTAGGAGCATGCACTTTGCAAGAACCCCGCTGTGTAACCCGGCTGTTGCCGCTAAGGGAAGGGGCAGTCCAATTCAGAGTTGTCTACAAAGTGAACGGACGGATATTATTTCTCCAAAAGTTTAACTGGGTCATCCAGTGGTGGCTAAAGAACTGAACAAGAAGGGGGTGGAAGGGATCCATGAGGGAATGATTTTAAATCCTGTGTTAACGGGTGAAAGCTCTTAAGCGGCAGACTTGAACTGGCATGGGAGATGGAAATATCTTCAGCTACCTCGGAGACGTTAAAGCAAGTGACACTTGGGTCTCACTGGTAGGCTCCCAGACACCCCACCGATGGCTTTGGTTCCTAAGCACTGAGTGAGTTGTTTGGGCCGAGCAGCTGATCCAGCCTCTGATCCCAAGGCATTTGCTCTTTTGCCGAAATGAATCACTTCTGCCCTTGGGTGAAAGTGGCCAGAGGAGGGGAGAAACTCCCCTCAAAAGGGGGGTTTCATCAGTTGGTGGCCCCGTCAGGAACCACCAGGCCCACCAGTCCCGTTCAACACCGAAGAAGGTGAGCTGTGCGAAGCGATACGTTTGCCAAATAATGGAGTTTTGGTTTCGATTATAATTTGCATATCAGCCGTTCTTCTGAGGGATAACACGGTCCGAAAGTTATCCAATGAAACTTCTCAGAAGGTGTCTGAGAATGAACTTAGAATCCTTTGGTATTGTGATATTTGCTGGAAAACAAGGAAAGGGTAGACAGATTTTATACATGTGTGTGTGTCCATATATATAAATATATATATGTATGCATATACATATATGTGTTTATATATCTATATGTACATACATACATATGTATATATACACATATACATACATCTATATACACATATACATACATACATATGTATATATGTAACATATATATTACGTATCTCGTCCACAGTATAGATCCCATACATAAGAGGTATGTTATAGATCTTGTCTATCATGTACATGATATTCATCTATAATCAGCATATATCTGTATCTATACCTGTATCTAGAATCTACATTCTCCACACGCTTAGATATGAGTCATCTACCTAACTCACATGAAGCAAAAAACTAGTTTGGCCCCAAAGCATATTTCCTACTACCTCTTCTACTGCCCTTGGCGGTTCTTGCTTGCACGTGGCAGATCTTTAATCCAAGTTTGTTGAACTAAAAATTGATCTTTATATTGTCGATGGCATCTAACACTCCGGACTTAAAAGCAGCCCTAAGTAGAGGTTTAATTGTGTTTTTCCCCTAAAGTGTCAGCGTACGTGGGCCTGACATTTCATTCATCTTTCTAAAAAGGAGAACAAAGATACGCCCTCCCGCATAGGGGAAATTGTAACTGCTCTCGAGATCTGTTTGGGCTCTCACAAGGAAGTGTGTGCTACAGATGTCAGACCATGACTAGGGCTTCTACAAGAGTAACAAAGTCCCTAAAACTTTGGTCTGCTTTGACGGAATACGTAGATGACTTTTTCAGCTGCATGGAAGGGAATTAAGGTCAACAGTTAATAAATAAATTGCGAGAGCGGATGGGGCCAAGGCAAGTTCACAAGCAATTTCCAAATCACTGGTACACAGAGTTAGCGACAACTCATGTTTACTGGACAGGTGCCTGGGGAGAGATTAACCACGGTGAAGGTGATCCAGGATGTGGGGAGAGAATTCACTCCTCCGAGGGCTGAGTGAGCTTTCAGTGCTGGAGCAGAAGGCAGGGGTGAGGAAGAGAGGGAGAAGAGAATTTGGCAAACTGAGGGGGGTCTCCAGGCCCCTCTTCCTGCCCGGAAGCTATGCAGCTCTAACCAAGCAGAAGCAGGGCCTGCCTTCTCTCCCTGTCGGCTCAGGTCATGATCTCGTGGTTCACGTGTTCGAGCCTCGCGTCGGGCTCTGTGCTGACAGCTCGGAGCCTGGAGCCTGCTTTGGATTCTGTGTCTCCCTCTCTCTCTCTGCCCCTTCCCCCCTCACGTTGTGTCTCTGTCTCTTAAAAATAAACATTAAAAAAAAAAAAAAAGTTAACCAGGCCTCCTTCTGGATTTGTCTGGAAATACCACAGAGAGTTTACTCTGAATACCCTTCCAGGAGCAATTTGAGACTTTATCTAAGAACTAGAAATGACTTCAAATACAACTGTGGTAGGTAGACTCGTGATTTGTACACTTCGCAGGTAAAACCGATAGATCTATCCAACAGAAAGCCATTTGTATAATCCGAGATGGGCCCAACAGATCTAGCAAGACAAGAGACCTCTAAAATCCATTTTTCTAAAATCACCTGACAACATTACATCATTGTTTTGACCTGCCGGTGAGCATAGATTGCTTCTGATGTTTTAAGAAAAGATGAGGAGATACCAACTTGTTTCATCACTTGTAGATTAGATCCTGGGGCTTAGGTGGGGATCATATGATTTGCACCAGTAGTCAAGGAATCGATAGAACTGAGAAGGACCCAGACCTGCAAACTTGAAAGAACCCCTATATTTTACTCCAAGTCTTGGTGAACTTATCTAATGTTACTGAATTGATCGAAAGCCAAACTTGGGGTATTCCTGATGAAATACACCATAAGCATTAAGGAAAATCTAAATGAAAGCAAGGTGGTATGTTTCTGTATTTTTCAGGGAAGCTACTGAGTGGCCATTGGTGGAGGAAATCTGTACTTATTTCTGTATCGATTAGGTCATTAGTGCCATTTGTTCTGCTCTGCGGGGATTACTTCCCTTGGTTTGTTCCTTCTGCTCTCTGAACGACCTCATGTGTCCAGGCAAAAACTCTTTATCAAGATGGAGATCCAAGATTTTTCTATAGTTCTTCCTGTATCATTCGCTAAAGCCACAGGGACAGTGATAAGAAAAATCAGGATTCCCTCTATGGATTCTGACTTTGCCTCTGGGTCATTTTTGATCGAAAGCTGGTTGCGGGGTGGTTGTTTTGGAAAAATAATTTGTTCAATTGTTGTGCAGTGCGACTGTCAACGGATACTCACGAGCTGCCTCTTGTGTGAAAGGGAGTTGTGCGCGCATGTGATGTCCAGATGAATCTACCCTCGGTTGTGGTCACAGCTGTGGTTGTGTGAAAGGGACTGTGTGCTCATGTGATGCCCACATGAATATACCCTCGGTTGTGATCACAGCTGTGGCAAAATTTCTGTTGTAGCATACTGGGGGATTCTTGTCTAAGGAAAAAGAAAGGGGTATATTTCATCCTTCTGTTTTTTTCTTTGCAGTGTAACTTACACGGTAACATACAACAGGCATGGGAAACACAGGGATTCAGATCTTACCTACAGATTAGGAGTTGAGAACCAAGGGGGTAGTGAAAGGGTATGTGGTGGGGCCATGGCATAGAAGGATGTGGAAATTAACTTGTGAAGCTGGTAGAGTGCCTGGAAATCTGTCTGTCTGCATCTCAAATCTGTACTTGTGGCTTCCATTTGAGACAAGAATAGATTCTCAGCCCCTGATTTCCCCCATGCTTGGGACACATCCTCTCCTGGTGCCAAAGAAGGGCAATAGGTCTGAGGTCAAGGTGACCTAAGTTTAAGTTTGAATCTCATCTCTGCTTCTCACTGGCCTCGCCAAGTGACCTTCAGTGTCCGTCTTGCAGTATGTAGATAGCAGCACTCCCTTCATGAGCTATCCTCTGTAAAATATTTGCCACAAAATGGAAATGTTATCTCCTTCCTGCTTTCTCCTACAGGGACTGTTTATCCATTAAAACATTGAAAACTGTAAGAATGTGCAATGAAAGTATATGTCAGTACTTGTTTTGAAAATAATATAAAGTTGTAGTTTGAGTCCTAAGTATTTTTTCTGTGGATTACTGAGGAAAAAAAAACATAAACAATGATTTTAAGGGGTGTTGGGATTCTTTTGCATTAGCTTTTATAAGATGTTAACAATACGTATCACGTGGTTAAGGGGGGGAACAAAAACTACAACATATCTAAACACATATCTTTACTTACTTGTGTCCAACAATCCGAAACAATGCTATTGATTTAAGGGACCCAGTAGTTCACGTTTGCATAAAAATAGATACCCAGGGATAAGTGATTAGGGAAAATATTCATTAAAAGTTTTTTGAAAACACAAATGAAAACATGATTTTGAAGATCTTTATCAAGTGTTACGTGGAGTTTAAAACTTTTATTATTTTTTTTTTAACATTTATTGATTTTTGAGACAGAGGGAGACACACAGAATCCGCAGCGGGCTCCGGGCTCTGAGCTGCCAGCACAGAGCCCGACGCGGGGCTCGAACTCACACACTATGAGATTATGACCTGAGCCTACGTCGGAGGCTCAACCGACTGAGCCACCCAGACGCCCCATCAACTGTTAAGTGGAGTTTAAAGAATTGTCTTTCTTTCTTTTTTTTTTTTTTTTCCGAATGGATTCACAAGGCTTGGGCTTTTCGGTGCATGTGTGACAAGACGTTTTTGTGATTCTTTGTAGTTAAGGCATTATGTCTTGCTCCTTAAATCTGTGTTCTGAGCTGTCCCCCCCGTGTCAAGTTGGGGAAAAGTGCTGCCTTGTATATTTATACTCTGTCTCTGTCCCAGGGGAAAGAGCTGACGCCAGGTCGCATAAACCTCTTGTCAGGCCACCTGCCAACACGTGTTCATGCCATTTACTGATATTGAGGATGAAATGACCCATTTTAACTAATATGTGCCCCCTGAAGTTATCTTCAGGAAAACCTGAAGTTCCAATTCGCCATTGTGAGCTCTCTTCGTCGACGGTTTGTCCTCAGTTTGTTTGGTCCCAAGTGAACCCGAGACACCTGCAGCATCATGTACACTCATTCTTTGCCCTTGCGTCCTGCTTGTTTGTCGCAGAGGGTGGCGGTTGCTTTTGGCAGATGTACAGGACCAAAGTAGCCTTTTTATCTTTCTACCCTCGGGGAGTCAGTTTCTCAGATAGAGGAAGTGGTGAGGCTAACAGAAATTTCAGCTCACCCCGAAATAAAAGTCAAGTGGGTTAGGTGCGATAACCCTATTTATTAATGATTTGTCAAAGGCAGTGGCTTTGTGAAGTTGTTGGATGGAGAAATTTAGGGACTGGGCTTCCCTTTTACTAAGTAAATGTTTACGCCGTAGTTTGTGGCGTAACATTTGTTTGTGGCGAAGGAAATTAACAACCAAAATAATCTTATTGATTTTTTCATCTAGGTAACCTGAAGAAATGGAAAATCTTAGAAATACTATCTATAGGTAAATATTAAGGATTTATTTGGTAGCAGTGTATTTTACATTATATACAGAGAGGCTATCGCCCTCAATTTCTTTTTTTTTTTATTTTTTTTATTATTTTTTTTTAATTTTTTTTTTCAACGTTTATTTATTTTTGGGACAGAGAGAGACAGAGCATGAACGGGGGAGGGGCAGAGTGAGAGGGAGACACAGAATCGGAAACAGGCTCCGGGCTCTGAGCCATCAGCCCAGAGCCCGATGCGGGGCTCGAACTCACGGACCGCGAGATCGTGACCTGGCTGAAGTCGGACGCTTAACCGACTGCGCCACCCAGGCGCCCCTCCTCAATTTCTTAACCTGTATAATTTATCTTATGCATTACTAGGTTTGCTTGGATCAATATTGGTCTTCGACTAGGGAATTACCTCTAATTTTATTATTGGGAATTTTTTCTGAAGGGAGAACAGAATAACAGAAAATGAATACGTATGCATACTCTTTTATACATATATACGTGTGTGTGTATTTTAAAAGTACATACACACACATGTCATATACCGTATTATATATACGATATGATTTATATTTATTGAATATATTTATATATATACACATTTGCAATCTGGTTATATTATAAAAATTACACACATGTATCTAATATAGTACGTATTAGATGTGGTATAATATTTTGGTATATACGTACATTTGGGATTTGGTTATGTTATGAAACGAGTACTCCCTTGTTATTGCCTGTCTGCAGTGATATAATGGCAAGATGGAAACAGAAGGTGGGGCGATGAATTTATCCTTTCAATCAAAAAGTTAGGGATTTCTCTCGACTTTAGGCTTCGAGAAGCCATAAGGCTTCGAGACAAATTTTAGTAAGTGAATTTAAAGTTGCTTTGATTTAAAAACGATTTTTAAAACGTAGCACCTTAAGAGAAGAGAAGAAGATTGCAAATTCCATTATAAAAAGAGGTTGGAGCCTCTGTTCTGGGTGATTACAGGGAGATAGATGCAGGTTTCCCCCTGAGTTGTAGTCTGAGGGTCTCCAGCTTAGGACTCTAAAGTCCGTGGAGAGAAGATAATCCCGAGTCTGCAAGACTGGATATTCTCAGGGTCAAGGAAAAACTTACATAAAAATTAGTGAGCACTAGAGAAGAAAACTATGAATGCAAAAAAAAAAAAACAAACCCGTGCAGACAGCGGTTTATAACAGCTTTATTCATAATTGCCTCAAACTGGAGACAACCCAGATGTCCTTCCAAAGATGCCTGGGGAAACTGTGGTACATCCATACAATGGAATATTACATAGCGATAAAAAGGAACAAATTATGAATTCACGTGGCAATTTGAATGGGTCTCAGGGGCGTTGTGCTGAGTGAAAGAAGTCAATCTCAAAACATCACAGACTGTGTGATCTCATTTATATAACATCTCAAAATGACAAAAACACAGGGACAGAGAAATACGGATTAGTGAATGCCAGGAGATATGTCACAGAGGAGGTATGATCGGAAAGGATGGCATGAGGAAACTTTGAGGGTGATGGAACTCTTCTTTAGCCAGATTATGGTGGTGGTTACACAAGCTTATACCTGTGTTAAAATCCATGGAACTCTACAGCTCCCAGCCCCAACAAGCTAAGTTTACTATACGATAATTTTATGATCGTGTAAAACGGATGATATAACAATGAAAAAAAAAACAAACCAGAATACTGTCTTTTAGTTGTACCAAGTAACTGGCTTTGCACCATTGCATGAGGTGAAAGTATCAATTGATTTAAATAAATCAAAACACTTTATTTCCAGCAAAAGGAAAAAAAGTGATCTCTGTAAGCAGGATTCTTTGTAAACGCTCCTAAGGCCATTTGCTGCAGGCAGGGATCTGAGGACAGATTTGGAAGGTGGAAAAATCTGCCCGACATCATCTTGGTCTGGTCACCTGTAGCACTGTCATCCCATTTGCGCCTTTGTTCTTTTTTTGGGGGTGGGGGGCGGAATCCGTCTCTTTCAATGTGAATTTCAGGGGCACGTTTGTTCTTACCACTTATACGAGCTAGAAAAGACACACAGGGCTAGAACGGTCATGCACATACCTCTCTACATACATGCGTGAAGCCTCACGAATTGCCAGCCATTCACAGCTTGAACAGCCCGGTGATGGCTCCCTCGGAGTTTTGGAAGGAAGCCAATATCACTTGGAAGTAGCTGTAGTTTTTAGAGACACTGAGGTCGTTAGAAGTGTCTAGAAGGTCTGGGGCTCCGGAAGTCTTGGCAGTTGAATTCTAGCCAGAGCTCTCATCAGGTAACAGCCACAAATCTCTGTTGAATGGACCCATGTGCATGTCTTGGTAAGAGATAGCTAATTGCTGATACATACATCACGCTAACTATGTGCGAGGTGCTTTTCTGAGTGCTTTACATATTTTCACTTGTTTACTCCTCACAGTCGTCTGTGAGGTAGGGGCTCTGCCTGTTTCCACTTTCAGGGAGGAAACTGAGGCATGGAGACGCTTAGAGACTTGCTCGGACACGTAGAGAAAGCAGGCTTCCGCCCTGGAGGTCCGGATTCAGAGTCCGAGAAGTTCACGACTATACGACGCTATAGTTTGTGTGGTGTTTTCTTTTTGCTGTATTTTCTCCTTTGAGGGCCGGCTAATATTTTTGTTAATGGTGCATTCCAGTTGATGCATGACCCCCACCCCCACCCCCGGTTAGCCATCAACTCTTGTACAGAACTGGCCTTCCTGCCCTAACTGGGCAGGAGGTTCGGACTCCAGTTTGAAGCCAGTCACACGGGATGCCGCGGGATCCTGTGTGGCTGGACCCAGCTCCACACCCAAAAGATAGCTGTGCGTTGAGGCTGCACCACCTTAGGGTCTGGCCCATTCCCCAAAGAAATCTCCAAACCTGAATGCTAGCATGGTGGTCAAGATGCGATCTCATGAACCCTGGAACCAGCCCTTCCCCAGACAGGGTAACATTCGGGCACAGGCCAGAGTCTTCTGCAGCTCTTTACTTCCCACTTTTAAGAGCAGTGAGAGAATCAAGTAGCAAGTATTTTTTTTTCTTTTCTTTTTTTTTGGGGGGGGGGTTGGGTATGTCAGTGGGATAGCCAAGTCAACTTGGCTGATAAGAAACTAACTGCACGTTTCTAGCTAGGAATAGTAGAAATGATACTTTGTTGCTAGGTATCCAGCAAGGTTACTTCCTCTTCTGGCGTCTTTCTTAAATAAATAGTTGTGATTATATTTGTGGGCGTTGCATTCACCAAATGCATGGGTTGAACAACGTGGTGGTAGGCAATGGACAGGGCACGGGCATTTGAATAATATTGGTGTCGTTTGACCCTGGACAGGGACTCATCTCTTCTGAAACTTCGGTTTCTCTCCTCCCACCTGCCCTCCCTCTACCTCCCTTCTTCCCTCCACGCCTTCACCTCCTTCCCTCCCTTCCTTCCGTCCTTAAATATGTGCAAATGAGATTAGCGGCAGCGAGGATTCAAAACGCTATGTGTCCCATGTTCCTTGTAGCATGTGGCGCACAACACGATATAGGAAAACAGGGTAGCTGTTGTTTTTCATAGCACGAATTAATGCATCTGCGTTTCAGTGAATTAAATATGAGTAACTATGGGAACGTGGGATTACCAGGATCCGGATGCCAATCTCGCGAGTTGCTTTGAAAAAGTGATAGAAAAGTACCAGCTTCCTTTGGCTGCAAGACACGCTTCCGCCAAAGCTCTTCGCCTCCTGGCGCATCCCGAAGTCTGGTGAGGAAATGAAGTAAGTTACATACGAGTTTCATTTCCTATGGAAAATCTAGGTCTGGAAAGTGAAACCCGCGACGCCCTTAAGGAGCTGTTCTTCCAGACCGGTCCGTTCTGAACTGACCCTCTTTGGCCCCCGGGGCTCTGGGGTGTATGTATGTCTGGGCTTGTGCGAGGCTGCATTTGGAGAGCGAGTGTGCAAGTGTTATGTGCACCGTGCGTGGTGAAGCATGGAGTACAGGCCAATCTTCTGCAGCTGGGGAGAGCAATTAGCAGCTTCATGAATTAGGGACTTGTTTACACTGTTGTCCAAGATAATCATTTGTTTGTTTTAACGAAGATGCTCTATCTTCATCAGAGGCATCAATCCTCATATTTAAATGATAAGGTCTTTGCATCTCACAAATAATGTTTGGATTTCACAGCAGGAACCCCCATCACAGCCCTTATTTTCTCTCTGCTGCCTTTGGTAATCAAGACGCCATGGGTGACATGTCTATTTCCAATTAGCCTTCCGTTGTGGAAACATTATGGGATCTATCCCAGCAACTTTTTCTGTGACGCAGACTGACTTTTAAAATACTGTCAGGGGCGCCCGGGTGGCTCAGTGGGTTAAGCATCCGACTTCTGCTCAGGTCACGATCTCAGGGTTTGTGGGTTCGAGCCCCGCATGGGGCTCTGCGCTGACAGGGTGGAGCCTGCTTGAGATTCTCAATCTCATTCTCTCTCTCTCTCTGCTTCTCCCCCCACTCTTGCCTTTTCTCTCTTTCAAAAATAAATAAACTTAAAAAACTTTTTCATGAATTCCCCAGCGCTCAGACATAGGTAGATGTGCACAGACTTGTCGCCCCGCCCCCCCACCCCACACACATATGTGAAACAAAATTATAGAAGTTTACAGAATGAGTCATGGCCTTACTGAGGGTAATGATGTACTCCAATTCTTATGTACTCCAGTCTGGCTCATTCCACTCCATTCGTGTTCTCTAGATTTCACTGTAAAAACTAAAGTTAAACCAGTGACTTGACTTGCTGATTTACTCACAGGTCATAAGCTCAAGTTTGAAACACATTGATCTCCCTTTAAATTCACTTACGATTCTGTCTTCTGTCCCGGAATCCGTAGAAGGGAATGCATATGGCATTGCTGTGTCTTTTTGAATCTCGGCTATGTGGGATGTTAATGTATCCATCTACCGAGAAAATACCCGTTAGTACCCTTGAAGACGCTCTAGTCACTCAGTAAGGACTTATTGATGAGTCAGATGAAGTATTTTGGAAATCAGGAGCGCGAGTCATTGTTAAACTCTGGACAGTTTGCCCAGAAGAGGGACTTCTTGAATAAGGTGGCCAGTGTATTTCTAGAAAACATCTACTGGTCTCACTCGCGTTCTTCATACAGCCAGCGCACACCAGGTCAGTTTTTTTTTTTCAAGGTGCGTGCCTTAAATGTTTTATAAGATGATGCTATTAATACACCATCCAGCGTTCCCAGAAGCCATTTATCTTTTGACAGACGTTTGCTAATTTCCTGCCGCATTCCGTATACCTTGGTGGTTCCTAGAGACCCTGAAAGAAGCAAGGCATAGTCCCCGTCCTGGGGGAGCATACAGCCTGACTCTCTGACGACTTTGGGACCCCGTGGGGTGGGCGCTGAACTGACCTCTTGGCGCTGCTGGAGCTCCGTGTGCACACACAGGAAGGCTCAACCGCGGCAGTGAGGTGACAGACGGGCACTGGGTAAGGGAAGAGGGGACTTGTAAATCTCATCTTGTCGCATAAAGCAGTAATCCCTCACCTGTTGTTAAACGAGGAAACCTTCGCGGAGCGGAAGTGGAGGGGCTTCCTGTTTATGCCAAAACCGCCACACGGGTCAGCAGCGGCTCAGCCAAGAGACACACGGGGACACTGGCTCCTGGACGCGTCATTCACGTCATCCTGGCACTTCCGAGAGCTGTTTTGTGAACAAGAGTCGCAGGTGTGCATTGCACCACCTGCTGGCACCGGGAGAGCATGAGACACCCTGCCAAGGGCCATGTCGGGGCTCGAGCCCCAACGAGCCTCCCCGGCCTCCAGGGGCTCTCGGGTTAGGGACCCTGACTCCTTTCTTTTTGACCTGGTTCAGTGCAAAAAGGTGGTTTAGTAAATAATCCTAAGGTCTGGTTTCCCAGTTACGGAACACGCTTCTGAGTGTTTACATTTAAATGGCTCTTTTCAGTTTCTCCAGCGGGGCGAGAGGCGGGTCTGTTCACAGGCCGAGCAGTGTGCAAAATGTGAAGGGTAGGTCCCGCCTCTAGAGGACCACTGCTGTCCCACGTCTCTGCTGGTTTTCGACTTCGGCTTCTTATTCTGGTTCGATCCTTAGAGATATGAGCAGTGAAAACTCTGCAGCCCCCTCCCCCTGCATTCTTGCCCTCGGGGCGCAACCCTGCTCCCCCCAGGCCCCTGAAGCCATCCTTGCCCAGGGCTGTAGCTTGCGCTCTCCTTCTGGATTTCTGCCGTCCCATCCCTGCAGAAAGGTCTGGAAAAAGAGAGCCATGCCTGGGAGGGAGAGAGGGAGGCCGCTCCCACCAGTTCAGTGTGGGGAACAACAGATTAAGATCATGAGGAACAACATTCCTGAAGTTCACTTCTTGATGGCTGGTTGTCAGACCCAAGAGGGCAATTATTCTTGACCGAGGACGTTTGGGGAAATGGGTCCTTTCTTACTGGTAAGAACACGGCTCTCTTCACCTTGTTGGGAGAAAAGGAGTTTTCTGCGAAGCATGACTTACTCTCATCTAACTTTTTCCCCTGGAAAATTCGTGAGAGACTCCACAAGGATTCGTTTGGAGTTGATCGTTCGGCATACTTACAAGAAAAAGAGAAGATGAGTCTTTGAAAAGCTGAGCTGAGGAAGTCCTCATTTCTAGCACCGTATACATTTCCCCAAGGCAGATGCCGGACCGAAAACATCACCATATCTCTCACAAGTCCTTGGCAGGATGCCATGCACCTAGTAGGAGCTGAATAAATAATTGTTTATTGACTGCACTCCCTGGACAGGCCTGGCTACACACACAATCACACACGCGTGGATCGTCCGAGCCATCCAAGGCCAAGCCCTCCAAGTCACTGAGTGTGTTACTTTGGCCAATTTAAACACAATTCTTCTCAGCCTTGTAAAACACCAAATACCTAATGCAATTTCATATTCTCTTATTGACTCATTGTCATAGTACGAAAGTCAGCTGTCGAGCTGTGCTCATGAGAGTAAGGGTTCACGCTATTGAAAATTCACCTCCCGAGGCCTATCCAGAAATTTCTCTATGATGGGACATAAGGAAAGACTTAGGAAAGGAAAGACCTAAGACAAAGGGACTCTCTGAGTCCTGCCTGGCGAAGGGCGTAGAACGCTGCTCAATATATAGGAACACAATGCAAATGTTAGCCGCTGTTGTAACTGTTTAGGCTGCTTCTGTATTAGAATACGGGAAGAGCATGGAATGGCACAGAGAAATCAGAATACTTACAGATTTCTTGAACAGCTGGCTATAAAATTTCAGACATCAGCACATTCAATTCTCTTTGACCTGCATCTGCCCTGCCTCTTCGTGGCAAGGGTGCTGTAGACAGACAACCATAATAAATATCTTCTGGGGATCAAGTGAGGCTTGGTCAGTGTCTCTTAATTTGTATAATCCTGGGCCAAATTCCTTGGCCCTGCTGTGCGTCTCAGTTATCCCATGTGTAGAGTGGAAACAGCAATAGCTAGTTATTAGTGCTTGTGAGGAAGTCACTGAAATAATTTGTAGAAACTGCTTAACAAAGGCATCACCTCCTATGTCATCATGATATCTTTAATGTGTACTGGGTATCAGCATCCTGTTACCTGCTGGTGTTTTTGGAACTACATATAGGGTGGTAACTTGAGCGATGATGTGTCCGGGGTTAGGGAAACGAACAAGGGTTTGGAGCCAGCGAGTGATTCGGAACCTGGGTTTCATTCCTGCCACGGTGTGATTTCCACCTTCCAAAGGGATGTCCTGAGGTGTCCCAGGTAGGCTTCTGGGAAGCTGACCCTGAGACGGAGTTTGGGGTGCAGGATGTTTACTAAGGGGAAATCTTGGCCCCAGTGCCGTGGAGGAAGAGGGAGGGGGCAGGTGTGGGCGGAGGAAAGCCATAGCTCAGGCGAAGGATGAGAACAGATCTGACCAGCTCCTTGGGGTTGTTCTGCGGCTAGAATGGCCTTAGGGTTGTCTTGCTGGGGTTGAGGGAGCTAGGCTTCCCATAGCCACCTCGATCAGTGTGGCGTTGGGCCATTCAGCTCTCTGCAGCTGAAATAATCCTCCAAGAAGCAATCCGTCCTTCCTTGGAGAGGGATCCGGGTCGACCCCCGAGGTTGACCAGAAAGGTAGAAACTGAACACCGGGATGCCCTGGACCTAGTCGGTCTCAAAGAATCCACCAGGATCGCATAAAAATTGTCTAGCGTCACTCCTGGGGAGAAAAACCTTAACTAGATGTGGGTCAGGTTTTCAAAGAACCCATAGCCCGTAATAGGTCTTCAAACCTCTCCTCTTCTCCCCGGAAACAAGAATCAGTCTCCCAGCAATCGGGGTCTCTCTTATCTGGACTGAAGCCCACTTTGGGTGCAGGGGATTCGTATCCAAAGATTACTTAAGCCCAAAGGAACTGCTACACTCCCAGCTTTTTTATCAAGGAAGATGTCAAAGCACGCAGGAAACGGAGACTGTTGAAGAAGAGACCCCCATGTGGGCCTGGCACAGTGTCAACATTCTGCCCTTCTCCAGAAGAATTTTCAATAGCGTAGGTACAGCAGTGCCTCTCGTGTTAATCTGAGATCCGGACAGGCGTGTCCTCAGAGGAGGGTGAGATTTCACAATGTTTGAGGTCACAGATGTCTCTTAATAGCACTGACGTGAGTGCAGTTGAAGCTGTCCGAGTCCCAGTTCTGTGTCTTGTGTTCCAGGGCCCCCCAGGAAGGCCACGCCGTGAGTCGCAGGCCAGGGAAGGGGCAAGACATTTCATGCATTTGCTTCGTATTCATACTTCTGTTGTGCTGAGAGGACTCCTGGAGATTGGTGACCTCGGAAGGGACTTGCCCGCCCCCTGTGCCCTCAGCCGTGTTGCAAGCCACTGCAAACCCCAAATCAAAATTTCTGTTCAGCAGAGGAGGTGTGTCTTAGGAAAATTCTACAGAGAATACATCCAAAGCAGCATTTGGGATCTGACTGGGTCCCTGGGATTTGAACATCCAAACCGTAGCGGATTCCCTTGCCAGGTTGGGTCCCCGGGTGATGCCGCCCAGGCCTGTCGGACTATGCCTTTGCTCGCCCGTCCCGGGCAGAGCAGCTCAGGCGTGCTCAGGAGTGATTCAGCAGTCCATGTTCCCCCCACCGCAAGAGCCAACAGGACCGTGGTGGTTGTTTGGCCCCAGAGCAGGTGGCGGTGGGGGCTATGGCGGTTGCATTTCCTCTTGGAGGGGGGGGGCTCAGCTGTTTCCTTGGTCACGCGCCCCTAGTAAGTGCCTGGAGGAGGCAGGGGGCCAAGAATACAGCTGAGACTTGAGTCGCTGCCAGCTCCCAGCAGCTGCTACTCTGTTCTCTGAGCTGGAACCAGCCCCAGGCTGCAGTGTGGCCTGATCTGGCATTCGGGGAGGGGCCTGCGAGAACTGTCACTTGCACATTCTGAGTGGCTTAACCCACCTGCTGTGTGTGTGTGTGTGTGTGTGTGTGTGTGCGCGCATGTGTGAGTGGCCTAGTTAGGGGACAATTCTCTGACATTCAAGTGATAACGAAAAAGTTTAGGTGCATGAAACAAGCAAGACTTCCCCTCTTTTGGGGGAATTTGCCGATTGAAGGAGTTGTCTTTCTTTCAAAGGAGAAAGCTGAGGGTACCATCCTAAGTCAGAATGCGTGGGCTTAATATAAGAATGTTTGGGTGTGTATTTGTGACTCTGAACATATGCACAGAGGCAGCTTGGAAAGATACTGGGCTAAGAGGCAGAACCGAGCTCTAGCTCTTGTGTGGACTTTACGAACATAGACCTGTGCTTTTGGACCTCATCATTGCCCTTGGGCTAAGCTTTTTGGTTGGTTGGTTGTTTATTATGTTAATTGAAAGGAATAAATCTCTCAGATCAGATGATGAGAGCTGGTGTTTTGCAGAAGCAAACAAGTTAAAGCAACTGAAAGTTCTAGGCACAATGCTATCTACACCGGACACTCTGAAAAAGCTACAGAATCAAAGTGTTGACTTGGAGATTCACCCACATCTATGTATCGATTTCTCCAGAGCAGTAGTTGTTAGGTCTTTTTAAAATGGCTGAGAAGAGTTGTTTTATGTAATGTAAACATATCCACGTGGACGTTAAGAGGTCATATCAAACATTCAAGACGAGCTATTTCCTATATTTGAGAAACAAGAAAACAAATTCTCTGGGGAAACATCACAGGAGTTCGTGAATCCGTCCCATTTAAGGCACTCGTGTTGACGAAGAAGCCACTTAACGAACACTCCCCAGTTTTGTGAGCAAGCCTGGGTTCCCCTAGAGAGTGGGGCTGGATTCTAGTCATTTCTGTACGCCTTGGCTGTAGATTAAATGAAAAGGTATTCGACTGATTCTGGTCTTTGTGGTTTTGAAAGGAAAAAGATGACAGCGTGTATCGTTGTGATGTCACAAGTACCCAGATCGTTGCTTAAGGCGTGAGGGTTCCTCGGGTCTTTCTCCAGATTCCCAGCCCTTAGCTCCAGCCTTGTTCCTCAAAGAGCAGTGGCTGCAGGCAGGAGCTGTTTAGAAGTGATAAACCGGGGGCACCTGGCTCAGTGGGTTGAGCGTCCGACTTCGGCTCAGGTCATGATCTTGCGGTCTGTGAGTTCGAGCCCTGCGTCGGGCTCTGTGCTGATGGCTCAGAGCCTGGAGCCTGCTTCCGATTCTGTGTCTCCCTCTCTGTGCCCCTCCCCTGCTCACGCTCTGTCTCTGTCTCTCTCTCTCCAAAATAAGTAAACATTTAAAAAAGGTGACAAACCTATGTGGACACTGCTCAGTATGTGCAGAATGCTCCATATGATTACAGGTGTCACCCACGTACCTTTCTCTGAATCCAAATTGACAAAGTAGAAGGGAATCACATTTTTTTTTTTTAAGTTACAGGGTCTCTCCACAAACTGTTAATTTGTCCCTGATGCTTCTTGGTTGATTCCTCTGTAGAGGAAAGTCAGTTTAGAACACAATATTCAATTGAGTGGCTCCATGTAAAAATGTCCTTGAATTTTTAAGAAATTTGAGGCCAGTCTGGCTTGTAATTGTTATTGACTTGATTTTTTAATGCAATTGAGTTGTATTGATTTTGATATTTATTCCAAGCACAAAACATGTTTTGTGATCATTTAAATGTTTATATAACTGGGGCGCCTGGGTGGCTCGGTCGGTTAAACCTCCAACTTCGACTCAGGTCATGATCTCACGTCGGGCTCTGGGCTGACAGCTCGGAGCCTGGAGCCTGTTTCAGATTCCGTGTCTCCCTCTCCCTCTGTCCCTCCCTGGTTCGTGTGCTCTTTCTCAAAATAAATAAACAAACTTAAAAAAAAGAAAATTAGTGGGGTGCCTGGGTGGCTCAGTCGGTTTGGCATCCAACTTCGGCTCAGGTTGTGATCTCACGGTTCATGAGTTCGAGCCCTGCGTCGGGCTCTGTGCTGACAGCTCGGAGCCTGGAGCCTGCTTTGGATTCTGTGTCTCCCTCTCTCTCTCCCCCTCCCCTGCTTACGCTCCGTCTCTGTCTCAAAAATAAATAAACATTAAAAAAAAATTTTTTTTTAATGTTTATGTAACCAATCTTGAGATTCTTTGGGCATTTTAAAAATAGATTTTAACAATGCTCTACAGTATTTGGTTTGCCTGTAGTGTGTTTCCCTTCAGTTTTATTTTTGACATTTATCTGACACATTTTGTATAGACTTAGTTCCTTTGACTGCACATCGGTGTAGATACAGTCATTTCATACTCTTTGATTTTTATTAGCAATCCTTTGCATTGTCTTTACTTTCCTGTTTTCTGACGGAATGGGTGATGACGAGGCAACCACAAACCTGCTTCACGGTACAGTTAACACTGCCCGTAGCCAGTTCGGACTCACTCCTTGTCTCCTGGTTTCTTCTCAATCTCTCTGGTTACTTTTTTGAATTCTAAGAGTACAAGAGGGTCACGTGAGAATATTTAGAAAGACTGGAGGAAGCATGCATCCCATGGGTCACCCCTGGCATCACTTTCCGGTGCCTTCTATTATTTATTGTTGTCTGCTAGGTGGTGTCTGTGATCCTCGCTCACTTCGAAGTGTAGCAGGTCCGGATGATTCTGGGGACCTGTCTGTCCGAATTTGACCTCTGGCCCCACTCTTTCCTTCCTAGAGTAAAATCTTGGCTGTGGTAGTTAGCGTCTCTGTGGCTCCATTCCTCTACTCCACAGTGAGACGTTTCAGATTTAACCCATAGGGGCGCCTGGGTGGCTCAGTCCTTCAGCGTCCGCCATCAGCTCAGGTCACGATCTCGCAGTCCGTGAGTTTGAGCCCCGCGTCGGGCTCTGTGCTGATGGCTCGGAGCCTGGAGCCTGCTTCGGATTCTGTGTCTCCCACTCTCTCTGCCCTTCCCTGTTTCTGTGCACAAGCTCGCTCTCTCTCTCCCTCTCTGTCTCTCTCTCAAAAATAAATAAATGACCTTAAAAAAATTTGATCCATATATACTGTGCTTTTTTAATCAACATAATGTCAGGCACAGAGTGAGTATCCGGTAGATGTATTGGAATTGGCTCTGTTTATATTAGCATGTAACTTTATTTTTATGTAAAATCCTAAATTGTATCACAGTGAAAGTAGTTTTTTTTTTTAATGTGATTTATGGCAGCGATAAGGATAATGGGGAAATAATGGCTAATTTGGAAGTGAGACATCACCGTTTTGCATTATGACAAGGTACCGTAATCTCACGACTTGTCATGTGTATGTATTAATTTATCAAATGAGTGCTTCGTCAAACCGTTGCTGAATGCCAGGTGTTCCAGTACGAGAAAAAGCGGGAGAGTCCCTGTTTTTAAAGAACTTACGTGAGAGACACGTAAGTAAGCGACCGATTCTTCCTGAAGAAGCAAGCCTTTTTTTGCAACATTCGTTGACAGCTGGTCTCCATCCGTAGCTTGGCTTACTTTTAACTGCAGTTTGGGGAGACGCTGCATTAAAAGAAAAGAAAGGGAAGAAGCAACGTAAGATCCTTTACAGTTAATTAAAGGGAAGTACGATCTAATCGGAAATGGGAAATTATAGGACACAGTATCTTAACTTGCAGTGAAACTTTGGTACTGATACAGCCGCGTTCCGAAATTACGCACTCTGGAAGCTGGCAGTGGAGCCGATATCTTGACACCACATACGTCCTTGAATAGACACTGGCTTTAAAAAGGCAGATCTTTATATGCTGGGTTTCTAGCTGTTGTATAATACCAGGAATGGTGACTGGAACATCCCTGTATCATCTCTGACTTTGTTTTTATCCATTTGGGGGAGAGGAGTAGTCCCCAGTACAGAAGAATTCATTTTTGTGGGAGCGTATTTCTACTAAAATAAGGAAATAAAAAATGGGAGCCACAAACCTTTTTGGGGAAAGCTGTATATATTACACTTAAGAAATATATATATATATATATATATATATATATATATTCCGTGTGTGTGTGTGTGTGTGTGTGTGTGTGTGTGTGTGGAGGAGGTTGTATTAAAAGGTTAGAGGCTACACTTTAAACAGACCGTGGTGAATACGAGTAACTTACTATTGTCATTCAGAAAAGAAACTTTTAGTCCAGTGTTTATTTCAAGAAAAGCCTGCAGTTATCTTTCAGACGCCACCAAGAGACCTGCCCAAACAATGTAGTCGTCATGCTTTAAGGAGAAAAGAAAAAAGAAAGAAAAAAAACAGAATAAATTTCCTCCTGATTTTTTTTATAGAACTTTGGAAAAAATAAAATATGTGGAAATGCTACATCCTAATCCCTTTTACGAGAAGGCTGCCTGAATTTTCCAACTGGTTTTTAATAACAAGGCCAGGGCACAAAATCAGCAACAAAGTCCAGGCCACTCAGCCAGGGTGTGCCCAGAGAAAGCCAGGTGATGAGGTCGGTTTTGCTTATAACCAGAGCACTTTTTTTTTTTTGAGAGAGAGAGAGAGAGAAAGAACGCAGAGGGAGAAAGAGAGGGAATTTTAAGCACGCTCCATACTTAGCATAGAGCCCAACGTGGGGCTCTGTCTCACAACTCTGGGATCATGACCTGAACCAAAATCAGGAATCGGATGCTTAACCGACAGAGCCACCCGGGTGCCCCCAGAGCATTTTTTTTAAGAACACAGATCTTCTAAAATTCGGCTTTCTGAACTCACGGATGAATGCTACCCAGCACACAGGGAGTATCTGGAGAGGCAGCACTTGTCCGAGGTTTGCAGAGCCACCCTAACTTTGGCATCTTGGTGAACCCAGTGTTTTGCCAGCTGAGGGAACAGCCAGTCTGTTCCGCTCCTGAGTTACTACCCCCTTGCTCGTGCTGGGGTCTCTGAGATTTAGGATACTTGGGGCCCGACCTGAAATCGGCATCTGTGGGCATGCACAAGCCTCACAGGAACAGTCAGGCCACAGAGTTTCCAACAGAGAGCCAGTATTTCCAGAACTGAAATGGAACCTGCCAGGTGATAAGAATTGTTTTGAACCACAGAGAATTACTTCAAAGACCTGGGATTGTGCAAATTGTATATGCGCAAACACACGTGCACTCTGTCTCTGTCTTTCTCCCTGCCTCCCTCCCTCCCTCCCTCCCTCTGCCTTCCCCTCTCCCCTCCTCCCCCTCTTCTCCCTCTTCTGGTTTCTCCCCCTCCTCCTCCTCTCCTTCCTCCTCCTCCTTCCTCTTCTTTCTAGATATATAGATAGATGGACCTTTATCCTTACTTAATATTTAAACCTTGCGAGGCCAGTGGTTCATGTTAATGTGCTGAGAATTCACGGGTACTTCTGTATTCAAATTACTTTTCTTGTCATCATGTAGATTATTTTTGAAAGGTTACAGGAACCCATTGGTTCTTTCCTTGTATCCTTTTTTTCCCCCAGTGGAAATGTGTAATCGTTTGAAGTGTAGGGCACATTTTCCTATATATGTACCATACTTCAGCAAATCTAGGGAAATGCTATGCCTAGCACATTATTTATCTAATGAACAGTGTTGCCTCCGCCTAAATACGAGTCATAATGGGCGATTGACTCTTTTTGTCTTTCTAGTTTTAAGTCTCTTCATTAAAACTAAAAAGTTTTGCAGGCTTCATCACGAATTGCCCCAAATAGTCCATGTTCCATTTTCACATATTAAGTTTGCATGTTTCTGACAGTTGGACCAGCCTGCCTGCCTTCCTCCCTTCTGCCCATCCCTCCTCCCCCCTCTTCCTTCCCGATTTACCATTATGAGTAAACAAAGGTCATGATATTTTTTTCCCCACTCTATAGTTTTTCTCCATGTGGAGGCCTTGGAGTTTTTATTAAGGAGACCGTATCCAGCAAAACAGATTCTTGCTGTGTATTATGAATACCATGACGGACTCTTTTTTTATTTATGTTTAAAATCTTGAAGGTAGCACAAATAAGCAGACAGCTCAAAAGCAGAGTATTGCCTCTTATAGAAGATGGGCAGATATTTTATTTCTGTGACATGTCAAATCATAGATTTGATTCTTTCCCAGACAATCTCAGCCTGGCATTTTCCAACCTGAAGCCTGGATGTACATTCTTGCCAACTTTTAACGGTGTGTTTTCATTCTTCAGCGCAGTACCAATTTCCAGCCTCATTCCAGGGATCAGGCTGTCCTAAGTTGTAGGGATGCTGCATCCCATTTGATTTTTAAGCGCAAGGTTGCCTATCAGAGACCTCAGAGTGGGTGGACAGCCTCACGTCTTTCTAGAAATGTCCGCTGGCCCCGGGTCCCCAGCAGTTCTCTTTTACCAAAGTAGAAAGCAAGTACGCTTTAAGGACTATGTAGTTTTAATGACATCATATATGTATGTATTATGCATGGTGTATTATGCTTAGGCACCATAGAATCCATGAATAAAATGACCCCAAATCTTCACCCTCGCTGTCAAGAATCCTTGGATATTCCTGCACAGAACTTGACCCTTTTCCTTCAAGAGTCACAGGAACAGGGCGCCTAGGCGGTTCGGTCAGTTAAGCGTCCGACCTCGGCTCAGGTCTGGATCTCACGGTTTGTGGGTTCGAGCCCCGCATCCGGCTCTGTGCTGACCCCTCAGAGCCTGGAGCCTGCTTCGGATTCTGTGTCTCCCTCTCTCTCTGCCCCTCCCCCACTTGCACTCTGTCTCTTTCTCGCTCAAAAATAAATGTTAAAAAAAAAAAAAAGAACATTTAGCCCAGGACCACAAGCCGACATCTATCCTCACTTCCATCGAGACCATCCAGGTAGCTCTTAAATTCAGCCATTTCTTCCAGTTTTTTCAAGTAGCGTGGTTTGAGAACCTGCTTTTTCTCTTTCTTCATTAGTGGCCAACCCTAGTAGGCTGCAATACCTCACAGAACCCATGCCAGCCCGCATTTCTTATAAGATGATCAACATGTACTAGATTAAAAATACAGATAATTTACAACAGCAACCACACCCATTTTCCTTGACGTGGGTTTCTCAGGATCGAGGGGTCAGAGCCCATCACACCAGAAGGCATTCACCTACAAATGCTTGCAGCCTTGAGTGCAACTAACTCCTTAACCTTTAACTGCCCCTTCAAGCGAAAACACGCTGTTAAAAGAGTAACGGAGGGGTGCCTGGGTGGCGCAGTCGGTTAAGCGTCCGACTTCAGCCAGGTCACGATCTCGCGGCCCGTGAGTTCGAGCCCCACGTCAGGCTCTGGGCTGATGGCTCAGAGCCTGGAGCTTGTTTCCGATTCTGTGTCTCCCTCTCTCTCTGCCCCTCCCCCATTCATGCTCTGTCTCTCTCTGTCCCAAAAATAAATAAACGTTGAAAAAAAAATTAAAAAAAAAAAAAAAAAAAAGAAGAAGAGTAACGGAAACTTGTGCCGGGCATCTGGGTGGCTCAGTTGGTTAAGCCCCCGCCTTCGGCCTAGGTCATGATCTCACCAGCCGTGAGTTCGAGCCTCGTTTTGGGCTCTGCACTAACAGTGTGGATGGAGCCTGCTTGGGATTCTCTCTGCCCCTCCCCAGCTCACCCTCTGTCTCTCTCTCTCTTAAAAGTAAAGAGGTAATAGAAACTTTACAGGAGGTTGGGGCAGGGAGAAGGGGGAGGCGTCATCACGTTCGGCCAGGGCCAGCCTTTGGAGGAAGGTTGCAGTCAAGGGCCCGTGACCGATGAGCCGACTTTAAACTGCAGCCCCCTCTTTTAAATGACCAACCGCGTGCTCCCTTTAGGTTGCTTTCCAAGAACAGCATCTGGGGTCCAATCAGCATCACTGCAGATGACCCCAGAGCTGGGGTGCTGTCCCCCCCGACATGCACACCAGTTGGCATGTCTTCTGGCTGAGCCCCGGGCGCGGCAAAACCACACACACCGATAAGGGTTTCCTCCCGGGAAAATACCCATTTCTCCTTCAAGCCAAGTGGTGGCCGTGGTGTTTCTGCCTCGAGAGATACACTGGCCCAGGGAATTATACCCCAGTGGCCCCCGTTGGTCATCTGCAACATTTCTTCAGGATGCTTCTATTTAGAGCAGGATCCGAATGGAGCCAAGCTCTCGGCGGCTTAGAAGTAAATGCTCGGAGACATTATTTTGCCTGTTGGCTCTCACTGAGGATACATTTGTTCTCCCTGAGCCTCTGGGAGTCCTCTCTCTCTAGACAGATAGCTCTTTTCGCCCGCTGGCTGCTTTCCTGTCTTCTGGGAAAGGGGGCACCTTCTTCAGCCCTTGAGATCCCCCAACGCACACGCATCCTGGGGTGGTTTTGCTATTACCTCCTACCTCTACCTTGAAAACAGGCTTCCTGTTTCAAGAGATCGAATCTCCCCTCAGAGGAAAAACTCCCAACGCAACGTCGCTCCCCACTGGAACCAAAGACACGCGGACGTCAAAGGCCTTCATGTATCGTGCCTTTCAGGTGCCTCTTCCAACGGGAAGTCCGAGGATGGCAGGAATTATTCATCGAACGCTTACGTTCCTGCCGAGCAGAGATGTTGATCTCAGCACGGTGGCCTCTTAGGGCTCCCGACCGGGTCTGCAGGGCTGTCGCCACGTCACTTTGGGTAACGCCGTGTTGGGCGGGCACGGAAAGAAAACACCCAGCAGGGAAAATAAGAGGCTCTGACATTCAAGAAGGGCCAGAGTTGGCACATGCGATGGGGATAGGTCATCTTCTTCTTGGCGCCCGAAGCGTGCATCACGTCATCCCCAGAGTCGCGGTGACACTTCGGTGAGCGCTCCACGGAGTGAGAGCCCTCAGGACACTGCGTGGAATCAGAGAGGCGAGTGGCTTCAGGACAGAGGAGAGGTCCTACCTCTCTGTGTCCTTTAGCCTGGAAATGGGAGCAAGGCCGGCTGAATGACGGGAAATCGTGTGTTTGATGGATGCCATCACTTTTCTCAAGAAAACTCGGAAACTACCCACAGCCTGACCGGTCTGGCACGTTCCGTTCGTTGTGTCCCCTCGTTCCCTTAAGATTGCTGTCAACGTTGCCTCTGGGAACAGAAGGCTTTGAGAAAACGCTCCGTGCGAGGCTCGCGGGGCTGGGTATCCTTTGTGTCACGTGCTTTAGCTCTCTGGGGAGCTGTGCTCTTAAATCTCTTTCACCGTTGAATTCTCTGGTTACACGGGGAGCTCCTTGAGGACCAGCATCATCTCTTTCCTTTCCCTAACAGCCTATCCAGAAGGCCAATAAATAAGGGCCCACTCTGTCTCTGTCCGAGTGCAGCCAGACCAGAACCTTCTTGAAATCCATACATTCAGAAATGTGTCACGTTTTCTTCTTTACCTTTTAGTGGCCTTGGAGGGCATGGGGGGTCTCCTTTAACGCCTTCCCGCACCGATTCGTAGGGCTCTGAGTGATTAGATGCCTTGGCTTTTAGGCGAAGAAAGCAGAACCCCAGAAAAGTCATCCGGCCCTCGCCGATTGATTACACTGCCCTGAGTCGCTGAGTCACTGAGTCACTGAGTCGGCAAGCCCCACTGTGTGCCTAGGCCTTGTCCTCAGCACTGGAGATAATACAGAGGTGTAGACTCCCACAGGCAGAAATCTCCACCACCGTGCGACTTCAGTAAGGGGAAGTGATCTTTACTGCTTGATTCAGATACTGAGGCTTGTTCCAGAATGGCTCGTTTGCATCTCTGAGACCTGGGGGTTGCAGCGATGGAGTCAGCAGCCAGCGGACTTAGCACTTGAGAGAGAGGACAAGTAGGCAGCTTGCTGTCTTTTCCGCCACAGGCTGGCCATGAATGGTGCAGGGTTGACGCGAGGATACAATGTCAGCATCTATGGAAAACAGTCCAGAATTACCCATGTCAGAGTCAATACTCAGGCAAAGCCTTTGTTGGCGTGGCTGGTGAATCCTGTAGAGAGAGTTTGCTGTCAGAGTGCCAAGGCGCAGTTGTAGCCCAGAGCTAGCCTACGTGACCAGAAATGAATCCCCTTTGTGCCCGTGTCTCCTGAAATTCCCCGCTCTGTACTTGGGATGGCAGCATACTTCCGTCTCTGCGTCTTCTCCCTCCTTCCCTTTTGGGGGGAGGACATTCCCCCTGCAGTCAGAGACCCTTGAGACCCTTAAGACATTTTGGCAGTTTTGTTGTGGGAAACACCCTTTAATTCCTCTTCTCCTTTGGACAACCTTTCCAGTCTTCTGCTGTCAGCTGGGGAGCGTGGGGAGACAGAGCTGAGGTCCTGGGCGGGAAGTTTAAACCCCTGTGTCGATTCTTTCCATTAGGTTTGGTAACGATCGCAGGCAATGGTAACTCTGCAAAGGCAACGTCCGGGCGTGAACTATTCATGATCTACGGCCCCCAAAACATCGCGTTGGCATATAGTGGAAAACAAAGATACCAGCGGGATGAAAAGTTAATTTTTCCTCCTTTCCATGGGGGGGGGGGGGGGGGCGAACAACGATGAGTTTTACAGTCATTTCGAACACCGGATGGAATAACAACGTCTCCACTTATCTTTGCTTTTATTCATTTTATCTACGTGCCTCTCCCTTTCTTCTCCTCCGCAAGAAAGGTTTTAATAACTCAAACATTTAGCTCCTACCCCGCCACCTGTCACTGCGTCATATTTGTTAAGTTGCATTGTGTTTGAAGTGACAGACGCATCTTTCACTTCGTGTAGAAAGGAAGGTGATGAGTTCATGTCAGATATGCAGAATAAAATTCATATTTCTCCCCGCCCTTTTTTTGACATGCCTTTTCTCTTTATGATGATTTTTTATCATTTTGAATCGTTTAAGCCAGAGTTGAAAGGATGCATTTTGTGATAAATTCTCGCTCCGTTACAAGGTGTCTGCAATACAAACACCTGAAAATAGATAGTATGGATTATTTTCTTGGCATCCAGAGCTCCAAGAGAGGGGGCATTTTGGAATACCCTGTTGAACTGAATTGAATTTAGGGTATGGAGGTTGGAACACCTGTGAGATTACTAACACCCAGGCAAAAGTTACCGTTTCAGTTGGTGACCCCCCTATGCCACCCGATCCCTGCAACTACGTTGCCTTTTGTAGGAGATCATGCTACAGTGATAGGGAGAGAAATATTTAGGATGAGTGTCTAACTCAGTGGGATTCCTGGAAGATCTAATTATGCAGGAACATTTTCTTGTGTTTTGTTTTGGCAAAGTTATATGGTAACATTATCCACAAGATCCCAGCAGGGTTATTTAAGTTTGCGGAAAATTTGTTGTCGTTACACGTGGAATGACAAAGTAGCTCCCCAAGTCTGAGAGCCCGATTGATTGATTGATTGATTGATTGATTTTTTTTGGCCTGAAGATCAGGGAAGGCGCTCATTTGCAAAGGTTACATGTGCTGTGGCACCAGTATAGATTCTAATTAATTGGGCCATATTAAAAATTTATAGCGCCTTCCTACAAACCCTGGGCACACTTTGTCTGGGAGTCCTGCAGGCATGTGATTTCCTGCGTGGCTTCTGGAAAGATGGGTACTGTGAATTCTCTACGCAGAAGGAAGAAATCGGGCGGGTAGCCAGCAGCCAACTTTTGGTCATTCTGTTATTATGGCTTATGAGCTTTTAGGATTTTAAAAGAGAAAGGCTGAGAATAATGTCTAGAAACGCACGTATATCCGCGTGATGTTAGGGATAGAATCAGGGGAGACACCCCTAGCGGCGTCAGAGGCTCTTGTCTGTGCAGTTCTCGTGTGGTGTTTTCTGGCTCACGTGAGAGGAAGGAATATGGTGGTCTAGTGAAAATCCATGCGTTGGCCTCTCTTGCGGTGTCCAGGAAACGAATTGTCTGGAGTAGGTGAGGCTGGTGGAGGTTTCTAGTACAGCTGTCACTGGGGGAACACAGGGTATTAAAAAGAGCTCTGATCCACAATTAAAATGATGAAGTCCTGACCCCACTGTGCCACTCGATGGTTGTGTCTCTAGCCCAGGTCACTTGACACGACGTCGCCTGGCCTGGCTGACGTCAAGGTTCTTGGCAGTGCTGGGGTTCTCTGGGTACTTAAGTTTGCACCTGGCTGGAGACAGATGATGTACTACCTGGTGTATGGCTAAATCATGCTTGGACTCTTAGCATGAGATAGGAAATAAAGGTGGTCATTAGCCGGTGTGGATGATCAAGGTGAAGACTATTTAAAATTTCCAAGACTAGACCCAGTCTCCGTGACCACGCGGTTATGGCCATAGCATCCTCCATACTCTCTCGGAGTCTTGGGTCATCTTCAATGATGGCAGCAGGGGCCATTAGTCCTGCTCTCCGTGGCATTGATTTCGGTCAGAAGAGTCTCCTTATCGGCAATAGAAAATATGCAAAGTTCCGAGTCTGTGACGCGACAGGCTAGTCCTGACCAGCTGCTTTCTCACATCCAGAGTGTTGACAGCCCAGTGTTTGCGTTGCTGTGAGAATGTGCCCAGAGTTGTCTTTTTCAGTTAGAAATGGTGTCTGTTACTTTGTGCGGAGAGAACACCTTGGCCACAGACATCTTGATTCTGATAGAGGCACGGTGGAAGGTTCTGTGAACAACGCGTCCTAACCTCTCTATTCTTACAGTGTCCACCCTGGATAAAATAAATACAGTGGCAAAGCTTATCTTGCCAGAGTCAAGACTGAGATGATGGTGAGGGTGATGATGGTCCATTTATGGGGTATGTACGTGAGTCAAGTACCAACCTTGGCCAGTTATATCCATAGAGCTTGCCCTCATGTGTATGTGTTACTGATACATCAGAGGAAATTTGGAAAGTAGGGTGACAGTTCCTCTTCTTGGTAGTATCCTTTTCTGCCTTTGATCTCTTTGCATATTGATTTGTTTACTTGTGATTTATATCGTATTCAGGGAGAAAAAGGTTTTTTAGGTTCTTTTTTACTGTGATAAAATATACATAACATAACATTCGTCATGTTAGCCTTTCCTAGATGTACAATTCAGTGGCATTAAATACATTCACAGTGTTGTGTAACCATCACCACATCTATACCCACCACTTTCTCCTTGTCCCCAGCAAAACCTCTGTACCCATTAAATAACAACTCCGTTCCTCCTTATCTCCAGCCCCTGGAAACATCTATTCTCTATCTCTATAGGTTTGCCTATGCGAGGTACTTCATATAAGTGGAATTATCCAATATTTGATCTGTGTCTGGCTTCTAATGTCTTCATAGTCCATCCACGTTGTAGCAGGTATCTGGATTCCGTTCCTCTCTAAGGCACACAATTGCATGTGTGTACCCCTTTCTGTTTATCCATTCATCTGTGGATGGACACTTGGGTTGTTTTCACCTTTCGGCCGTTACGAATAATGCTGTCATGAACACAGGTGTACAAGTATCTGTTTGAGTCCCTGCTTTCAATCCTTTTGGATGTGTGTGTATATATAGTATATATATATGTAATATACATAATATATATAATATAATATATATATGTAATATATGTACGTATATATATATACACACACATACTGGGAGTATATATCTGAAGTGCTAGGTCATATGGTAGTTCTATGTTTAAAATGGTAGCTTCTTTTTTATTCTTTTTTCCTTGGTTCTGAAGTTTGGAGCAACACCAAGCAAGGCTAATTTCTCTCTCTCTGAATATTCTGTGAGCGTTTGAAAATAGCTATGATGTCCTTTCTAAGTCTTCTCTTGTCTCAGCTAAATATTCCAAGTGATGTAACCTGTTTTTTTAGAAGCCAAATGTAAGATCTTCTACCAATCCCACCTACATTTCATGTTAATTACTTTTATCAAGTAGTTCACTCTAGGGGAAGATCCAAATACTTACTCTGGGGTCAAGTGCATCAGGCTGCTTCCCCAAGTTTATGTTTCCTGACCTTGTGATACACGGAGGAAACATTTTAGAGTTACAAAAGCAGAAGTCATCTTTATTTGCCAGTTCATGAATAATCACAAAGTGGATGGTGACAATAAAAGTCCTCCACCCGTCTTTGAAATTTCTCATGTGGATCCATTAGAAGTATTTAACCTTTATTTTGCATTTTTAGAAAAAAAAGTGGCTTTTTTTGAGACTGTATTCGTTGACTTGAATATCATGTCATAGTGTAGAATATCCTTACACATAGTAGACGTTCCATAAAGACTTGTTAGAAGAATGGAGAATTGAAACATTGGTTTTTCTCCATTGGATGTTTTTACTGAGATCACACCTCTCTTGTTTTAAAGGCACTTGTGATTATCATGGGGCTCTTCTTATGTCCAAAGCTGTGACACCAATTATTTCCATTACTGGGGTTCTGCTTGATGTTGATCTAGGTTGTGTTTGTGTCTGGGTAAAGAAGAAAAAGTGATATCCTACATAAGAGCTCTACGTGTTCGTAAGCTGCCTAACTCTTAAAACCCAAAGGAGAGCATTCATGTAGAATTTTTCTAATTCTAAAACCCAAGTATGGGGGCGCCTGGGTGGCGCAGTCGGTTAAGCGTCCGACTTGAGCCAGGTCACGATCTCGCGGTCCGTGAGTTCGAGCCCCGCATCGGGCTCTGGGCTGATGGCTCAGAGCCTGGAGCCTGTTTCCGATTCTGTGTCTCCCTCTCTCTCTGCCCCTCCCCCGTTCATGCTCTGTCTCTCTCTGTCGCAAAAATAAATAAACGTTGAAAAAAAAATTAAAAAAAAAAATAAAACCCAAGTATGAAAATTCCTTTTCTTAAACATCCCCCTCAGTTCTTCCTCTCCCAGACAGTTGTCTGGCCATTTTGGCATTTGCACGGGTGGCTCAAGAATATTACGGAATGCCTATGCATTAGGTCGACCAAAGAGCTTAGTTAAAGGGTAGAGCTCCTGGTTGACTGTTTCGTGTATTGACCAAGAAAATTTTCTTTGGGAAATTAAACTGATGTGAAAATTTGTTATCGGTGTTTTTTTGTCACCTGGGGAAAAAGTTCAAACTTGCTGAAGATGTTAGTCTGTACACTCTGTTCATGCCATGGTTGATCTCTGGAAGGATCACATTCCAATTACATTTTTTTTTACTCTTTAAACTTAATTTTACATGCTCAAAATATTTTTAAGCATTGACAGAATAACCGTTTTGAGAATAGGATAGGTCGTTCGTTCATAAGGTGTCACAGCTTTTGAACACCTTACACAGCCAATTGACACATCACTAATGTCACCACAATTTGCAAGTGGCATCTGTTTGCAGAGGTTGGACCAGCTTAAAATAAAAAAGAAGGGATGATGCATCAGGGCAGAAATATTTCAATTGTTCCAGTAAATCAGTGTTGATTGTGTTATTTCATCATCTGGTGCCTCTATTGGTTTGAAATAAGATGAGCCATCCTGTGTTAATTATTAGTAAAAGGGATGAGGAAAGTAACTAATAAAGGGACCTTCCTGACTTGCTAGTTGAATTCCACGTTAATTTCCTGTTTTAGATATCCCCTGAGAACTAAATCACTCCTGGAAGTTGAGTCTAATCCGGATCTCTCACCACATGACAGCCCACCACTTATGTCTTGCTCCCCTCTCCCTGTCTTTCTCATCCCCACGATCCCACAGTTGCTATTATTTTCAACTCGGAAGTAAGCTCGAGAAGAAAACCTAAATATAATGTGAAATGGTAATGATTTTACTCATTTTCCACATCGTAAACATCTGACAGCCTTGTTGATCAATTTCCTATAGCTTGTCTGACAAGCGATTGACTGCCTTTGCGACATACTATCCCCTAAATTATGTTTAAAATGTTATTTCCACTGAAAGAACTATAGTAACGTTTATTTTGTGCATTTGTACAGAGTCTCCTTTTTCTCCCCAACCCCCAAGCCCACTATCACAATTGAAAGTTGGCCAGAATATCCATTACTCAAATGTTGGATAAAAGATAACTTGGTAAAAATAGTTTTGCTCTCTTGTGAGAATGGGGGAAATTTGAACAGATTATGATTAAATAGCCATGGAAGAGTCGGGTAGCTTGGCGAACAGAAAGCCGGAGTAGGGTTGATTTCCTGGCACTGCTTTCTTAGCAAAGAGAACAATTTTAATCAGTTACAAAAATATTTGTGATCCGTATGTTCCTCTGCTCATCCCCATCTGCCCATATTCTCTTTTATCTCGGTAGATGATAACTTTATGATTCAGGCGTGCAAGAATAATACCTCGCTGACTTTGGAGCTCGGTGCTATTTCAAAACGTGTCCTGGTAATTACACCACACACACACACACACGCACACGCACACACACACGCATCCAGTCTGTTCCTGCTTTGGGTTGGTTACGTGAATACCAGTTTGTTCTTCCTCTTTCTTCGTGGAAAGAATTATATCTTGTAGCCACCTGCTGGGGCTGGAATAATGCATCCGAGGCTTAGATTTGAAAACTACGTTGCCATTCACCTGCTGGATTAAATGCCACTTTGCAAATATGAGGATCAGAGAAGGAAGACCAAAAGATCGCGGTGATCGTTGAAAACTTCATTTTCTCTGGGAAAAGGAAAACAGAAGCCACAGAACATGTGGTAATGCCATCCATCACTGGTGCCTATTCTGAGACATATTAGATAATGGGCTGGTTACTTAAATAGATCCTAATTGTAAGACGTGTTGACTTCTATTTAATATCGGGCGTTAGCCAAGTGGCCGTGGTGAAACCGGTCGAAATTGAAAACTTGAAATGACTGTTGATGAGCGATCCATTTTTGCCCTAAATGCACGTTTGCTTCTCTCTCATAGCTGCATGGTGTTTAGCAACAAAAGAAGCATCGGAAAGCCGACTTGGCCGTTGTAATAAGACAGGAATGAGACTAGAAATCACTGACTCCGTTAGTGATCCCGCTTTCAACAGTTGTTCCCCCCTTGCACAACAAATGGTGTTGTAATCCAATATGTTGTCCTTAGAGCCACGGTAAAATCTGGTGAGGAGCCAGCTGTGCTCATTTAAACTTGGGGCGGGGAGGGGGGTGCGGCCCGGGAAAGGCAGAGAGCGTTTCTCAACTTGGGACGCAACAACTGAGCTGCAGTCGGGTGTTTGCAAAGATGGGTGTATGATGGGGAGAGGTGTCCGTGCTGTTGGGAGTTCGCAGGCGTGCCCCAAGGTTGCCGCGGAAGGGAGAGCTACCCATGCTTGGTTTTGGCAGACGTCAGCAGGGATCCGTCTTTGGGTTTGCGTTCGAGCTGCCTTTGCTCCCCCCCCCCCCACCCCGTAGCAGTTGCGAGAAAGAGAAAATGCACACGAGAGCGAGGGGTTGTTTCCCACGGGCTCCAAGTTTGCAAATCTGACAGCGTTTCTTTTGCTGCCAAACCGAGAGCCCGGCTGGTGGCGGCAATCCTGAGAGCCCAGCTGGTGGTGGCAAGCCTGGCGGGGAGGGAGGGGAACGGGGAGAGACTGTGCTCAACTGCCCAAGGAGAATATTAGGAATTCTTCATGCCAGACTGGAAGTGGGGAGGGCACGAGTGCTCTCAGCCCTGCCACGGTGAAAGTTTTCTTTTTTCTTTTGTCTTTCTTTCTTTCTTTTTTTTTTTTTTTAACTGTTACAGCCAGTGCTCGCTAAATCAAAATCTTCAAGTACGCTTCATTAAAAAGGAGGCACGGAAACGGCATTAGACTATATGATACTCATCTACGATTGAAGCAAAGAGCCTTTGGTTTTTTAAAAAAGGAGGCAAGACTTTTAGCTCACGGGGTGATCTGGATGCTCATTGAGGCAGACACACGAACTGGTTGTTGGTTTTTTTTTTTTTGTTTTTTTTTTTTTTAATATAAAGTGCGAGATTTCACTAAAAAAGGTTAAAATTGAAGTGAGTAATCTTCGGCGCATAATGCAATCGTTAATTTTAGCTCCCTGCGTGGGTGCCGCTCTGACTTGAACAGTCGGGCTGTAGCCTTCGTTAGAGAAGAAGCAGGCAGCCCGAGACAGGTGGGGCTGATCGAGCTGTGAACGTGATTTGCTGGAAGCTGGTCATTAGCGTTAGAAATCGGGTCCGATTGTTTTGGTCGTTCGCCCCGCCGTGACCGTTGCCATTATGACTATTGACTTCTCGTCTTTCTTTCAGGTTGACGATGGGTCACGCCGTGTAAGGGAATCGCAGGGAGATGGGCATTCTGAACTGTTAATGGGGACATGGGACTCCAGTTGTCTCTGATCACTGGTGTGGATTTTCCCGGGGTAGAGCGACAGAAGCCGCCAGTAAGTCGCCAAGATCTACGTCAGGAGCTCTGCACGAAAGGTAAAGGCCTCGTTGTCTGGCTGTCAGCTCATCTGTATTTTGTTACTGTCTAAACGTGTGCCAAGAAGAGGTCCGTGAGCGTAACCACTATAGACATCTATGACAGGGACTCAACTGGCTTAGAGTCTAAAAAGTTAGTAGAGCTCGATCTGTTCCTTCCATTTTAAAGTTGGTCACAATCTCCTTTCTCATTGAAAGGCTTTGAAGAAAGAGTCAGGGCCGTGAAGTCCCATCGCCTCCCCCTACCCAGTAGGTTGAGAAACACGGTGTTTGCCCTCGAGAAACAACCTTCGTTAGCTACACACGTAGCCCAGCCAGTGTCACTAAAGTGTGAGGCGTCCGTCTGAATACGCTGGATGGAAGATCCTAAAGCCTCCTCCGACTTGAAAGCATTGCTCACCAGTAACTCACAGACTCGAGTACCAGCCTTTGGGCAAGTCTTCCTTTGGCATTCCCATAATCCTTTGCTGAGGAAGCCTGCGTTGTTTTTAAAGATATCATTAGGTGCCATCTGTTCTGTCACGGTGGATCGTAGCAGATTTGCCACAGAAGTTGCTGTGGTCGAGATTTTTCTCATGCTTCCTCTATGCAGTGGGAAGTCAAGTGCCTGAATTTAGTAAATGGCCATTAAACACTCCCAGGGAAACGTTACCACCGTTGTGTCCGATAATAATCACTGTGGTAATGAGCAGTAGGAGGACAGCCCTCCCTTTGGGGGAATTTTGTGGAAGAACTTTTGTGGACAGATGGACTTTCTGGGTCACGGTGTCTTTCTTTCTCGTTTTGTTTTTCCTTCCTTCACTCCTTCCGTGTGTCTTTCCTCCCTCTCCTCTGCGTTTTTTTCTCACATCTTACAAAAGAGAAGAAAAACCGAGGGGGAAGTGAATGCTCAGTCATTCATGCACCTCGGTTGACGGCCCATCAGGGAGGGGAAGGGTCAGGGGTGGTATGGGGTCGGGGGACAGAAGATGGTAACAGGCTCTCCCTTTGGAAAGCCATTTCCAGTGTCCATGTAGTGGTCTAGTGTGAGCCCCGAGGAGCAGGGCTCAGTGGCCATAGCTTCATTAGAGCCGCCTTCCAGAGACTTCCTTCTACAGGGTCGGGGCAGCCCCAGCGGCTGGCGGGAGCCTGGGAGAGCACTTTTGGCTTCAAATAATGGAGCTGTCAGTTTGAAGCCGGACAACGTTGGCCCTGAAAGTGTTATTGCCAAATTTAGATGCCGTGTACGAACGGAATCCTTACCTCTTCGGTTGCTTTTTGCCCCTCGCACGGCGTCCTGTATTCCCCGTGCCTGGGAAAGCGTGCCTCCGGTTGAAAACTCGCAAATACTTTTCGAATCGTCTGGGGCCTGCCGCCCAACACCCAGAGCACCTCGTGACTCAGCGGCGGAGGGTCGTTTCTTCCAAGAGTTGGACGGAGACTCTGTTTCTCTTTCTCCCCTGCTTTGTCGTGGGGCATAGGGACTGGTAGATGTGTGGGAGTTCTGCGTCTCCACCTAAGATTTGTCGATCCCTTTTGATGGCAAGGTGTGTATTCGCAAGCGTGTGTGTGTATGGGTGCGGAGGGGGTGTGGAGAGGGCGCCCGAATCTGCCTCTCGCGTTTGCCTCGGGTACTGGATTTGATCTGGCTTCGTCGTTCTCCCCTTGTGTCACAGTGACAGAGCCGCCCGAGTCGCTCATTTGAATTCGAATACAAAAGGAGACATGAAATGCCACGGGAATAACAGTCAAGGCTCTACAGTGCGCTGACTTTACGTTCTGACTTCTTCACCTCGTAGGGCATCGAACCTTGTGATTTTGATTTGCGTCCGGGAGGATGTCCGAGCCAGGAGACCTGAATCCGGCCATCGTGGAGGAAGGCGGGACTGAGCAGGAGGCGGCCACGCCAGAGAATGGCATTGTGAAATCCGAGAGTCTGGATGAAGAGGAGAAACTCGAATTGCAGGTGAGCCTGGAAACCTAGTCTCTCGCACAACTGGGTGCAGTTCCCTTCCTTTATTTTCGGAGCGCTTGGGAGGTGTTTCCTTTTTTTTTTTTTTTTTTTTTTTTTTTTTCTTCTTTCTTTTCTTTGTCTCCACTGGAGAGTTTGACTACGAAATGAATAGGAAATCCATAAAGCTAATCCTCTCCTTTCCTAAGTATTAATTACTTTTTCTCCCCGAGCAAAACGTGCTCCGAAATGCCCTTTGAAATGAAAGCAAGGGCCAGAGATCCTCTTTGAGGACTGAATTTGCACACGGCACCTCCAGAGTGATTTCCAGACCACCTCGTGGAGCTTGAGAAGGGTTTCTCCCTGAGGCAGCTTGAGGCTGGTTGAGACTTAAAAATGGATTTGCTCTTCCACGGAAAGCTGAAGACTCAGCTCATTATCATGAGACTAAGAAAAATCAAAGGCGTGAGCTCTGTGGACCTTTGAGGGCAGGCTAAGATTCAGTTCATATGAGCCAACCAACCTAAGCCCTAGAATTCACAGCCAGGGAGAGAGAGAGAGGGCAAGAGGAACAGAGACAGAGAGAAAGCCCTAGAAAAGGGCAGGCCAGGGACGGAAGGGGGTATTGGGGCTGTTGGGAGTGACTGACAGTACCGAAAAGGTGATATGATTAAATACACCATGATTTATGAGAGAAGGAGATTTGGTAGAGGGAAAACCAACTGTATTTGCAAATAGCCTGTATTGATTTTCTTTGAACCAAACTACAATAGTGTTCATTCTTTTTATGTACCAGTGAACAAAGGCAGATAACCACATAATGGTCAAAAGCCTCCAAGGTCAGCTTTCCCCCCCTTGCATGGCTGCTCTAAGGAGAAGGAGCTAAAAGTTAAAAAGGTCAAAAGTTGGGGGGAGAGGGGGAGGGGAGTCCTTCTCAGTGGTTATAAGACCTTATTGTTCCTATTGATTTCTGGACTCTAGTGACACCTCTCTCTCTCTCTCTCTCTCTCTCTCTCTCTCTCTCTCTCTGGTTGTTGGTTTACTGTCTGTTTGTTTGTTTTACTTTGTTTCCAACACACAGAGGCGGCTGGCAGCTCAGAACCAAGAAAGAAGAAAATCCAAGGTAGGATTCTGGAGATTCCACATTGACGTGATATCACGGATGTCAGTTGCATAGTCTACACTGGGGTGAAAAGATTTGCCGACAGTTCAAACGGTCGCGTGTGGATCGTGGCTCTCCTGGTCCTGCCCGCTTGGAAGGGGGTCCTGTTGACACTTGTCTTTTCTCCCTGGCTCCGTAGGCTTTGCAACTAGAGCGCTTAGTGTTCACGTGGCCGCAAATGTGTGTATCTGATCCTGTTTCTCACAATTGCAGATTTGAGAGTGCCTTACACAGTGAGCCCCGGCTTGTTTGGCTGTCCTTTTGTGCGACACCTGGGGCAGACGTTTTAGTCGCCCCGGTGGATTTCTCCCTCGAAGTAAACAGGTGCCAGTGTTTCGATCCCGTTCCTCGTCTTCTGAAGCATCGTTTCCATTCAGATCCCTCCCAAACTCCGTGTTAGTTCCGTCATCTCTTCCTCCTTAGATGATCAGGAGATGGCAGCAAGGCATTCTTTGTATGTTTCCGATGTGATGGGCACAGTTTGCTAAAAGCGTTCCTTCCTTACGTCCACGCAGTCACGTCCTCCTCCTCCTGCGTCCCCACCAACCCAGGGGGCTCAGTCTGGGAGCCAAGGCACACAGACAGCACTGAGCCCCCAGTTCGAAGCTCGGTGTCCGAAGTCTGACTTGGGGGTGTCCTGTGAAGGGCGGGGGGGAGACGATTTGACAGCCGGAGGACGTCTTCTGCTTGTTGTCTTTATTTTCCTGTCCTTGCCTCTTCTCTCCCCTCCCCAGTCAGGAGCGGGAAAAGGTAAACTGACTCGCAGCCTTGCTGTCTGTGAAGAATCCTCGGCCCGGCCAGGGGGAGAAAGTCTTCAGGACCAGGTACATACCCCCTGTCATTTCCATTAGCTGCACAAATGGGATCTCTCTTGGTGTGCGTGTGCATGAGTGGAAAGCTGGCACTCCGCACTGGTTTGGGGGAGAAAAGAAAGATAATCAAAGGAAGAAAGAGTTTGCTGGCTTCGTCCCCCGTTGATGAGCTATGCTAAACTAGCTGAACAGTGTGTCACAGAGTGTTACGTTTGTTTTTTTCCAGACTCTCTGAAAACTGCAAATGGGAAGGAATGTCAAAAGAATTTAGATAAAACACTTAAAAAGTAAGCACAGTAGTGCTGAGTTTCCTCAAAGGCTCTCTCTTGATAAGACTGAACCAAATACAGTCCTTAGTGTCCACTCTCCTTCCTTCTGGGACGTTCTTACCTCTCACTTCCCAAATGCACTTGCCTATAAGAAACACAACTCTTGGCTCTTACAAAACTTTAGAAGTAGTGAATAAGGTGCATTGAGCTTTGGAGACCTATTTTTAAGGACTTTGGTAGAGATTTCTGAATCCTGGAACAATTGGGCAGAAGTGAATCCGAGCTGGTGGTGAATTTCATATTATTAAATTTATAGGAATTTAATATTCTTATCTACCGCTGTGGGTCCTTCCACTTAGGTTTGCTCCTTACAGCGAGACTATCGGGGTCGGAAAATTCACATTCTGACGAAACCCTCCCGTGACAAAACGGGAACTTCATATCGTATTTATTTTTGTTTGCCTTTTAGGCATCGTATCCGCTTTTATAAAAAAATAGTCTAGCTGCCGAAATGTTCCTTGCTTTTTCAGAGGCTGAGAGAAGTCCAGACAAAAGTAAAAGGATTTATCTGAGCCCAGGGGAGAGAAAATTGATTAAGATATCATTGTTTTTGTTTGCTTTTGTTGGCTTTCCTCTTTTACTTTAATTGAAATACTCTAAATTCTCCTCGTGGATGCAGAGAGCATTGAGAGCACTTTCTTTAAAAGGACCAAAAATAAATACCTTATAGATTTTGTCCTAAGAGTATTTTTTTCCCCCCTAGCTTCGTTTTCTCAATATGCCACTCATGTCGTAAGGCATAGACAGGCTGTCTTTCTCTAGCCATCACTATGTTTCATACACAAGCTTTATTTTACCTGGGCTCTGAGAAGTGTGTGGCTTTCCTTCAGCATTTTACACGTGCTTCTATTTTTCATGGAGATTGAAAAGGGGAAATAACGCGAATATCCCGGCTTGTGTTCTTAAGTGTTGATCGACGGCTTGTAATGTACCACACGCGATATATGTTAACTCTGCAAAATGACAGACTCTGGGAGAAGTCATGCCCCGGTTGTCCCCCACTCCTAACACCCGACAGAGGAGGACAGCCTTTATAGACTTAATCTGCTCTTCGTCCCATTTGACGAGGTACCAGGAGGAAATTTTTAAAGAGATCATCTGTACTGTAGTGCCCGTCCTGGACCTGAGTCCGGTTTCTCCATACGATTGGTGCAGAGAATTAAGAGGCCAAGGGTGCTCTGTTCCCGCTGGTTTCAAGCTCAGTGGCCAAGACTAGCTTTGTAGGGGAGGTTTAGAGCTTGCGCACCCCTCTTGGGGCTGGCTGAGGGGAGGCGGGAGCAGACGGCCAATAGGAAATACCCAGACCACGCATGTTAGTGAGTGGGCACGTTCCTTTTTAGAGAGTAAAGAAGCAGACCTTTGAGCTTATATGCGATGCCTTCATTAGGTACTACCGGCACTTACAAAACGTGGGAACTGAATCCCAGAGAACCCCGGCAGAGGTATACATTTATATGGATTGTATTGCTTCCCTAATATTTGTATATTCACAGTACTTGGAAAACTGCCTTCACTTTCCTGTGTGGGGAAAAACTCTTGCTACCTGTATTACTTGATCTCAGACCCATAGCTGACGGTTCAGTCTGTCCTTCAGTTAAAGGAGCTTTGCTTTCCAAATGTTCTACGATTTACCTACCAGTGTATTACTGTGACTTGAATCATTCTTTTACTGTTGTTGGATATAAACTTATCCTGTACCGATGTATCAACTAATACCTGTATTTTATTATTGAGCATATCAATAAAAATATTAAAAAATAACAGATTGTTTTTTACCAACTCTATAGCACTTTTGTGTGTTCTTTCAACACCATAATGTATGCTGATGCCTAGAAAAGTGAGGTATTTTCCCGAGAATAGTGTTTGTCCACACGTGACGTGAGTTTGTACATTTTTCTTTTTTTTTTGGTGGAGGATGCTTTTTAGCCTCTGCTCTTGTGTGTATGCTTCCAACCCTCTCTGATCGTAGCTGCAAACTGACAGAGGCGGGGGATGCAGTCGGTTTTGGAGAAGCAAGGAGACCACTCCCATGGCCTGGTGCCCTCAGTTTCCCCTCCTGATCAACTATTGAACTGATCCTTCCCCGCCCCCGACTGTATTCCCTTGAAGCAGAAACGTTCCAGCTGTCCCCTTAGCCAGTAGAAGCAAATCAAAACCTTAAAATCTGCCTGAACCTTTGCAGACTAAGACAGTTCTGTCCCAAATCACATGCCAAAGAACCTATGATCAAGTTACACTCGGTGTTACGTATGTTGTGTAAGTGCACCCCAAGGGAAACACGTGGATGTCAGGAAATCTGGCTAAGCTAAATATCTGTCATGAGAACGTGCTTGATTTCATCCTCTCTATCCTATGTCTTTCCAACCACGGTGTCTTTTTCTTCCAGCCAGGAGTTCACAAGGTAACCCCTCCTAAAACACGAACTTGGTGTAGGAGGCCTTGTGTTACGCTTCTTAGATCAGCCAGGTTTACCAAGGACCCTAAGAATCCCAGGTCGGCCATAATTTGAGGGTGTGCAGGCCTCGATCTGGTCACGTGAATAGGAGCATCAGTTTAGTTTTTAGTGAGGAACACTGTTAGTCATTGGGGATATATTTTTTTTTAACGTCATAAATTTGAATGTCACGGCAGGAAAAAAACCTTTCCCATCAAATGATCTCTTACATAAGCAAAAGTGGGCTTAATGTTGGTTAATTTGTCATAGTTTTAATCATAGCTTGGGCTTGTCATAAAACTAAGCGATCTAATTTGGCTCATTCTTCTTCAAAACGGTGAACATACTATCAACCAAATGGCTGCTGCCTGAGTTGAAACAAAATGAGCTGTTTCCAGTGCAAATGAAATAAATATAAAAGTGAATCCGGGTCCAATACTGTAAACAGTCAGTTGTATACCAAAGCATTGGTTCAAGAGAGTTTTCCATTTTGGAAAGGATTGACTGATGCAAAAATTAAAATACTAAATTGATGGACCCGATAGTTGTACCTCCTACCTTTTCTAAAAGGCAATGCTTATTGTAGCCATGTATTATGGTGACTTATCAATGGAGTTTGTACCCAGTGTGTGATAGGAATCCGTGCCCAGGATTCCTGCATTTAGACAGCTTGGTTTTTCTCGGCAGTAGATACCCTTGTTTTGTGGTTCTGAGACGGACTTTTCAGCGCAAATCGGCTATTAAGGCCTTTATGTCTGTTCCATCTGTAATTATGATTCGTAATATCTGTCTGTCTGTCTTTGTGCAGATTTCTCCTTATAAGGGATTATAGAAAAGAACTCAGAAGGCTTCTTCTTCTTCTTCTTCTTTTTTTTTTGAGACATGACAGTGGCTGTGATGCAAGCTTACTGATAAGGAAATGGTTCCTAAGTGTTTAAAAATAAATCTGTAGGGAAAATAAGAGGTATGATCTAGGAGAAAGTGACTTGCTTAATGTGAATATTCATGAGGCCAAGTTCTAGTACGAGATGTTTCTCATGAACTCCCATTGACTTCTGAAGTTTAATTCACCTTAAAGGGCAATTATTTTTCTGACAGGTTTGATTTTTTACCATTTAAGAAAAAGAAAAAAAAAAAAAACCTGCTCCTGGCTTTCATTTTCCTGTATTTAATAACCTCTTTGCAAAATGGAAACCAGACAGAGATTCTTAAATCTGGCCCTAAATTATTATATTTTTTCCTCAACAGGAATCAATTCATTTACAGCTTTCCAGTTTTCCCAGCCTGCGAGAGGATGATAAATCTAGGAAAGATGACTCAGAAAGAGAAAAAGAAAAGGATAAAAACAAAGATAAAACCTCTGAAAAGCCCAAGATCAGAATGTTATCAAAAGGTGAATGTGAACATGTTTCCTTAACTTGCTGAATTTGGACAGATCAGTAGTCACGGAGCACATCCTAGACTTACACACACATCTCCCTGCCACCAAACTCTGCCTATACTTCTCTGTGTGTACGTGTGTGTGTGTGTAAAAGGTGTGAACTGTATTTTCTTTCTGTTCGCGGTGTCATTATTTGTGGAGCCAGAAAGGTTATTTTTAGGATCCTTTATTTCTTTGGATTTTCACTTGGGTCTTCTATTTTCAGTGGTAACTTGGTGCACAGGAGTGAGCATAAATCTCTTAATTCAGGTTTATTGGTCCAGTTAAGTTGGGCTGAGGAGCAGTAATGACACCTAGTTTTAGAGCTGCACTTCCCTATTTATCTTAAAAGACAGACAGTGGATTAGCAATTCACAGCCAGTGAGTGATAGTGTCCCCAAAGCACAGATGTATACATCAGTGTCGCTGGCATACGTGAGTAACATTGTATTTGGCACAAATGGATTTGGCCTCTGGCCACCCATGTACTGCCACGTAATGTCTCACCTAAAAAATACACGCTTCTCCTTCAATAAAGTTTTTCCAAGAACAAACAGCGCTTTGCCTTCTAAATCCCCGAACCCGTCTTCCAGACTTGTCTAATTGTTACAAAAGTACCACCACAACAAAAAAAGGAAACGCAAAGTAAAACAAAACTAAGTGAGGTTGAAATGAAGAATACCATGAGTAAATGGCTTTGCGGTAGACTTTTTCTTTCCTTTTCTTTTTTTCTTTTTTAAGTAACTGAGGCAGAATAGGGCATCTGCTACTTGTATGCTCTGTAACCATGTATCTGCTTCTACCGATGGCCTCTGTTACTGAAGATCTAAAACCCGAGGTGTAACAAGAGTAAAGAAGTACAGGTTAAATGGCTTTAGAAATTAAGCATTAGCCAGCATCAGAAGAGTTGAAAGACGTGGAGATTATTTAGTGCCCTCCTGTGTTTTGCACTGATTGATATTTAGACAGCCTTGCCACAGAACTTGTATTATTATTATTATTTTTTTTTTTTTTTGCCTTCTCGGGGCTAAGACAAAAGGGATTTCCTGGAATCCCAAACTCTTCAGAGTTCTCTCTGTGGGTCTGTCACGTGGAGGGGCCTCGCTGATGTACAGCAGGGAAGGAACACGTGACATTTCACCCCACCCACCTCCTACCTGACCGTGCCCACGCCCCATCCTGTGACAGCTGGAGCTTTCCATACTCGGGATCTGCCGGGTTCCTCTGTGGCGAATCTGACTTTCATTTCTGGCGTTACCCTGCCAGTTTGCTAGTTTCGAAACACGTCCCGTTCACGCCAGTAGCTTCACCTAAAATGTACCCAAGCAAGAGGGAAACATTGCTACCCCCTTTTCCCCATCCGCATTCCTGACAACTCCATCCTGCTGTTTGTTTCAGATTGCAGCCAAGAATACACGGATTCTACTGGCATAGACTTGCATGAGTTTCTGATTAACACATTAAAGAATAATTCCAGGTAAATTATTAAATAAGCCTCTTATTTTTAGAAGAGTCGAGTGGACTGTCGCAGTGTGGTTAGGGCAAACACTTTACAGAGTTGTAAAATGCAGGCACCTTTTCTAAAGTCTTAAGCGTTCTTTTATATTTTTTCTGCGAATAGTTTGCATGTGTACTGCTTATAGATACTCTTTTTTTTTTAAATATATGAAATTTATTGTCAAATTGCTTTCCATACGATGCTTATAGATAGCTCTTGAGTCCTGGGTAGCTCTCTAGTGAATACGTTATAGTTTACGGGTTCTGCTTTCCTGGTCACAAAGAGATACGGATTAAGGGGGAAAGGACAGAGAACAAGAGTCAATGTCAAATAAGCCAAATTATGTTCCACTGCAGTTATATAACTCTCTACTTGGGCTTTGCTCTGGTCCAGTTTCCTATTAATTTAAAATCTACAATGTGTCTGATATGTCTTATGGGCTTCATTCCTCATATGTCTTCAGTAACATAAAAACCACAGAAGTTTCAATGTTACAAGGAGAAATCATCTCCACTGGAATGAGATCATACGCATATGGGCAGCACGTTCCAGAGAAGCGTTAAAGATCTGGAGTCACGTACCTTCAAACCATCTCTGTCATACATGCAAACGAACTTGTTTGGTCTTTGGGAATGGCCAGTCCGTCCGACCTTCTCATTTTTAACATTTATTTTGCAGGGACAGGATGATACTCTTGAAAATGGAGCAGGAGATTATTGATTTCATTGGTGACAACAAGTATGTTCCATTGCAAGGCGGGTTAATTTCTACGATGGGGTCTTGGTTTGGGCTTTGGGTTTAATGATGCGTTCTGGAAAGACTGAGGGATAGATAAAACATTACTTAATATGTTTGCCGACTTGGTGAGTGGGGATGCTGTTAGGATTAGAAGCTATATATTGATGGGGATTGTTGCTTGGACCATGTGTGTTTCTGCTTGTTAAGTTCCTGACAAAATGGCTATAAACAGGGGGCCGCTGATTAGCATAGAGTAGCTGTGACAAGAGGCAACCCTTTTCATTTTTATTATAGTTTTTTAATGGGCTCCAGCTGGCTGCAGTCAGTGATGCCTGGGCATAATTGCGCTGTTTTCTGTGTAAACCGTGTAATGACACATCTCCAGATAGGCATCTGCTGTCACATAGTATGTCATATCATTTGTCCTGGGCCTGGCTGTGCCGATAAGGTATCACGGACTAGAAGAGAATACTTTCCAACGGACATTAGGTTCTCTTTGCTGAGAGAACCGTGCAGCTATGAAACAAAGACACTTCTTGTAGCTTAATCGATAGATACATCATCAGCGGAAAAGCGTCCAGAAACGAGCACCTGAAATGTTGCCGAGGATGAACTAAGCCTAGCGGTTTGGACGGGAAAGGACTGGTTTTGTGTGTGTACCTGTAAAATGTACTACAGGCCGGAAATGCCAATGCTGATCCCACTCTGTCCTGTATTCCTTTCCAGTAATCATTATAAAAAGTTCCCTCAGATGTCATCCTACCAGAGGATGCTTGTCCATCGAGTGGCAGCGTACTTTGGGTTGGATCACAATGTGGATCAAACAGGGAAATCTGTTATCATCAACAAGACCAGCAACACAAGAATGTAAGCCCATCACTGTATTTATTTAGCGTTTCCTTTTTTCTCGTACGGCTTCGTTTATAAGAGCATGTTATACAGTTCAACGCACGTGACATTTAAGCTGTGCAGCGTTATTTATCTCTTGCACTTCTCAGCAGCGTGTGGCATTTATCTGCAGAAGATTATTTGAGGACCAGGAAAGTTTGTACAATTGGGGCAATAAAGTGGATTTATCCCCAGAACTTTTGTATAGCTCCTGAAACATAATTTTCTCTCTTCTCTCGGTGCTCCACGTGAGGGGGTGCATGGGTGGCTCAGGCGGTGAAGCAAGCACCTGACTCTCGATTTCGGCTCAGGTTATGGTCTCACGAAGCGTGAGATCGAGTCCCACGTCAGCGTCCGTGCTGATAGTGCAGAGCCTGCTTGCGATTCTCTCTCCCTCCCTCTCTCTCTGCCTCTTTCCCGCAAAATAAATACATACGTACGTACACGCATACATACATAAATAAATAAGTAAAACCATTTGAGAAACATACTCCATGTGATTACATCAAAAGAGCATGGAACATTTTATGTCAGAATATAACTCAAATTGAAAATAACAGACCTATTAAAACCACAGTGACGTATCCAGGATAACTGTTCTTTTCTTCCTCTTTCTGGTTTGTAGACCTCTGTCTTGCTGTCGTTTTTAGCGAGACCAAAAGCCCTGAACCCAGAGACAGAAATCCCACCCCCAGGTCTCAATTCTTTTACTTACCGGCTGTGGGACTTGAAACAAATCCGTTACAATCTGCCGCCTCCTTTTTTGTTGTTTGTTTTTCACCTGAGGAAGGAGAATTTTGAGCTCCATAGCTAAGCTCCAGATCTGAAAGGAAGATGTTTCTTTGTTTTTGCTCCTTAACGTGATGGTTTGCCTCTGTCTTCCTAACTTTCCATGGGCCCGTTGAGTCACCCAAAGCACAGCATGAGTAGCCATTGGCTTTGGAAATGTGGATCTGGCTGTCTTAAAGTGATGTCTGTGTCAAGGCCACTTCTCTAGCAAAATCCACGTTAAACTGAAAAACCGTCCCTCTGCGACACATTCTCCGAAGGCATCTGTGTATTATCGCTTACTTTTCCACAGTGCGCTTGGTGAGTTGTGCCAATGGCGTGGTTTTTAGGAGTGCCGTGTTAGTGGAGGGAGCCTCTGTGTTGGGTAGAGCAGTGTGGTTCAAACACTGTGTTTTCTGCTCACCAGAGAGGCTGGGCAAGTATGGCTGCAGAAGAGGCCCTTTCTGTTCGCGGCGCTCGGTCGGTCCGTGTTCAGGAGAACGAGAGTGCGGGCCTACCCGCTTTCCGCTTTATCTGATTGCTGGCGCGTGGACCTCCGATCTTCAACCGTCATAGGAATGAAAGGTCACTGCCCTTTCATTCTTCATGGGTCCCCTCCCCATGGAGAATTCCTCACTGTTGCTGTTTTCAGTCTCCATTCTGGCATTTCTTATGACTCTCAGATGCTGCAAGTGCAGAGGCATATTGATCGCAAAATAGGCCAGTGGTGCATGGTTTTCTTTTTCCTCCTCTCTCTCTCCGTAGACCATAGCAGACATGGAAATGCTCGTAGGTCAAATATAGCGTCCGACACAGGTCCAACCAGTAGAGCGAGTGCATTTATTCTTAATTTACATTGATCTTTGCAATCGCATGGTCATGAACATTAGCGCACGTGTTTGAGACCTGTTTTTAGGTCGAGTGGTTTTTGAGAAAATTGGCACTGTCTAAAGATTCTTGGTGAATGTTGAGTGATGGCTCTGAACTTGCTGTATGTCCAGTGTGGCGGCCAGGAGCGACATAGAGCTATTTACGTGTTGGTTGAAATGAACCAAATTTAGATAAGATTTAAGCTTCAAAGTTCAGGTCCTCAGCCAAGCTAGCGCCATTTCAAGTGCACGTATGAGACAGAACCTATAGAGAATATTTCCGTGATTTCGGGAAGGCCCATTGGGCAGCTCCGGTCTGAACCCTTGAGATTCTTACAAGTTTCCAAGTATCACTAGAGTATGTCATTTGTCCTTTCAGACTTCTGTTTTCTGGCTAATAAGTATCATATTATCACGCTCTTAGACTTCTTCACTTCCTGGAGAACACTGGTTTATACGTGTGTGTGTGCGTGTGTGCATGTGCGTGTGTATGTTTTCAAAACTGGCCAATTTTAAATAGACCCCACGTGTTTATGCCTTCAGGAAGAGTCAAAGGAGCACCTTTCAAGTGTGGTTGCCACAGCGGAATGCCTATTCTTATGCACACCCCCTAGCCCCTCTCCGTGACGCACACCATGCCTAAACAAAAAGACAAATGACCGTAGATCATGGACTCTTAAGGTATTTCCAGAAGAATTGACCTTACCAGTGTCCGGTGTGGAGCTGTCAAGTCCTGCTGTTCTAGTCCAGCCACCCTTCTGACCATCCTCTATTTGAGGGGCTCTTGTCTGGGGATATGGGCGGGGCCTTTTCGGACAAGAGAATTGGGCGGATTAAATGTCATCTTTCAAAGAGGAACAAGTCCCGTCCTCAGGACCTGAAGCGCCGTCGGCATCTTTAACAAAGGAGAAATGTTGTTCCGTAGAAAGTTGTATGTTTGCTTTTAAAAGTTTGTTCCCATGTTCTCTTGGAGTTGAAGTCTGAAATGGGACATTCTAACCAGAACTTGCCGTGTAAGTCGTAGGCGTCTTGGTTTTCTTGGGTTCTCTGAAAATTTCAAGAGTTGTGCTGTCAGGGCAATTGGTATGCGATGGTCATGGGGACCACGGTCATAGAAACGTGTTTTAATAGGCGTATTGTTGGATGGAGAGGTTTCCATGTACCGGAGGGAAGGAGGCCGAGGTGGAAATTCCTCAGGTGGCTCCTCGTGGGTTTTGTGTTTGAGGGATGCCTTTTCGGAGTACGCGGTTCCGTGCCAGTTCAGTGCAAGTCCGTGAAGGTGCGTATCTTAAATGGCACCGTAGCTTGGGAGAAATGCAGAGAGATGTGGACGGAGGGGACAAAAATGGACTGTAGGGCTGACTGTGAGAAAGCACGTTTCCATGCAAGTTTTGATGTTTCTATCTCACCGACACTGATCTTCTGACGTGGATGTCGCTCAGCCACATCATGGCTGGGATTCATTTCCCAGAATGCTCGCGTTTCTAGAGTATAAGCAGTTCGGGTCATTGTACGGTGTGACTTCAGAATATTAAGGTTTGCACAGACAGAGAATACTTTCACTTGAGGCTCAAAGCATTTAAGTCGTGATAAGACCCTGTGAGGATTGTATGTACATGTGCGTATGTACTTCCTCGCCTCTGGTATTTTCTCTAATGACCTGAGAGGAAATATACCTGTCCTTCATGATGGAAAACATTTCTCTGAGGACTAACTTTTCAGTTACTGAAGTGATAGAGTAGGTTTATCTGCTTCTTATTCATTGCATGGGGTACTTTACCTCTCATTTCCCGTATATTGTTTCATTTAATCTTGAAATCGTATTTACAACCTAGGTAATTAGAGCCTTATTTTACAGAAGCAGAAAATGAGGCACAAACTCAGGTTCAATTTTGGACCAACAGAGAAGCAATGATTAGCATGGCTGGGATCCAAGTCGGTTTGTTACATGCCAAGAACAATGTTCTTAAATAACCTAACTCTCTTAGAGCAAAACCACCCAGAACGTCTTGAGCAGAATCCCCAAGAAGATTCCTTGGATTGGTTGGAAATGCCATCTAAGTCTCTTGTTGTCTGATAAGATACAAGGAATGGGCCCGGGGGGGGGGGGGGCGGGGGAGGATGGGGAGGGATCTTCGAAAATGAACTGAGTGGTAATCAGCAAATAAAACACACTCCCCACAGTTTGATACTTTTGCTACCTTTTCTGTGGTTATCACTACTAACAAGATGCAATGTTTGGCAGGGGGTGATAGTGATTCAATTTCAACCTTGTTTTATTCCATTTCCATCTTTCTTTCCCCCACCAAGAATGGAAAAAGCTACATTCATCAACGACGTCATTGTAGGAGATAAAGCTGTCTATTGCATTACAAAACTGCTGTAGGCAACCCAATTGTTCAAATCCATGGTTTCATGCCGTAGCCACAAGAGCATGGGGTTAGGGTTGGAAATTAGAGTAGTCCAGAGAGAGTAGGAAATGACAGCCATGCTCATGTGGGAGACATTCCGGGGAGGTGCCTTCCTCTGAGCAAACTTGGGTGCTTCAGAGAATTAACAAAGGGAAGTCACCTGACTCTCACAGCACAGCAACCTTGTTGGTTCTCTGACTTGGCTGGGGTAAGAGCAGGTGAGTATATGTAACCTGGAGCCTCCCAGCACACCTGTCCGTCCACAAATGGGGTCTGAAGAGCTGGGGGTGCCTCTCACGAGAATTACTGCCTTTTTGTTGGAATAACGACGTTTTTGAGCTGAGATTCACCCTGTTATGTTCTGCCACCTTTGGTTTATTCCTCTTTCCCCTGTGGGTTGCCCGAAATACGTTATACTCTGTGGCCCTTTCATATTTTCTTGCGTTGGGATTCTTGGTCAACTCCCAGATTTGGTGGTGGCACCAAATGAGCCCGTTGGAAATCCGGGCAGGGTCGGTGTTATTCTGGTATGAAAAGTGATGCTTACAACGCATATTTACTCTCTGGGGTGTTGCGTTCTAAAGATACGCACTTGGGATGGAGACTAAAACTATGAGCAACGATTTTGTGGAAACTGAATGCTACGCGTACCTGAGTCTATTTTTGTATGAGAAGCTTCGACCTTCTCTGTATCTGCCTTTCTTGTCTCCACTTTGTCTTTTGCTTACTTTTCCAGGTGGTTAGCCCAAAGCAGCCCGTGGTTCTTTTGTTAGATGATTTTTTTTTTCACCGCCATCTGTCTTTCTCCATCTTAGAGAAAGGGTGTGTGCTCAGCTTGTATCATTTGGAGGCTTGAAACCATCCTCTTGCCTTAGTGTTTTCCAAGGGGCCAAGATCAGGCATAGGCAGAGAGTCTCAAGTGTACCTGAACGTCTTTGCATATGTCAGAGTAACTGCTGAACCAGTCCCAGATAATTGTCACGTTAAAAGGTTGTCATCTCTCGAATATTTTTTTTTCCTTTGACTTTGGCACCCACCCACTGTCATTGCCTGAAATCCCCTATTTCCAGAGTGCAGATCAAAGACAGAAATGGCATCTCCATTGGAGGAGAGTGGTTCTCAGCCCCAGAAACCATGAAACAAGAATAGAGACCCAGAGGCAGAGCTTTGGGGTGACGTCTTAAGATAATACAATGCCTGGATTCCTGAGACGTGTGGACCCGGGTAGTGATGACCATAGTTGGCCTGTTTGTTTGTTCCAGAGAGGATAATGACCAGAGTTAGCTATTTGGTAAATCAGAAGACTCATAAACTTGCTCTCTGTCTAAATAAAGCTTCTCTTTGGTGACAACGGTTGAGCCCAGTTGACTTTGTCCAGAAGCCCTGAAGTGATGGATAAGTCCTGCCCTGAGAGGCGGGACTGTGGGACCTTCCACATGCCCAGTGGCAGACACAGAGAGGGAGTGCCAGAGCCGTAAGGGACACCTGTTCTGTTCAGTTTTCTTAAGAGGCTATGGTTTAAGGTGGGAATTACTGGGTTTTGGCCCTTGGGCATTTCACTCCCTGCAGGTGATCCAGAATCACCAAACAAACAGACTCACTAAAACCCCAAGCTTTCCTCCCACGTGTGTTCTATTCGTTTTCCTTTTGGCTGGCACGTGAATGGCACCCGTCAGTAAACGGAGCAACATCCCGATGCCACTGCTTGCCGAATAATCCTCTGTAGAAGATCAGGCATCAATTTCTTTAAGTGCCTCTTGGAAATCTCTGAGTGGTTGGTTGGTATCCTGTTACTTCCAAACATGGTAAATTTACTCTGCACTTTCTATAGGAATAGAAATCGTCTGACTAAAAGCCAAAGATCAGAAGCCTAACTCAGAATCACATTGCTCTTAGGAAAGCCACGATGCTTTATTTACTGAACTGACACCCTAGTCCTTTAATCAATACTCAGGCTCAAAGTAAGACTTATTTGTTAACATCGGTCAAACTCCCTATCACTGCTCTCAAATATTTGTATTTTCTCATGTTATTATTCTCAAATACCTCAGAGAACGTATCCTGTAGATGAGATAGGTAAGTCTCAGAAATAGATCTTGAGGTGAGAAAAGAAGTTTGTTGTGTTCTTTTCCCCACCGGAAATGATGGATGGCCCTTTGAGTGTTGCATGGATAATTTACCACTTAATTTTAGAAATGAAACATGCATGCTCCTTCTATAATATTAGAATCTTTAATATAACTTTTTTTAAAGAGCTTTTCCATGGAGTGATTTTTTTTTTTTAGATAATTAAGTGCTTGTTTATTTAGCTTACCACATTCGAGGTAGATAAAGCTAGACCATTTTACAGGAGCAAAAACTGAGATTTGGGTCTTGATCGTACTTAGTCAATACACAGAAGACCCAAGATGCCCGCCTCTACAGCCATGACCCTCCACCTAAGGTCAGGGAAACAACTAATGTGCACAGAAGCAATACTCTGAAATGACAAAGAGCAAGAAGAAAACCAAACCTTATCGCTTGGTTTCCTTTACAAAATCCTAATTTGCATTTAATTATTTTTAAAGTTGAACAGAGAACTCGAGGAAACCATGGTAACACTAAGGTGGATGTTAAAACTGTGATGCCAACAAAACTCCAGGACCGCAGAACACCCCGGATTAAAAATTGTCCTGGCACGCGCAGAAGTAAGACAAAACCCAGCTCCGTGTTCTTAGACTGTGCCGAGCGAAAAGTAGTTCTCAGGTATTCGGTGGCCTGCTTTGAACAAAAGAAGTGTAGGCTATAGAATATGTCCATCTTCTGTTTATTGTTTGTTTGAAGAAACAAGGTAATTTTGATCAGGACTGTGTGTGTGTGTGTGTGTGTGTGTGTGTGTGTGTGATCTGTGTTATACAGGTTGGGGCTGTTGGAGAAGGGTTCACTATACACACACGTAGTACCTACAGTGTGATCTCAAATGTGCAATCGGTTTGGAGGGAGCAGTATTACCGGGGCCTGGTTGCTCCCACCTACGGTTTTGCTGTAGGCGGCAGAATTAGACCTGCTTCCAGAGCTCTCTCCCTTCCTTGCATCAAGATCCGTCATTAGGGTTGTCAGCACTTGAGCACCGGTGCCTTGGGAAAAGTTTGGGGTTGTACCTGAAGATGAAATGTATAATGACCAGCTGGTCTTCTTGGTGTAGTTCTTGTGACTTGTGGATCTTAACCTTTCTGATAGCGGAGAGGTCATTAGCATGTCGTCGTGGCTTTAGGAGAGATAGAATGGGTCATATGGTAGAAAGACAGGTTGTAGTTTACTGGCCAAAGGTGTTTGGTTTCCGTTGAAGCGCATACTTAACAGGCTAGATTGTGATTATCGGTACCAATCTTCAAGCAATAGATCGGATTCCGCCCTGAGAAGTGGTTGCATACCTAATACATTTTACCCCGCAGCTGGACTCCTTTCAACCTCCCAGCCTGTCTAGATCCCACAGCATTTCCGGGAGAGCACAGTGCTCTCTTCCCACCCTCCTGCCCTTTAAACCAGGAAGGTGAAAAAACCAAAACCCAAAAACCAAAAAACCAAAAAAACGGCATTTCTTTACACATACAATGCGTATTTAGTCATTCCATACCAGTTAAAGCACACTGATCACTCTGGACCTTCTCAGCAAGTAAAATACTATATTTGCATATAAGCTTAAATGGAATGTTTTTATACACAGCATTGTAAGCAAAAAGCCTTTCATGCCAAGAAGCAATAATCACATTCAGCAGTTTGCAAAGAAAACATTACTTTCAGACCATTGTTACTGCTTCATTTGGAACTCATGAATCAAACCATTATTTGAATATTATAGTGCAGATTGGATTTACCCTCATTAAAACGAACACTAATGTAAATGTTGGCTCAATATTCACTGGCAGGCCTTTAGGTTTTGACTCCCCAGAAAGGTACGAGCGATGATAATAATAGATTATGACATCTATAGAGTGATTTACCCGTGCCTGGCATTGGGCTTGACCCTCCCAAACACTTTAAGATAAGAATTGTTACTTTCCATTCTTACAACGAAACAAACCAGGCTTCTGTCTTAGGCGTGTTAAGTACAGTAAAACCTCGGATTGCGAGTAACTTGTTCTCTGAATGTTCCGCAAGACGAGCACACATTTCTAATAAATTTTAACTTGAGAAACGAGCGATGTCGTGCAGTAAGAGTGGCACGTGATTGCTCAATGTCACATGATCACAACTGGGCCGACGGTTCTTGAAATTCGCTTTGGTATACGAGTGCTTTGTATTACAAGCCTGTTTTCAGAACTATGCTCGCAAACCAAGGTTTTACTGTAATTTGCAAAAGGCCCACTCTTAGTAAGCTGTAGGGATGAAAAGACACAACAATGTGTGTTTTGAAAACGCCAGACCTTTGTTAGCCCCGCTTATCAGCATTTACGTGGGAATTGTTTAAAATTTAGTGTAATTATTGAAACTATTGCTCCGTTAAATTTCGTATGCTAGTTCACGTCCGTTTTATATCAAGTTATTGGATTATTCACATGCATTGTGTTTTGGGGGGCGTGGAGCTTTGGTCATTGGGTGTTTGGAGGGCGCACTCTATCTATGAAAGGTTCACTGATAACCTAGCCCCTTTTTAAAGAAAATTTTCATTTGTGGAAATTCTCAATTTACAGGTAAACTTGCAGAAATATGCATGTTTTTTTAGCTGAATATATCCGTCTGATGTGTATGCCTCTGGGGTACTGTCGCCAATACCATGGACAGTACTGTTCAGAAATGGCTGAATTCACAGGCAGAGAAGACAGCATTCTAGGTCTTAAGGCATATGATTTCTTTCTCTTTTTCCAATTTCATAATTTCTCCTGTTTTTACTCATCCTTATCTTTTTTTTCCTCTACCGTTATTATTTGGGTTCTCCATTTAGAGAGGGGGAAAAAAGGTCTTCAGATTGAACACTGTCACTTACTTATTACAATTAGAGTATGATTATTAAATGCAAGTCTCTGTGTATATAGATCAACAAGGACATAGCATTAAAAAAGGGGGGATTTTTGACAAAATGCCACAACGAAGTATCCATTGTAGATTATAAAATAATACAGGGCGTGAAAGAAAGTATTCAAAAGATAAGAATATTTTCATTGTTCACAATCCAGTGGTTATATACAAACCACTTGTAGGTTGCTGATTTGGTTTCCTATCTTTCTAAACCAATAGCTTTTATTATTTTGTTGATGAGATGCTATTTATTATAATAATCACAAATGTATGAAAGGTTAGCAGTAAAAGTTGCCCATTACCCTACCATCCGGAGAAAACTGCTGCTATCGCTATTCTTATTAAATAGTATGGTTTCAACGTATATGTGAGCGTAGTATGTCCTTCTATACGCCGCTTTTCTCCGTTAGTCAATAGCCTCGGATATCATCTAATAAAGCTACGTGTCACATGTGGAGATACGTTAAGCTACTTAATCAGTCCACCATGGATTTCCACTGTTTTGCTGTCTTGAACAGTGAAATTGTGCATTCACTTGTTACTATTTCTTTGGACTCATTCTTAGAAATGCAGTCGCTCTGTCAAGGTGGATAGATACCGCCAGGGGTCTTAATGCACATAACTTGTTTTCCAGGGTGTTGGCACCAATAAGAGGAGGGGCCTCAGAGACCTTTGCTGACTTTGAGTAGTCTGCTTAATTTTGTTGTTGCTCACGAATAGCCTTAGGTTAAAGGAGAGTCAAGGCGTGTCCCACGTTAGCTTCCACGCCTCTGTTTATGGATACGGTACAGCCGAGACAGAGAAGAATAAAATGAATTTGTCGGACACATAGAAAATTGAGAACATGAGTTGGCAAGATGCTTGAAAGATGTTGGAAGCCGGATGCTTAGCACCGCGTTTGTGGGGTTTGCAAGGTGTGCTCTCATTTAAGAGAGAACAGGATGGTGTGAAATGACCAAATGGCGGTGGAAATTGTGAAAGAGTTGAAGAGGGATGTAGCAAATTGCGAACTGGCTGAAGGACGTAGCACTTTATTTTTGAAATAAAAGACATCAGCTATAAATGTTTTAATTGGAGATTTGAAAGTATTGAGGGAAAGTGCTTCCTAAGCTCCTCTAATCTGTTCGACTATTAAAATATTTTTGATAGGTGTCTTACACCATCAAAATATTTTATCCTGTTGTGCACAGAAACCTTTCTTTGTTCAGATACTTATGCATATTGATGACTGTCTTTCAGTTATTCGGTATGAAATTCAAAGGCTTCCGTTTGAGCCCCGTCCATGTTTAGTAGAATTGAATTCTTCATCTGTGTGTGTATAGAGTGGGGGGGGGGGGGGAGAGGGATTAAGCTTAACTCTTTGCAAGACAAGTAATAAATTTCATCTCAAGTACCAGGCGGTAAAATATTTCCAGATCAAAAAGATTTTTGAAAATAATAATGAGTGCTCATCTATTTTAAGTTTCAAGAGGTGGGGGGAGCCTAAAATCATCATCGATTGACCAGAAGACAGAGTTTGAATGTCTTACTGGGTGTTTCGCTCAGCCGCACTGCCTCTCAGTTGATGAGCTGTGTCTGATAAGAAACAATGAGGACTTACTTCGAAGTTTTCAGGGTTTCTATTGGGGATGCCAGGACCCTGGCTGGAAACGCCAGTACTGTTCCCCACGCACGAGCAATGAGATTCGTGGTTGGTATCTACTACAAACTGTACCTTAAGAAGAAACGATCTTTTCATCAAGGAGAAACGCTAACTTCCTTTTCTTTGCTTTTTGACGATGATACGGAGAACACCAGAAATAACAGCTCAGGGACTAAAGTCCGTCAGGAAAGAACAGTGAGGCGTGTGTTATCGTGCATGGCTGTGAGATACGCAGTAAACTCTAGTTATCGTGAATTTAATCAATACCATGACCTTTTGCAGCTTTGAGGAGTTTGTCTTAGAGTTCCATTCTCATATTGATACACTGAAAGTTATCTGTTCCCATTTTACACAAAGGGCCATCATATCTTTTCAGTTCACTCATTTTATGGTTGAGAAATAACATTGCTATGATGTTAAATTAGTGGCAAAAAGGGTTTTTAAAAGCTCTAATATAATGGTGCATTACCGGTAATTTGTAGTTTAATCACATGCGGTGCTTCAGGTGTATGCTTTAGTCTGCATGAGTTTCAACCGCAAATTGCCCTTTTGCGCTAGAGTAATAGATAATTCTCGATAAAATCAACCTGGGACAATCTTACGAAGTGTTGTTTTTTTTTTTTTTCTTTTTGCACAAACTGCCAATGGTTACTTTATAACCACTCAACATATTTTCGGAGAATCATGAAAATACCAATAATTGGGACTAACTGGTAGGTTCTCAAGTTTGAAAAAAAATAAACAAGATATTTTTTGAAAAGCTATTATTATGGAGACTGCACTTTGCATAACATATATGTTAGAATGAGAAATATTCTTGCTCTAAATCACATTTGCATTATTGATTAAAGCCGGGTCCTTTGACTATTCTTTTCTTATGGGATGGATGTGTTTTTTCCTACACATGTGCTGCTGTGAGAAACAAATCAACCAGCACCATGAAAAAATGCAAATGAAATTTCAAAAACTAATGCTCGAATAGCTCTTGTAACTATAATGACACTGTAAACCAGAGGCTTCCAAACTAGAGACGCTAAGATTCTCATTTCCACCTCTCTTCCCAAAAGAACCTCAAAATTTAAAACCTATCTTTTTTTAAGTAACATGGTTCTGGTTTGTCAACTTGAACCAAAGCATAAATTTGATTTTTAAAGATCTTCTTCATGTTCTAAATTTGAATTTATGCTCCTACTAACCAAACTCTCTCTTGTTCTGTTTTATAATTTAAAAATTTATGACTGCATATCTGATTCAGCGACTCTTTGATCTGTCCCTGAACTCCAGTGATTCCTATATAGCGCTATTAAATTTTCATTCATTCACACATTGATTAGTTTATGTATTCAGCCAAATGCTTCCCGTATTCCAGGCACCGTGTGAGACACTAAGAATTAAGTATTGAAAAAACAAGGTCTCAACCCACATGGAACGCACATTCTCACCCTGGTTAGTATGCTGAAATCTCAAAATGGTTTTCCTCTTAAAGAAGAACTTCATCTAAAGCAAATTCACCTTATGCTCGTGACTCGAAAAGTTCACCCTCCCAGACCACTTTTTATCTAAATGAACAGTTACAGGCTATTAGCACCCAATCCAAGAAATGGATCTGTAAACTTAGCAGCAAGCAAAGCATTTCATCTACTGGAATTCACCAGGCAGCAGAGTTCAGGAATATCAGGAGAGATTTTTCTTAGCATGGATATAGTCAGCGTCTGTATTTAAGTTGATACCCAGTTTTGCTTGCCACAGAAAAAAACACCGTAACATCCAAGTGTCGGCTGACAATTTTAGGATGCTTTAAAAAAATTCCCGGAGAGGGGCGCCTGGGTGGCTCAGTCGGTTAAGCGTCCGACTTCGGCTCAGGTCACGATCTCGCGCCCCGTGAGTTCGAGCCCCGCGTCGGGCTCTGTGCTGACTGCTCGGAGCCTGGAGCCTGTTTCAGATTCTGTGTCTCCCCCTCTCTCTGCCCCTCCCCCGTTCATGCTCTGTCTCTCTCTGTCTCAAAAAGAAATAAACGTTAAAAAAAATGTAAAAAAATTGTTAAAAAAAAATTCCCGGAGAACCGTAATCGTGGACAGTGGCCTGTGAGTACTCACGCTAACCTTGTAAGACTGTCCAGCGGAATAAGAAGCGTGCGGTGACCAACACCGAACGAACCATGTTGAATTTCTCCACCGCAAATGGCCTTTGCACTGTAAAGTGCAAGTTTACTTTGTTCTCTTGGCGTTCCGATTTTAAAATGTCATATTTGCACTTCCAGATGGCTTGTTCTACTATATTTTACATTTTAATTGCGGTGGAAAACATTTACATTGATCTTTTGGGTGAGGTGATGCAGGCTTTTTAGTTCTTCTTTGTGGGGCTTGAGGGCCTCTGGCCCACTGTGTGCCGTATAAGCAGAGCGACCGAATCCCATGCCATCTCTGCAAGGATGTGAAGAGGCTGTTTGAGGCCTGTGGCTTGCTGGGAAAATCTATAAACCTGCAGTCAAAAGGATCACGGGGGGATGGTTTCTCTATCTATGAAAGAAGCGTAAAATATTTGTTCTTCCTGCCTCAGAGTTGTCCCGTAAGGATTGAGAAAGACGATGCTGACCCTTTGCAAAAATTACACACAGTTCCGGAAGCTGTAACTGGTATCGTTCCTACTTTCTGGTAGTGTCTGCTCACCGATACCAGTATGATTCACGTACACGTATTTAAGAAAAAGACGCATCCCATCCGGACTTGAGCCATACACTGAAAAAGATCCCTTTGTTTTCAACGTGCCGTTTGCTTCTTTTGGAGCGAGAAGGGACACTATGAGATTCCCTTAATTACTGGTCAGCCATATTAAACAACAGCCAGTGTGAAGGCGCTTTCCAATAACTGAATGCGTAATGAACCCCGTAGAGATAGAGGAGACCCACTGGGCTTCAGAAGTAATCCATCAGCCATGGCAGAGGGGCTTTAATGAGAGTCATCAATTACAACTCCTTCTAAACGTGGGACAAACACTTTAGCACGTCCTCTGGGGATGAACCCGTGCCCAAGCCATTCATTGAGTTCTGTGGCATGCGGTGACGAGTGTGGGAAATTAACAAGGACATGGGGCCCTTTCCAGTAATAATACAAAATGATTAAGAGGACCTACAAAAAAGAAATCAATTGACTAATCAATAGCGTGTAACTGCTTGGAGCATTTTCCCCCTGCTAATCAGCCATTAAGCTGTTTAAACTAAATATGTCCAGTTTCCCCAATTACTGCACTGATTTACAAGACAGGGTCAAGGATGTCAGACTCTACTGGAGTCAGATTCCAGAGCGTTTGTCATGGGGAAAGATGGAAGTAATTTATAGGTGATCCACCCTCACTATGGATTCTGAGGGCTCTTGAGAGGGACGATGTGACAAGACCTGTCCTCCTGTCGCAGACATTGGTGAATTCACGTGGTCTGCCCAAGTTCTCAACGTGCGTATTTGTTTGACAATACGGCTGGGAACTTGACTGCATTCAGGAATGACGGAGGTCAACATATCGAAAGAACACACACCTAGACGCTATACATGTTCAGGCCTGAAAAGTGTTTTCTTCACTTCAGCCGTGGTGAGGAACACGCGGCCAACAAGACTTCGAATTCGAAGCCACAAACGGTATCCTGACGACACCCCCTGTCTAATGCCAGCAGTCCTGGTGCCCAGACCACCTGTAGCTTCTTTTTTAAGTTGAATGCCACTGTGGGGGAAAAAGCAACACTGAGAAAATGACTTGAACCAGGGGCGAGAACTTTTTTATTGATATGTTTTACTTTGCTGGCAGACCAGAGCAAAGGTTTTGTGAACATTTAAAAGATGAAAAAGGTGAAGAATCCCAGAAGCGGTTTATCTTGAAGCGAGATAACTCTAGTATTGATAAAGAAGACAATCAGGTTGGTTCTCAAGTTTGAGAGTGGCTGACGTTGTTGTTTTTGAAGGTGGGCTGACTTATGTTCTTGTCCTTCTGTTGTCCCCGGCCCCTTTCCCCAGCCCCCCCCCCCGCCCCCCGCCTCCGAGGCGACTGTCCTCTCTCTAACCTCCTTGCCTCCCTCGCTCCCCCTTTGGCATTCAGTGGGTAGCCGAGAAAATCTGTCCCGATTGCTTCAGCAATGGCTCTGTGTGTCGGGCTGCATGGGGGGTGCTTGGCACAGCTTTTGCAGCATGTGTTGGTGAGGGGGGTGCGGGGTTGGGACGCCACTGGCCCGAGGTGTCGGGAAAAGCTTTGTCATCGCATTTCCAGATGCCTGTGTAACTATGGCAGTAATTCGCTCCCACAGCTTTGTCCTTCAGTTGTGCACACTCAGCTGGATTCTCAATACGGACCGATGACCAACTGGTGTAGCCGTAAAGAACAAACCTTGTTATGGTGAGGACAGGTGGATTTTGCAACTCTCCTAAAATAAGTCTTCACGCAAGGGAATCGAGTTCGTGTTTTAGTCTCCCCTCCACCCCTTCTCCTTCCCACGTTTTACTGCCCATGTAAACTGTCTGCTTGTTTTGCATGAACCGTAGCAGAACATTCTCCTTTTGTGTATTTTGCTTGTGACAAAACATTACCTTGTCCTAGAGTAAGGATTCATGGTACTTCGGCAAGGGGAGAGAGATTTGCTCAATCTCTTCTCCAGACGGGGGTTATTGGGGGTGGGGGAGTTGGGATCCGGGGTGATCAGGAAGCTAGCTAACTAAGTGAATGACAAAAGAAAATAAAGTTAAAACAATAATACGGACGGGAGAGAGTTATCTGCTGCCACCTCAATCGCCCATTGTGTCTCTGACAATCCAAATAGATTTTTTTGAAAATAGACTTTGCTTTAGAATTCTTGAAGGTAAGACAATCTTGCATCTCCCCCAAGTTATCATTTTAATGACTCTGTGAGTCACTAAGCCAGTGCGCGCATCTCTGACGCACTTAAAAAAAGATCCCTGTTCTTCACCCATATCTCGGTTCTTCGCACCCCCACCGCCACCACCATGGAGCTGTAAGCAGCTCCCATCGACTCCGAGACATGTGCCTGTGTCGTGTACTGAGTGGGTGTTTGTTGAATGAACGGATGAAGGTGGTTAGCGCAGAGCCTTTTGTGAGGAATGGGACGATGGGAGGGGAGGGGAGTTGAGACGCAGGCAGGGACACAGGTCCAGGGCTGAAAAAGAACAGTCCTCATGCTGGGTTCTTTGGATGGTGCCTTTAGATTCCTTGGTGTTGACCCTCGTCAACAAATTGAGACCCTTCAAATTCAGGGTCTGCTTCCTGTGCCAAACGCAGGGTGCAGGATCAGTCACCGAGGGAAGGAAAAACACCGGTTAGAACACGGAGACACTATGCCCACAGTTTCCTTTCTGCCCGTTACCTTCTTTCTTCCCTTGTTCCGTTCCCAACTGTTCCCGGTACCCAACTGTTCGCAGCCACGTCTTCCCTTAGCCGCCTTGAACTAGCCGCGTGCTCAACATCCCGCTTTCGCCTGAAGAGTCCCAAACGCGCAGGTTAGTTAGCAGAGGAGACGGAGTCCACCCCTGTGGCCCGCGTCCCGGCTGAACTGGCTGCACACCGGACACACGTCCAGGTGCTTTCATGCTGGAAACCGCTGGCCTCCGTGCGTCAGGCGGGGAGGCAAGCAGGAGCCGCAGACAACTGCCTCCACGTGTTAGGCACGCACCCCGCACACCGGCCCAGCCTCCTCCGGGCCCCGAGGGAAGGACACTCTTCATGCTCCATTTGTTTAAGCGAACATTTCTTATTCTCAGCTGACGGTTGCTTAACTGCAGATTTGCACCGGCTCAACTTGGATAACCGTACTGATTTCTTTCTTTCCGTTCAGCAAAACAGAGTGCATCCATTTAGAGATGACAGACGAAGTAAATCAATTGAAGAGAGAGAAGAGGAGTATCAGAGAGTGAGGGAGAGAATATTTGCACACGATGTGAGTAGCTGTTTTAATTGCCTCTTTAGTGTCTGGGGACAGCGAGCTGGCAGGACTCAGGAAGCTGGAGCCAGGGACAGATCGAACTGCAGCAAATCAGAGGTGTTTCTGGAGGAAGACCTCAGTGCAGGGAAGTGATGGAACAGTGGCCCAGGGTTGACTGTGTTCCGGAAGGCTATGACGGAAGGGGGGGCACCGATGTGATTCGGGTCGGTAGAATGGATCCTGAGTACAGAGCAAAGTTGCCGGATTGTTTTCTTGTTAATGTTTTTAAATGTTCATTTGTTTCTTTTTGAGAGAGACAGACAAGACAAAGCATGAGCAGGGTAGGGGCAGACAGAGAGGGAGACACAGAATCTGAGGCAGGCTCCAGCCCTGGAGGGCTGGAACCCACGAAGTGTGAGATCATGACCTGAGCTGAAGTCGGATGCTCAACTGACAAAGCCACCCAGGCCCCCCTGGAAGTTGCCAGATTTGAAGAAATGCCTTCACATCTGTGTTAGCCCGCAGACGGCCCAGTGTTGTCTTTTTTAATACGAAGGTCGTGCAGAGGGAAGACGTATATAAAAAAAGAAAGAAGGTTCTGTGAATCGCATACGTAAACACAGAATTTTCTGCCTTCTTCGCAGGTACAGGCATTGTCTTGTATCCGAGTTAAATGAGAATACTCCTCTTCCCCCTCAGTTTCGGATCAGATCAGGTCTGTGAGCGGTTCGTCAAGGGAATAACCATAGAGTGATTTCCTCTGTTCAAATCCCAGCAAAGCAAACGTGGTGGGGATTTATCTTCCTTTGACCCCCGCCCCCCTGCCCGTGGCCAAAATAAAATGCAGTGAAATTAAATGAAAGTGAAAAAGTGATTTTTACAAAGCCGGATTTAAATGCAAGCAGGTGCCATTAGCCTTTGCGTTCGATGCTGTCACTTGGCGGCCTCCGGACATGTCGCGGCTCTTCCCTCAGCAGAAGTAAAGGTGTGAGCTGCTTTGTGTAGTTCCTCGTGGCTCCTGCTGCCTTAGCTGGGCCTCCCGCCTCCCGTCGGGCTTTGCTCTGGAGGCCATTGCCAAGCCAGCGTAGAGACCTAGGCTCCACTGCGTAGCATGGAGAGGCCTTCTGACCTTGGAGTTTTCGGGCCCCAGCCAGTTTCCCTGGTCCTCCAGAGCACGCTGGCGCCTTCAACAGAAAACCTCAGAGGCAATTCTGACCCCACCGACGGTGCCTTTCTTCCCTGTCTACACGGGCTGCCTCTCTCTCTTCTAGATCGCCGCTGCCTGTCACGGGTGCAGGGAAATAGAACTTTAGTGATCGGATGATTTGGCTCAGAGCTCTGGAGTTGGCAGTGGGAGAGAGGCGGGTGGAGGTGGCTGTAGAAGGACATTGTCCACGTGCAAGTCTAGAATATTCTGCGTATGTGTGGGCTCCTTGGGCTTTTCGGACAGTCAGAGTTATTGATGGCGCAAAGCGCAGCCCGACCCATGGTAGGCTTTTCATCGTGTTTCCTGGATCCAAGGATAGAGTGATGAGGGGCTTGGAGGTGGTGTAGCCAGGCTAGCTGGGGGGGGGGGGGGGGTGCCCCCGGTGGACTGGAAGGCAGCGAGCCTGTGCCTGGCCGATGAGCTTCGCAGAGAGAGAGCTGTCTGACGGCTAGTTTGTCCTTTCTTCTCTTTCTTTCTTCCTCTCTGCCCGTCCTTCTCTCCCCCTGCCTGCCACGTGCACACACACACACACACACACGCACACTTCCCTCTGACTCTCATTCTAGCAAGTCATAAAATTTATGAGTGAGTTGTGTTGCAAAGCAAATCCTAATCACCCAGATAATCTACAAACATCGTGGTATTCTTTCAAAGTACTGCCATGCCACATTGCCAAACACTCTGGGGCTGGGTGGCCAGAGAACCACCCCTGATGCCTGCCTGTGAGGAGGGTGATTCTCGGGCTGCTGCCCTTTCGTGTGCACGTGGCCATGTCCCCAGAGAGGTCATCACAGGCGGGGGGGGGGGCCCGTGACCCCTGGTACACAGTGCATTTCCCTACAGCCCCAGCAAGGAACCCGGGTCTCCGGTAACAGACTGGAGGCAAAGCTGCTGTTCCGAGCCTCTATGACTAACTGCCGAATTAGCATATTTTTTAAAAGCAAAAGCAGATTGAAGTGTGGGGAGGCCTAAATGCCAAGCTATTGCCATAGCCTTTCCAATTCATGACACCAGCCATTCGGCAGCCTTCTTTGAAATGCGGTGGCTCCTTCCCTCTGCAGGAGTAGAGGTGTGAGCTCCTCTGATAGGCTCTCCGGTGACCAGCACTCTGGCTTTCCTAATTCAGGTGGGGCCCCTGCCCGGTTCTGGCACTACTTTTCCGCCTGATCTCTGGGGTGGGTTTATTTTTCATTGGTATCCTGTACCGGAGGATACTCACAGGCAGGCTTCAGAGATTAAAGCCAGTTCCTGACTTCATCTGCAAAACATTATGTCTGCGAGTGTGGGTACATTTTTGTAAGGGAAAGATCCGGATTGTTTATAAGTTTTCGTGACCCTTAAAAGGCTCAAAGCCGCTCTCCTAGAGGGAGAAACGATGCCTGATGCCTGTCTTCCTAGGCCTGCAGCTCTGGAGAAACAATGCAGTCCGAAGGCTGGTGTTCCCTGTGTTTTCGCTCTTAATCGCTACTCAGCAAACTATCCCCAAATTTGACAGCTTAGAACAAACAAAACGCTTTTTGCCTCACAAGTTCTGTGGGTCAGGAAACTGAGAGTAGCTTGGCCGGCCAGTTCTGGCTCACGGCCTTTTGTGAGGTTACAGTCAAGCTGTCAGCTGGGGCTGTGGTCTTCTGACGGACCCCCATGGTTATTGGCAGGCCTCAGTTCCTGGCTGGATGTACCAAGATCTCAGTTCCCACCATGTGGGCTTCTCCATAGGCTACGGAGCGTCTTGAAGACATGGTAACTAACTTCCCCAGAGCCAGTGATCCAAGAGAAAAAGAGCCCAAGGTGGCAGCGAGAGTCTCTTATAACCTAATCTTGGAACTGACACCTTGCCTTCTGTGTTCGGTTGGACACACAGACCAAACGCGGTGCCGTGTGGGAGGTACTACAAAACGTGAATGCCCAGAGGCAGGGATCATCGGGGGCCACCCTGAGTTAACAAGATGTCACTGTATCTTTTATTAACGCAAACGCAAAGACGTAACCAGCGATACGAACTTTCTTGAATACATGCAGTAATAAATCTTCCTTAGCACATACATAAAAACATTTTAGAGAGACTTAATTTATGTAACTCCGGATTCCCAAGTGACCGTTTCTGCTCTCTAGATTGTTGAGGTACACAAGGTAATAAATCAAATATAGTAAGTCAGTTGTAAAACCAATGCAAAGAATCCAGCATAAGGAATCTAAGTTACAAACGTACAGTCTTTTTCTTAGCTGGCCTTTAATTTAGTGTCTTCGTAATTTAAGAACTGAGGTCATGAAAGCAACTCCCCTTGCCAGCCTATTATTGTTTAAGCGGTGGAGTTATTCAAACAGGTTCAAATATGGACATATTTAGGTAGAGGTATTTTTTTCCTGCTGGAAGTTATAATAGAGTTACAGGGAAATACTCCCCGGTACTTACACTTCAGCAAAATTAAAATTTATTTGGGAAAACAAGTAGTGTTCTTGAAGAGTTTACAAGTGTATCTTGGTGTCTAAGGGGTGTGTGTGTGTGTGTGTGGGCGTGTGTGGGCGTGTGTGGGCGTGCGTGAGCGTGCGCTTTTTTTATGTAGGTCCACAATCAAAATATACAGATTATTTGGGGATTTTCTAGAAAGCTAATTTCAAATATAGTTTGAGAATTCGGGTGGCTTGAGATAGGACACATTTGTTATTTGACAATGAAGTTGTTGTAAGTCAAGGCACACTGCAATTTAGTTCTCAAATAAAAAAATAAGTGAGTTTTTGTAGTCAGAGATATTTGAAATATAACTGTTGTTTCCTTTGGCAAGAATTTCAGCTTATTTTATGATCACTTCAATGCAACGTTGCTGGCTTTGGCAAGGTTACGCTGATAAAGCAATGTATTTGGGAAAGACGTGTTTTGCCTGGAGGATGCTTTCTGAAGGATATTTATATATAAGTAGAGATTCTTGGAGGAGCTCATCCACGGTCTTCCTAGCACGTACCGGGATCCCTCTTCTGTGACAACCGACGAGAAGGCGTGTGGTGCACCCAGATTGGGGTGGGGTGTGGGAGAGAATTCTGTAACCCATTAGGCAAAATCGTTTTCTCCTTAAAAATTAAAAAAGAGCCCTTTATATCTGAGAATGCATATAAGTGACAGCTTTAAAAGCTGCACTTAATTACTATGACAATTTTGTCTTTCTCTGCTATTTAAATTTGCAAGTTATTCGCATAACTTTTTCAAAAAGTTTATTTTCATCAGCTACTGAATCACGGCCCGTAACCGTATCTGTCCTATTTCTGCAAATGTGGCAGAAGAATCATGTGGTAGATTTTTAGGACCTTTGCACAAACATTGGAAAATACTCTTGAGATACGTTTTTTGGGAAAGTTATCTTTGACTTGCAGGTGCCTTATTATTATTATTATTATTATTATTTTTAATTCAAAGAGTTAGGGCAGCTTAACTTTCCCCCGAATACGACTAGATTAATGAGTCTGAAGAGGTCAGTATGTCTTTGATCAACTCCTTCAAAGAAGCAGAGTGTCATGCCAATACCCGGCATGAACCGCATAAACGTAATTGACCTCTTTCCGACCACGTGAGCTGAGTAGTCGGAGACTATGGAGCTCGGAATGTGTACCCGAGACCATTAGTTCCATGACTTGACTCAAACCAGGAGTAAAACCAAGCTAAAGGAGGCAAAGACAATGGAATATTTTGCTTACTATAAAGAGATCTTGGCAGGAATGATGCCAGTGGTACATAGATTGTCCACGTTTTTGTTTACGCACATAAACATCGAATTAAAAAGAAAGATTTTCTGTAAAGCTTTTTTTTTTAATCGGATTTTTTTTTCTTTTTGTTAAATAAGATGCTTTGCGCTTGATTTTCAGGATGTCTGTTAAACGCACAAAGGTTAAAAGAGAAGTGGTTCTAGAGATGCCCTTGCTGAGACGCTCAGACCACTGAGGAAAGCACGTTAGGTCCAAAGTTAGCCCTTTGATTTAGTGGAAGGAAATGACTTCTCCACCAAAATGTACAGAGAAACCAATATCCTGCTTGCCTCTCTGAGTAGTGGTTACATTAGCTGATCATTGAATTTAAGAATTCAATATTGAGAGGTCCTTATTTACTTTAGTTTCATTTTCTCTTGAATCGGACCTGTTAGGTCTCGAGTGATCCCTTGAGCAGGCCATTTATTCATCATTTAGAAACTCTGCACATAGAATGCGGGGTGTACATTTATGTTTCGCAACTCAGTACTTTGAAAACGGTTTTAGGTGAATTCCTAAACACAGTCACTGTGTTAGAGGACCATTGCACTATATTGCTTCGACTTCTCTTTTTCTGCTTGTTCAAATTGAATCAGATCTGTCTTTCCCCAGCACATAATGATAATAGAATTTTCTCTTCCCTGCGAGTGTATTAAACACGTGAGAGAAGAGCAGTGATAGCTAGGGGGACAGAAGCTAAGAAGAAAGTCACGTTGTTGTTGTTGTTTTTTTTTTTTCTGGGTGAAAAACAAAACAGAACATTAGACGGAGCTTGGCATCGTTTTTCCGAATTAACTTCATTTTGTTCTCAATTGTCTCCGCGTCCCCTCCCCCCCCCCCTCCTAAAATGGATTGAGGGCATGTCTTCAATCTTCAGTGTCTTGCAGCCAATCTGTTTATTTCACCAGAGTCTGTCATTCCCAGGTAACAATTGCAGGTTTGTGGTCCTCTGACTGTCCGGTCTCAGGTTGATCGTGCTCAGCGCACGCTTTCTGCCTTGATTTGAACCAGTCTTTTGGCTCTGGTCGGGGGCCGCATCTCCGCAGCCCCGGAATAAACCAGTAGCTCATTCACATCCCTCTACTTCTGACCTTGATGTCGAGCGGGCTAAATGTATTTGTAACCTGGAGACGCCCCGATGGGAAAGGGCTTGTGTGCTGAATGAGAATGGTTTACGCTTCTAACTCTAACCAATTTTTCCCTTTTCTGCTTCCACTTTTTCAAAACATAGTACCTATGTTTCTTCATTCTTTTCCTCTTGGAGGGGAAAAGTAGCTTTAAAATCAGGCAAGGAATTGGGATCCTTCGGCACATCCAGAACGTCTGATACAATGCCTTCTTTTCTTTTCTTTTCTTTTTTTTCCAGTCAGTTTGCTCCCAGGAAAGCCTTTTTGTGGAAACCAGGTAAATGAAATTGAAATTTGCTTTTTCGTGTCATTAGAGGAAAAAAAGTCTGTCGTGTGTGTCCTGTGTATTCATAGGTATATATCCCATATATAAGTGTGAGCTTGAATATATGTATAAGTAAATGCATATATCTCTGTGTACGCACTTATATGCACACGCGTATGTGTTATTTAGCATGCCTAAAAACCATTTACTTTGGGGAACTACTTCTCTGTTCTTTCCAAACGTCAGTGTGCACATTTTCTTTATTTAAAGCCTCAACTTCTGGTTCTTCCCGAGGTGGAATCCTGCTGCCTTCACCAGGCATTACAAAGCATGAATGAACTTGCAGTTTCATTGGCTTATGCACTAGGCTGTTAACAGTATTCGTATGTTGGGTATTATTAGCCACTTCCTGCGCCCCGTAATTCTATATAGCTATGCAGACAATAATTGGGATAAGATATTGTTTTAAGTTTCTCACTCTAACTTGGAAATCTAGCTAACCCGATCTAGAGTTGCTAACTTGGGAGTCAGGACGGGGCTAGTCGTTGTGAGATGGGTGGGTTCTACAACTTCTCTGAGGTCTTGAGAGGATGAGTTGAAGTTTTGCATATTTCGCATACGCTTTTTAAGAAATTGTTCTCAACTGGCATAGATATTTAAATGCTCCATTCATTCCACTGCAGCTTTTCAAGGGGAATTAAAGAATTCCACCTTAGCTGCATTAATCACGTTTGAGGGACATCAGAATGGGCAAGTTGGAATGGAAATATGGTATCCCTTCAAAGAGTGGTGCTTAATTTTATTTCAGGTGTCGGCTTAATGGGCGCCCCCGTAAAACTGATTAAAATAGAGGCTGTTTGATTAAAGTCTAGTACTTAGAGAAAATTTAAACCGGGCATTAGCGATGATTGGGGGGAAAAAAAGCTATCTTTAATATTAGCAGTTAGAAAGCTTCAAGTAACTAACCCCCTCAATTGAACAGCCTCTTCTAGAAGAACGGATGAAAGTAGAAAACACGTCTATAGAAGGCATTCAAAAACAACATCAAGATTCATACATATTTAAGTAAATATTCTCTATTTATAGTTAAATTAAGAAACTATGGGTGCTAACATCTTAGGGATGATTCTGACGCATTCTACAATTCTATATTCTAGCCCAAAGGATGGAGTGTTTATAATTCAGTTTAGTGGGAAACCTTATTCCCCAGTCATCCAGCCAATCATTCTCCATGCCTTATGCCCTAATTTTATATCTCCTTGGATTTTGTATAAAAAGAGTGCTAATGCACTCCCGTGTCCCTTAAATTCAAATTGAATCATATTAGTCAGTATAGTAATCGGTCCCATACATGCATTGCATATGAACAATTCTTGATATTTCCAAAAAGCAAAAATCTGATTGAGTGGATTCCCTACAAAAGTAAATACATTTCTTGGATACCTGTCTTTGGAATGTCAGGATTTCACTATGCCCAAGAAGAAAAGATAACTTTAATATTACCCAAGGGAAAAAAGAATCACAACTTTTAATGTGTTTAATTACATGTCTGATACATCCCTACCGATTTCTGTTATCTTCCTCGCCTCTCCCATTCCTTCTGTTTCTTCTTCCTTTCCTGCTTATCTGGTATCAGCGCCTTAATCCCAGGATAGGGAAACGTCATGCAGTCATTGGTTTATTATTGCAAAAATTCAACAGCATGCACATAACGCATAGTCTATGGGGTTGATCTGAAAGCAGGTATGTGACAATGTAGGACACACCCATTTAGCATAGGAAATTCAGTGTCAGTAGGTTTTATATCATAAAAACCGTGTTTTTCATTTCCAGTAGGCTCTTGGAAGACAGTAACATATGCAATGAGACCTATAAGAAAAGACAGCTCTTTCGGTTGGTATGGTTTACTTTTTTTAAACTGTGTTTTCAGCTTCTGTGGCAGAATCAATGTTAAATATAAATGTATTAGTGTAAAGTATCTGTTCATGAAATAAACATGTTCGGTTATATCTTTGTAAAAGCTTGTTACAAAGCTAGTGCTGAAGCCGTATTCGATAATGTGGGATATGGGACCAGGAAAATATTGCTTTGTATATAATCCTTTAGGGTTCTCCTTCTGATTTGCTGTTTTGGGTGGAAGTTGTTTTGTTTGTTTGTTTTCCTTTTTCCCTCTCAAGAGGTCACTCTGGCAGCAGCTGATTTAACATTCCCGAGTCAACTGTGGTGAATTACACCAAGTTAAAATTTCTCCGATAGCTTGCAATGATATATACGTACCTGATATGGGAAAACAAACCAATGATAACTCCATTTGAGTAGCGGAATTTTTTATAGTCCTAAATATTTCTAACGATACTTTTTTCCAGCACAGGAAGGCACAGGATTGCTTCCAATTAGAATGAGTTACTTAAATCAAGGTCTGTGTGAGATAAGGGGACTGGTATATATGTGTTCATTACATACTAATATTATATATTTTAAGTTCTATATAGGCTAGCAGTTACATGAAATATATATATATACACACATACATATATATACACATATATATATTTAATATGTTACTGCTCTTACGAGTATTAGGATTCATCTCTGTTGTAGGAAAGAGAAAACTTATTTGTTCACAAACAAATGAAACCTCTTGCCCACTTAGAAGGGAAAAAAAAAAGACCAAGAACAGTAAATGGGTTGTGTGCTCAGAAAATATCTTTTTGCAGTCAATGTGAATTTCACACCTCAGCGTTAGAAAAGTTAGACTGATTTGTTCCCTTTATACTTTGGCAGAAATAAAAAAGATTTTTTCAAAATTTCCTGCACTTTTCCAGGTTGAACTACATAGGCCAATGCCTTACTCTGGTATTGCTAGACCCTTTACTTTCACACTTGTAGATTAAAAATAACAACAACAACAAAACGTTGCATTGTTCTTTTTAAAAACCCAGAGAAGAATGAGAATTTACCAGTCCTCCTGTACTTACACCATGATCTGGTTTCTTCAGGTCCATATAAATGAAATGTGAGTTCTTGCCCCCGATAGGCAAATTCGTTTTACATAGCCCCAAATCTGGTCCCCAGCCTGAACTACCGTGTACTCATAGCCATCGCAAATAGGAGTGCCATCAGCCACCAAGTCACCAAGCACAGAGACTCAGGATGATGACTGAGCACAGAGGCATCCACACGATAATAAAGCAACTCCAAGTATACATCATACTTAACTTGGTCAGAAAAATATCACTGATATTACTGAACATATCACTGAACAATATCAGTTCAGATATGAAGGAAAATAAATGTCATTAGTTGTATTAATCAGCACAAAAACAGTACTTAGAGTACGTGCTTTACGACCCCCCTGGGATCAGATTCTTGTTACGTACATGAGGGACGACCACTCTTGATGACCAGACATCTCATTACCATTGTCTTCCTGGTTTCCAGTAGGAAGGGACCAAGACTGAGCTTAGGAGGGACAGGAAAACACTTGTGGATATGTTTTTTTCTATGACGCCTATGATTCTATACCGAATAGATGTGGAAGTCAATTCTGGCCCTCGCCTTGCCAGTGCTAAGGTGAATAATCAATGGATAGACCTGTAAAAATACTGTTTCGGTGTATCAGTAGAGATCATAAATTAGAGTTAGTTGTATTACTGTGAATCGCATTCACGCTAATTCTAAAGCAGCAACTTAAATTCCCTCTTTGGGAATCTTGACAGATGCTGACTTGGGATGCCGCTTTGAGCTGGTGGAGAGTAGAGGTAGACGACGTTAAGGCGATCTTGGGTGGCCTTATTGGCCAAAGGGTGTGGCCCAAGTCTCGAGGAGTTAACCCATCGCCAGAGTGAAGCCTCCAAACTCCCGCACGCTCGTTTCCACCCAGGAGTAGCGGTGGACATTCCACTGCAGGGACAGGCTAAGCCACCCCGGCATTTCCACTAATGGAGGTGCACCACGCGTGGGGAGAGGGACACCGAAGCAGAGTTAGTGATCGTCACCTGCGTACGGAGAGCTTCCTTTGGATGCATCCTGTATGCTGCGGCTAAGGGCCACCCCAAATCTTTTCCTACCCCAAATATTCTAAACCAGCTCCGTGTGAGATTATTGTCACGGCCCTGGTGCGCTGACCGTTACGAAATAATGATTTTGCCCAGCATTGTCAAAGTCGGGTCAAATTAATCAGAATTAAACGCAAAAAGAATAAAGTTGATTTGGGAACTTGAAGACAGTCAGGAATGGAGCACCACACCCTTGAAAAGGTTATTTCCCCCCCCTCCCCCCTCCCTCCTCTGGCTTTCTTGAATTTCAAAGGAGTTTGAAGAACTCAAGCCACCTGGCCCTTGGGTGTGTGTGATACCTTCTACTCCCAGTCTGGTCTTTCCTGAGATCATCTTTCTGAAACCAGCAATCCCTGAGGTCCTAACAGAGAGAATATAAGTAAAATTGATAGAAGACAGGAGGGCACTGAGTGCTTTTCTGTGTGTGAGGTTTCTGCCCTCCCCTCATTTATGTGAAGTTGCAATCACAGACAAGCCTTTTCATTTTTATTATCTCTTGGATCCATTTACCTTCTTCAGTTCTTCTAAAACAAAGGAAAAGTTTAGTGAGTAAAGTGGAAACAACCCCTAAAGTTTTCTGTGTACCTTCTGTACAGTTTGGCTGGTGAGTGTTTCAATGAGACGCGCTCCTAACCTCTCCACGGTCTATTGTTGTGTTTAGAAGAGGAGACGACAGAACCAGGGATGACATCTGTGAGACTGGGACCAAGACTTGGGCAGGTCACGTTGCTCAGGGATAATGAAATTAGGGGTTGTACCCATTGCCCGTGATTTATGTTCCCTTTACTTACTTATAGTCCATGAGAACCTTAGAGTATTGTAATCATGTGTTATTTCCAACTGCAGGAAAAGCTATGAAAATACTAAGGCACCCTTTAAATAGATTGGAAACCAATGAAAATGCAAATTTCATCAACTTTCTCTATGAAACGCTGGTGATTTTGTGTCTTAGAGATCTTGTGGAGTCGTCAACATTCACTCCTGGGTATTGGATCTCTTCCCATACGTTCACTTTTTTTCAATTTGAATTTTGAACCAATGGGTTCTTTCACCGATGGAGCTTTTGTTATTTTCACTGATCCCCTGGAAAGTTTCGTGTCAGCATAGCGTTTACCCTGGTGGTGGTATTGTCTCAAGTTTTTCCACGTGAAAAGGAGCGAAAGACTCTTTCCTCTGCCCACGAAGGTTAAACTCACTGGGCAAAATTCACACCCTCAGTTAATGGAGTCAAACTGCTGTGATTCCTGTGCTGTCAAAGCCTTAATGAATTCAGATAGACATTTTATAAAGGTAGGAAACAATGAACGGCCTCCCCGGCTCTGGGTGCGTTTTCCCATGGTCCAAGTATTTCATGCTAAAGGGACACCCAAAACTTCTCTTCAGTGAGAGTTGCTTTTAGAATCATTCAAGATCATAATCGGTCCCAAACGTTGATTCATTGTTGACTTGAGTCAGGAGGGTTTATCCTCCTCTCCTCTCCCCAAGAGAAGTTAACAACTGTGTTTTATGCCATGTGGTTTGGTTTTTTTTTCCCTAATTGTTTCTCCTTCACCGGCAGAGGGATGGTGTGGCAGTTCTAGGTTCGGCTTTTCTGTTTGTAAACACCCACATTGTGTGTGACATGTGATCTGTCTACACATCAACGAGGTATTTGTGGCACTGTTTGTGGGGCGACGGGGTTGACGGAAAGGGTTGCAAGAAGGGTCTCGCGTAGACCGCTCTTCCAAGAAAGTTCCCGCCCTGTGCCCGTGCGGCTCGTGGAAGGTAACGCTGTCCCTGTGCATCTTTCTGATGGCTGTGCTCCAGGGGCAACAGAGACGGCTCGGGGAGAGCAGCCGGGAGTCGACAGAGCAGCTCCGAGAATGAGCTCAAGTGGTCCGACCACCACCGGCCCTGGAGCAGCACGGACTCTGATGGCTCCAACCGCAACCTCAAGCCCGCCATGGCCAAGACAGCAAGTTTCGGGGGCATCACGGTGCTGACCAGGGGCGACAGCACATCCAGTACCAGGAGCCCCGGGAAGTTGTCCAAAGCAGGTAGTTAGTACTGAATGGGTTTGTGTCCTGTGCTGTTGCCCAGATTCTCCCCAACCCATACGGCCATCATTCCCTCTGGCTTCCAGTTAATTAATTGGAATGAATGGGTAGTGATTGCTGGCATGGCCGGGAAGTCAGAAGGTGCCGTTGAAATGCCAGTACTGTCTATAGCCCGCTGTGTGCCAAGGCCAGATCGCTCGCTGGACCTCTCTCAGAGGTTGTATGCGTGGTTTGCAAAGAATCTTTGATCGGTGTTGGAGGCAGAACCCTGATCTCTTGAATAGAATCGGTTTCTCTCTTACTGTAGCAGTTTGCAGGTGTTTGGGCTGTGTCCCTGGCGTGTTTGCAGTTGGGCCCAGCTCCAAAGTTCATGGTTCTACCGGTGAGAAGGTGTATGACGCCCATCTCCTTAATGGCCCCCCGGGTCCATTTTAAAACCTCTTGACGTAAGTGACCCCACGTCATTTCACCTTTCACACTGTGATATGTAAACTGTTAAAGAATTTTACCGTAACCACCCCCCCCCAGCAAACCACCGTGCGTTTAAATTCAATTATTTCTATAAAAATGGTTCCCAAGGCACCTGTACATGAACACGAGGAAGCCATTTTTTTTTAACTTAATGCTATGATTAGTTTCTTAAAACCTCACATTGCAAGGTGATTAAAACATGGATAGTTGTGGTCCCTGCTTTGGCACGTTGTTAGTGTCATCGTTGGGCAAGTTATTTGACCTATTTGTGTCTCCGTTTCTCCACCCAAGACATGGGAATAATTGTGGTACCTATATTGCAAGCTCATGGCAAAGGCTAAAAGAGCTCACGTACGCATAGCAATTAGAATAATACCTGGCAAGTTGTATGCCCTCCACAAACACTAGTCTATGTTTATTTTTATTATTGCCACTTAATGCCTCCATTCCTGCTTTGCAAATAAGGAGACTGAGACTCAGAGAGGCTTGGAGTTCTTTTTTTTTTTTTTTTTCTTTTCCTGTTTTTTTTTTTTTTTTTTTTTCTTCCAAGTGCACAGTGATCTGTGGAGGTAGGTGGTTCAAGTTGCATGGACAGACTTTGGGAGGCAGGCAATGATGAGAACCATTACCTGGAAGCAACTTTAAAGTGATGCAAGCATTAATCCCCCGGGGTTCAGAGGGGGTCCAAAAACTGCCCATCATGGTCTGTCATTCCCAGCTCCTCTGGCTCCCAAGGATCCCTCGCCATTGTTTTCACCTGATTTCCAAATGTTCTCCATCAAAATACCTCTTAGAATCCCAGGAAGCTGACAGGCAACCATTTTTAGCAGCTCTCCACGAACTGACGTGTGTGGTTTTAGTATGTAGCGTTTCGGTTTGGCTTCGATTTTGCCTCCGAGGATTCGGAGCTAGGGTGGGGGTGGAGAGCTGCGGTTCAGCGACACGTCCCGGGTGTCAGGACATACTGGGGGTGCGATCACAGACCTGGGGTTGCAGGGCAGGGAGCGGGGCGGGAACGGCCAACACCAACCGGAGGTGAGGCGTGGGTTGTCCTGATTGTGAACGCTTTCCTAACGGCGTTTCACACTCACGCTAGGGGGCGCTCTCTGCGAAATCCAGGCTCCTGCTAATGGTTTCCCCTAATGATGATGTTGAACATGTCCTAAGAAATTATCTCGTGTTCTCCAATACGGGCAGAAAATTAATAGCATTTGGTGACGGCCGCTACCGTATCTGTGTACATACCTCTTGCTCCTCGGAAAGATACAGGTGGCTCACACCGCCTTCTGTCTTCTGTCATCTCACCAATTGGTGAATTCTTGCTTTCTTACTCTAATTAATTGCTCTCATCTCCCACTATTGCAGCAACCGAAGTCAAGAAAACCCACTGTGGTGCACTTGAGCCCTTGCACACTAAGAAAGGTTAAATCGTTTTAAATCTCCTTAAAATGCAGAAACCAAGGACCTTAAATGGTGCACTTAAAAATTCCAGCACACCGAAAGGGCTCTTAAGATTTTTAAATTAATCGTCAATTCTCCATGCACCAACCCCCCAATCACTTCCAGAGAAAAGCTCTTTGGAAACATTTAAAACACTTCGAGAATGCTAAAATGCCATGTTCTTTGAAGAATGATTAGAAATTGTAAGTGCTTCAGACATTTTTTTTTTCCTTTTAATCTAAGTGTCTCCTTTTGAAAGCTTGTCAAGGTGCAGCAACGGAAGGCAAAAAAGAAAAAAAAATTAAAGGCGATCAAGATAGAATGTCAAAACAAACTTACAATTTCCCAAGATGGTTTTGTGAAGCAAAGCTGTCAGTTTTGCTGTCACGGATCCTCAGAACAGCGCAAGTTTTCCATTTTTTTGCCTCATTACTCACAGTGGAATTGCAAACTTTTTTTTGACCTTTCAGAAACCAAGCCTGGAGTTATGACATTTAAGTTACTCTTCTCCGGCTCTAATTACATAGGTTCGAGCTTTAAATAGATAATAATGAGACCTTCTCCAGGTGGGAACCTGTTTCCCTACATTTTGGAAGGAGCTTATTGCTGAAGTCTGAACGCACAGAAAGCCACCTGCTCTGCTAAGGCCTGGGCTGTCTTTCCCCTAAGGCATCCCCGCCACTGAGCTCAGAGGTGGTCGCCTGCCGGACGCCCGGCGCCCAGCTTGGGAGGTAGAGGATGTCATCCTGTCATCACCTCCTCCTGGTGGAGGGGACTGGAAAGATGCTCCTATCCTAACCTCAGCTGCTTCTTGGTCGTGGCGATGTGGCTGGGAAGTGATGATGTCTCTTTCTTTCCACCCTGGCCACGCGATCGACACCGTCTTACCGTCTTCCCCTCTCCGTTTCCGGAGAAGGGGGTCTCGGCTTCAGCTGCCCCAGATTTGTGAAAGCACAGATTGCCAGTTTTCAAACCAGGCTTTGGGAACACCTGCTCTGGAGACTTAAGAGACCCTCGTATTTTGTGTTAGTAATTTTACGTGGCGTGCCATTTGGTTTTCTGGAGGCAAAGGTTCTGGAGCGTTTTTAGAGCCGATGTAAGACACCTCCTCTTTCTATCACTTCCTCTTCCATATGTTTATTTTCATTACGACCCTAATGCATCCAGGATGTTCTCTTTCTCCTTGTCATCTCAGAAGCTTTGGGTCACTCTACTGAATTCTGACCCCTGAATCTGGAAAGATTTTCTTGAGCTGTTGATTCAGAGAAAAAGACTTATGGCTCAGGCTCCATATAAAGGAGAAATTGCATCAGACGAGATTAACAGGCAAGGAATGTTCTATTCATAACTGTTGCTATTGGGGTCAAGACTATTGTGCCAGGGGAGAAAGACTGAAATTAACCATACACCAATGAATTTCAGGGGAAGTTTTTTTTTTTTAAGATTATTTATTTATTTTGAGAGACAGCATGCGTGGTGGAGGGGCAGAGAGAGAGGGAGAGAATCTCCAGCAGGCTTCGAGCTGTTATTGCAGAGCCCGACGTGGGGCTCGATCCCACGGACCATGAGATCATGACCTGAGCCAAAATTGAGGAGGATGCTTAACCGACTGAGCCACCCAGTCACCCCCATTGTTTTTTTTTTCAAGTAAGCTTCATGCCCAGCACTGAGCCCAACATGGGGCTTGAACTCACGACTCTTGAGTTCAAGACCTGAGCTAAGATCAAGAGTTGGATGCCTAACCAACTGAGCCACCCAGGCACCCCTGCAGGGGGGTTTAAGTGCTGGAGGAAGGCGCTAGATAAGCACCAGGGAACAGTAGACCAAACCAGGTGGTTGGTGAATTTGACTAAGCCATCTTTGCTAATTGGTGCTTATCAAAGTCAGTCTTCTTTCTGCCCTCCCACAGAAACTGGCAGACAAGGGCACCACTTGTCTTGATTATTACATTTCAAAGGGATGGCCCCCAAATCCTCCTCAAAGACGTGCCTGGCTTGTAAAACTGGTAAGAGGCTTGCGGAAGAGTTACACCTGAAAGGGGCAGACCCCCTCGAATAAATGAGAGCTAGGGGGACTGTCCTTCGGAAGAAACCAGTGTAAAGTTTGGACAAGCTAAGGGGAACTTCAAGGCCATCGTCGTCACAGCCACTCACCATTTCGTCCCGTGGCTTATATTTTACAGCAGAGGATACTGAGGTCTAAAGAAGTGGTCAGTTCACGAAGAAAACACAGCTAGTCTGTGGCATGACTAGAACTAAAACTCAGGATGCTTCCTGGGGAGCAAGTGCTCCCTTAAGCGAAGGGAGTCTGTTCATTCTTCCCTTCTGCCCGGTCAGTTTTCCATTTTGCTTTGCCTCCTCATCTATCATACGATCCCGCCCCCCCCACCCCACCGCCACTTTGCTCTTTCCCTTTCTCTCTATCTTTTTAAAGTTTATTTATTTATTTTGAGAGAGAGGGAGAGAGAACACACGTGGGGGAGGGGCACACACAGAGAGAGAGAGAGAGAGAGAGAGAGAGAGAGAGAGAGAATATCCCAATGAGCTGACTTGGGGCTCAAACCCATGAGCTGTGAGATCATGACCAGAGCTGAAACCAAGAGTTGGATGCGTCACCAACTGAGTCACCCAGGTGCCCCTCCTGTCTGTCTCTTGAGCCTTCACCAGAGTCCTCCATTCATCTCCCTGATGCTTTGTCACCATACCTTCTGCCAGCTGCCCTTTGGGGTCCAGCTTCAACTTCTGAGCATCTCACTGGGGGCAGCCATTAGCTTTCTGTGCAGTGTCTCCTAGTACTTGGCACAGGCCTGGTCGGGGCCCTGGCCCCACCTGTATGTCGCTCAAGTGACCCCGGGCATGGGGCGTGGTCCATGGGACTGCATTGGCTGGGTTTGAACCCAGAGTCTGCCACGCAAGAAGCATGCTTGGGAAATTGACTTAACATCTCTGAGGATTGATTCTCATTTTCAAAATGAGGTCGCTGTGAAATGAGATTGGATAATTCACACAGAGCGATTAGCACAGTGCTTGTCACACAGATATACTGGTTAAATATTTGCACGGTTATCATGTCAGTCCCTGAGCGAAGGAGACTGGACACACTTCAGCTCTCAGCACGCAAAGTCGTAAAGTTCTCAAATATCAATTTCATTTTTTTAACCAGCCTTTGAACACTTCTCATCCTGTGCCCTTTATCACCATGGCTGGCATGCATTCCGGATCAAGAACTTCGGGAATGCTGGCTACGCGTAGAACGTAGGTTGTTCTAGATTGTTCTACGCATAGAAAGAACGTAGATGGTTACGGGCTCTTAAAAGCCGGATGCAAGGCAGCAGCAAGGCCAGTTACGAACCCTGGCTGCGTCGTGGCTGCTGAACCACCCCCCTAAGGAGGGATCTCGGTCTCCATCTTTGCAGGTGTTGAGAGTTTAAGCTAAGTTGCTTTCCTTCCTATCCTTCTACCCTGTGGAATCCGATTCTTCACATCATCTTTGCATCGACTTCTCATTGTTCCTGATGAAGGTGTTGCTCTTCTCCAGCTGACGGAGGGGCACGGTATTGCACACTGGTGTTTCCAGGTGTTTGCGCGTACTAAGTGCTCCGTAAACATCACCGTCCTTCTCCACAACTATGTCCTCCTTCTCCAAGCTCTCTCCGATGGCCCCTCTTCTCTGCAATGACATGCCGTATCCCTACCACTTGTTTTTAAAGGTCTCCAGTTGAACTCACGGCCACATTTTAGCGTCTTGAAAACAATGTTAGCGCTTCCTTAATATGTCCCCTTCAATGACACAGAAGAGTGCATATGAACGACATAAGCTGAGAGCCGTGGGCTCATAATTTCAAAATCTTCTCGTACTCCGTTCTTGCCACCTATGGTCCCATCCAAATCATCTGTTAGAATTCACTGATCCAGAAATGTTGCTTGGTGCCTTTTCTCTCCGATGCTCCGGTTAACATTCCGTGCCCAGAACAGCCATGGTCAAGGGCTGGCCGGAACGGCTTGGCTCTGGTCATGGTGAAGGGCAGGTAGTGCCTAACGGATGTGGGGTATAGCAGGTGTCTCTTTGTCCACGGTGCAGGGAGAGGGAGGTCGTTGGGTTCGATGCCACCTTGGCATCCGGTTACCTACATGTTTGCAAATTACAGAGTCCACAGACCTCCTATTAATAGGATTTCTGTGAACATGTGAAATGTGCATCTTAAGCACCCTCCATTGGCATGATCTAGTCTCCTCTACTCACATCTGAGGGGAAGAGATTATTCCTAGCCACGCCCTTTCAAAATGCAGCTTTTGGGGCATGTTGGAGAACCAGTACCTTAGAGACAGGCCCGGGATCAGCACATTCTAGGACTGACTCCTTCTCAGACTGCCGTCTCTTTCATATCCACCTGGCGTTTTCTTCTCCTAACTCCAGTAGGACGGGCTTCTGGCTCTAATTACGCAGGGTGATGGGTGTCTCCAGGCGCTGAGTCCCCAGCTTTAGGGTACCATTTGCCAGTGTACCACCCTAGGGGCATGTGGGCGGCTGCAAGGGAGTGCCCATTCCCAAGAAGCGGACGTATCTGAAAAATACGTAGCAAACATCTCAATAAAATGTGAGCCCCAAATGTTGGAGGGACATATTTGTCGGCGCTCTGGTCCCGCGGCAGGCACCTCACATTCTTTAAGGATGGATTATGTAAACTAAGCCTTTGGAGCCTGAGCCCTCCGTGTTGGATGATTTCCTGATCCATTTCTCTGTGGCAGGCTCTGAGTCTAACAGCAGCACAGGCTCCTCCGGGTCGCTGCCCCGCACCCACGCACCTCTGCAGAGCGCGCCCCTGGCCCCAAGCGTGTCCACCGGCTCTCCTGGCTGTGTGCCCTATCCCGAGAACGGAGGAGGGGGCCAGGCCGCCCCGAGCACCAGCTACATCCTCCTTCCACTCGAGGCTGCGACAGGCATCCCGCCCGGAAGCATCCTGCTCAACCCGCATACAGGTGAGTTCCTTCCCTCTGCGACGACGGCAGGGGCTCAAGGTCAGAGTTCTGTGCATATGTTTGAGCTTATAAATTCGTCAGCAAGTTTCTTGATTTAGGAAGAACGGATCTATAGCTGTCACCTCTGTCTCTGTACCGATACCAATATTTTTGTGTAGTTATCAATCTAGATTCTTCCCAGAAACATCCACTTGTCTCTCTGTCCTCTTGCCTTGGCTGTGGTGTGTTTCATGTATTCCTAGGAGCTAAGGTCAGAAACCGTGAAGTTGATGAGCTGGGAAATACTAATTAAAATGCTGTGTTTTGTGGACTAAATCCCGGGCCAGTCTGTTTTTTTGTCATAAGTGTTCTTGCATCCAAGATACTTCACGAACTTGAGACATCGGTTGGGACACGTAGCAGATTCTTACCTATAGACGTTGCTTTCTGGCCTTAGAACTTCACCCATTTCCTGCTGAGGAATAAGGAATAGCAAATAGGACATAGGGAGAAAATTCTTGCATATTTTAGGGATTTTTAGGACTAGACTGGTTTTGTTGAGGTTCGGAAAATTGTTAACTTCGTGAGTACCCTTCTTCCAATGATGAGTGGTTCTTTCTTTTCGAAGTGGTCTTAACTGACCACTTAATTTCCACACTGATTCCAAAGGACCCAGGTCATTGAGGAAATAGGCTAATAAGCATCTGCCCTCATGTGGGAAGCTTCTCAAACAGGGGCAATTATGGCCATGCCTCCAAGGCCATTTGGCAATATCCACAGACATACTGATGATCTTGGCCAACGGAGGAGGGGGCTGCTACTGGCGTCTAAGAAGGTAGAGGCCAGAGGGACCGCTAAGCATCCTCCAGGGCATAGAGCGGCCCCATCTAGCAGAGAATGATCCAGCCCAAAATGTCAGTAGTGCTGTGGTTGGAAACCCTGGGTTAGAAGGCTTCACATTGGCTGGTCACTTCTTTAGAAGCCTTTATAGGTAACTGGAAAAACATTGAATCGTCTCAAAGTATGTCTGAGGTTTGGTTTAGATGATTCCAGTGTGTGTCCTTGATTCACGACACTTGAAAATGCAAAAGTGAACGAGAACCTCGTAAAAGGGATCTGACTCAATCTTCTCACATAGATAGCACTCCTGGTAATTAGGAAATGCAGAGAAACATGAGAATGATAGTAAAATAGTTACTTGAATAATTGCCACGTTTTCGTGAAAACATATGGCACATTCTCAAGGCACGGTGTTTGAGACGTTTTGAAAATGCCATAAGCTTGAGGGAAAAGAAGGCATAATCATTTTATTGAAAACCATTTGAAAGCTTTCGGAATAGATACTTCTAAGGAGAATATTAGATTGCTTTTATTTTATTTGGATCATTGTAAGCACTAAAAGCAAATTAAAAGAAAACCAGGATTATATTCATTTCTCTGGGCACTGATCGAAGTATGGTCTGACTCTGTTGGCTTAAATCCCTTCACTTTTAATTGAGACGGAGGACTTGCATTCAAGAACACACAGAAGCATTAGTTTTGAGTCATTTGTTTTAAGCAGAATTGCTGTGCCTTGTTTGTTTTAAGCAAAAAAGCTCAACAGAATTATTTTTTAGGGCGTAATGAAGAAATATTACTTGTGATGATATAATGGTCGAGCTGTGTTTTGTGTATATTATCCTGTATAATCTTGCTTCTAGAAAAAGAAAGAAAGTGCTTTCTGGGGCCAGCTTCCAATTCTGATTCCTTGGATCCAGTCATTTAGAGCTGTTGCCAAAATATCTCCTTTGAAAAAGAATCTTAAGTGAGGAAAAGGATCTAATAACACCGTTAAACAGTTTCTCCATAAACACGTCCCTGACCCGACAGGTACTAGACATTAAAATATCCCCAAGACCAGGAAGAAAATGTGTTAATATCTCATATACCATGGTTGAGTGATGGGATGTAAGGTGTATCTTTATGTGCGGTGTGTATATGGGTGCACGTCTGTCTGTCTTATCTCCCCACCTGTCTATTCAGTCTCATGTGACCTACAACTGAAACCAGAAATTTGCCTCCTGGGGGCTGGAACTCCTCTTTCCGTGTCATTGCTGTGGACCCCTGAAGTCCACGCCTCTCGCCCTTCCCTAAATACCCTTCTGCCGAATACGTAGTAGAAATTCTTTGGTACTAGCAACCAACAGCATGTGACTACTTTGCTTCTTGTGTGGATAGTCTTTGGATTCATTGCCTCGTCACCAGTACATTTATAAGTTCCTTACGGGAAGGGGCCATCCTTGGCCATTTTTTTTTACATCACTAGAGTAGATAACAAAGTAGCGTTAGGCAGTGTGCTTACGCACAGATGCTCAATAATTGCGTAGTGTCGAAATAACGCCCCATGATATACCCATGATGCACTGATGTGTGGATAGTAGGACAGGTCTTTTTTTTTTATCTGTTTGAGAATGTGGCTCTTGGATAAAACAAAGATAAAACACCTGGATTTTGTGGATTTTTTAAAAATGTTTGTATTTATTGGGGCAGTGAGCGAGGGAGAGAGAACCCCACGCTGTCAGCACACCGCTGGACGGGGGGCGGGGCTCGAAACCAAGAACCATGAGATCCCGACCTGAGCCGACATCAAGAGTTGGACGCTTAACCGACTGAGCCACCCTGGTGCCCCAAAGTACGTCTTTAATTTTTTTGGAAGTTTGAGGCTAGTTGACACGTAACGCTACATTAGTTGACGCGGTGATGTGATTCAGCTGCCACAAGCGTTGGCCACCGTGCGTCCCCATCTGGCACCATTACAGCATCGTTGACCGCATTCTCTAGGCGGTGCCTTTCTTCCCCACGATTCTTTCATTCCAAGGCCGGGAGCCTGTACCTCCCACGTCCCCTCACCCCTTTTGCCCATCTCCTCTTCCCCCCTCCCTCTGGCCGCCACCGGTTTCGCTCTCTGTGCCGATAGGTCTGACTCCGCTTTTTGTTGACCTGTTTAAAGTCATCTGTCTTCGGCAGGCATAAGACGAGCAATAGGGGCAAGACACTAAGGTGCCTGCCAGTCACTCCTAACAAACGAAACAGCACGAATCTTCCCGTGTCAGCACCGCTGACCGGGCTCATCCCAAGTACCGCGTATTTGGCAGCCCAATAGCAAAGCCACCCGCATTATTCTTGCAGTTCCTCGAGTGCAGTCCCAGCTTTTTATTTTGTCCGGCCTCAGACTCAGCTCTCCGCTGGTCTGTTGTTAAGTCAGGACCTCTGGCCTCTCCTTTCGTTGCTTTGCAGGCAACTGGATGATGCGCTTTTTTCAGAGTTATCCCCGTAGAACATACTCACGCTCACGAGGCAAGCCTGAGTTGGACTCCTGAGTTTGATCCTCCTGCTGCCTTGGGTCCCATCTCCTTTCAGAGAGGTTGAGCGGAAAGTTCATCTTTGTCCGGCCGCTTTCTTTCAATTCAGAGCTACCCGGGGATGCCAACGGGCATTAACATCCCCCAAGCACGCGTTAATGCCCTCGGATGGTGTTTTGCCATTTTGCTTTGCTTTCATCTCGTGCAAATGCACGCGCGTGTGAGGTGCGGGCCTGCCATTGGCTGGGACTTTGCTGTGAGCAGCCTTTTAGGGCTCATGGCTTTCCAGTGCCCCGATGGGCTCCCATAACACCATACTTCGTGTTTCTCACAGGACTTCTGGCACCTGTTTATCCGAATTGCTTCCACCTCCTTCTGAAACGCACCCCCGAGACGTTCTCGTGTGCTGTCTGTAAACGTATCTTTGCAACATCTGAGTTAACCCTCGCCCGTCCATAACCAGCGGCATCTCTGTAATTGGATCTGCCACCTTCTAAGGACTAGGAAAGGAAACTCTTTTTTTTTTTTATGCCCTCTCCATCTCTTTGAATAAAAACCCTCCTGCCAAGTACGTGGCAGAAATGTGCTGGTGTTAGAAACTAAGAGCGTTTGATTACTTGGCTTCGAGTGTGAATTGCCCTTGGGTTCCTTTCCTCATTACGAGCGTATTTATAAGCTCTTTGTGGGGAGGGCTGAGACTCAAGTTTTTGTGTTTGTTTTTGTCTGGCATCCCTGGAACGGATAACCTGGTCCGCGTTCTCGTGCAGGTGCTCAATAATTTTATACGAATAAGATAGCATCTCCTGCACGTTATTCATGATGAGGTGGGGAGTGGAGAACTTTTCCACCTAAGGGGCACACAGCTGGGCGGGGGGGGCTCGAAACCAAGAACCAAGAACCAAGAACGCTTGTAGTTGAGGGCAGTGAGCGCTCGGCCCTGGCCCAGCTCCTGGCACCCCGGCTTACCTCTGCCCCCTGCACCCTTTACCTGTGCCAGTGCACCTGCCAGGGCCTGCCGGGTATGCTTCAGCAGTTTCTGACATGAAAATCTCCTCTAAGCTGGCTAGTCCTAGGGCCAACTAGTCTTTCTGGCCCCTTTGGTCCTCAGCAGCTGTCATTCAAACTAATTGCCTGTATTCAGCTGTAATTGCATCTGGATTGGCAGGAACGGCAGCATCTAGGGAGGCGACTGTTGCCTGACTTGAAAACCAACAGTCACCTGTCCTAGCTCTCTCGGGAAATTGTTTTTGTTCTCTTCCTGGCATACATCTTGCCGGTTTCCTTTCCTCACTTCTTTCCACCCCTCCTTAGTTAGCCTAATAGCTGCCCTTTACGCTGTCTTCTCTTCTAGAAGAACCTGCTACCTCTCTCTACCCCAGGGAGCTCTTAGTACTCTTCATATGCAATTATTTGGAGGCATTTCTTTTGTCCGGTTCATAGCACATTAATACGATTTCACACAGAGGATCTAAAATGTATCAAAAAGGACATCTGAATAATTTGCAGTTCTGTTTTTCACCCTCATTATGGTCCGTTTTTCATGCTACCTTACTTCTCACTGGGGTAAATTGGAAGTTGTAGAAAATATAGTAAAGATTGTTTTCTTTTTACTTTCCATCTGTGCGTGTGTGTGCGTGTGTGTGCATGTGTGTGTGCGCGTAGAATGAGACTTATTTGTTTTTTCTCTTTTTTAGAGAGGGAGGGTAGGGGTAGAGAGAGGGAAAGAGAGAGAGAATCGGGCTCAGCGAGGAAGCATGGAGACCTACCCAGGGCTTGATCCCGTGATCCTGGGATCACGACCTGAGCTGAAATAAAAAGTCAGACGCTCAACCGACTGAGCCACCCAGGCGCCCCAGAATGAGACTGAGTTTGAAATGACTTCTGATGAAGTTATTGGGAACATTTTTTTCAACGCTAGGTCTCTAAAATTTTCCTCTCATCTTTTTCCAATTCCAAAAAGGGGAGGGGGGGGCTAAGAATTCGAACACTAAATAGGCTGATAGATTTTTGGAAATTGAACTTTTTTTTTTTCCATTCTTCCCCCAATTGCTGCTTTGGGGGAGGAAAAATGGGTTGCGGATTTTAAGACCAGAAGGAAGTTATTTCCGAAAAAAAGAAAATAGGACTTAAAACAATGAAATGGAGCTAAAATTAAATGGCAGTGATAGGAAAACAGGTACCCAGGAAGAACATTAATATTTTAAATACCTCTAAATTGAGTCATTGTTCTGTGACTCTAATTCTGGAGCATTTGCTTTTCCGTCACAGCACATGGTGAATGGTTATGAAACTGTTGTCAGAACTTTTCTGGCAGGTACGTTCATGAATATGCAGCGTGGAAAGGCCATGTCTCTCTCTCTCTCTCTCTCTCTCTCTCTCTCTCTCTCTCACACACACACACACACACACACACACACACCCCAGTATATCTGGGCTGAAATTGTGGGCTAGTGATGGGGAACACTAATCTCCCCTTCCAGTTCCCCGCCGGGCTGAAATCAAGTCTTTGGCTCCACCTACGACCCCAGCTTCTGCCTTCCAGCCCTACTCCAGAATATTTTCTCGCCGTAATTCATAAAATGCACACACCAGGCGTGTGGCCTTGGTAGGTGTTTGAGTATAGGAACACCTGTGTGAACACTGCCAGGAAGGAGACGCAGAACACGTCTAGCCTCCTGGCGGGCTCCCTCCTGCCCCCATTAGAGGTCCCACCATTCACGCTTCCATTACCGTTAAGTGTTGTCTGACCTTGAATGTATTCGAAATGCAGTTGTGTATTTCCATAATTGCTACCCTTCGGGGCCTGGTTTCTTTTACTTACCTTACATTAGCTAATTAGCTCCCATTTTATAACAGTCTGTTCTTGTTGAATACTGTGTACTGGGTTTGTTTTGTTTGTTTGGTTGGTTTTTTTGTTTTTTTTTTTTTCACTAGAATTCAGCTTCTGTATGTTCACTCTCTGACCTGTTCTACTTTGTTGCTAACTTTCCTCACACCACTGATGACCTTTGGTTGTTTTTCATATATATTGTTAATGAAAAAGGCTGCCTTTCTCAGCTGTCACAAGCTGCCTGCACTGGACAAGAGTGCTCTTGGGGACCCCACTTACCAGAACCATGTAGGGGGAGGCTTGAGACGCTGTGCTTGTGAAACTGCTTCTGACATCTCAAATGCGAAGCCCGATATTCTGATTCTTCTCGGTCTTTATCTGCCAGTCCTGAGCATGATCCCACCTTGAAACACAGCCCCCACCCCTCCTGCCTTCTCACACATTAAGGATTTTTCAGGCACTATTGGACGTTTTTCATCGTATCTCACTGTAGCCTGGACACGTGACATAAACGGGGATAATCCACTCAAGGTATTTGGTGCAATGGGAAGATTTGGAGTCATTCTGACCGGGGCCGTTTCCTGGCCCTCACTTCCTGAATGAGTTGCACGGTCCATCTGAGCCCTAGTTTTTTTGTGTCTAAAGTGGAATGAGATCACGTGAGCTCCCTGGAGTTGCTGAGCTCATGTGTGTGAGCCTGTCCCTGTGCCTGCCACGCTGGCACCTGATTTGTTCTCTCCTCCACCTTCCTTTCCCTCCTCTTCTGTCTGCTGCTTTTTCCCCGCCTCCCCTCTTCCATCCTCCTTCCCCATAACCTTTCCGGTGGGCCCCTGTTGCCTCTTCTGTGACCTGGGGAGATGACACTTTCCTTCCTGCCAGAGTCCGGCTGAGGGTCCCGCACCCCTATTTTGTCAACCATAAAACCCTCCTCAAACAGTCATAATAATCATAGTGCGCCACGCCGTTATTTCCAAGGGCAAAATCATGTGCATTCGCTCCGCTGTTACGCGATGATGCTGTGATGCTCTTGTGACGTCACCTTTCGAGCCTAAGCCCCTGCATTGTCCGTGTTGCTTCTGTTCAGAGAAGTGAGTCTGTGGCTGGCGTGTGCCCTCGTGTGTACGTATCAGTAGCACTGATCACGGTTCTGAGTTGGCGGCAGGGTGAGGGGAAGCGAAACACGTGTGTGGCTAAATAACGTGTGACTCAGTGTAGCTGGAGCTGGGTCAACGGAAAGCAGCCTTGTCTCTCAGCGTGTGCCTCTCAGTGTGTGCGTCTGCACCCAGATGCGCTTAGCGTTAGCAAATCTCCCCGAAGGCAGTGGATTTATTTGTTGCTTCTCAAATTGCTCTGGGCTTAACTCAGTTAGCTAGCTTAACCGGATAGGTCGTCGACAGGGAAGTCTTCACGCCCGTGAAGGTTCTGGTGTCCTGGATGTCCACTGCCCTGCCCCTTTACCTTACGTGCCGTCTGGGGTCTCTTCTCACACGGCTCTTCCTGCTAAAGGACTGTCTGAGGAGCTCATCTGAACCAAGCGGTGATTCCGTTGCAGGCCAGCCCTTTGTGAATCCCGACGGAACCCCTGCCATATACAACCCCCCCAGCAGCCAGCAGCCCCTGCGAGGCACCATGATGGGGCAGTCCCAGCAGCCGCCACAGCAGCAGCCCTCTCCTCAGCCACAGCAGCAGGTGCAGCCACCCCAGCCACACTTGGCGGGCCCTCTGGTCACTCAGGTAGGAGCTGGCGGGAAGGCGGGGAGGGGGAGTGTTCCAGGACAAAGGTGCACAGTCCTCAGAGCAGCAAGCGGTGCCTCGGGAAGAGGGGAAGAGGGGATATTTGCCACTGGGCTCACCTCCACCCACTCGTAAACAAAACCAGCCTAGAGCCCTTGAAGGCCCGTTGACAAGATTTCATCTGGATCCTTCAGTTTCGATAGACGTGAACGCCCCAGCCAGTGATCTGCTTAGCGAGCACACTGCCAAGTTCTTTCTTAGGTCTGGATGCTGTTTTTTCTGCATCAAGGAGCCCGTCTTGGAGGCTGAACTCATAACTTCAACCAGGCCTTTGGGTCGCCTGGCTCATTCATTCCCAACACAGGCCGCGGGCTCAGGGCCGCAAAGGGATCGTACTAAACACTTTATCAATGGCAAGAACAGAAATCAGTTCATTCGGGGGTGGCCCGGCTGTTCGTTGAGAGACCCGTTAAAGTCAGCTAACCACAGTAACATGAAATATATTTCAGTAACTTCTTTTATTTTCATATTCTTAACGTTTATATTTGGGGGGAGAGAGACAGAGAGAGACAGAGAGAGAGAGAGACCGAGTTGGGGAGGAGCAGAGAGAGAGGGAGACACAGAATCCGAAGCGGGCTCCAGGCTCCGAGCTGTCAGCACAGAGCCCGACGCCAGGCTCGAACTCATGAAACGTCAGATCATGACCTGAGCCAAAGTCAGACACTTAATTCACCGAGAAGGAGCCACCCAGGCGCCGCCATATTGCAGTAACTTCTTAAAGGAGTGATCACTCTGTGCAAACATGGCTCCTGCGAGGCTGGCTGGCTGGGGTCTGCATGGCTTTGACCTTCCGTTGGTGGCTGGCTCCCCTCTCGGGGGTGCGCCGAGCCAAGAGGACCCATAGGGATGTGGTGGGCTTCCAGTGAGGCAGCCTTCCTGTGGGATTGCTGCCCCCCGTGCTTCCCTGTTACCTGATCAGCTTTCTCTTTCCTCCAGTCGGTGCAGGGGCTACAGGCTTCCTCTCAGTCAGTGCAATACCCAGCGGTCTCTTTTCCTCCCCAGCATCTCCTGCCTGTGTCTCCAACGCAGCAGTTCCCCATGGTACTGTATGACATGCTTGTGACCCTGTCCCCGGGAGCGCATGTTGGCTGGTTTTACTCCTGTCCTGTGCGGGGCTGGCTGACGCTGGGTGGGTGCCCCGGGCTGACCGTGAGGGGGGCATACGTGAGTGTCTCATTCCAGAACACTGCAGCCCGTCTCCAAAATAACGGTTTCCCTTCTGTCATCGGTCCCGTGGTTGCTGCTTCCGCGATCGGGTACCCTGCCGAGACTTTACCTACCAGCTGAGCAGGAATGAAATGCCCTTAGAGTTGGAAGTCAGCAACAGAGAGACCCATGAACTTGGCGCGAGGGTTTGGGACACAACTTAAAGTCAGTTGACGTGGTCACCAGCGTCACCCTGTGCTCCTGATGTGGGGGTTCCCCTAGCTCCCCACTCCCCCATTCTCCCTTCCTTTCCCATCAGTGGACTAGGTCCTTTTGGACAAGAGGAAATGAGCATGTCCCCTAAATTTCAAGCGAGGCAGGTGAACAATACTCCCCAGTGTGCAAAGGAAATCCCACCCGTGCTGGCTGGCTGCATCTCTGCAGTAGCCATGTGTGATGGGGACTACAAGGTCCTTCTGCCTCTCCCCAGAAGGCAGAGGCTGTGATGACTCCCAGGGAGACCAGCTGACCCCTCAGGACAAGCCCTTCTTGTCTCAGCACTACCCTGAGGAGCCTGAGCCCTCAGTGAAAAGATAATGATTTGTTTCCATTGAAAGCGGGGAGATTTGGTCAAATTGTTGACCGTCTCCCATCCACCAGATGATTACAATCTGTTCCCCCTTGCTATGTCCTCTTGTTGTTCTGGACAGAGAATTCCTTTCTGGTAGCGTTTCCAATTTGTACGCCCTGCCTCTCTCCCGCGGGGACAAGCATGTGGCCCGTGTCTGCCTCTGTGTGCCTCTCCCCTTACTAAGCTGATCTTGCTAATTTCCTGTTTTGCTTCCGCGCAGAGAGACGATGTGGCGACGCAGTTCACCCAGATGAACCTGAGCCGGCAATCCTCAGGAGAGACTCCTGAGCCCCCATCTGGTCCTGTCTACCCAGCGTCCCTCATGCCACAGCCAGCCCAACAGCCAAGCTACGTCATTGCCTCCACAGGCCAGCAGCTCCCTGCTGGGGGGTTCTCGGGCTCTGGACCTTCCATCTCCCAGCAGGTCCTCCAGGCCCCTCCCTCACCACAGGGATTTGTGCAACAGCCTCCACCGGCACAGGTCAGTGTGTGTTCGTTTTCTCTCACACCTGCGACCTACAGTTGATTCGTTGGGTATGTTGATCTCTGTCTTTCCGTGTAGAATTTCCCCAGGTCAACCTGTCTTGCTCTTTCTGGTCCGTACTGAGATTCCCCACTGGCAGAAGCCAGGCTGTCCTGTTCGGCAGCTGGGCAAAGCCTTGGGGCGCAGAAAGTGAGTTTGACGAAACTGACCCAACTGCCCCCGTGATGCACTGGGGCGTGTCCTATTTTCCAGGCTTCTGGTACAGGAGCCACAGGAAACCATTCCCTGCCCTGCAACGTCCTTCCTGGTCACCGGATTGCCCAGAAAGGGAAAAAAGGCCGGCAAAAGAGAGCCTACTCCTGGGGGACTTTCGACTCTCCCCTTCTGCTGCTCTGGAAATGTGTTCTTTCCTCAAGCGTTCTCTGGAGCTAATCTGGTGCTCCAGGCAGGAGCCCCTCTATGAATATAAAGGAGGAAGATGAAGTGGAGGTCCACTGTCCTTTCCTTTCCCTGGGGGCAGGGGGGGAGCCAGGCTCCTGTGTGCTCTCACAGGTAGTCATTAATCATATTTAATTGACTCGAGCATGTAAGACACCACAGATCACTGATTTTTACTGTCTTCCCCAAGACTGATTATCTGTTACTGCTCACCACCAAACATCTCTGGTGCTCTCCCGGGGATCCCTTTGCAGAATATTGCAAGTGATTACTGTCAAGATGTAAAATGCACAGAGGCGTTTTCTGGTCCATTTTCAAGGCACACGTATCCCAAGCAAATTCCATCCTAATTAAGAAATATTGCATTGGATGAGCTGTTTAAAGTACGCTGTCACCTTCGTATTATTTGTTGCGCTGCCTTAACATCTTGAGTAAATTATTTTCTTTTCGAGCCGTGCGAAACCCTTCACCACGAAACGGTCTTCATTCAGTTGTTCATTTTATTTGGAATGATTAATTAATAGTTCGTCTTCAGTTGCCTTCTCTGAAATATCTCTTCACCAGTAGGACTTGAGGGGCTGTGAAAAAATAATTTTAAGCTACAGGAGGAAGGGCCTCATTCATATATTAATTATTTTAGCAATAAATTAAATACTTTACATTTAATTAATGGGAAAAATAGCGTAGCTCTTTTATCCTAAGTAGCATCTAAGTGTCCTTACCCATTTCTACTGTCAAGGAGAAGAGCTGGCAGAATGTTTAATTGAAGACTTTTTTTTAAGATGGGAAAAAAAACAAAACAAAACATCTTCCTTGATGAATGAATTTCAGCATTCGTGCTCTGCAGGAGCAAAGACAACCCAGAACCCCTGGTGTGTCTGCAACAGAAACACTTTCATCCTTTCTTTAGAAGATTTGGGAATAGAAATGGGCGGAGAGAGGGGGAAGACATTTTTAAATATGGCTGCTCTTTTTTTTTTCTCATTTCTTTCTTTCCTCTCCGAATCCACTGATATTTTTGGTTCTCCGTGATTTCACACAGTTGTCTGAAAATATATTTTCTCCTTTGGGGGGCTGTCCTTACCTTTTTCTCCCTTCCAACCTTCCATCTGGATCCTCTGGTGATTCCTCTCAGCCCCGCTCTGCTTCCTTCTTCCGTGAGAGAGGCTTAGGATGAGCCAAGTGCCCATGTCCCGTGGGTGTGACATGATAGGGAGCTAAAACTCCTAAGAGCTGGCCAGTGCCCTGCCCGGGAGAGGTACTGGATGGAGGTGACCAGATCTCTAGCACAGCCCTTCAGGGTATCAGAGAAGATAGGATGAGAGGGGAAAGAAGGGGAAAGAAGGAGAAAGAAGGAGAAAGGAGAAAGAAGGAGAAGAAGAAAACAGAACAACTTAGCACTAAAACTTGAGGCTCGCCTTCAAGAGGTTACACTTTCATCCAAACCATTAGGGTGCAGCAGGAAATTGTCAAGTGTTTGAACTCTGTCCCTCCTCCCTGAAGGTATTTTCATGTTTCATATTGAATGTGAGAGAAGAGACCAAGGACTGGGTAATATATTTATGAGCTCAAATTGAATCAAATCAGAGTTTCCTAAAGGAACAAACTGTTATTCTTCCTAAAGGACCTATAAATAAATATAAGACTCGTAATATGGAATAAATTCCATAATGGCTGTTCTTATTCTTAATATTAGGAGGCATCTGATATACAATGGTGGTAATCTTTAAGAGCACCATGATGTACCAGAGCATAACTAAAACCTGTTATTACTCTAGGATTATTTGGAATGTTATTGTTATAAATTGCCTCACAAAGAAAGGGAGAAAACAATCACTATACACAACATGTACAATCAGTTAGTTGCCGCATAGTGACCCGTGTTCACTGGAAACTCGTTTGGTCTCTTACCCTTGGATATCCATAGAGCCAGTCCGAATGAGAATTCCTAACAATGCCACCAGATTGTAGAACCACAGCGCAACGTGAACGGAGTTATCTTTTGTTCCTACTTTATGCTAAGGCAAGGAAACATGATATATGTGTTTCAGGAGCAAGATGGAAGTAAAAAAGCATTTCCTCTTTGACTTGAACACATCAGAAAATGACATATCCCTTAAAAATCACAGCTCTCGGGGGCGCCTGGGTGGCTCAGTCGGTTAAGCGTCCGACTTCATCTCAGGTCGTGATCTCACGGTCCGTGAGTTCGAGCCCCGCGGCGGGCTCCGGGCTGATGGCTCAGAGCCTGGAGCCTGTTTCCGATTCTGTGTCTCCCTCTCTCTCTGACCCTCCTCCATTCATGCTCTGTCTCTCTCTGTCTCAAAAATAAATAAACATTAAAAAAAATTTTTTTTTAAATCACAGCTCTCAAACAGGTGGCTTGTAAGTTTACTCTGTGCACATGAGACTTGAAGGCCGTGTCCTGGCGTGCCTCTCTTTACACTGTAAAGAAGCTGATGGAAGAATGTTCAGAAGCCTGGAGATGAAAAAAAATATTTCGGGTTCGTGAGAAAACAGCCTTAATATAAATGACCTGAGGCAAGCAAGGAAGCCTTTCCAAATCAAGAGACATTTGATTGGAAGCTTATTGGAAATAATTAGAACATTTTCAGCCATTCCTAGTCATTAGGAAGGGATGGTAGGTGACATAACAGTATTTTAAACATGGCTCCTGTTTTCAGATAGAACAGAAATTCGTGTGGATGCTGGCTTCGTGCCGATCACTCTGCTTTGATAGACTTGACCGTATTTTGCCACACCATCCACTGCTTCTTTCGGGCTGGAGACGAGCAGTTTTCATGTCTTGCCTGTGTTTCCATTGGAAAAAATAACCCAAGTTAGATACAATATTTTTTGAAGTTTTATTTATTTATTTGTTCATTCATTCATTCGTTTTGGGAGAGAGAGTGAGCATGAGCAGGGGAGGGGTAGAGAGAGAGAGAATCCCAAGCCAGGCTGTGCACCGTCCGTGCAGATCACGACCTGAGCCGCAATCAGGAGTCGGGAACTTAAGCGACTGAGCCACCCAGGCACCCCTCAAGTTAGATTACTTAATATTTAAAACTACCATGAACTTGCTGTTGTCGTGGATGACTGTTTCGTTCACTCTTCTTTTCAGTTTGAAAACACAAAATGCAGTGTTTTGAGACAATATCCACCGTGTTGCCCAGGACTAGGTCAGCAATTACAGCAGGACTCAGCGGGGACGGCTCAGCTCTGCGGCCTATGGGGGCGGCTTGGCCGAGGCTGGAACATCCAAGATGGCCTCGCTCACTTGCTCAGAACATTGGTGCCGCCTGGCCGCCGGGGCACCTGTCTTCTCCTCATGGCCTCTTTCTCCAGCAGAATAGCCTGGACTTCCTTTCCTGGTGGCTGGATGCCCCTCCCGTGTGAGCAGAAGCTTCCAGTCTTCTCAGGCATCAGGAGTCGCCATTTGTGCCTCACGGCGTTGGTCAAAGCGCCTCACACAGCCAGCCCAGACTCGGGCTTGGGGACTAGATGTCCCGTCTTCGCGAGAAGAGTAGCGGGCACCCCGCGTGCAGCCCAGGAGGAAGTGTTTGGTGGCCATCTGTACAATCGACTGTGATCAGGCCGTGTCCTAGGGTGACCGTAGATTTTACGTCAAGAAGGGTTACTTTCCGTACAGTTCTCGTCCGCTGCGGGCTTTCTCTATGTACGGTTCTCATCCCCGGTGGTTTTTCTCTTTCTTCCGCAGATGCCCGTCTATTATTACCCATCCGGTCAGTACCCTACCTCAGCCACACAGCAGTACCGGCCCCTGGCCTCCGTTCAGTACGGTGCTCAGAGGGGTCAGCAGATACCGCAGGCCGCGCAGCAAGCAGGTACGTGGCCTCTCGTTTCCCGCCTCCCCCCCCAACCTAGCGATGCCTGCCCGCAAATCTCTCGCCGTCCTCTTGGGACGAGTGTCCGCGCTCGGCAGTTTCAATCTCCTCGTTTCCCTCACCCAGAGAAGATAACGGGGCATCGGAGGAACTCTGGGAAGGTCACGGGCACGAGAAGGTGAAGCCCACGTCACGCCGTTGCCCCAGACGTGCATGCTGAGCGCCGTCTCCACAAGTTCTTTGTGGACCTTCTTGGTTTCTTTCAAAGCAAGAGTGCCAACCACGTCCTTAGCTTCCTAGTTCGAGCTTTTCCTTGCTTTCTTTTTTTTTTTGGTCCTTTTCGACTCGAAGACAATCCTTGTGCTGTTCCTAGGGCCAGGGGGACGACATTAGCTTGTTTCTCTACCTTCCTCCAAAGTACCGTCTGTAGAAGGCGGCCCCGGACCTCACAGCCTGTGTCACCCGGTGGAAGTGACTCCGTGCGTGGCTCGCTTTCTCGAGGGCCACCTGCCTCCCGCCCAGAGCTCGGCAGCCGCTGTGCAGTGGGAAGGGGGGCCGATACACTGTACGAGAGTGAGTAGCAGGTCTCACAGTGAACCGGTCTCTTTCCCTACTGTGTCACACTCCTGATGGCGTGCCGGTGCCCAGACAGCAGCAGGAACCCAGCAGGGCTGAGTGGCTCGTACTGGGGACGGGCTGGGGTCCTTCCTGCTGGCCGCTCTGCAGGGGACACCGCTCATTGCCACGCCGAAGACCACCTGCCCGGGGGACTCTGCCTGCCGTAAGTAGGTCGTGCCAGGGCGCGGGCTCCCGCTGCCGCTCCTGACCGGCTGTCCCGCCGTGCGACGTCTGTGCTCGGTAGAAGGCTGTGCACGTGTGATATGTACATATACGTGCGTGTGGTATGTGCGGGACGTGGACGGTTTTTATAAGCTGGTGGAAAGCAACGCCCTTGCCGAGGATTAACGCCAAGAACGGGCACGCTGAGACTATGAACGCGGACATGACGAGCGTCTTGTCAGATTGGAGAAGAATTCAGTCCCTCTGTATGGGAGCGAGCGATACGTTCTCTGATTTGTCTCGTGGCCTATTTTAACGTCCGTGGGAGAAGAGTTAGGGAGACGTATGGCAGCCGGCCAGACTTCTTCTCGTTTCAACACTGTATTCGTCTAGGGGAAAAAATCGACATTGACCTCTGAACTGGCTTTACGTTTTTCCTTTTTTTTTTTTTATGTTTATTTATTTTTGAAAGAGAGGGGAGGAGAGAGAGAGAGAAAGAGAGAGCACGAGCAGGGGAGGGGCAGGGAGTGAGGGGAACAGAGGATCCAAAGCAGGTTCTGTGCCGACAGCAGAGAGCCTGATGTGGGGCTCGAGCTCATGAACCGTGAGATCATGACCCGAGCCCAAGTCGGGCGCTTAACCAAATGAGCCACCCCGGCGCCCCTACGTTTTTCTAATAATAACACAAAAACGTTTCCAATGATTAGTTTTTTTGTTTTTTGTTGTTTTCAAGCGTTTGGTAATGTTTCCTCTGAAGTGGGAAAATGTTCTAGCTGTATCACTTGGTGGTAACTATGCCGTCAATTTACATATACACTATAGTAACGTGTTGCTTGCCTGCCTTCTGCTAATGTTTGTCAGAAAGTTAAGCTGTGATCTCCTAGCTGCTGGTCCATGGGTCCCAGTGAAGTTTTCCTTTTGGCTGCCAATCCCTGTAGGAGAGACATTGACGTCCATTGATAATGATTGGCTAAATTTTAGTTTACTGCTATCGTTTGACAGTTTTCTGAGAAGGTGTGTGAGTCTTGCATTAGAGTATGTAGCTCCTACACAGGAATGCGGTTACAGACATGCTAGAACCTACCAAGCCGGAAAACCCCAGGTTTGGGTGAGGGGCTGAGAGAGTTGGATGAATGAATGTGTTCATCCGAAAGTAGATTGAATCAACCCAAGTAGATTTAAGACAAGCCTTGGGCTTCCCCTGACTCTCCCCGACGAACTTTATTGGTGAGCGTCAACACCAACGAGAACGCTGTGACATTTTTTTGTCTTTTTAAAAACACTGCGGGAGGATTTAGGGGTGCGAAACCTCCCCCCTCCCCCGCCCACCATCTCAGAGAGACCTGACTGGCCCCAACTACATCCTGTGGCAGCCTGGTGACGTTGACTTGTCCCGTGCCCCCACATCACCGTGGGGATGCCACCCCCCCAAGGTGAGGTCATGGCACCGTAATCAGAGAGGTGCGTTTCAAAGGGGTATCCTGTTCCCAATAGAAGTGAGTGCTTTGGGCGGCAAAGAAGTCAGTGGAGCTAAGGCGGCCTGTGGGGACTGGGGAGAAGAGAAAAGGGAAGTGATGCTGCGGGAACAAAATCCTCCCCGAAGCGACACCATCGACATACACACGTGGACTGAGACGTTTACGCTCCTAGCTTTTGAGACCACCACACCCGATATCAGCCTAAAATCTCAATGCAGCTTCCACCGCGGTGTTGAATTTACTGAGGGTCTGGGAGGACGGACGGTGTCCCCTGACGTCACTGAGATTCGCCTCTTCTAACAAAATTCCAGCTCATGCAATGGCCTAAGCCATTAGGCCAATCGCGTGACAGCACGTGATTACAGCTACGTGGCCTTTTGCTGAGCTGAGTGACACCAACAGAGACTTCCCAAAGGGCCCTGGAGGTTACTTGGGGGAAACAACTCCGTGTGGATGGAATATCTCATGGAGGAAAGAGCCTCTCTGGATAACTGCCAAAGCTGTATTTCCTGGAGGAGCTTGGAGAGAGGGCCCCTCTCTCTGTAAATCGACCTCGGGACCAGGTTTGGGCTGGCACCATCCCGCAGGGATGCCCTGACTAGCTCTCCCTCCCACCTCCTGCAGTCTTGCCTCCTGGATCTGACCCTCTCCCACCTTCTCAGGGTACTGACTGGATTACGTCCCAGTAAAGGCAGCATCCCATGGTGGGGCATTAGTGTAGAGCCAATTTACGTCAGTTATAACCAAATGAGATTTAAAAAATTTTTTTCAATGTTTTTATTTATTTTTGAGACAGAGAGAGACAGAGCATGAGCAGGGGAGGGGCAGAGAGAGGGGGAGACACAGAATCCGAAGCGGGCTCCCAGGCTCCGAGCTGTCAGCTCAGAGCCCGACGCGGGGCTCGAACTCACGGAGTGTGAGATCATGTCCTGAGCTGAAGTCCCATGCTTAACCGACTGAGCCACTCAGGTGCCCCTAACCAAATGAGATTTTAATCCCGATTTGCTTCGGGGCAGTGTTCTTCATCTTTATTTAATCCTAGTGAGAAGTGTCCCTTCCTTGTCCTACATTCTTGGCCAAATTGAAATCTCTGTAAGTCAGTCAAGTCACCACCTCTTTCGTGGGCCTTAAAACTACACACAGTGAATTTTTATAAAGTAAATTGGATATTCTGCAATTAAGTAGGACATTCGAGTTAGCCTGAGGCCCAATAGGGGGACATAAATTCCTCCTGGTGATTTTGTTCTCTTTTCCCTACCAGTGTCTGATAGAGATGCCAAGCATCTAGAAGAAGGAGCCTACGCTGGTTAAGTGTTATAAACAAAGGGCATCAAAGTCAGAAATTTTGGAGAAATTGCATGGTAGATTGAAACAGTGACATCTGAATTCGGTAGCCACATATACAAGGGAAACCAAAACCTTAATATAGAAGTGTCCCTGGGGTGCCTGGGTGGCTCAGTGGGTTAGGCGTCCGACTTCGGCTCAGGTCGTGATCTCGCGGTTTGTGAGTTCAAACCCCGCGTCGGGCTCTGTGCTGACAGCTCAGAGCCTGGAACCCGCTCCGGATTCAGTGTCTCCCTCTCTCTCTGCCCTTCCTGCTCGCACTCCGTCTCTGTATCTCTCAAAAAAAAATAAACGTTAAAAAAAATTTTTTTTTAAAAAAGAAGTGTCCCTAGTGGAAAAATAAAAAGTCTACTGTCAACTTAACATTATCAGGTACCCCCAACAGTGAAGGCAGATAATTTTCTTTATGAGGCTCTTGTTGATGACCCGAAGCCATGTAGAAAGGCCGTTATCAGGTTAGAGCTAAAAGACTGTGGTTTTCAAATCCTTCCGGCTTTGAAAGACTTGAAAGTGAGGGCATCCGTCCTACCTGAGAACAGATCCCCCCCCCCCGGGGGGGGGGGAAGGGGGGAATACTGAGATGAAATGCTGAGGCATAAGCCTTACATTTCTTCGTGCTTTAGGTTTATGTAGTCGTCAGTTACCATATCGCTTTGAGTTAATCCCTGTGTCGCCATGGTTTTATTCTGATTCAAACACATTTTTAAGGCCACAAAAAACGTTAGTAGTAATCACAGTTACCATCAGTTAGGCCTCTAATGGGCTCGTTGCTGTGCTCAGTTACTTACAAACATGGCATTCTTTCATACCCACCACAAATTTACGAGGGGAGTACGAGCTGTTAGCAATACCCTGTATAGAAATACACTACTTGGGTCCCAAGGCTGATCAGATCGAGGAGAGCGCCCAGGCTTGGCCGGTTCTAAGGCTGCACATTAACCACTCTCCCAAAAGCACATAAACATAGCTTACTAGTTTTGCCTTTATTTACTGTCATGGATGATGATACAAGAAACAAGCATCCTGGAACTAAACCAGCAGGGCTGTGTTAGAGGCAGACATTTAACTGTCCAAGTGCACGGGCTGGCTGATATCAGCACACATGGGGACCTCTGGATGTTGGCCTCCTGACCCACCATGGGCTTTCCTATTCCTTTGCAGACCTGGTCACTAACACCAAGTGACAGAGCACGGCTGACATTTATGTGTGGATCACACATTGGAAAGAGAGAGGGGGGAAAAAAAAAAGAATTCATCTTGGATCTTGTATCCAACTCCAAATTCCCTTTTCTTTGAGTTTGACTAAGAAGAAATATATTTGATTTCATTCTCTGCTCTCCATAATCTTGAACACGTTCTACAAGCCACAACAATGGGCTTGTAAATTCCTCTGTCCTTTCATAAGTGGACGTGTGGGGATGAATGCATCCTGATTTGGGTATCAGAAGAATAGTGGCCTCATAAAATGAATTGGGGAGCAACCCTCCTCTTCTGTTTTTTTTTTTTTGGAAGGATTTCTGTAAAAATGGGGCTGAATCTTCCCTAAATGTCCGATAGAACCCTCCAGTGACACTGGCTGGGACTGAGGATTTTCAGAAGCATTATATATATATATATATATATATATATATATATATATATATATATTTTTTTTTTTTTTTTACTTTTTATGTGAATGTGATTCCTAGAGCCTTTTAATTATGAAATTTTTCTGATTATCAGAGTATTCAGACGATCTGTCTCATCTTTGCTGACTTTTGGTCTTTTGTGGTCATCGAGGAACTGGCTGATTTCTAATAACTTGTTGGATTTATGAGTGAAAAGTGCTCAGTGGCATTTCTTTATTATCCTCCGACTGGCCGCAGAACATGTTGGGATATCCTGTTTTCTTCTTGATATTGGTGATCTTCAAATTCTCTCTTTTTATTTTTATAAGTCTGGCTGGATGTATCAATTCTGTTGACCTTTTCAAAGAACTACCACTTTGTGGTATTGATTTTCTCTATTGTTTTATTGTTTCGATTTCATTGATTGCTGGGTTGTTTTGTTTTGTTTTTTTTCTTCCTTCTGTGCATTTTAGCTCTATTTTGCTCTACTTTATGTAGTTTCTTGAGGTAGGAAGTGAGATTATTGATTTCAGACTTTTTCCCTTTCTCATGTAAGCATTTAGTGCCAAGGGTGTCCTCTGTAGCCCTGATTTAGCAGAGTACCACGTACTTTTATGTGCTTTATTTGCATTTTCATTCATTGTATGTGTTTTTTTCTTCTCTTTGAGATTTCCTCCTTGGTCTGTGGATTATTTAGAAGGGTTTTAATACCCAGGTGTCTGGAGGTTGTCCTGTTGTATTTCTGTTACTGGCTCTAGACTGATTCCATTACGGTCAAAAAACATACTCTGTATGATTTCAATTCTTATTAGATTGTTCACGTCGGGTTTACGGACCAGGTTACGGTCTAACTTGCTAAATGCTCCACACACTCTTGAAAAAGCTGGGCATTCTGCTGATGTTTGGTGCAGTGTTCAGACGTGGCAGTTACATCCTGTTAGTTTATTTCATTGTTCCGATCTTCTATATTTCTGCTGGTTTTCGGCTTACTAGTTCTCTCGGTTGCTGAGAGGCCACAGTCATGACTCCAACTCTTAAGAAGTTCCTACAGTCCTGACATGAATCTCAGGGCAAAGGTTTCCCTGAGGTCCGAGCATGCAGGGGAAACTTTGAAAGTTATTTAAAGCATGTTTACAGGGCACCTGGGCGGCTCAGTCAGTTGGGCATCCGACTTCGGCTCAGGTCATGATCTCATGGGTCATGAGTTCGAGCCCCGCGTCGGGCTCTGTGCTGACAGCTCGGAGCCTGGAGCCTACTTCGGATTCTGTGTCTCCCTCTCTCTCTGCCTCTCCCTCACTCTCTCTCTCTCTCTCTCTCAAAAGTAAACAAACATTAAAAGATAAAATAAAATAAAGCATGTTAACATTTGGGTTCCCTGCCCCCCCCCCCAAATAAGAAAGAAATGTTTCATTTCCTTAAGAAAAGTTAGAAATAGTCTGGAAAGGAAGGCCCTGGGACCCGTGGGTCCGGGTCGGCTGTTCCTAGACATGGTGCCCGCATCCCTCTCTTCTCCGACTTCCAGCACTTTGCCTAATGCCCGTGATGATAACTACTTTCGGGTTAGCTACAACAGTAATGTAGATGCCTGTCTACAACAGACAGCCCAACAGTTCTGCCCTTCCGGGGGATCAGGAGAGTCGGGATTCTTGAATGTCGGGAAAGTAGAACCATAGGAAGATAGAGCAGCCGCGGAGCAGAGCAGGAAGGGGGGAAACGCAATGCTTGAGCGAGCCCTGAATCCGTTTAGGTTATAAGGGCAACCGATCCTTTGGTGTCGATTCTGCAAACTGAGGGGATACGGGTCGGGTGGCCTCTGCTTTCTGGGCACCTTTCCTGCGCCCCTCCCCCGCTCGGGCTGAATGCTTCGTTGGTGCTAAACACCGGTTTCGTGGAGCGCTTTCCATGAAAATGTTTCACTTTTGAAATGATAGCTCAGGAGGAAGCCGGGGAAGGGAAATCTTCAATAACGCATCCTGCGGGGCAAAGGCCCAGGCAGCTTTTGGGGGGCTTTTCCTGAAGCCTGTTTAATTTCCTTCTGCTCTGGTCCTGTCCAGGGATCTGTGTTGGGTAAATGACGAGCCAACCCACCTTGCAAAGCGGAACTGGAATCCTTGCAGGAGACGGTGGCGGGGGGGGGGGGGGGGGGGGGGGTCTTTAGAATCGTTCGAGCTTCTTCACTCGCTCTGCCACTTGTGTTTAACCTAAGCCTCCCTTGGACTTTTTCTTGCACTGTGCTCAACAGCCGTCATGAGGAATGCAGAGTAGGAATAGAATTTAAACGCTCCGTTTGGTTACGTGAGACTGAGGGTCAGCCTCCCGCCCCATGGGGAGGCTCTCTCGTCAGAGCCAGAAAGGGGGCTTCTACCCCCTCAGTGTTTTCAGATTCGGTGACACGTGTCGGTTGCAAAAACCCAGCAAGCTTCCTCAGTCTGGCGGAGTCTGACTTTGAGAGATTCTGTCCTTGGGTTTGAACTCAGTACCACATACATGGCAGGCTCCAAGGAGAACATGCAGACAAGAGTAAGATACCTTCCAGAAAACTTGGAGATGTGTTATCACCCCTCCCCTCCCGCTTCGTAAGACAGAAGTTGGAGCTTCCCCACCTCTCGGAGTAGAGAAAACGGACACAAGCCTTGCAAACAGGCTTCCCGCTGTCCAGTGAATCAGAAAGAAGAATGATGGATGCAGATAACGAGTGTCTGCAACGAATTCAAAATATATGTAAATAAAAGGCACACAGAAGAACATCGAGGGGGGAGAAAACCAGGTCAGGGCATGTAGATCCTGTTTGTTTCATTTTGCTAACTGATGATCGGATAACAGCATAGTCCAGGAATCTTTGGGGACACCCTGACCTTTAGGATATAGATTGCATTGATTCAAACCTCCATTCTACATAACCAGGAAACCTTTTGTGTGTAGAATTGGGTGGGGGTTAGCCCGTCAGAAATACTAACTCTGTAACGGTCCATTGGATTTTTCTGTGCCTCTCTGGATTCCTGGGAAGAGCTTGGAAATGCTGTTCTCACTCCCTCACATGGTGTGGGTGTTACTGTACCCGGTGCTCCCTAAAATTTAATGAGCATGCATTCCACCCGGGATCTTGATCAAATGCACATACTGACACAGTAGTTCTGGGGTGAGTCTCGAGATTCTGCATTTCACGCTCACGCACGGGGGATGCTGAGGCTAATGGTCTGTCATCTGGGGAGCAGTGTCGTAGCTAGCAAATTTTTAATCGTGGCTGGTCTGTGCTTAAGCTGTTGTAAAGGGACGGAACCTGCACAAATTCACTCTACAGCTGGATGTTATTTCTATTTTAGGCAAAACTCTAATACTTCATAGCTATCCTATGACTCTTAGGAATTATAGCCAGTGAGTGTTTGGAATCAATGTGCTAATGTGTACAGATCCAAATTTTGAGATAGAAAGTAAATACAGCATGATTCCACTACCCAGTGGGAACTCTTAAGTGCTGAAAGAATGAATAATATGTGTACCTATTTTATATGTTTTTGAGAGGCAGAGCATGCTCATGAGTGAAAGAGGGGGGTAGAGAGAGCGAGAGGGAGAGAGAATCTCAAACGGGCTCCAGACCCAGTGCAGAGTCGGACACGGGGCTCGATCTCATGACTGTGAGATCATGACCTGACCCAAAATCAAGAGTCGGATGCTCAACCAACTGAGTCACCCAGGCTCCCTGTGTACCTGTTTTCAAGTTAACGTGCACACAGAGGATTAGGGGCGTGTGTGTATGTGTGGGTGTGTGTACGTGTGAGAGAGAGAGAGGGCAGAGAATGTGCGAAGATTTAAAAGGCTAAATGGGACCTTCTCCATCATCCATTTCAAATAGGAGTAAGAGCAAAGCTATAGTTAAATGTTATGAAATCAAATAGAAAGACAGCCTAGGGGCGCCTGGGTGGCTCAGTCGGTTAAGCGTCCGACTTCGGCTCAGGTCGTGATCTCGTGGTCCGTGAGTTCGAGCCCTGTGTCGGGCTCTGTGCTGATAGCTCAGAGCCTGGAGCCTGCTTCGGATTCTCTCTCTTTCTCTCTGTCTCTCTCTCTGCCCCTCCCCCCGCTCGTGCTCTATATCCCTCTCTCTCTCTCTCTCTCTCTCTCTCTCTCTCTCTCTGTCACACAAATAAACGTTAAAAACAATAGAAAACCTAACACGCCGACCCACATCAACAAACAAATACATATACATTTTTCAAAGTTTGGACATTTGCCCAAGGGATAGGTCACAGACTCTTTGGGCCACTTTCAGGGGTAAAATATGTTCGGATTTTCGTGTGCTTAGTGACTTGGGAATTTCTATAAATGTAAAGTAACCACGTTCTCATCAAAACCCATTTCCACCGACTAATTCTGAAAACGTTCAGGTGGTAGGGAATAACCAGGCCCTGAAAATCTACTCGTAGCATCCTTAGTTCAGGACTCTGCCTCCTTCCCTTTTGAGTGTTTACCAAAGGAGTGGGCACGGCGGTATCTGTGGTGGAAAGACGTAATCGTCCGTGACGCATGCGTATTTGCGAACAGCCGCAGCCTCGGCTCCTTTCCTCATAGGTCTGCGCAGAAGTTCATTGAGCAGTAACATATGAGCCTCCTTTTTCCTTGTAGGAGTCCTGTTTGTGTTGTGATAGAATATTGTGTATATGAACATCTCCTAGTAAGAAAAAAAGATTATTGTCTCTTTAATGTTGTTCCGAAACACGTTTGGGATGGCGAGAAATGTACCTTGATGGAGTCTGTAAATTGTTTTTAACCGGAGCACTTGTGTAAAGCTGACAGTGAACCCTGTATTTTTAGCTTGGCTTCTTCGTCAGCATCAATGCAATAGGAGTTTTATCTGTAAAAAAGTCTTTCTCTTTCTTTGTTCTTAGGGTGCTCCTCACCTTGAAAGAATTTAGAATACCAGTGTGACGAATAAAATACATTAATCTCTAGGTAGTGGGATTTTCTTTTTCTTTTTTTAAGTTTATTTATTTTGAGAGAGAGAGAGAGAATGGGGGAGGAGCAGAGAGAGAATCCCAAGCAGGCTCCTAGCTGTCAGTGCAGATCAACTCCGATCAGCACAGAGCCGGACACGGGGCTCAAGCTCATGAACTGTGAGATCAGGACCTGATCAAAATCCAGAATCAGCTGCATTTAACTGACTGAGCCACCCAGGCGCCTCTGGGTTCTCTTTTTTAGTCTTAAATCGCCTTCCCCAAGCTTGATGGTTTTTAAAAATATTTATTCAACTATCCTACCTAAAATGCACATACATGTTAATGTTTAAAACCTGGTAAGTCAGATTATTTTTTAGATACATTTTTTAAAATGTATAACCAATAATCACTCAAGAGAAGCAATGCAGAAATTGTCACACTTGACCACTCTGAGGTAGCCATTTGTACCCTTGGGGGTGTGCATTATTATGTTCCTAAAAGCAGAGGGGGTCAGTTATCAAAGAGTTACGCGAGGATTTAATCGTCTGATTTCTGTTAACATCAGTGGAAGTCACATGGATAAATCCTCGTGGAACATGCTGTTCTGAAAATATGAGTCTGGAAAAGGTTTCTATGGAAATATTCATGTGTTTCTTTCATTAATTGGTCTCATTATTCCATTTACTGAAATGGGAATGAGAAACTGGGGTTATGAGAAAGGATAACATTATTAGGAACAATAATAGGAATTATGCTATTTTTAGGTCTGCAATCTTAACAGGTTACCAAGACAATACAGGTGGCCAGGTTCCCTCTGTTCCCTAGGAGGTTATAGTAAAAGAGATTTATTCAATGTCTTTCTTTCTTTCTTTCTTTCTTTCTTTCTTTCTTTCTTTCTTTCTTTCTTTCAGTTTATGTGATGGGGGAGGGGCAGAGAGAGAGAGAGAGAATCCCAAGCAGGCTCTGCATTGTCAACCCGGAGCCAGATGCAGGGCTCCAAGTCATGAACCCTGAGATCATGACCTGAACCAAAGTCTCATACTTAACAGACGGAGCTACCCAGGCTCCCTCACAACATGTTTCTAATAGTTACTTTGGCACTTTGCATTTTATGTAGCTTCTGGTGTTTACATATTTATTAATTAGGTAGTTAAGCACTCCTGGTATGATTCGGATTTCTGCTTTTCTATAAAGAGAAGGAGTAAAACAGATCATAACAGTACCTTTTATTTTATTTTTTATTTATGCAACAAAAAGTGGAAACAGTTTGTTAGCGAAAGATTTGGATTAGAGATGGCAAGGAAAGAAAAGTGGCAAGAAAAGCAAAACTCTAACATTCCCCTGCGGAGTTCCTAAGAGAGAACCTGAACTCCTTAAAGGACCAAAAGGGCAATTCCAAGTGGTCAGGTTTACTGATGATTTCGCTGAACTAAATGAAGAGAAGTTAGGATGTTTTGTGAGGTTCGTAGTCTTGGCCCTGCCTTCTAATTTCCTCTCCATTTTCTTTCTGGTTCATTTGTTGTCAGTTTCTTGTTAATTTCTGCCCTGAGCTATGCCCAGAGCTAAAAGTCGCCCTGGTTTTCAGCCCCTCCTTTCTTTGGACGCGCTTGGTTGTTTCCACTCTTCAAGGTCCGTCTTCATTGCTTCACCGTCTCCAGGTCTGCCTTCTCATTTTATTTACTTTCTATCTAATTCCCTGGACCTCTCTTTTTCCTTTTTCTTTCTCCTTATCATAAATACGCTTTTCACTCCAAACTCGAGGTGATTTCATATCATGCTCTGGTTGTCTGCATTTCTTCTCATTTTAATGTAGCCAATTTATTTCTTTCCATCCCGCACACTCCTTTCCATTATGAGATAGGACACCTCATTCTTCCAGAGACATTCATGATCCAACATTCCAATGATGAAGAAGAATGTACTGGGTTTTCCCCGCCTTCTTTTTTTAAAAAAATCTTTTTAATGTTTATTTTTGAGTGAGAGAGAGAGAGAGAGACAGAGTGTGAGCGGGGAGGGGCAGAGAGAGAGAGGGAGACACAAAATCCCAAGCAGGCTCCAGGCTCTGAGCCCGACGCAGGGCTCAAACTTCTGAACCATGAGATCATGACCTGAAGTCTGACGCCTAACGGACTGAGCCACCCAGGGGCCCCCTCCCCACCTTCTGAACACAGAACATGAAGGGTTCTTTTTTTTTTTAATCTTTATTTTAGAGAGAGAGAGAGAGAGTGTGAGCAGGGGAGGAGCAGAGAGAGAGGGGAAACACAGAATCCGAAGCAGGCTCCGGGCTCTGAGCTGTCAGCACAGAGCCTGACGCGGGGTTCAAACCCACAAACTGTGAGATCATGACCTGAGCCAAAGTCAGACACTCGACCGACTGAGCCACCCAGGCGCCCCAGAACATGAAGAGTTGTAAACTGTCCTCTCCACCTTGCTGTCCTGAGAGCCAATATAAAGTTACCCTCAGAGTTAGTGAATTCACTCGGAATTTCTAGTGATAAAAAAGGGAAGAGTATCTTTAAGAATGTTATTTTTATTTTGTTTCCCAAATTCGGTGACGCCGTGGTACCCACAGGAAAGTTGTGTTTGCATTTGTCACGTCTAAGGGGTTTACTATTGCTTCGACCTTTGGGTGTTCCTTCTTTGAATGGGGAGGAGTGTACAAATCATGAAATTTGAAGGATACAATCTCAGAAGTCAGCAGTCCTGAAATACGCTTTCTTTTCTGCTGTCTTCGGATGTGGCTGCTTTTTTCAGGGACACAAGTGTATATTCAGCTCAACCAATCTGCTTGCACCCACACTTGCTGGTTGGCCCCTTCCCCAGACCATCAGCGTATGAACAAATTCTCATCCCCCCCCCCATCCCTGAAATGCCAGGGGTCTTCCTATCTACATGAGTGGCTCCTGAACGTTACAGTTCAGAGCCGAGCAGCGATCTCTGTAACCCAGAAAGACTGCAGGATTGTTGAGCCTGGGAGCAGTAGTATAATTCTCAAAAAAAACCACGATGACTCACGCACCCATTTTAGAGCCAGTGGGGGTCAGATGCTTACAAGTAGGGTCACTAATTGATTCAGTTGTTACAGCATGATTCCATGGCACAGGCATTTCTGCACATCTGTTCAGTTGGAAGAGCGTGTCCACAACGTGCAGTGGCTTTCACACATAAGCTCTTGTCCAAATCCCCAAAGCTGCCACGGGCCTCCCTCCGTGGCCTCTCCCAGGTGCTACTACTCCCAGCTGCCTGCTGACCGTCCCCTGGCCACCGCGGTGGTTTCCATGCCCTTCCAGGACTGCCACCAAGCCCTCACTGCCTGCTGACTTCTTCTCCAGGACTCCCCTCACCATTTCCCTGAAGGCACGGAGAGACTCATTATAATTGCATTTTTAACACTCTCCCGGATGCCCTTAGTCTTGTGTTTGGTTTTTATTTTTGTAGGGGGTCCAGCACCATTGCGCTTCTCATGAGCCATGTGGGTCGTAACTGTTTTGGGAATAAGAAAGTAATGGCAGAAAGGGGGGCCAGAACAGCGCCCCAAACACACTTCGCAGCATGCGGGGTGGTGCAGCGGAGCTCACGTTGGAGGCAACGTGAGAACATGTGATGATAGAATTTGCCGAGCCAGCCCCAAGCAGCCGTTAGGTGCATTTTCCCCCCCCAATAGCAGCTTACAAACAAACGGTCCTCTAATTACTCACCTAGGCCCAGAGGGGGTTAGCCAGAGTGCAGGTGGTATTACACGGCGGAGATCAGAAGGCTTGGGGCTTGGGGCGCTCCCGGGTGAATCTTGATGGACACCTGGATTTCTCCACTTGAGACTAACTAGATCTATCTGGGAGGAAAGGCTCCGCTCCTACTGCGGAGGTGAGTCAAAGAGAAGGATCCAAAACATAAATCAGAGAAGAGCTCCTGTCTTGCTGAAAATTGTGGCGAGAGTTAAGAGAAAATCGTTCTGATGAGGAATTTTTGCTGTTTTCTTTTGCATACGTAACTTCTGCAAATTGTCAAAACGACACAGTACTTGCAGTAAAGGATTTCTTTTTAAAAAGACACGAAAACTCCATGCCCACGCAATAACGAATTATAATTACTTTTGCCTCCTCTTTCTCTGCCTTGGAGCTTATGTATGTACACGTCGTAGACGTATACGTGCATTGCAATCCCAGATTATGCCACTTCCTTATTAATACGGCATTTTTACTTACCCGAAACTCCGTTTACATTTGCACGGAAACTAATTCTTCCAGTGTGTCTGAGACACTGCCTTTTCCAGATGTAGAATCGTGTTGGCAGAGGACATGCATGTTGACCCAGAACATTCTAAACAGTATACAAAACAACTCCTAGAACTCGTTAGGGAATTTAACAACGTTGCAGACTGTAAGGACGATATATAGGAATCAATATACAGCGTACAATATTTATATATCTATATTTGCAGGAAACAAATGGAACGTTGGCGAATTCAATTTGGAATAGTGTGTGACACAGTTTTCAGAGCAATAATAGCCTTCGCCCTGCTCCCAACCCGGTAGGTCCAGGGCGCCTCAGGGCATTGCCTGGGTCATTGGGGATCACTCCCTGTGAGCCCCTCCCCCCCACACGACATCTTCTAGAATCACAGCAGTTCTAGTCCTTGTGTTCCTGGCTTCTCCTTCAGAGCAAAGGCAGAAGCATATAACGGATGAAGGGAAGGACTAAGGCTTTCACAACTCTCATTTATCTAGCTTCTTCAACTTCCAAGTCCAACAGATAGTTCATAATAAACTGTTTAGTTATTGGCTTGCCGCTGCTCTCCCCAAGCTGGGACGACTCCACAGAAGTTTCAGGGTATTTTTCCACCACCGGCTGTCAAGGCCTTTGTCTTTTTAATTTCCCATTGTTAAAACTGATACAATTCAAGGAGCTCAGGCTCTTTGCATTGGAGTCTACCTCAAGTGCCTCTGTGAATGGCCCCACAAAGGAGATGGTTGCCTTGGCAACAGGAATGTGGCAAAAAAGAAAAAGAAAGAAAGAAACATGGAACATTTGCTCCCCACCTCCTTCCCTAGTGCCCCTCAGCACTGCGGTTTGCCAGGCACAGAAACTACAAAATCGAGACAAGACTCCCAGCTCTTGATCAGTCAGTGACCGGAAGGTAATACTACCAACCACCTGCTCTGTTTTCCCGTTAATAAAGACAGTTCAGCTGTGAAATGGGCATTTTCTCATTATGACTTTAGCTGATCTTTTTTAGACAGGTAAACTTGGACAAAGGGGAAACTGGGTTTTAAGAAATCTGTGCGTGTGTGTGTGTGTGCGCGCGCGCGTGGTTGTCCTAATGAGCTGAATTTCAATGACTGGTAGCACTTTTACGTTTATTTTCAGCCCCTGAAATTTGCATCAAAGGTATTTTTAAATCTCTGGCAGGACTTAATGGCATGTTTGGCGACCGCTGTGAAAATTAATGCATTAGTTTGGCAAAACTTACGACATACTTATTGAGCATACTTCTAAATAAGCTCCCAAATGCCTTCCCCCCCACCCTATTAAAAACAGTAAGGCAAATAGAGACCCATGAACGTACAGATAGGTGATCTCTGAGGTCTAATTTCAGAGATGTCATTGGGCAAGTCTGGGGATGAACTGATGGGGTTTTTCAGCCCTGAGCTCTCACTGTGCCCCAGGATATCAGTAAAACCACGTCGGGAGCCAAAGCTTTACCTCTTCCCAATGCACTTTATCCCTCTTCTCTGTAGTTTTTTTCTTCTCAGAGCAATGAAAGAGAATATGCATACTGTACGGTTGTTGGTTTCTGAGATTCGGCTGCTGGGCTTGTCAGTTATTGAAGGGTATTTACTGTACTGCAAGCTTTTGCTTCTTTTACCGAGGAATTTTAAGAGTTTGGCAATAGATTTAGCCTCCTGTCCAGGAACAAGTCTTTCGCACAAGTAACAAAGCTCAGAGAACTAGGATCTGCTTTGAGTGTAGGGGTAGGCGTAAACCACTTTACTTTCTCACACTTCTGGGGGCTACAAGGCCGATATTGAGCCCTTCTGAGCCCTCTTTCCTTGGCTTGCAGAAATCTGCCCCGTTCTTTTTTTTTTTTTTTTTTTTTTAATTATTTGAAAGAGAGAGAAAGTGCAAAAGTGCAGGCAGGGGAGGGGCAGAGAGAGAAAATCCCAAGCAGGCTCCCCCATGGTCAGTGCAGGGCACGATGCCGAGCTCCATCTCACGAGTCGTTGAGATCATGACCTGAGCCGAAGTCGGACGCCGAGCCCGTAGCAGGATTCTCGCACAAAGAGTCGCGACACCAGGCTTTTCTGTCCAGGAAGCCACTTTATTCGTGCCGGCACCGCTCAGTTGGGTTCGTACCCGAAGAACTGAGCCCCGAGCACCATGTAGCATAATCTTTTTCTGTATTTTCTACCTCTTTGCCTCTCATCTATGGTAACACACAAACGTGCAGTCTGATTAAGTGGTCTCGTGTTACAAGGTCATGAGGGATGTTGTCACGTGCGCGCATAGCCAGGTTGCCTTGAGGTGGTTTCCCCCACCTCCCTTAGGGAGGGGACCCGACCGCAGACCAACTGAGCCACCCAGGTGCCCCTACCCATTCTTTTTAAACCGAGGAGTTGAAGAGAGATGTTAAGATGCAAACCACATGTGCTTTGCCGAAGCATCCTTATAATGTTGTCAACAAACACGAGCCCGTCAGATTCTTTTACCGCCAGCTAGAATTAACCAGAACAGAGACGGCATCTCTGTGTTCCTTCTCATTTTAAGCCACTCTAACGTGGCAGGAGTGACATTATACCTTCAGGAACTGGATGGCATATATTAAACATCGCATTGTATCCGTGTGTGTTTGTAAGTGGAGATTAAAAATCTAAAAAGGGCATGCTGGGGTGTATGCAAGAGGCTGTGAAAACCAGAGTTAAAAGACACCGAAAGCTTTCTTTGTTTTCCTTTTTTTTTTTCCCCTCCCTTTGTTGTTGTTGTCTTTGTTGCTGGTTTGTGGTGACAGTAACTGACTATAAATTATGTGGCTCCGTGATGCCAGCTCTCGGCACCCCGGGAGCCCTCTTCCTGTTCCAGTTCACACGGGTGGCCCTCGGGGTCTGCAGTATTGTCGCAAAGACCGCTCCGCGAATCTGTACATTTGCCTGGTGGTGACAGCCAGCACTTGTAGGATGACTGCCATCTGGCTCTTTCTGCTAGATTTGTAGCAGGAGTCTCTGTTGGCTTTGGGGAATGTGAGAGTCTCCAGGGAAGCCAGAACCTCTGTGAAATCACCACAGATGGCTTTATTTTGGGAGCCAACAGGCGTGGAAGGAGAGGTAGGAAGTAGAAAAATCAATCAATCGGGAGTTTAATGTCTGTGGGCCTTCAAGGGACTGGAGATGAATGTCGTTGATTTATTAGGACTCGAGTATGCACCTGGGAGAATTTGGAGGCGTCGTAAAAGCCAATTGCAACTTTAAAGACTTCCGAGTTAAAGACCCCATCACCGAACGGTAGATGTTAGGCTTTTCTTCAGGAAAGGCGATGATGCGATAGAAATCGGCCACGGGAAAAATGTACTTGCAGAGTCCCCAAGTCATTGCTTTCCAAGAGACGTTCCCCCCATATCAGGATGAGGAGGGGGAGCTTATACAAAAATGCAGATAACTGGATTTTTCTGAATCACTGAAGATTGCACACCATCTCTCCCTAGGGCTTCCTCCGTTTTTACGGGGAGGCTGCTCTTCTCTAGTCTCTCTAAAAGCCCTTTAAAAACAAAAACAAAAAAACAAGTATTACTGATTCTAATGCTCAGGCAAGACCAGCTTTTCCAAAATACATTCTTAAGGAATTCATATGCCATTAGTATTTAAGTGGTCAAGGATGGCTTCATTTCTCAGCCCAAACAGCTCTCCTTGGAGCCTTCTTCTGATTTTTATTTCCTTCCCTCTTTTCTAAAGAACCCAAGGGCAGGCTACCAGCAGGTTCGAACCGGGTGCAAATTTCCTTCCACATTTTCCAGCGAGTCTACGTCGCCGGGAATACTAAGCGATGAGGCAAATGTTGGTCTTCTCTAGATCTAGGGATGTGTTCAGAGACCATTACGACAGTGGCAGAGCAGTTAGATACAGGCAAGATACATGAAAAAAGTGACATCCGGCCAGCAAGTTTGACTGCTTATAAGGCAAAGCTACTTACATCATCTCTGTGCTTTCATGAGTGCTTCTTCTTCGTATAGTTATGTGAAGTTATACAGCAACTTCTCCGTGAAGACAGGGGCTTGCCGTTAGACCATAGCCTTCCTGCACTGCCTTCTCGTCCTCTGTGCCTTGATGCCCAGGGAGGGTGTCCCATTGAGGTTATAGGCAAAGTTGGTTTTCCACTCTGTTTTTAAGAGGAACACTTTCATCTTCCCCAAGGGAAATATCATCCGAGTGGAACCAATGTGATTCTTTCTTGTTAGATATAGTGGCAAGTGGAAGCTAAGATACCATGGATTTCCATGGTAGATGGATTTCCGAGGTAGATACTGGAAAGATGAGCACTCCAGCCACCAGCGAGTTGAATGGCGTGAGCAAAAAAAAGTCTTCTTCGGGGTATATCATGAGTTTCTACAAGTTGAATTTCCAAGTCAGAGTCAAACATCAATTTTGTAACCAGGCATTAATTCAGCAAGTGTTTATGGAGCCTCTCTTAGGACCAGCCAGGGGTCCAGTGACATTTGGAGACACAGACCTGGTGTCATCCCACATTGAAACCATTTGCACCATTCATCACAAATCCACTCAAATCTGTTGTGAATTTACAACACGTTTAAATAGCAAAGACCTTTTTCTAAACAAAGAGCCCTCAACACCAAAGTCAAAAACTTTATAATAACTACACACACACACACACACACACACACACACACTCACACACACACACGGAATATATATTATTTTTCTTACACATACAATGTTTTTCTAAAAGTTAGCTGATATTTCCTCATATATTTTTACACCAAAATTACAGAGATATTCTGTCATGGAGAATATTCTTCTTTGTGGTGGTAGACAAGCTAGACCATACTTTGACTACTGTACAAATGATATTTGTGATGCTATTAAGGAAATGCTGACATTATGTCCCAATTCTTGTGTATTTGCTTTTTATGCACCATCAAAAATGTTGGCAACAGATGCGATACTCTTCAGGGTATTAGTATATTGGACCCTCAGCCTGAGACTTGTAGGTCCTCATGCATTTTTTCTCATTATAATGTCTACTTATTTCTGGTGAATATTGGATTCGTGGGGGCTAAAAGGCTGGGAAAAGAAAATATCCTTGACCACTTCTTACCAGTTGACCCCAATGGGGTCAATATAAACCTCCTGTAGCAGCCGCACAGGCAAGATCTCCCGAATGAACAAATAGCAGATGTCACAACTTCCTAAAATCATAAGACCAAATTCTGGACAAGATGTTTCTAGGCATGTGATTGAATCCTGATTCAAAGACTTGCATATGTTGAGGTTTCGTTAAGTCTTCATTTGACATTGGATTGATGGCCAGGAGTTTAAAACCAGATGGGACCTTTGAAGCCAAGTCAGCTATAAAGCCCCATCATTCCCAAGATCACTTAGTCCTAGTGGGGAGGGGTCATGTCTGCACTGTACCTCAGTGATTTCTTTTACTAAATGTTCCTGATCCTAATGCTTAGGCCGACTGGGTTCTCTGAAATACTTGAGACTTCTGAAATAACCGCTGGAGAGCTGAATCAGGGGACCTCAGCAGGGGACACAAACACAGCATGAAACAATTAGACCAGATAAAGGAAAACACCTCGCACATAGGTCTTAGATTAGTGATTCTGTGTGTCTTTTTAAGAAGATGATTTCACCACTGGGGTTGAGGAAACCTATCAAAAGTTCTCTAATATAAGCCAATGACCTACTTTGGGTGCATTAAGTTCCCAATGCTTCTGATTCATAGTTCCCCCACTTTTCTCATTTCTGCCCCTCTTGGTTATTTCTCTTCTAACCTGGCTCTTGGTAGAAGAGGGCAGGATTCTTGTGGAGCCTTAGGACAACTCTTAAGAGAGTCAGCTCTACCTTGTGGGTTCACATCGCGAAGGACCACCTAGAACTTTGGTTTATGCATTTGATAACGTTGTTGAGGTCTTAATGTGTGTGGAACATCCAGCTGTCATTAACATACCTTGTGAAGGGCATGGAGTTTGGTGGTGTCTTCCTGATCCACCTTGCTTGTCTCTGTGAAGTTACACCGAGTAAGGAAAAGAGCTATTAACCTAAGTCTGTGGAACCACATGGATCTCGGACAGTCACCAAAATGGTAACCCAGTGGTTCTCTTTTTGGCAGCCTTTTAGGGATCACTGTAAAATCTAATAAATTTTACAGAAGTAAATATAGTACGATAGTCTTGAGTTTGAAGTCACAACTGATGGTAATGACAATTTAGAGGCCCGGGATAGGGGCATCCCACAGTTCTCGTATAGCAATCAAGTATTCAGCGATATCCCTTCCAAATTTGCCATCACCTAATATTTGTAGAAACATTCAAAAATTGTTATCGCCAGTAAGATTTTGCTAATGAGCATTTTGTGGTCCAAATACGTTTTTTAGGTGGCGTTCAAATACTGAGGCAGGCTAAAATGTTTAAAGTGGCCTAAAAAGGTTTTCGTTTGTGTTAGGAAATTAAGTGTCAGTGTCTGTTCTTGTCTCCTAGAAGAGTCTGGTGAAAGTTTTAACCTTTGTTGACACGAGGCAAAAAGATAGAAGGCTGATGGAAATAATCGTTTTAGTTCTTGTGAAATCTCTTAGAGACGTATTTGTCAAGAAAAAATTACAGCTGTATTATATGCCTCGTTTGGGATGATAAATACTAGCGTTTTTAGAAATGATTACTTTTAATACTGTGGCTCTGATTTTAAAACCTGACAGCATGCACTAGAAATAGAAAACTTGACCGACATAAAGTGGGGTGGCATCAGATTTCAGTGTTTTTTCCCCCTCTGTGTATTCTTTTTTATTTTTTCTCTCCATGGGCTGATGGGTGCCCCTGGTCTTCAAGGTTAAATTTGGATTGTTACGTGCTTTCCTCCGTTAGCCCTGTGGGGACACAGCAGTTTAGGACACGATGGGTAGAAGTTAGGAATTGGCCTCATTAAACATCACAACCTGCGTCCCTAACCCCAGGTGACCTTCTCAACTACAGTTTTGTTTGGTCACAAAAGAGGACAGTGAGAATACAGAACTACTAGGCCAAAGAGGGAACCCTGGGTCATGTTTTGTGCGAGTTTTGGTTTTCTGTTTGCATATATATGCATTTTGTTTTTCTAAATGGTCGTGTGTCACAGCCTCTGGGTCTGAAGGTCTCTCTTGTCCAGCAAGAGAGCTGGATGCAGGATTGAAAATGCAAGAGAGGCTAATGTTCGGGAGGAGACGAGGGCCCCGAATAAGGGTCCTTGCCCTGTTTTTATTAGGATCAGAAGGCTTACAAGTGTGATGGTCGTCCACAAAGAGACAGTGCGATATTGAACATTAACTCATGGGTGTGAGGGGAAGGGGGTTTTGAAGATATACAGTGTTAGGGGTTTGGGTCAATATAAAACGAAATCCTGGCGCCTGGCGGATGGTTGTTTACAGCGGACATGAGGTGCCACCTCTGTTTACCTAAACTGGCCTAGGGGTCAAGACCATCAGAGCGAGCTACCTCAGGGTAAACAAGGCACCTTTCTTTTGCTGATTAACTCCCCTCTGGACACCTTCTCTTCAGAAGTCTATAGCCCTCCTTACCTGTTTACCTAATTTGGTCCTTCCTTCCTGTGAAAGCAGCTTTCTGCTATAGTACTAAGTTGGGGGCCACTTCCGCCCTGAATACCTAATCTTGTTCACCTCATCTTGGATGCTGTCATCCTGAAAGTTCTATTCCTATGCCTTGGTCCTATACTGGGGGCTTTGCCTCATTTACCTAATCTTGTTTACCCAAACTTGGGTGTGTACAACCTATGGCTTTCTAATTCTTTATGCCTTGTTAGCCCATCAATGCAGGCTTAGGCAATTCCTAAGCCTATTCCCCACAGTTGTGGAGACGTAAATTTAAGCCTGCTACTTTTACTGATATATATACACATTGCTTGTATACAAAAGGTAGAAATTCACTATGCATCTCTCTGTCTATATACACACACACATACCCGTATAGATATGCAGAGTCTATAGAGGGTTTTTAACTACGTATGAATTATGGGAAGGAGTTCACTCTTTATTTTCAAAGCCTCTTCACTGCTCAAGATGTGAAGTAATTCTCTGTGCTGTCGATTAAATACAAAGTCACAACATCAGAATTAAAATCATGTGAAATAAATACATTGTGGTCTCACATAGGTACTATTGCTCAAGACAGGGAAAATTCGGCTTAGGTGAATGAAAAAAAAAAAATGTCCTTTCAAGTAATTGAACTGAAATGCACAAGTGCATTTTGTTACCTTACTGAACGGAGTATATACACTGAACGTAACATTGTTTGTTCTTGCCCCAAATATCCCAGGCCTACACTTGTTTTTCCTGGTTTACATCTGTCAAAATGTCAAATTCTAAGCAGAATTGCGTTGGCCCCAACTTTTTTTCTTCCACTCTGATTTGGATTGAGAGCGTGATAACAAAGCTTGTTAGAAACATGCCTGAAATTGATTCTGAGTGATAGCTAAGCTTCTTAGCTAAGAATGAAAGCATGGGTTTAGCACAGGAATACTGTAATATGTAGTTAACCATGTAGTCTCTTTCGCCCTGAGTTCTTTAGTTCATTGCATAAGTGAAGCGTGAGTGTACAGAAAATCAGTCAACAATCCTTCCTGTCAGTTGGGATACAGTTTTGCATGCCCTCTTGCCAAGGAACAAAGCTCAGTCATCCCAGGAAACAAAGAGGTAAATGAGTGGAGTGCTTTCAACACTTATTAAATTAATTGAATGTAAGTAGTTTCCTCCTACTGAGATCAAAACTGAGAAAGATGGAAAAGATAAAAATGGTTCCTTTTAAGCAGATCGCCCTCAATAATTATTATACATAAATGAGCTTTCCTATGGAATAGAAAGGTTAGAAATAAGAACTAAGAAGTTAGATTACCTGGCTTCAAATCTCTGCCACGTAGGACTGTTTGACTTTGGACACTGCCTCCGTGTTGGAAATGGAACTTTCTGGGTTTTAAATGCTTGTCACATAGAGTCATGTTTTTATTCTCGCAAGAGGAAACTGGGCATTTTGGATTCTTTGGTAAAATATAGGCACACGGCTCTTCCAAGTTTTGTTCTGGAACCAATTTGTAAATCTCCAGCAGTTACCATTGTAATGGCGCCCTGCTGAGGCAATGTTGAATGCAGCATGGAGGTGCCATCTCTTCCCCCATGAAAACAAGAGAGGCTTTCTTCTTAAAAAAACAATACAAACACAGTCACAAAATAAAACACTCAGGTGCTCATTTGTTCCCTTGCTTACCCTAGATGCCCCTGTGTGGGGGGTTATGGTGGAAAACACATTCTTACTGGAAGTTGGAGCCTTTAGGTAGCTGATGTGCCAATTGCCTTCACTTGGATCTGGTCTATAATTTATCACTGGTGTGTCCTACCCTGCTCAAATGCGCCCTTTGTGGGCAGAGGCAAAGCTAATATACTTTCCAAGTGTATTTGAATTGCTTCGATAAATCACAGCTGCCACTGTAAGCAGTTTCATCATTTGCCAGAACAATAAGTTATCTCCATGCTTTACAGATGCAATGCTCTCTAAGACTTTTATTTGTGTAACTTGTAATGCATCATAACCCATTTCCTGAAATGAAATTAGGAAGCTCATAATATATTTTTTAAGCTGCAAGAAACTCTTCCGAGGAATTCGCATCAGCTCGCAGAGAAACGCGGCCATTTTTACCCTGCTTGTTATATAGTAGCGATTTATTCCTCCATTATTACTATAATAATGTGGGCATTAAATGCTTGTGATTGGGGTTAAACTTCATGTAGCGCTTTCCTGCTTCAGTGTCTCAGTGAAACCCGTCCGCAAAGAAATGGGACGAAGCACAAATGGTTCCTGTTGGGTCTGCCGTGCAGGAGGTCAGGAAACCCGGTGTTTGGCAAATATCTACCTCTCCTGACAGCTCTAAAGACGTAATCAGGCTGCAGAACTACATTTGTGCCCGTTGTGATCTCTGGGACTGACTTCCAGTCTTGCCCTCATTTCACAACGACCAAACCTGAATTCAAAGCTGATGTGCACCCTTTCGGTGCAAGACTCCTGAGAGGGAAGATATGTTATATAATGATAGTAGGTCTTCAGTTCCCACTGAGGAGAACAATCTAATTTTAATAGTATCTCAGGACTCCGTTTAGCCTGATGGACAATAAAGTGTGTTCTTCTTTTATGGGCTGGACTGAAAAAACTGTTAAATATTTATAAACTAATTGGCCATCACGTCTTATGTGATCGGAACATACTTTTGTTTGTAATCGCCTCGCTGGTTCATTCCAAGCAGAGAAAACAGTGTCAATAAAGAAGCCAGGTTTTCTAATTAGAAACGAATGTATTTGTTTCCAAGCCGAATGCCTTTCCCATGTGCACCGCAGCATTTGAATAAGCCTTCGTGCTTTCTGGCTTCGTCATCGGGAGGGACTTAGGTGTCCTGTCATGGAATTTTAGATTTTTCCACCCTTCTCTCACGATTTGTAATGCTCTTCGTCTTTCTATCAAACTACCTGCTAGCTGCTCTTGAGAACTTCATAGACCCCTCCTTCGTGCCGATGACGCAGGTGTCCGAACAAGGGTTTCGCAGCCTCTGGGGGGTGGTCCCATCCTGCCCCTTAAACAGTCCTTGGACGTCCAAGCCAGCACCGCAGCTGCCATCATCCTGGGTTAATCAGCATGCACCCCCGGATTTTCATCTCCTCGTTACCCCTGCTTTTCTGGTTTCTGACCCCACCAGCCACCTCTGTGCCTCCCGCATGTCCAATCCAGGTAGACCCAGCGTGGCTCCCGGTTTATGCCCTGCTTGACCCCCGTGCATTCCTCTGGGTGTGTTCGGGCGTATATGGTGTATGTGCATGCGTGTGTCTGTGTTGTGTATGAGTGTTTGTGTATATGCTGGGCATGCGTGTATGTGGCGCGTGTGTGTATGCGTATATATGTGTGTGTGCCTGATGTGTGCCCGTGTGTGTGGGTGAAGAATGGAGGTAAAGGATAGAAAGGCTGGGACTCGGATTCGTGACTCTTTTCAGCAGGTAGAATTCTGCCTCCTTCCTTCTGATTTCTTTTTCCCAGGCCCTCACCCCATTGCCTTCTCTCTTTGCCACCGTGGAAGGGAGCTGGGTTCCTGTTCCCCAAAATGGACTCAGTTTACAAATTCCACAACAAACAGTTTGAGTAAAAAGAGAACCACCGTTTTTTTTTTTTTCTTTTTGGAAGATTTCCTCATTTCCCCCCAAATCTGGGGCATCGCCTAACGCATATGAGCAATTCCTCTTCTAGAAAACCGGTTATTTATGGGACTGCCGCTGTCGTGTAGATACCCATTCGAAGAAGAAAAACAAGTGATAGTTTATGGTAATATCATTAATTTTAACAGCAGTGTGATTTTAAAGAAAAGAGCTCTACGATAGTACGACCCTAGGGACCTCACTGCACGATGGAAGCACATCTCACTCCAATAATACGACAGCAATCCTTCACGGACGGTTGTTTGCCCGCTTAGTTGGCAACTCTTCTATGTGGAATCCATTCGCAAATTTGCTTTCTACTGAAAAGCCCGTTGTAACATGTCGGGTTTTACATGTTTTTCAAGTGCTTAATTGAGCATGATTCACTCTCGTTTGTCTTTTCCCTGAAAGGCCACCTGCGTCCTTTTCCAAATGATTACAATATGACAGTATTATTACTTACAATTGTTTTATCATTAAGTGGTTGCAATGTACTGTCATGTTGTCACTGCGTTCTTTAAATACCGGCGTGCGATGTTTCAGGATCCTGAGTTCCTCCTGAAGGCACGGTTTGCTATAGAATTAGAAATGTTGTGGAAACGAGACAGGCTTCCGATAAAGGAGTTGTGTCTCTGGGGTGTCCACCTGTGTTAAGCCTGGGTGGGAGGTGAAGGGAAGTGAAGATAGATAATCCTTGAAGAAATTATGCTCTGTCTTTCTCTCTTTCTCTCCTTCTATTTCTCGATCTCTTTCTCTATGACTGTGTATTTATATCTTGAAAAAAGCAAAAATGAGCTCTGACTGAGAAAGTAAAAGTCTGTGCAGCTGTTCGTAAGGCTGGGATATCAGACACAGAGGGGGATCCTGGGTGGCTCAGGTACGGGAGTGTCTGACTCTTGGTTTTGGCTCAAGTCACGATCTCACGGTTCAAGGGATCGAGCCCTGCATCAGGTTCTGCACCGAAAGTGCAGAACCTGCGTGGGGTTCCCTCCCTCCCTCTCTCTCCCTGCCCCTCCCCTGCTCATTTTCTCTCTCTCTCTCTCCCAAAATAAAAAAAAAAGTCTTAAAATTATAGATTATTAAACTTCGTTGTTTGAAGTTGTCCCAGCTGATAATAACACTTCCCACTCTTGCTTAGAAGACTTCAGTCACTGAAACATAAAGAAGAGCCTTGATTCGCATCCTCCATGCAGGGTTTCAGACTGGAGTTTCTGGGTACGACGTTCCATGGCTATCCCCACTTTGTGGTTCCCACGGTGATAGGACCCTGGGTCCACCACGCGGTCCAGACGGGATACTGGCTCCTGGACACGGTCCTGCTTTGCCTCTGTTAAACTTCCTGTGATAGCTCTCTATTTTCCTGTATCCTTTGTTGGTGGGACCCCCCCCATCATTCCTCTGCTCGATGGCCTTCCTCACTATAATGAGTAATAATTTGCCAGATGACAGTTGTATTCTCAGTAGTCCGGCAGACTGTCCTAGGGCAATCTTTATCTATGTATGCAACCCCTTTGATGGCCAATTTGGGGCAAACCTTCTTTACCACCTGCCTAGACGAATATACATTCCAGTAGCCGAAGCACTGCTCCCTCACCAAGAAACAGAGAAGGCAATCTGCTCGGGAAACTTAGTGTGGGAGTAAAGACCTTGCTTAGAAGGGCATGTGGTGGTTTGGCTTGAAACTTCACAGGAGCTCACCCCTGCCTACAAAAATAAAAAGCGTGCAAGTCTGTGGGAGGGCGGGGTGTGTAGCTCACTGAGAAGAGGTTTCACAATCCAGGTGACCCACTACAACTTGCCGAGTTGTCACGGTTAAAAGAGCCCGTTGCATCAGTGGAAATCCAAAGGCAGTCAGGAAGCTTCTCGACCACAGCCTTTATGGGCAAAATACCCACCTGAAATAGGCCGCTTTTTCATCGTCTCTGGGATTAAAACCAAACCTGTTTTATATGCTGCCCTTTCCAGCAGAGCCCCGTCCGGGCTTCTAAATTCTCTTAAAGAAGGCACTTGAGTGTCTTGGATGTCTAAAATGATTCACTCTCCCCGTTTCTTGTCACCAGCTTGGCCTGGGAAAGAATAGCTTGGATTTTCCAATGAGTTTCTTGAAGGGTTCTTTGGTAGTAAGGGTAGTCATGTGGCTCAGCGTTCTTGGCCTTGGGAACCGTGAACTAGCTCAAGCTACGTCTACTTCTGGACTTGCAGCTTTGTATCTTGATGATCTGGGGCCGGAACGTTCTGAAAGAGCGTGTGGTTCTTCCTACCACAAACGGCATTTACTGTTGGTGGTGAAACGGTCGATGCCACGGCTTTGAAGGCTCTCGAAGGACGGCCTGGACTATACCCAGCCTCCAGAAGCGCCAACCTATTTGATTATGAGTCTGCCCCGGAGGGCCGTGACTTTGTCAGCTCGTATGGACGCCACGATCGCTGAGCATCATTTCCGAGCATGGTAGGAGCCCTGCAGGAGAACGAAACACAAGTTGTTACAATCGGAAACCGCAGCTTGCTGACTGGATTCCTAGGCCGTGATCCCACGGGCCCCGCTAGACATTGTGTGTCATTTAGGTGACTTAGGCCACCGAGGGGAGAGATGTGGGAGATCGCTGCTGTGATACATTGTTTTGGTCAGATGGCTATTTGGTGTGACAGCTAGAATGAATGAATGGTGAGGAAAGACCCAGGGTTTTCAAAGTAGGACAGAAGGATGCCCGTCAATATGGGCGGAACATTAAGGACGGGAATTGTCGGAGCCGGAGGAATCATCCAGTCTCATTTTTCACCTGAGGAACAGGTGCAGTGAGTTACACGCTTTGCCTAAAGCCTCACGTTCATCTGTGTGTGACCTGAGGCTCCCCCGGGACAGAATTCCCTTTCTCTTACTCGTGCTGGAAACTGGCCCTCCCTGCGAGTTAGGCTCGTGCCCGGTGGGACCGGAAGTCGGAACGGTTGAAGGTCCAGGTTCCTCCCAGCTGGACTTTAAATTGGCTACCGGGACCCAGGGGCACGATGCTGTCCTTTGCCTGTTTTGCTTGTTGGCCTCTGGGTTCTACTGTTGACAAACAAGATGTTTAGGCGAACTGTTCCCTACCGTCGGCTGGTGATGCTTTTGGTAGTCTATCAACATCGATTCAGCGCGTTTATTGGGCAACTGCTGTGTGTGCAGGCTTTGCAACTCTGGAGGGTGTGGGGAAAGCGAGGTGGGAAATATCAAAGAGAAATAACTCAAAGCCGTCTCTTAGGGGATTACACGCAAGAAGGAGAACAAAAGTGACTTAAAATCATTGGAGAGTGATACACATTAACAAAATATTGTAAAAGGCCTTTGGGGCCATCCTTTCTTCGGGTCAAGAGGATTTTTTTTTTTTTTTTGGTTGCTTTGTTTTGTTTTCTCCCAAACATACTGATTAGACGGACCTTAACAGACACAATAAAAATCCAATTCACATCGGGCAGGATCCTTTTTTTTTTTTTTTTCTCTCTCTCTCTCTTTCTTTAAACAAACTTAATACCAGATTTGGTTCAGGCTCACTATCATCTTTTTAAAGTAGCAAGTGTAGCTGTTCTTTGAAGCCATTTTAGTTCTAATTTTGGCTGCAGCTGGTTTCTGTGCCCAGTCGGAAACGTAACCTTTGATGAATTGGACAGATTTAAGATTTGAGGCATTTGGGGGGCATCTGTCGAAGTGGTATTGGTGTCAGCTCCTCTTGGCAGCGGGATCAAAAGAAAGGATATTTAAGTGGGAGACCTCTCCCAGAGCTCAAACAGCTTGCGTCAGAAAATCACTTGCTGAATTGTCTTCGATGAAACAATCGCATTTAATTTTTAGACTCTTAGAGCTTAAAGACCCGGGTTAGCTCAGGACCCCAGCTTTCCCGTCCTACTGCCCAGCGAGGAAACTAAGGCCGAAGGAGAGAAAGCCACTTGCTCGGAGCCAATGCACTGAGTAAAGTTGTAAAGTTCACGTTCAGAGGGCCAAGCGGTTGGTCGGCGGTCGGTTGCAGACGCGTGTCGGAGACTCGGCGTGTTTTCTGTATTTAGAGGTGAGCTCACGTCCTGCTGGGTGGTCCCCATAGTCCTGCGCTCTCCGTCACGAGCCCATTACGCCTTTTCAAAGCCGGCCTGTTTTCTTTCTGGGCCAGTGAATTTACTTCTACGAGATATAATCCTCCTCTCTTTTTATCCCACTTTATTTTGGGCAATCATCTGCGTGGTGATCACAGATTCCGTAGCCGCAGATAAATTAAAGGGCTTAGGATGCCTGAGAACAGCTGCCCGGCTTCGCCCCGGTTGATGTATTGATGTCAGCCTCCCGGTATACGGCGTGAGCCGGAACCCGGATCAGCTGTTCTTCTAGAACGGCACTTCTGTAACCGAGCCTGGCATTATTAGATTGCAATTATTTCTGCCTCCAGCAGGCCGTTCCTCGTAGATTTTTTTTTTTTTTTTTTTACTTTTTATTGAAGTGAGATCAAAAGGATTTTGTACTTCAAGAAGCGGGTTTCTTAGCCATATCTTCAGCCTAAGCATTGAATTCCTTATTATTCCTGAGACTTAAAGCTGTGTCTTGAAAAACGAATGGAAAGTGTATCGTCTTGAGGATACGGCACATTTTTAGAGCATGATGCCTTTGAGGCAAATCCTGGGGAGGGGGGGTGGCATTGCTCTTAGCGGCCAGTGAATTTCTGACTCCAAATCAGTTTTATTATTTTTTAAGTTCTAAATAAAAGCAGCTGTCGATACCCCAGATACTGTGCTTACAGGTGTTCTGCTATTTAATCCTGACCCCCATCCTGTGAGATGGAGACCATCCATTGTGTCTCCTTCCTCATTTACCGAGGACGGAAATCGAGGTTTGCCAAGGGGAAGGGACTGCTCTAGGAGACACAAAGGGGCCCGTTTCCCAAGGCTGGGGCTTTCCTATAATACCCTGCCTCTCCTGACTTGACAGTTTGTACCTACAAAATAAACCAGTGACCATCCTTGCTTCCTCCCAGAGAAATGTTTTCCAGGATAAAAAGTGTACGTCCACTGAGACGTCATTAGATTCGTGGTCGTGGGTATTAGATATCACATAGCAGCCCTCTCACACCTAGGTAAAACCAGTGTGATCATCTATTTTTAAACTGCTCATCTCCGTCCTTCATCGTGATCTTGTTAATAATGCCAGGCCGCCGAGGACCTAACGGTCGTGAGATTTCATCAGAGAAGCTTTCCAAGGGCCCTCACCTGCCGAAGTACCAACTTCGCTTAATTAAAATTGTATTCTCCAAAGAAGCCGCTCTATGTGTCTTTCAGTGAGTTAATAACGGGACTAATTATCACGCTGCGCCACATCTTTGGCCACATCTATTTAAATACGGGCATTTGTAGCTTTGTGTTCCCCGGCAGCACTCTGGAGGCACAGTGTCAGCTAGGCGGCCGCTCTTATCACGAGGTTGTGCCGACCCCGTTTTCATCACTTTGGTGAGACGGTGTCTGTGCCTGGCTTTGCAGTTACACAGGTGTCGTGTCGATGGCCGGGTACAAGAGCCCGACGGTCGAGTGTTCTTTGTGAATGTGGCCGTGGTAGGATGGAGAACGTTCCCCTAATAGGTGTTTACCAATTAATACCAGATGAAGAAGGATTTCCCATAAGACAAGCAACTGAAAAAAAAAAAAAAAACAAAAAACCCATGGCTGGAAATATAACCGAATGAGAGGCATTTAAATGATAGACTTTATACTTCAGGATATCCATATCAGGACAGATCCCCTTCCATATTCAATTCACAAAGACCTCTCAGAGGAGCACGTTATTTTCATTGGTAGTCTCTGTTGGGTCGGTCATAGACACCTGAGCTTGTCTAAGTGACATTAAATGGCTCTTCATCAATGCAAAGGTATTTCTGTGTATCCCTCAAGCCCTGCCTCCCTCTCTCCCCCTGCTTTGTTTTTTTTTTAATGCCTATTTATTTTTGAGAGAGAGAGAGTGGGGGAGGGGCAGAGAGAGAGGGAGACACAGAATCCGAAGCAGGCTCCAGGCTCCGAGCTGTCAGCACAGAGCCCGATGCGGGGCTTGACGTCACGAGAGCTGTGAGATCGTGACCAGTGCTGAAGTCGGAAGCTTAACCGACTGAGCCACCCAGTGCCCGCCCCTCGCCCCCTGCTTTTTAATACTTAGAATCTTGCCGGAGGAGTGTATTGAGAAGTGGACTCCATTCCAACTGTGCTGTATCTGAATGATCCAGAATGAGAATTGTTCACCCATCTGGCTAGATCGAGAGTTTTAAATTCCGGACTTTGTGATTGGGTTTCTAGAGTTCCTAAAGCCGGTCTTATGCAAAATGTCTTTTGCATGTGCCTGGGTACAAGTGACTAGAAAAAGGATTCGAGACTCTCATTACGGTCCTGATGTGATCCATACTCCTCTGTGGTTGTTAAATGTCAATGTCCTTGACCGATGAACAGTCAGTGACGTCTATTGTTGTTCTTCTTTCAAAGATTAGTGAGGAAATTAAACAGCAGTCCCCAGACTCTGGACTTAAGGGTTTCTGGGAGTCCTTGCTGTTAAAAACAGTAAATATGCCAATTTAAAGATGATTAAGGGGTGCCTGGGTGACTCAGTCGGTTAAGCATCCGACTTCAGCTCAGGTCATGATCTCAGTTCCTGAGTTCGAGGTTTGCATCAGGCTCTGTGCTGCCAGCTCAGAGCCCGGAGCCTGCTTCGGATTCTGTGTCCCCCTCCCTTTCTGCCCTTTCCCCACTCGCATCCTGTCTCTGTCTCTCTCAAAAATAAATAAGCATTAAAAAAATTAATAAAGATGATTATTACATCAACTAATGTAACCACTCCAGGCCCCTTCCCGTCCCTGAGAAAAATAATTCTGAAGATGTGCTCTGAGTGGGAGGCTGTGGGTAGATTAGATGAGAGAGCATGCCCTCACTCAGTCACCGTTGCCTTGTTTTGAACCCGATTATCTGCCAAACGGTTTCAGAAGTATCTTTTTTATTATTTTACAGAAAGAGAGAGAGTAAGAGAGAAAGAGAGCCCAAGGGGGAGGGAGGAGCAGAAGGCAAGGAAGATCATGTTCAGCAGGCTCCATACCAAGTCCAGAGCCTGACGTGGGGCTGGATCCCACAGCCCTGGGATCATGACTTGAGCCGAAATCAACAGTCAGACGCTCAGTTGACTGAGCCACCCAGGTGCCCCTGTTTCAAAGAGTTTTAATTTTGAGCCATACATTGTTTAATTTATGTGCGTAACGACCCACTGATCGAGGACAGGACGAGAAAGGACAACACGTGCCGTGATGGAGTTTATGAACGGCACACAAAGTGAAACTTCTCTAACTTCATTTCAATCAGATCATCACCATCTTCATAAAAGGTGTATTAATGTGTACATGTGTGTATATAGATATACATACACGTGCAGAAACATTAGAAGTGACAGGTGGATTTTAATCTTCATTTCGTGCTCTAGATACGTATTAAATAAAAACTAGCGATTAAGAGTAAATAAATGAATGCATTCGAAAGGTTAAAAGAGGAAAATGATGACCTTTGTATCCAATTTGGCTTTTCGTTTAGAAGGAATAGAGGCTATCTATAATCTACCGTGGTGTGTGCGTGTGTGTGTGCGCGCGCGCGTGTGTGTAAGTGCTGGCAGTGAACGTCATGAATCTTTTTGTCTTATCAATTAGAAGCAAAACACAAAACTCGTCAAAATCATGTTAAAGAGCATGTTTCAAAGCATGTAATACATGTTTAACTAAAATGCTCACCGTATTATTCATTGGGTTGCCCAGGCCCAACATTTCAAAAGGTATTTGCTCGCAAATCACGATTTTTGTTCTTACTCGGTTACATGGAAAACATACTGTCATGTCACTTGTTCGATGGGAAAAAATAAAATTGTGAATGAATAACGTTAAATATTGCATTTGAAAGAATAATAGAATCAATAATTGAATCAGTAATATGTTAATTAAAAATATGATAATTCTTCAGAATCACTTGCTTAATCGTCCAGCACAGAAAATAGTACAAATGGGTAGGTTAGAAATATTTGTAAAGTGGAAGCTTCTCTGTGTCTCTGCAAACATCCCAGGGGTTCTAGATGTGGGGAAGCAATGCCGTAGTCTTAAGTTAGGAGACGGCCTTTCACAAGAGCAGCAGGCCTGGGGAGACGGAGGAGGGGGCCGCTGCTTTGTGTCGTATCTTTGATGCGATGACAGGGGGCCCTGTTATTAAATGGGCTTATTAATGTCACCAGAAAAAGATTGAAAGGCGCCTGCCTGAGCCCAGGGTGCACTCGGCACCCTTTTGCTCTGAGACAGCTTTAGATGAAGGGCATCGCTCCTTTTCCTGAGTACTCTGATCAGGGGGAGCACACAAAGCCTATGGGAGGTGCAAGCTCAGCTTTGATTAGGAGACCAGAGGCAGGAACAAAAGGAGGCCTCCCGTTCTGCTGAGTCTTTGGTAACCAACATGGAGTAGAGCCTGGAAAGAAAGGAGATAGTCAGTCCCCCGGCTGTCCGAAAGTTACATGCAGAAATCGGTGTTCCCCCAGTGCTTGGAGTCTGGGGCCAAATGCCTTTCCAAATGACTCCTGCCTGGACATCTGCTCCCCGGTTACGGCCAGCTTGCCTTTTCCATCCCCCGCTGTACTGGATACTTGGCCTGCTTTCCCATTCAGAACTGCTTCTGCTGTTTTGTTTTTGTTTTTGTTTTTGTTTTTGTTTTTGTTTTGCTCCTAGAGATTGTACTTCCCATAATCCAAGGGCAAAGGAGCACGAATCCAAACCACGTAACCCATGGTTACGTCCATGTATGTAAATTGCGCTTAATGACTGCGCCTTGGCTCCTAAGGAAATTTGGTGGGGGGGGGGGTCCATCCTGGTATTGTCAACACCCAGTTTGTTCTTCGTTTAAAACACCTTCTGGAGGACGTGAGAATACTCTCATTTATGTAGCATCGTTTGGTAGAAACGGGTGTCAGCCGCCATGTAATAAATGCCCTGTGCCGCAGAACGTGTCAGTCACCTTACCTGATACCTACTTGACTTTCACAAAAGCCCTAGGAAGTTGGGCGTTACCAGCTCCCAGTTAAGAGGGAAGCAAAACAAACCTCAACGATGTGAGATAACTTCCCCACCGGTCACAGGCCCAGTGGGTGGAAAGAGGTAACCTTTGGCCCCCTGTCTGTGATTTGTCCATTAGGAAGCAGAAACTCCTTAGATTGGACGGAAGTCTTATTCAAAGTCGCATTTAAGTATCCTTTCCTATTATTTCATCTTGCTGATAGCTGCTTTAAAATATTTGGAAAACAAACACGGCTACATGTACTAAATTGGAGACCAATTTATAACAGGGCACCTTCTAAACCAAATATACGTGGGAAATGCAAGGGTCAGTTAGGGTCATTGTAGAAATAAACTGGATCCTTTTTTTTTCCCCTTTGTCATTTCCCCTGAGATATTCTCTGCCCGTTGTTACCCATTTGATCTCAGCCATCCGTTTCTGCCGCCAGTGGAGAAAAATGTGGGTTTCCACAAAATGAGTGGCTTGAGCTGAATCATAATTTAGCTTTTTTTTCCTTTGCGCTACAGGAAATTTAAACACTAATGTGACTGGATACTACTTCCTAAGTTATTATCAATTTCCTACAAACATTGCCATTTCCTCAAAATGGAAAGGCAGGCAGTAGGGCAGAGAGTCAAATATTCTGCCCTAATATCTAATGACACACAAATTGGAGAGTGAACATTTACTTAATTGCCCAAGCAGCCACGCTAAGTGCCTCGTCTGACATATTATCAGGTGTTAGAAAGGATCATTTTTGAAAGGGGGGGGAAAAAAAGAGAGATCTGTAAAACCTCTGCTAAAATCATGATCCACTGTCTTGAAAATCTTTATTTGACCAGGTTGGCCGTGTTCGGAGGGAAGGGGTGTGGGGTTATTGTCTGTTCACCTCTCCCCCCATCGCATGCTGTTCTCTTTCCTTCTCTTCTCGCTCTGAAGACTGCCCCTCTCAGGTGCCTCTGGCCTGGGGCTTCCCGGTGGGTTCTTGTCGTAGAAGGCATCAGCGGCAAGAGATCAGAGAGCTGAGAGATGGGCATCTCCCTGCCTGCCTCGGGATGCAGCCTCTTCTCCGGATGGCCCCGCCAAGCTCTTCCTAGCTTCTGTTAACCCTGGCTCCTCTCCCAAGACCTTCAGGCCAAAGAGTGAAAACAGTGCCCCCTCTGTCATTAGGCTCTGGATGCCTCCTTCCCTAGTTGGTCCCTTAAATTGCCTACTCATCTGGCACTTCTGTCTTTATTAATATCCCTTCGGATGAATCCTTTGAGTGGAATTCTGTTGCCTGCCAGGCCCCCGAGGTGTAGGGGTTAGAGGAGAAAGGAGTAGACTCCAGTCTGCTACTTGAGGGCTATGTGGCCCTGACCTGTCTATTCAATTCCTTGTGCTTCGTCGCATCCTCTTGTCAAATGAGAATAATAATTGTACCCACCGATAAGTGCTTAGCTCAGTGAGTACAGTAAGCAGTATGCTAATAAGGGCCACTCCTAGCTTTAAGGTGGTAAGCAAAATGCTTGCTTTTCCTGGTTTGGATTAGCGCGAGGGTGTAGACCATCCATGATATGAACTCTTGGTTAGGAACTGCTGATATCTGTATCTAAACATTGGAATATGGTTGGGCTGATAAGTTTCAAAAGAGGTGGTTTGATTCTGTTTTTTTTTTTTTGCAACTCATGAGTTCCCTGAATCTCCAAACCTCTCCTTTTCTTTCCGTAAGGCCCTCCTATGGGTTCTCTTAGAGAAATCTGTTGGTAGCTATGGCGGACAAGCTAGGTGAGCTCCAGGTCAGGTACGCGAGAGGTTTTCTCCAAACTCTTAGTGATAATGTGATAACAGCAACAGAGTTTTCACCTGCGTGGAAAGGCAGTGCCGCCCCTGTTCCATTGTGAAACACGTATGGGTTATTACCAGCACGACACAGCTCAGTTCCTCAGTTGGGAGCGTGTAGGAAGCAAAAACATTCCGAGCAATCCAGTCCGTCCCGTTGGCGGAGTGACCAACAGGAACATGAGAGGTAGCCCCCAGTTGCTGAGAAATCCTGTGCGTGATGCTGTGTGAGTGCCTTCTTCACCCTGTAAAGCTCAGCCTCACCACCTAGAGCTAGGTGGCCCGGGTGATTCCAGAGCCGTGGTCCGCAGTCGCGTGGAACGCCCGCAGGCTGAGTGGGAGCCAACGAGAGAATGAAGAAAAGAAAAACAAGGGAAATCAGCCTGAACTGTATCAGGGAAAGCAGGTGAGGTCCAAGTGGGTTGCTTTTCTATCAGGACAAAGGAAAGTTGAGGCACTGCCATGAGATTATTACCATTGGTTAGCAAACTCACAGCTACATCTCAAGAAATGGGAGGCTGTAGACATTTGGTCTGGTGTCCCAGAGGCCTCACCAAATGCTACCAGATTTGAGAATGACAAGCATCATCCCCTTCAAATGCATTTTTCCTTCTCTCCCCGCCCCCCCCCACTCCCCTTATCAGCTCCTTCCTGTATTTCCTCCCCCTTTCCTTTTCTGGGCCTGTCTCTGCTCCCATCTCAGCAGCATGAGGCCAATTTAGAACACAGTGCTGTGCCCTCTTGATTTGCTGTTAGAAGGAACTTCTTTTTTTTTTCCCAAAGGCAAAGGGGTTACGAGAGAGTCGTTGACATCTAGTCAGCTTGTTAAAAACTTGTGCTGTGGAGGGGACAAGTCCTTTGCCTCCTGCTACCCGTCGCGCGGGCAGGCCTTCGGGCTCTCTGTTCTGAGCACATCACCTCTGCATTCTTTTCTTTCAAAGTTTTGTTTGTTGGCTTCTTTTCTGTTACGTGACGTCACATAATAGTTAACACAAGGATTCTCGGAGGGTGAGTATAATAAGGGCAGTCGCTTTGTCCGCGCTGCCGATAAGGGTTCTAGAAGTGCGGCACGTAGAATCCTGGGCTAGGCAGAGATGTCTGGGATAGACCTTCTCTCCCCGAGGGTCGTAATCTCCCTGGGAGGCAGGGAGACCTGAGCAAGTAATAAAATATCGTACAAGATGGAAAGTGCAAAGAACAGAAGAAGGGACTCACACACGTTGGTTATGGCCAGGTGCCCAGACACCGGGACGTGTCCCACAGGAGGTCTGTCCGTCCATCCTAACACCCACTGAGAAGATTGTCTCCCTTTTACAGCTGAGGGAAATGAGATCAAAGAGGAGAGAGAGCCTCCCACAGAAGTGTGATTTGCCAAATCCCATCACCCGCTTTCTAGGGGGACAAATCACGAGTGGCTTCAACGATAGGAATTCAAGGCAAAAGTATTTATTGAGAACGAAGGTCCAGCAGTGGTTCTCAAAGTGTGGTCCCCAGACCAGCAGTATCCGCATCACCTGAGGATTTCTCAGAAATGCAAATTCTCAGGCCCCAGCCCAGACCTACTTGAAATGCAAATTCTCAAGCCCCAACCCAGACCTACTGAAATGCACATTCTCAGGCTCCAACCCAGACCTACTGAAATGCACATTCTCAGGCCCCAACCCAGACCTACTGAAATGCACATTCTCAGGCCCCAACCCAAAGCTACTGAACCAATACCTCTGAAGAGCAGTGATTTGTGTTTTAAGTGGCCCCTCGCATTATTCAGAGACAGGGTGACACTGAGAACTGTGGACCCAGGGAAAAGCGCGCCAGTGGGGTGGGGAAGCAGGCAGTCAGAAACAGATTTAGGATGTTGAGGCAGGACCGAGTGAAACCGTGAGAACACAAAGCTCTGAGATGCCAGCGTGCAAACCTTGCTGGGTAAGGATGGGCCTTGCATGGCACTTTCTCAGAGGTACTTCTAGGAGTAGTAGCCTGATGTCCTGCCAAGGGTAAAACCTGAGGCCTTTGCCGTCTCTCTTAGACCCAGTGGGTTTATAAAGAGCAGTGGTACCTTTGGCCAGGGGGCTCCCTCTGCCGAAGGTTTGGACAGCTGGCTACGCCATGTAGGGGGTTCCTCTGAGGCCTGGAAGGGAACCTCCGGCAAGAAAGGTTGTGACCATTTTAAAATGCCTGTGCTCCACTTGGGTGCTTATAAAGCAATGAAGCATGTGAAATATGAGGTTCACCCTTGGATGCCTTGGGTTGAAGGGAAAAATTAACAAGTGAATGATCTGCATCCTTTCTCTTCCTACCCTGGAGCAGGCCATTAAAAAATGGAAGGGCTCTGTCCTGGGAGACAGCCTGCCCCAAAGGGGTGATTGAAAGAGTCTGCATTTGTCCTACAATTTCATTTTCACCTTAATTATTGTGAAATCAGATTTACGTGTGGACCAGAGCCTTCTATTCCAGCCGGCTGAAAAAGATAAGCACATTTGTGTTTGTGTAGACAAGGCTGAAGATTTCTGATCACTGTCTCCATCCAGATGAAACAACACTTTTATGTAACAGTTCCCTACGTGGTGAGCTTAAAGGTATTTCTTGTTGCTGTCGCCAAGGATTATCACAGTTAATTATGGCGATGAACAGAAAGTGTCTCTTTATTGCCGCTTAGAGCTGTGACATCATCTGGTACCAGAGGTTTTGTTTTGGGGTCATCTGTTGAATATCGATGAGGAGGCAGACTATTAGGGAGTCGAAAGTCATGTTCCCCAAACTCTATAAAGAGACCGGTACAAAGGTTCTTCTCCATGGCGTTCGTGGAAAACATCAGCTGTGGGTAGGCTCTACACATTACAATGATCTAGAATCAATCATTCATTCTTGGGTTGCAAGTGAATGGAGATAATTGAAGGTTTAAATTTTGGCATCCTGAAGTCCACAGCTAACTGATAATAGCTACGCAGACCTTAAGGAAAAATCAGAACGATTAAATCTTGAAGACATCAGTGCTTGGCATTTTCGGACATCTGTTCAAAGAGTAGGTGTCCGACGTGTGACAGAAGACTTGCCAGAACATACCATGTGTCCTACAGTTTCACCGTAGGACGCGTAACAGAAGACCTCTTACTGAGGCTCGTTTTGTTTTTGTTTTTATGGGAACTTCACTTCATTGTCTGCTTCGGTAGATAATACAGCGTGGGCCATTGTATCGGTGGATCCTGTTGATCGATTGAATGGACAGTTGGCGGGACCCACGGGTTTCTCGTTCACTTCTAATCGAGACTTCCTTCATTATTGCAATTCCTTGCGAATGAGACACTCATCGGGTTCACAAGATGAACAAGGGCCTCTTTCCTTCAGCCTCTTGTCAGAAGTCATCTTGCGTATCTTCTGTTGCCTTCTCAAACTGTGTTCCGGCATTCAGCCCTGCTCCCTCGTGACCTCTCTGAGCCGTCTTGTGCGTTCGACCAATTTGGCGGAGGGAAGCGACCCCAGCTGTTTTACTGCTGGGTCAGAGGAGGTCTCGAATAGTGAGGAGGGGACACTGAAAGCTGTCAGCTGGGCGGGAGAGAAAAATGCAGACTCTGTCGCTCAGGTCCCAAACTTCCTGATGGTGCGTATCCCTTGGTGTTCAATGTACTGTGTCTCACGACGAGTGCATTAGTTTTCTTTCTCTCCCCAGATTTTTAAATCTTTTTCTCTTCACTTCATCTGCTAAAATATAAAAACCCTTCCATTCATCCCATGTTAACACCGCGGCAAAACAAACCCACAAAGGCCTGTCAACCCTAGGTGCCCCTCGGGCTCTCTGCTCTGGCCCCTGCCCACACCTCGGCCGCCCTGTCAGACTTTTCAAAGGAATCCCCTTTCCTCCTTTTCCTTCCTCCTCGGCTGCTTCGTTCCTCACTGCCTTTGCTTTTGTCAGGATCACCGGTATGTTTTTGAACCACGGGGGTCATTTCTTCTCTCCGCGCTTGGGCAGCGCGAGTCATTGGCACGCGTTTCTTGAAACGCGTCTCTCCCTTTTTTGCCTTCACGCCATTCTCTTCTGGTTCTTCTAATTTTCCCATCACTCCTCATTCTCCTCTTCAGGTCAGTATTTGAATACCGTCGTGCCTTCGGGTCCCACGTGGCTCGTCTGCCCAGTCTGTACCCATTCGGGAATATACTGTCTCTACGTGCAACAACATCCCGACGACTTCTGAATCTGTACCTGTGGCAGGCTGATGGCCTGAGCTCTAGAACTCTTTTGCTCACGTGTTTCCTGCCCATCTCCACTTACTTGTCCCGCTTGTATTCACAGCGAGGGCACTGCAGTCAACTCCCCTAACCAAAACAGAACTTGACGTTGCTTCGTGGGCTTTTCCTTTCTGCCGCTCCTCCCTGCAGCTCCTAGATGCCAGCGACTGATGGTTCGCGTGCTAAGCATCTCTCTGATGTGTCCGTTGTCTCCATCCCTACCATTCCTTCTTAGTGCATGTCTTCGTTGTCTCTGCCCTAGGTGATGGCCATGGCCTCCCAGGAGGCGAGGCCCTACCTCCAGGTATGCAACCCCCAAGCGACTCCTGAAGAATCTCGATGAAATGGCCATCCGTCATTTCGCTGTTCAGCTTATAAACCTTACGCGGCACCCTCAGTCTTTCAGCTTTCAGTTCCGGTTTTCATAAATGGTGTTCAAGGCCCTAGGATTTGCACCCAGCTCCCTTTCTCTCCCCTGTGCTGCCTCTTCTCATTTCTAACCTGCTACTGCCTCGAAATACGGACAGTCCTTAAACGTACGTCCCGCATCTCTTGGCTTTTCCCATGTTGCTCCGTACGTTTTATTTATTTTTGAGAGAGAAAGACGGTGCAAACGGGGGGAGGGGCAGAGAGAGAGGCAGACAGGGAATCTGAAGCAGGTTCCAGGCTCCCAGCTGTCAGCCCAGAGCCCAAGGCAGGCCTCAGACTCGGGAACCGTGAGATCATGACCCGAACCGAAGTCCTATGCTCAACCGACTAAGCCACCCAGGTGTCCCATGTGTTTTACTTCCTTTATCATGATTATTCCCCCCTTCATCCCACTCCATTAGCAAACACCTACTCATCTTCTAATACTCGGTTCAAAATGATCTCCTGGGAGCCTCCCACATGCTCCCCATCTCCCCCCCAACTCACACCACGAGTTCATCTCCCGCTCAGTGATCCTGGAGTCTGAGACCTGCTTCCACCCTAGGGCCATCCTGGTGTCCTCCAAGTTTCTGTTCACGGCTGGGCTCCACCACCTGCCTGAGAGCCCTGTGAACGGCTCTCATAATCATTCTTATGCCAATGTCGAAGACAATAGCAAATAAGATTTGAAAAGGAAGGATAAAAAAAACCAATCAGAATCTTGCCAGCGCGTTGTTAAGACATGTGTCTCGTGAGACGGGCCCTGGTGGGAATGTTGACACCAGGGAGATGGGCAAGCACTACAAACCAGGGCTTTCGTTTTTCAGAGAGTCCGTTTTCCCGTGGGTGACTGGTCTTCCCGATGGTGGTACAGCCCCCTTCTGTCGAGCGTGTGATACCACAGAAACCACGAGATGCCAGTTTCTCACAAGTCACATCGTACATTTCTCTCAGTAGATGTCCCTTCTCTCCATTCCTGCCTCCCCTGCTTTAGTTCAGGTCCTCGTTGACCCTGCCCTAGATCAGTGCTGTTGCCTCCGAGAAGACTCTACTACTAGAACAGTAATACTGTTAAATCTACCACGGGAGGAAGGTTTGCGTAAGGACCCTTGCCAGTCTGGAGCGGAAGAATAGAAGATCATTGTTTTTTGGCTGCTTGGGAAAAATAACGTAGGATGCTTTCTCTTTTTTTGTTAATTTTTTTTAATGTTTATTTATTTTTGAGACAGAGAGAGACAGAGCGTGAGCGGGGGAGGGGCAGAGAGAGGGGGAGACACAGAATCCAAAGCGGGCTCCGGGCTCCGAGCTGTCAGCGCAGATCCTGACGCGGGGCTCGAACTCGCAAACCGGGAGATCGTGACCTGAGCTGAAGTCGGACACCCAACCGACTGAGCCACCCAGGCGCCCCTGGAATGCCTCATTCTATAAAGGGGGCGCTTCTGATTCACCATTAGTTGCCTGTGAACTGGTTTTTCTACTTGTAGTGATGGATAGATTTCTACAGATTGAATCTATGTCCACAGCACTTATTTTCAAAATGGTCAGCCGGGGCCAACTTGGACCCTGGAGCCCTGTGACAGGGACGGTCACTTGATCACAGTGATGTTAACCCTGTGACATCTGACCTCGCGATTATCCTGTGTGAGCCGGCCAATCAGCAGCAAATCATCAGTGAAGGTGTCCACCAGGGGGGGGTGATATTATGGGGACCGTGATTAGAGCCATTTCCGACCTTGACTTTGCCCAAAGCCTCGCCTGAGAAGAGGGGTCCTCACGGGGCCTCAGCAGCAGTTGGCCGTCACCCAGCCTGGCTGTATGATGCTCGCGGTTAACTCTGGCAGGGTGTAGGGATGCAGGGATGCCACCGTTATCTTCTAAGCCTTCAGCAGCCTCGTGAAGAAAGCAAAACGTTTGCGGGTCTTTTATGCAGCTGGGGTTGTCTCCCTCTGGGTCGTCGAAGCTCTCCAGCTGTCAGCACGGCACTCGGGGCCGGGAAAATTCAGAGAATTGCTTCAATAATATGACAGCCTCTTCCATTTAAAACGGGACTCAGTGCAGCTTCTCTCGGAGGCGTTCATTGAAAGTCTATGCGTGATGCATTCCTGTAGTCATTCAACAAGGTCTCTCATGTTTGCCCTGATTTAAAAAGAGAGAGAGAGAGAGAGAGAGGGAGAGAGAGGGAGAGAGAGGGAGAGAGAGGGAGAGAGGGAGAGAGAGAGAGAGAAAACCAGCTTTGTAGTTGCGATAACATGGATCAGGATGGTATAATTGCAGCAAAGAGACCCCCGAGCTGGCAGTAATAGGCTGGTCCGTCTGATGTATACTGCCATCAGAAAGTGACCCATGCGTGGATGTTCTCAGGGGACAGGGAAGAGGCTTTTAAGAAGGACGCTCTGTGCAGTATGAAAGCTAATGAGCAAACACACACGTGTGAAGGAAAGCTACAGCTTCAGGAAGCCCGGTCCCGCTTAGAACCTGGTGCAACCTTCCTCAAAGTCATCAGGACGGACCGGTCCTTGCGGGGACATGGGCCGCATCACCTCCGTGCCCGCGCAGAGTCCCTGTAGGTCATTCTGGGTCGTGTCCCTATGAAACTACAGCCACAGGCTAACGAATGGAGAGGAGAAGACGAGGAAGGGTGCGGAAACGGTGCATAAATGAGGTGGAGGCAGATGTTTACACAGAGATGAAAGTAAACGCGATGGGCTTTAACCGGAAAAAAAACGAAAAAGCAATTTGGTGCACTCCTCCTTTTGAAGTTAGGACCAGTTTGTGGTATTGTACCTCATCTGTAAGAACAGAGCAGTATCTGACTATTGCTGTCCGCGTGGAGCCCGATGTAGGGCTTGATCTCATGAACTGTGAGATCGAGAGGCAGATGCTCAACTGACTCAACCACCCAGGCACCCCAGTATACTGCTCCTCTGTTTTAAAAGTCCTACTTAGGGTTTCGGTAACATAGATTATTGGGAGTTTGGCCTAGAGGCCAGTGCGTCAAAAGATTAACACCTTGTCAGGGTTGAGCCCAGTTGGCCTACCTTGTCACACCTGGGATTTGTGTTGGAACAGGCCATCATCTGCAAAGGCCAGAGTCGGGTGTCTTCCCTGGTTTCTGAGGGACCCCTGGTTCTGGGAGGCCTGAAGTAAGATATTGAGGCCTTTATTCACCTTACATGAGGGTGGGGTGACAGACAAGGGGTAGCCATTACCCCAAATCTATGTCCCTAAAGCCTAAGACAGTGGTTCCTCTTTCAGAAAACCATAGAGATATCATGATATCATGTTGTATATCCAGTCTCTGTATCCAAGGCTACCTTGAGCACCGAGATGCTATAGAGATAGATGAGGCCGAAAAGGACGCCCGTCATAGAGACAGTACCCTAGTAACAAGTAAAACTTGGGCGAAAGCCACAGTATTCGCAGAATTAGAAAGCATGATAGCAATCTATAAACTCTGAAAGTACAGCCGTCTCTAAGCGGCCTGGGGAATCTTGATTCCTCCGGGCCTTCATCTGTCATCCTAGATCAGACGCAGGGTCTCTGTGTACCTCTTTTCTCTTGCCTGTTTTTGTCTTTTAAAACTATTAATCCTAGTTTTGTTTCCAAAGGCCAAGCGACTTTCCTAGAGGCAGCCAGTTGCCTAGAACAGTCAAGCGATCATTCTTACGTTTAATACAGACATAAGTTACTTTTATGTCTGATATTTTAAGATGATTTTGACAAAACAGTCCAGAGTAAATATAGAGTCTTTGAAGTCCAGAGTCTTCAAAGAGTGTGAAGAGTGCCATTATTCAAAATGGTCCTAGTAATTGAAAACTACAGTATCAGCTTATTAGAAACTAGTGAAGTGAAGGGACTAGAGTCTGTTTGACTTAGCCCGATCCTACTCCAACCCAACTGCCTGTCTGGTGTCCCCTAATCTGACTAACAAGACTTTAAAACTGTTACTGAGTGGTATGAGTTTGTTTGGACCGGTAAGTTATGCTTTGCCTTTGATTTCCTTTCTTTGATACTAACAAGATCATCTTCACCAAACTGTGAATCATATGTCTTGTCCTCTTAATTGTTTTAATTACCGAGAAACAGTGAATGCAATAAATGGTCATTAAATACCTGACATACTAAAGGAATTGTTAAGGTATTAGAACTAGAATAATGTATAATAAATAGTACTACAATTTAGGGAATATCAGCAAGGGTGCTGATGTCAGAAAACCACGACTAAAATTTGAGCCTTCCCTCCTCGTAGCTGTGTGTCCTTGAACAATCCCTACACCCCTGTAAGTCAGTTTTCTCTTTTGTAAAAGCAATTTAATAACAGTGACCGCCTCCCAGGATTGTCATGACACAAGGTAAAAGCATTTAATTCACTGTTTGGATGAGACTGAGTGATCAACATACGTAGCTAGTTAGCTCATTTGTAATGGAAAATCTTCAAAAAAGATGAAAGTGTAAAGGAATTGAAACCAAGAACCAGAACTGGGAAGATACTGGAAAACGGCCCAAGGCACAAACTGTAAAAATTCAGCAGAGGGAGAAGCCAGTTCTGAATCAGCATTTTTCTTCATATCCTTCACCAGCCCTGCCGCAGCTGACCTACTGTAATTCTATTTCAAAGCCATTTACAAAGAGCAGGATTTGAATTCAGAGAGAGCTCATGTGTTCCCTAGGAACTTAGAAAAATATTGACATCTTATCGTTCCAAGATAAGTAATTATTATATGAAAAGTTACTAATTTTCATATTTGAAGACAGTCCGCCACATTAAGAATATTTTACTTAATAAACACAACGTGTAAATGACAGTGCTTGAGTGGGTTAGGGGAGGTGGTAGCTTCTCTGTTCTGTACGCACTTGCCTTCTTAACTACTCCCTTCCCCGTCTTCACATCTGTAACCCAACAACAGCTGAGGCGACGGTACCCTGAAATACAGGTTGCTACTTTGACGTTGCCTTCAGTTTCAAAATGTTGGATCTGTAACAGAGTATTCAAATACTAGTTAAAATAAGCTCCATCACAGTCTTGCCAATTCATAGCCCCTCATCAATTTACATTCGGATTTTTCCTAATCGTGGTGCATCGAGAGAAACGTTGCCTTGGCAGAATATTAATGAAGTATCCTGCAACTACCAAGAGTATTCAATAACTGTTGTATTTCACTAAGAACGCTAGTACATTTTCAGACTGATCAGATCCAGACATTTTAAATCTGACAACCCCTCAATCCCAGCAGAGTGCATTTTTTTTTTTTTATTTGCTAGGAGGCACTTGTCCATTCCTAACCTTTTTACCTTCAGAAAACAAATGATACACGGGACTTGGAAATTGAATGAATCTTGGCTGAAAAAGAAAGAAAAATAGCTAATGTCTTTATGATCTCCATAGCAAGCCTACAGGGCAGCCACTGTTGCTGTTTCTGTTTTGTAAGATGTATTATATCTCGCTAATCCTGGATAAATATGAAAAGGTGATCATTTCACAGCCAAGAATTGACAAACTGGAACACATTTCTCATTTGAATAGACGAGATAAGCAGGTTGCCTCCAGCTCTGCCGTCTCGGCCTTTGGGTGGGTTGTGTCCTGGGCAGACGCTTAGTTCGTTCTTAGGTCAGTGGTCTCACATTTCTGTCCGTCTATTTCTGGACCAGGGCTCGGATTCACATTCCAAAAAGCCTCCTGTCTTAGGGACCATCCTGCTACCTACCGTCTGTAACGTCGTTTAAAGAAATGGGCAGCTGCAATTAAACCATTCTGGATGCAGCTCTGTTGCCTGGGGAGCCTATTGAGAAATGGATGGGATTCATGAATATAAATTGGGCTTTACCTCACTTAAGTTTTCGTCTTGAAACTGCAGAGCGTTATCTGCTTCCCCCATAAATCTTTATGTGCCTTAAGTGTGTTTACCGCGGGACCCCAGTGCAGAGCTGGTGGCTCCTTGCTGTCTGCACGATTGAGTATTTACATCCGCAAGTCTCGCCGGGGGAGGGCGTCACCGTCGTGCACTGCATCAGTGCTCTGGGCAGAGATGCATCACACCCCCAGGTCTGGGCCTGTACGGGGATGGGGCCACACAGCCCCCGGCAGGTTTTTCTCTCCTTGAATGTTATTTGAAGTGCACTTCCTTTTCCTATCAAGACAGTCTGCTTCTGTATGTCTAAACGGCTCTGTTATAAAACTGGGGCACCTGGGTGGCTCAGTCGGTCAAGCATCTGACTCTTGGTTTTGGCTCAGGTCACGAGCTCACGGTTTGTGAGTTTGAGCCCCATGTCGGGCTCCAAGCTGACAGTGCGGAGCCTGCTTGGGATTCTCTCTCTCCCCTTCTCTCTCTGCCCCTTCCCGGCTCTCTCGCTCTCTCTCAAAAAAAGTAAATAAACTTAAAAAAAAAAAAAGACTTTTTTTTATTCCCTTTCATCCCAATTTTGGTTTAGAGCTGGTGTAATAAATGAATCTCTCATAGGTTACGTCAGTTTATTTTTGAACGTTTTGAAGAGGGCTCTGAGAGAACGCAAGGATTCAGTAAACAACTTAATCTTTTGAAGCAAGGCCACCGCACCCCTCCTCCCCACCCCCCATTCCGTTCCTCCCCTCTTTTGTTCCCATCTTAGCTAGGTATGTTCCACAAAAAGACCCAACGGGGCTTTCACCATGTGCCCAGATAGAAGTCAGAATTTTCAAAGACATCCCTCACCTTTTCAACCTGTGCTTTGAATCTTCAGCCAGAAAAAGGGCTCTATTATATTTACCGTCACATGGACTATAAAGCGTGTTCACAGTGTCTGCTCTTTGCTGTGGAATTCAATGGGGAGGAATACGGCGGGTGATCATTTGTCTACATTCGTATCAGGTTGTTTCCCTACACGTAAGACAATTCTTGCTAGCACGAGTTGGATAGGGGCAGGAATAATGTCGTAACAAAATGGTAAAAGAGTAAGAGAATTTTGCAGGGCCAATGGATATACGCATTAGAGTGGACTATCTAGGCAAGGGAAATGATAGACCACGACTGTTTGCAAGGCGAGGCATTCCCCAGAGGTGTGACGGGTTCGGGTCCCGACCACCGCAACCAAGTGACTATTGTAATAAAGCGAGTCAAACGAAGTTTTTTGCCTTCCCAGTGCATGTGAGACTCATGTTTACATTGTACTGTAGTCTAGTAAGTGTAGCATAGCCTTAAGTCTAAAAACGCAACGTGCGTACCTTAATTAAAACATACTTCCTGCCGAAATGGGCTGGCCATCATCTGAGGTTTGCGCAAGTTGCAGTCACTGGTCGCTGATCACAGACCACCATGACAAACATAATAATGAAAAGCTTTGAAATGCTGTGAGAAACCCCAAACTGTAGCACACAGACGAAAGGGAGCGAACGCTGTTGTGGCAATGGTACCAACAGACTCATCGGAAGGTTGCCGCACACCTTCGATCTGTAGAAAATACAGTATCCGTGAAGCGTGTTAAAGCAAAGCCCCAAGAAACAAGGTATGTCTGCAGTGTTAAAATAAATTTCTCCCAAGTGCCTCTGCAGACGAGGCATTCTGGGAGATAGTGAGGGCCGTCACGTGGCCTGTGTCCCGATTTCTTATTCCCAAGTGTGCTGGGGTTTCCTTTTTTGTATGACCTGTAAACCTTCCAGGAACGCAGCCCGTGAGCCGATGTTCTTAGTCTTACGTAGGCCTGCAGAGCACGTCCAGGGAAGGCTTTGACTGTGGGCACAAAGTAGTCGGAGGGAAGATGGTCGTGACTCTTAATTACGTCCTTAATATGTGATGTCCTTACAAAAACTTAAAATAGCAGGCTCAAACCACTTTGAAGCTGAAGGAGGGTGACAAATGTGAAGGTAAAGCGATGGGAGACGAAGATCGAAGGGTGGTTTTCGAAAGTCCACACTTGGCCCCCTCAGCGGCCAGCACAGGGCAGGCCTCCCAGCTTGGCTTTTCCCCAGACTTGTTGTTCTCAGGTGTTCCAGACTGAAGACAGCTTGTGTGACCAATGGAGCTGATCTCCCAACTCGGGGACTATTCACAAGCCATTGTGTCCACAATATCTCTGTGATGAGTGAAGGCAATTATATGTAGGCCAAAGGAGAGCAAGAGGTTGCCCCCTGCAAAGACTATTATAATACAATTTTACCTGTCCTCCATATAAAGTTAAAACTCTCACATGCGCTCGAAATGCAGGTTATTTATTAACAATGCATATTGATTGTTTCGATTCTTAAAATCTGGTTGTAAAACATAGCTTAGTGTTTGTGTTTTAAAACAATCTAAGATCTTAAAGATTTTTCTCTCAGAGAATTGTGTTAAGGCAGCAGATGGACTTTAGAGTAGTCAGTATGGTTTGTAGTAGAAGCTCCGGAAAGACCTTACTTTACGTCATGAAGTGCATCTGTTTTATTTTTCTACCACCACATCATTTTGACCTAAATCAGAACCTTCTTCCCAGGAATTACATAAGAACCGTTCCCTTCCTTTGAGAATGCAATTTAGGGGCGCCTGGGTGGCTCAGTCGGTTAAGCAGCCCACCCTTGCTCTCGGCTCAGGTCACGATCTCACGGTTCGTGACTTCGAGCCCCATGTCGGGCTCTGCGCTGAAAGTATGGAGCCTGCTTGGGATCCTCTCTCTCCCTCTCTCTCTCTCTCTCTCTGCCTCTCCCCTGCTCTTGCTCTCTCAAAATAAATAAATAAAATCTTGAAAAAAGAAAGAGAATGCATTTGAAACCACTTGTGGTGGGGATTAAAATGATTGCAAGATTTAAATTGTGATACACTTCAAAAAGAAGAGAAAAGAAACCCAAGCAACTGACCCACTCACAAGGACACAACAGAGACATTTTTTTTTAAGTTCTGTATTCCGTATTATTAGCATACGTGGTCACTTATTGGAGTGCTTTACCAGAATATCCTCCGGGGAGCCGGCGTTGAAACAGAATAAAAAGCATGCCGTATCTTTCTCCAGTTGCAGCCTTTTGTCTATGGCAGTGGACGTTGAATTAGTCAGAGTAGTGAATCATTTTGTTCACTAGGGCATGGAAAATAAAAATTTAACAGGCAGTTTGATGATCACTGGGTGAAATGAGTTTGTGCTGAAAGGTGAGATAGTAAGAGAATGAGTCAATTTAATTAGGAAAAAAAAAACCACTTGATAATTTACGAACACTCCGAATATCATTGAAACGAAGCAAACCACAGATATCAGAGGCCCGGTGATACCAATAGAGGTTCCTGTCTTTGTGCCGTAAAAAAAATTGACCACTGTCACGTCGTGTTCGCCGGACCATTCCGCCCGGAGATGTAAATATCAGTGAATTTTTTTGGCATCGTACTCTTGTCTCCTCTTAGAGCAACAAGATGCATTCCTAGGAAATAAGTATTTAGACAACACCCCGCTGCTGGGGAGATTGGGATGTCTGAAGGTTTTGCGAACAAGTGCTTTTACCCCCATGAAATCTCATTTGTGTTCTTGCTGGCACAGCCTGTTCAAAAGGTGGTTTTTCTTGGCAGGTTACCAGCCAGTCCTGTCTGGTCAACAGGGGTTCCAAGGCCTCATAGGAGTGCAGCAGCCTTCCCAGAGTCAGAACGTGATGAGCAACCAACCGGGGAATCCGGTGCAAGGCGTGATGGTCTCCTACCCAACAATGTCTTCTTATCAGGTGCACATCAGCAGCTTGGAAGATCGTGGTTTATAAAGTAGAGCTTGCCAAAGTAGAGGCCGTGAGTCCGCCCCGTAATGGATGGTCAGCAGGGTGGGGGGTGCCGTGCCCAGCTCCTGTCGATGGTTGACTTTGAATTAAGATTAACAGAAGAGCAGAAAACGGGACACGCATGCTTCTCTTACTACCGTGGCTTCTGAATGTCCTGCTAAAAAGGTATTTAAACTCTATAAACTTCTATTCACAGAAGAAGATGCTGTAGTCTAAAGTGATATTCACGAAGACCTTTGGGTAGTCCATTGAGATTTTGCCTATTGGGGAAAAGCCTTCATGACAAGCTTCCGTGCATTTTTAGTACACAGCCTCCAAAATTTCATGTCACGACAGTTTTAATTTAAAGGAGACTCGGCAGCTCAGATTTATTCAAAGGGCATGTAGAGGGCCTACCAACTGCATTTTCTTGACTAAACCCATCCCGGGTATTTAAAAAATGTCGCACACCCTTTGGGGACTGACGTCCCGAAATACTCTGAAGGGTTATTGAAATGCTCCGATCGTTAAATTTAGCCGCACCAGCCACGTCTGGCCCTAAAACGAACAAACAAACAAGCAAGCAAGCCAAAGCAAAATAAAAAGTCTGTCCTCGGCCCTCCTAGCTGACAATCCTTATTCACATTGCATCAGGTTCTCCCTCCAGCTCCATGGCTTCTAAAGCTGCAGGCTGAGAGTGAGGTAGGTCCCTGTTGCTGTAGATGATTCCAGGCCACTTTGTCTGCCAAAACCAGAGTGGGAATGCGGCTTTCCCCACTGAGCGAAATCCAGAGCAGGAGATCCAAACCGTAGTCCCGGGAGGGTCCCCGCACGGTACATCATCCCCGCAAGGTTTTCAGGAACCCTGTGAGCAGGTGTCATGATGCCCATGGTCCGGGGAACCGGAGACGCTAAGCGACTTGCCCGATGTAAAACAGCTGACGAGAGGTCCGTCCGGGATAGGTGACCAGTTAGGTCTCACCCAAATGCTTGAGTATGTTTTGTGACACCACAGTGGCTTACCGGACCCGCAGGCACAACCTCTTCACGAAGGGCTCTCTCTTGTGTCTTCCTCCAGGTGCCAATGACCCAGGGCTCTCAAGGACTTCCCCAGCAGTCATACCAACAGCCAATCTTGCTACCTGACCAGGCAGGTCAAGGGTCGCTCCAGGCCACCGGAATGCCTGTCTACTGTAACGTCACACCGCCGACCCCTCAGAACAACCTGAGGCTGATCGGTCCACACTGCCCCTCCAGCACTGTCCCCGTGATGTCGGCTAGCTGCAGGACAAACTGTGCAAGTGTGAGCCACACCGGGTGGCAGGTCAAATTCTGAGCACTGTGGCTGCGGTACGTGTCTCCAGATCGCTCGTGGCCGCTGAGGCAAGATGAGCAAAGGTGGGACGCTGGCTGAGGACTTAATGTATTCACTCAACACCCAAACGATCGCTGCTGGTATTCTGTAAACACACATACACACACACACACACACACACACACACACACACAAAGACTGATACACACATTAGCTGGTCAATGGTGCATATTTCTGTCATGTCTGCTAGGTACGCCTTTGTAGCTTAGCTAGTGACATGATTTCATCAAGGTAAGATTTTCTCCTACCACTGAACACCACTGTGTAGATGATAATATCCCTCATTTGGATTATTAGTTTTGTACTTTGTGTTGAGTTTGTGATGCTAAAAGTATTGAAAGATCATATACCGAAATCACATCGTACCAAAGCCGTAACGGGAAAGAGAAGAATTGATGAATGGAAGGAATAATTTATATACGCTATAGAGTTTTCTTTTCTTTTTTTTTTAATGGATATATACTGTATTGTAGTGTTTAATCAAAATAAAACTATTTGACCTTATGGAGGAAGGTCATGTTTTTACCACCAGTTTGGTTCACTCTCTGTTCCAATATGTGTTCGCTTATGTGTCACCGTTGTCCCCTTGGAACACTGTTGCATGCACCATGCAGGGTAAAGGTGTTCCGGGTATTTGTGAATGAATCAGCATCACGTTGGGAGACGTGGTAGGCAAACACCTAACCAATTGCAGTTTCTTGTCCTGATACGACAGGGGTCCTGGGAATAAGATGGCTTCCACCTCGTCCATTCAGTGACATTTCACATTTTTGAAACATATACCCTGATTTTAATTTTAGGGATACGCCATACCAAACCCCGTTCCATCTTCTTTGAGTTCCACATGCTACCTGGAAAACAAGATTTCTTTCTTTAGAGGGAAATCAGAAGAGGCATGGTCTGATTCTATCAGTTACATTGGGCCATACAGTGAAAAGCGCCATTAGTTTTGAGGGCAAGTCAATAATGCAAAAGGTGCTAATGTTTATCCTAGTAATTGAAAAGAAGGTAAAACAGAACAAGCGTTTAGTCACAAAGACTTAGAACATTCGGGGGGAAAAACATTTAGAAGAAGGCTGTTTCTATCTAATCCTAAAATGTGTATTTAATCCCCTGTAGATTCTGCGGGTGAGATTGATTTATGACAACCTTTGAAAAATAATAACATCAAATATCAGCGTTGGCCCTTCTGGGACGTATTTATTGGAGGAATATCACCTCACAGCTTTCACTTTGCTATCACAGTACAATGATTAATAGTTATCTCTTTTATACTCTCTGCCTAAAAGCCAGTATTGCCAATGAGAGGGATATGGAAAGCATATCTGGATAATCCCCCCTGTTTTTCCTATTATCGCCTGCTCTACATTAGACCTTTCCATTTTCGTGTTGATGAGTTGGCGGTTGAGTTAGGCTACTAGTTAAAAACTCTACCTGGGAAAGTGGAGGGAAACAAACCACAAGAGACTCTTAATGATAGAGAACAAACTGGGGGGTGATGGAGGGAGGTGGGGGGGAGATGGGCCAGATGGGTGATGGGTACTAAGGAGGGCACTTGTGATGAGCACTGGGTGTTGTATGTGGGTGATGAATCATTGAATTCCACTCCCGAAACCCATAGTGCACTCGTTAACTAAAACTTAAATATAAAAAAAATTACCAAAAACGCCTACCTAGCTAGAATTTTTTTTAAGTTTTTTTTTTTTTTAGTTATTTAGTTGAGAGAGAGCGCGCGAGAGCGAGAGGGAGGGGCAGAGAGAGAGGGAGAGAGAGAATCCCACGCTGACAGCTTGGAGCCCGTAAAGCATGAGATCATGGCCTGAGCCGAAATCAAGAGTCAGATGTCCAGCCACGAGAGCCACACAGGTGCCACAAGGATTACCATTTCTTAATGTTATAGTATCATTTTCTTTTTCCCTTCCAAGGGGGGCTTCTACACACACTGTCACTAGCTTCATTCCCTGTGACGTCTGTCCCATTTACCCAAATCTCAGTCTCCTGGATCTCTTCGTCGTAAAGAAGCCTTACACGTGAAAAACGTTATAAAAAGAGGATGTTGCATTTTTTTTTTTTATTGAGTCATTAAACCAACAGGCTGAGTCGCTATTAAACCAACCGCTGGTCTGAGAGGGAGCGATGTGTTTGCCCAGTTAATACCTTCCCCTAATGGAAGGAGGGGGCCTGACCAACAGAGATTCCCTTTAGAAATACAGTCTCCATTTAGCTTTCTCATCTTGGAGGTGATACCAGATCAAGTATCCAAATACGAGTCTCAAGGGTTATCTTCTTTTCCTGGAAATCTGAGACATTTTCATCTTTTCTTTAATGATTCCTAGCATGACCGAGCCTTCTTTCCCGTGGATTTGAAACCACCATCATGCTTGTGGTAAAGACAGGCCTTCTCTCTCTTGGGCTGCCCTCCCCCCAAACATGCCACACTCCTTCCTGCTTAGACACTTGACTTTTCCTGCATAAAGCCCTTTGTATACTGTTTCAGGCTGAGCCTTCTTCGCTAAAGAATTGATGAATCCTAAATATAGACGCCCAGCATTACATTATTCCGAATCTTATGTTATGCTTAACTGTCTTTTATACTACGTTACTGGACCTGGTTTTCATCAGGGAAGCATTTCCAGAATTTATCATCAGCACATTGCAGTTTTTCATGTTGGTTAATAATTTTATCACAATTGCATTTCGTAATGATATATTATTCAGCTCATAAGCTTATGTAGAGAGACATGGTTATTTATATATAGATATATGTGTGTATATATATATATTTGTGTGTATATATCTCTATATATTTGTATATATATGTAACGAGATAGATAAATAGATACATTTGTCCCTGATGATCCTCTACGTGGGTGTCCATGAGAAGAAGAGTGACTTATGCATTCATTTATTCGGCAAACTTTTACTGCATACTTGATTATATCCTAATTACATGGCACCATTCCAAATGGGGACAAATAAATTTAAAGCACTTAGACTTATTCTTGTAAGTTTTATCATACACTTAGTTATTCTGCGATAGTTGGCACTAAATGTTCACTAGGATGCCAATGAATTTCAGCCATAATTATTTTATTGTTTTAATATAGTTTCACAGGATGTGGGGTGGGAAAGGAGAGCGTGTTCTAGAACATTATGGAAGTAGAATTATACAATTACTTAGGAGTACGGTTGGAGGATTTCAAATAAAGTTATAAATCATCATCATGAAAATAAGTGGGGTCCACATGAGCCGGAGCAGTTTTAGAAGAGAGATTTGAAGTAGGAAGCAGATACAATCGCGGAAGGAAGAACATCACAGAAGAAATGGCTCTGAGACCTAACAAAGGCGCTTTCGGACTCCGCGTCGACGTTTGCCAGCGGCGAGAGTGTGGTGGGATGTTTTCAGCCCCCACCCTCCTGTCGCCTGTATTCTGGGCTGACAGGTACGCGCCGGTCACAGAGGTGAGGCCCACCCCTCTCCCGTACCCTGCCACCGTCCTTGGCAGGTGACTTGATCACTTACAGACCAAAAAGAAAGCATTGCAAATACCTTGCCCTAAGGGCAGAGTCAACGCAAATCGTTGGGGTTTTGTTCCCAAGTAATACCCTAGAACAGTAGTTTTCTTAAAATATTTTCCATGGGACACCCTTTCCTTGGGCTACGAAGAGTTGTTATCTGCAAAAGGCTGTTCCAAGGATAATAATAGTTGGGAAGCAGGGTTAATGAAGGTCGAGCGATCCTTTGAAAGAGTCTGGTTTCTGGAACCCTTACCATGTCACTTTAGATTATGAGTTTCCAAGCAGGACGGGTACTTTGCATGGTTTCTCACACCTGGTTGAACACAATGCCTTTCTTTTCACACACTGTGTCAAACGAATAGTATTATGAGGAACATATGTTTAAAAAAAACTTTTTTAATGTTTATTTTTGAGGGAGAGAGAGAGACAGAGCACCAGTGGGGGAAAGGCATAAAGAAGGGGAGACACAGAATGCCAAGCAGGCTCCAGGCTCCGAGCCGTCAGCACAGAGCCCGATGCGGGCCTCGAACTCACGAACCACAAGATCATGACCTGAGCCGAAGTCGGACGCTTCACCGACGGAGCCACCCAGGCGCCCCAGGAACATATATATTAAACATTTTATTACAGACCCCTAAAAAGGAATACAAACACAGTTCTTTTGTCTCTATAGAAACTACATTATATACCAACACGTAATATCCAACCCTAGGTCCAAGTATGACTTCTTTTGGTAACTGCTCTAGTGTGTATTTTTTTCCTCCACAAGTGTGAGCCTGGAAGGTAATGCCGTGTTGCTGATATTTCTGGGCTAGTTTTTTTTTTTTTTTGAGTTCTTCATGTTGAATGAATTTATATTTATGTTTATATCTAAAATTATAGTGATCATATAGATGTATAGATGTAGTTATCTCCAATGATCTTGCACACCACTCTGTGAGTGTAAAAGAAAACAAGAGTGATTTATGCATTTTTTTTTTATTCAACCAGCTTTTATTAGGTACTTACTGATTTCAAGATGTTGTGCCAGGCCACGGAGGCCCTGCCTTGAGGAAGTTTACGAGTTTTGAGACTAAATTATATACCAGCATATCAATGACTAGAAATATAGCCCTCACGTAAAAATGGGATTTTAAGGCTGGCTGGATGGCTTTGTTGGTAAAGCATCCGAGTCTTGATTCTGGCTCAGGTCGAGGTTTGTGAGCTCCAACCTTGTGTCGGGCTCGTGCTGAACGTGGAGCCTGCTTGGGATTCTCTCTCTCCCTCTCTCTCTCTTTCTCTCTGCCCCTCCCCTGCTCACATGCGTTCTCTCCCTCCCTCTCTCTCTCTCTCAAAATAAATAAATAGACATAAAATACAGGAGTTTTGAGAAGGAGCAGATGACTTCTGGCTGACGTTTGAAGAGGCTTTTGACCTGGGCTGCGCTGGTTAGACAGAATGTGGGCACGCACACGTGATGTGGGTGGATCACAACCCCAGCGGAGAGAAATGCCTGAAAGCAAAAGAAAGAAACAGAAACGTGTGGCCTTTCTCATTCAGGCTGGTTGGGGTGGGAGGCAGCTAGATGGGAAAAGAGGACGGGAGGAGGACTTACAGGTGTGCCATGGGCCTGATTGGCAGGACCTTGACAGCCAGGCAGAGTTAACAGGTCCCCAGGGGCCCGTGAGGCTTTCTGAGTCAAAGATAGAGAAGATCTTATGAAAGATGCTAAGATCCAGCCATGGTTCCTAAGGGAGCACGGGCCTCAAAAAGGAGGACGGGCTAGACCCGAAAAGGCTCTTCTTTCAAAAGTGGAGATGAACACGAGGAGAGTCGAGGTTTGTCGTTGAACTACAGCTACCATCCGCCTCGTTGGGATTAAGTCGGACATGAGTCCTGGCTCTTAGCCCCGAGCAGCTCTGTCGCATGGACGGCCAGGCTTCCCAGCTGTGTAGGTCTGATGCCTCCCTCTCCGACGGGAACTTGCGCATGTAAGTGCCGTGTCTTACGATCACAGGGCACAGTCAGCGTCCCCCGTCAGGGTGAAGGAAGGCAAGTGAACACAGGGGACAACGTGGGAGGGCTACCAAGTATTCAGTACCCGTACCCAACACACAGTGAAATCGCAGATCAACGTCCTGTTCCCCTTGTGTAAATAAATGGTGAGGGAGGCCCCGGGCGGCTCAGTCGGTTGAGCGTCCGACTGTGGCTCAGGTCACGATCTCTCGGTTCACGAGTCCGAGCCCCATGTCGGGCTCTGTGCTGACGGCTCGGAGCCTGGAGCCTGCTTTGGACTCTGTGTCTCCCTCTCCCTCTGCCCCTCCCCGCTCACACTGTCTCTTTGCAAAAATAAATAAACTATATATATATATATATTTATAAATGGTGAGGGGGCACCTGGATGGCTCCGTCAGTTAAGCATCCAACTCCTGATTTTGGCTCAGGTCATGATCTCATGGTTCATGAGACAGAGCCCCGTGTTGGGCTCTACGCTGACTGCCCAGAGCCAGTTTCAGATTCTGTCTCTCTCTCTCTCTGCCCCTCCCCTGCTTGTACACACACACACACACACACACCTCTCAAAATAAGCAAATAAACTTAAATAACTAAATAAATGGTGAGAACACTTTTCCTTTATAGCTCAGGAGAAAACAAAAATTCTGTACCCTTACAGATGACACTTCTACACAAAACCAAAACTCTGTGCTTCTTGCCATGTCCTTTTACCCAAAACCCTCTTTTCTAAGGAAGTTGTTCTCATTAGGGCCTGGAGATTATTTTCCCACAGTTCTCAGCATCAGTGTTTGTTTCAAGTTCAAATCTTTATCATCTGCCCTCTGTGGGGCATCTTAACCTCCAATCTCCTCTCAAAAAGGGCTCGCGGCTGTTCTGTGTCACCAGCGGCCAAAGCTGGATTCTCTGGATTCTTCGGCGCTGCGGGCACAGTGGGAGTGGCAGGCATCTGACATTCTTCGGTAGAAGACAATCATTTCCTGATTGATGTCCTGACAGGGAACTGATGCCCCTAGTGAGCACGAGGCTGCATTCTCTAAGACAATATTAACCAACTCCCTGGCTGCAGAAGCTCAGGGAAGGCTTTGCTGTTTGTGTTCGCGATTTGATTGGTTTTGTTTTACTGCCTTCTTCCATTTTGCTGTCAGCGTTGGCATAGAGGGCGTCAGGAGAGGTCAGATATTGAGCAAACAGGAGGAGACATGACTCTGAATAGGGGTGAACCCCGAAACCGGATTTGATGGGCCATCAAGAAGCAAACCCAGCGGGCGCACGTGCAGATGATGCGCAGGCCCAGACCGACCCACGTGGCGGGGGAGCATCCTGCTGGAGGAGAGTCACGTTTAAGAATGCTCAAGGCCCCACTCCGTCAGGGTCCGGAGGGTGGGGGCGTGCGGGGCTGGGAGGGGAAGGTGAGGCACAGAAATATAAAGGTCCTGGAATTCAGAATCAAAATAAGGCAGCTATTTTGTGTGTGCAAAATTTGAATCCTGTGTTTTGCTAAACATTTGGCACCCCAATAAACATGGGCCGAGGGATGCCTGGGTGGCTCGGGTCATGATCTCGAGGTTCTTGGGTTCGAGCCTCGCGTCGGGCTCTGTGCTGACAGCTCGGAGCCTGGAGCCCGCTTCGGATTCTGTGTCCCCCTCTCTCTTTGCCTCTCCCCCACTCATGCTCGCTCTCTCTCTCTCTCAAAAAATAAACAGTAAAAAAAATTTTTTTTAATGAATGGCCCGAGAAAACATGATTGTGAGAGCAACTCCCCCCCACCCAATTCTTGAGGTTCTGTCTCTTTTGCACACGGAGTCTGCGGCTGATTCCCCCGTGTTCTTGAGCAAGGAAGTCAGTAAGCACCTCTGTCTGTGCAATTGTTTCTCCTCCTCTGCAAAATATCTCCGCTCATGTGGGGTTCACGCTTCCGTGAAGAAATGAGTGTGTTTACCTTTTCGTAACGGGGACCCCGGAAGAAACACCACGCGTCTGGTGCCACCTCATTGGATCAGCCCCACAAATTGTTTCTAAGCTGGAGAAAAACTCACCAGCAGGAACGTCACCCATTTTTCCAAGAAACAGGAAGCTCGCCTGTCTTCTTCGGGTGCTTTACATTTTTTGATCTACAAGAATGAGGTCACGTTTCGAAACGAAACGTACAAGCCAATTTCATCCTTTTCAAAAGAGAGAGGAGCTACTTAAGGCGCCTAATAGTAACGTAATAGAGAGCAATGACTTGAGACGGGAAAAAAAGCAGCCATTTAAATTGGACATTAAGAAAATCTCACTCGAAGCGAGGGCAATTATACAATGAAATAATTTCCTAAGGGGGAAACGGCGAGATGCCATTAAAAGAGTTGTTTAAAAGGGAGTAGATAAACACACTTGCGGCTGAATCCGCTGGCTGATCGTTTGATGATTTATTGCTTTACTCTGCCTGCGTGTCATGTTCACTGGAGATTTCTAGGCTCGGTTAGCTTCCTTTCCATCATGGAAGGATCCGCATTGTACCGGAGGACCGTGATGTCTATATTCTGTCTTCCTTTGTGGAAAGACGTAAAACTCTATGGAAAAAGGTAAAGCTGTAAGGGAAACACAGGGGCTTCCGTTGTTCACAGTCTACGCTGTGTCAGACAGCGTCCGAGGATATTGCTCGACACCCACACCCCCCACCACACACGTATCCACATCTATTGTCTATCATCTATCCGTCTGTCTGTCTATATATGGATCCCATCCTATTCAAGCCTTCAAGCCACTGATTGATTTGTTCAAATTGATTGATCGATTGGCTGTTAATGAGTCAGTATTACTTGGCCCGAGGATGCAGGACATAATTATTCTTTCCCACCGACCTGTTGCCATATCAGCAGGTGTAAGGTATACAGAGCATCTTTTACATGACGTCAGAAGCCTTGCATTTGAATCCCAGCAACCCAGCCCCCAGGCCCCGCCGCCCCAACACACACACACACACTCACCAGGATTTGTGCAAAGCCTCTTCGTCTCACTCACGTTTTCACACCCTTCATTTGTGAACAGAAGTGCAAAATGCCATCCTGGCTGAACGCTGTGCACGTACAGACGTTAAGCCAGAGTTTTCAGTGCACCTTTGTGTGTAATTCTGAGCGAACAGGCCGCACTGGCCTGGAAAATTCCCTGAAGTTCTCACTACTAAGGTACTTTCTGGGGGGCGCCTGGGTGGCGCAGTCGGTTAAGCGTTCAACTTCAGCTCAGGTCACGATCTCGCAGTCCGTGAGTTCGAGCCCCGCGTCGGGCTCTGGGCTGATGGCTCAGAGCCTGGAGCCTGTTTCCGATTCTGTGTCTCCCTCTCTCTCTGCCCCTCCCCCGTTCATGCTCTGTCTCTCTCTGTCCCAAAAATAAATAAACGTTGAAAAAAAAAATAAAAAAAAACAAAAGGTACTTTCCGGAAACTGACGCATTTTTGTGGACGTTTAAAAATCTCTCTCACACTCCCTGAGAGTGTCCTCCTGGAAGAATCTATCACTGGAATCTGCTTTTCTGACCTTGCTGCCCCACACTGATTCAGGCAAAGGATCTTATACACCTGCCACTCAGCCTCCCTCAGGGCCCGCTACACCTAGACTATGCCTCATCCTCATTTATATTGGGCCCCCCCTTGGGACAATCCCAAAACACAGTGCCTCCATCCAGCCTCATTCAACATGCCTGTGTGTGAGCGACACACAACCTGTCGTGATGGACAGGCACGGTGACTGTCCAAGGATGGGCTCACCTTTATACGGAAGGAGGACCCAGAAATGCCTCCAGGCATTGGAAACACGCACACTTCTTTTTTTTTTTCTCCTTTGTCCTCAAGTTCTGTCTTATTTTTCTTATCTCCCTTATAACAAAATGCCACGGCGGGGTAGCTTCAAACAACGGAAATATTTTCCCGCACAGTTTTGGAGGCCGGAAGTCCAAAACCAAGGTATTGGTAGGATCACGTTTCCTCCAGAGGCTCTCAGGGAAAATGCTTCCTTAGTCCCTTCAGGTTCCAGTATCCCCAGGGGACCCTTGGGATGTGGTAGCTTAGCTCCAATCTCTGCCTCTGTCTTCTTCACGTGGCTGTGTGTCTGTTATCTGTGTCCTCGTCTCGGTGTCTGTGTCTTTTCTCCCCTCCTAAGGACGCTCAAAGAGGAAGTTAAGGCCCATCAACTATCTCCTCGTAACTTGATTACATCCCCAAAGACCCTATTTCCAAATAAGGTCACACTCACAGGTCCTGGGAATTAGGACTTGAGCGTATCTTCCTGGGGGTCCCAGTTTAACCCATAACACACCCCAAGCCTGCAGGTCTCCAACTACAGCCAAACTTCAGGCGATGTCGTCTGTTGTGGTCCACCATCTGTCCTGCAGTTGTCCTGTTTCATAAAACACAATCAGGCTTTGGGTAAAGAAGACCAGATCTCGGGTCCTAATGTATAATACGTGGACGACATTGGACGAGCCTTTGTTTCCTCAAACATTTCTTCTTGTGGACACTTTTCCTTTAGCTCTCTGACTCCCTACTAAGACAAAATAGAGTTCCCTCTCTCTATGCTGTTTTCATGAAGTTCCACATAACTGCATTGAAACACCCTCTTCCTGACTGTGGGGTCCGTCTTCTCTCCTTAGACAAATTATTCATCTGTGAAACTTTATTTACTAGTCTCCAAAATAGAGACATATGACTTCTCCTTCACTTGGTAAACTTAAGGACAAGGACAGGCTTCAGACAGGAAGTCTGTCCGAGCCTCTGTCACTGCTGGGAGCGCTGTCCATGTGTCCATGACTGCAGCATCCATTGTGGCGCCATATTCCTCCGTGGTCTGATCACTTGTGAAGTTTGGGGAACTCATGTCCAGTAAGTGGGGTGGGTAGTGGAGAATAAGATTTCAGGATCTCATCTGTTTGGCAGGATCTCCCAGTGGCTCTGTTGACCAGTGAGATTTGGAGTAGATGACTTTGAAATCCCTGATATATCTAAGAGACGCTTAAGACCTATGTAGAAGGCTAGGTCGTGATCTTAAGATATAATTCCATATAGGTTATTCAGGACTATGAGAGTGTTTAGGGTAGTTCTCTGAGTGTTGGAAAAGGGCCTACCAAAGGCCATGGGTCGAAAGCACTGAGCTTTCAAGGACAGATAGAATTTGGGGGGGGGGGGGGTGGGCGTTGCAAAAACCTAGTCCTCCTTTATAATTTATTTTTTTTAAATAACATTACAAAAATAACTTGTTTTTACTTATTTATTTTTGAGAGAGAGAGAGACAGAGCACAAGCAGGGGAGGGGCAGAGAGAGAGGGAAGAGAGAATCTCAAACAGGCTCCAGGCTGTAAGTGCGGAATGAACTGAGCCACCCAGGCACCAACCCCCCCACCCCCCGAAATAACTTTTTATTAGAACAACCACTTTCACTCTTCTACTCCTCCAACTCTTGTCCTTTTGGTGGTGGATGTTGCCTGCTTGTCTGTTTCATTTCAAAATGCTTCCCCACATTTACTTGTCATTGTAGTAACTGTGGCCCTTAGCTTGTGGTGGCTGAGTATAACCTCCTAATACTGTCACTTTTGGGGTGCCACCATTCCTGTGGATATTAGCGTGTCCAGCCCCGTGAACACCTCTCCTGCCATCAGCCTGGCATTCCGAGCAGGCCACCACAGATCTTGGTGATGCTGGTGTCCTTATCAGCAAGTCCCCGACGATCCTGCAGACTCATGGGTCCTCCCGCCCTCCTATGAAAGATCAACTTCTAGCACATCTTCTGACTTTTCAGAACATATCCACCCAGCAAGCCCACTTCCCCCACCCTGGTCGTGTCCCTCACCATCCTCTTAGGATTTCCTACTCCTCTCAGGGCTGAGCATCGCTTTATTCAGGACGTTGAAAGCCATCCCCCCGGGTCCCTGCCAGAATGTTCAACTCCATGTCCTGAGAAAGTCTTACTTTCTAGCTCCCATGGTCAGCACCCTCAAAAATCTAACCTCTAAAATATTCCTCTGGGTTTTGCTGGTACACGTTCTCTAATTACTGCTGTTCCCTCCTCTTTTAACCTCCCTTATTCACCAGGCCCACCAATAGTCCTGTCGGTCTATGTAGGGATTTACTAGTTACCAGCTTACCAGCCAGGAGGAAGAAAAGGCATCTGCCAAGGGGGAATAGGGCTTCCACGGTGTCTTTTAAACAACGCTGGGGAGGGACCACCTCTGGGAACTCTGAAGTGTCAGTGCAGAACCAACATCCCCTGGGACATCGATCAAGATGCCCCCCATTCCATACGTCAGGGTCTCTAGTTGCCTCAACCGTGGCCCTAACTTAGCAATGCAGACCTTCCCGACTGAGCATTTGAAGTCTCTGGAGCTCTGAAATCCTATTAGATCTTAAGTGTGCTGTTTGCTGCTCAGCCATGTCCCCTCCTCCGCGACGGAAGTTCAGAAGCTCTTTGTAAGCCCCCAAGGAGCCTCTCTGGTGCTCACCCTTAAGACCGCAACGGTTTGGTAACAGCCTTCATTAGCTTCCGCAGAGTGTCAACACAACTTAGCAAGAACCTTAACCGCCACTCTGCTACCTTTGTGGGCATTTTCCCCCCTCCTATGGCTACTATGCTTGAATCATATTTTGCCACTGAACTATGTGTCAAGGAGTCGTGGATGCTGTCTTCTTTGCCAGTCCTGAACCCCACCTTACTGCCCACTACCCATGCCACACCTGTCGCCACTTGTGTCAGTTTGGGTCTTCTGCAAAGCAGATGCCAAGGTGGGATTAGACTTTCTAGATATTTAGGACAAAGGAAAGATGTGGCAGGCGCTGGAAAAGGCCAGCAGAGTCATCTGACTCTGATGCAAGCCTGCCCCCTGTAGATGGGAGAGAAGGAAGGAGAAAAGGTCTGGGTAGGACAAATCTTAGAACACAGTGCAAATCAAGAAGGTATCACCAAGATCAATGGGGAGTCTTCCAGTCAAAGCAACTGTCGGAGGAGACCCAGCTGTCTCAGGAGTGAGCCCATCTTAGCATCTCTGCGGAGCTCAGTTGCTGTCTTTGAACGGCATGTGTGATCGTTGATATTGCTCTGAAGACAGAGATGGTTTTCAGAGCACAGTGGTTGGGGTCCTCACTCAATCTCCCCACGATCAGGGGTTTGAGAGGCGCATTCCCCTGGCTGCCACAGACAGGGACCCAGAGTCCTTCCATCCTGAGAACTCATCCTTCTTTATGGTCTTACAGTCTTCTGCAGTCACCCAGTGCAAAGGACGGGGAGAACAGCCCTCTGTTCAACTGGTGAGGATCCATCACATAGATGTGCTTCATGGAAAGGAGAGACTGGGAAATGTGTTCCTAGTTAGGAGGCCACTTAGTAGCAAGAAGTCTACAATATGAAAAGGAAATGCAAACCTTTGGAAGGATGGGGTCCTTCCTGCCATTCAGAATAAACAAAAGTGAATGGAAAGATTAATAAAAATGCCACGAGTCTGATGGAACAGATAATGAAAAAGGAAAAAAAGATACTACTAGGAAGGGAAAGTGGGACCTAACCACCCATACAGCAAGAATCAAAAATAGTGTCAACACCCTGAACAACTGTGTGCCAATAAATTTGAAAAATAGATGAAATATGTGCAGCATGTTCGTTAACAAAAATGAATCATACATACAAAAGCTGAATAGTCTGATAACAGGTAACAGATCCCAACCCCCAAAGCACCAGTCCCAGATATGTTTATAGTGGGTCACACTAAACAATCTTATATACATCCTCTAGAGACTTGCTGTTTTTTAGGATTTGTTTTTAAGTGTGCTAAAACCTTGAGATCAAAACAAAACAAGAAGAATGAGACAGTCAAATTATAGGCCAAACTCATTCAGGAAAATAGATGCAAATATTTGGAATGAAGTATTAACAAATTCAACACAACAATGTCTGTATGCATGCGTGATCACATCAGAAGACGCAAAACTTGGGGTGCGTGGGTAGCTCAGTCGGTTAAGCCTCCACCTCTTGGTTTCACCTCAGGTCATGATCTCAGGGTTTCATGAGTTTGAGCCCTACATCCGACCGTGCTGAAGGTGCAAAGCCGGCCTGGGATTCTCTCTCTCCCTCCCTCTCCGCCCTTCTCCCACTCTGTCTCTCTCAAAAAGAAAGAAAGAAATTTTAAAAAAAGAAAAAAGAAGACACAAAACCCTACCAACACGTCGATCTTAGACATTACGCCTAAAGTACCGCGAGAATTGTTCTTTGAGCCGCCCATCCTGTGGTATGGAAACTCTAGTAAGATAATACCGGTTTTCCGTATGTTAAATTATGAATTGAAATCAATTCTAAGCAAGGTTTCTTCATATTTTCGAGGAACTTCAAAAGTATACCCCAACCTTCCTATAGCATACCAAACAGCTAAGAACATCCTATGAATATTGGCATGGGAGAGGCCATTGTTCTATCAAATATCCAGATATTTTATAAAGGTATACAGTTAAAGTTGTCTCGTGTTAACACACTAATAAATAAAGATAGCCGCTAAAGAGCCCGGAAACAGACACATCCCCAAATGAAAATAATGCAATGCAAAATGTAGGACAATGATACTTTAGCCTGTAATGGAATGAGATATATATATATACAATCTGGGTGGGAAGATGAAATGAGACGCTGTATCACACAAAATCCACAGGGATAACATTGAAAAGGATGAAACTCCTCAATAAGTGAGGAGATGTATGGGTTGATCAACCCATTGAGGGAAATCCTTTCACCGTGTGCACGTACGTCAAATCATCATGGTGTCTACGTTACATATCTTATGATTTTATTTGTCGATTATATCTCAAGAACGCTGAAAAAAGAAAAATTCCTAAACATGAAAGGCAAATACATACATAATATGTTATGAGAAACTATGAAAGAATATCTTCTTTTCCTCAAGTTACGTACTGAGTTTTTACAGAAGACCCCAAAATCACACAAAGAAAAAATATTACTAAATTTTGGTTACTATAAAAATGAAAGCTTCTCTAAGGAAATGTCACCATGGCGAGGTGAAGAGAAAAGCCATTGACCAGAAGATAGTAAATATATTTGAAACTATTTAAAGAACACTTACTTATAAACCGATAAAAAAAGACACAACGAGCCATCAGTGCACAGAAGAGTAAACTTGAATGGTTTGGAAACATATTTAAATAAAGGCTCAATATCACTAGTGATCAGGGAAATGACAAGTTTAAAATTCCAGATACCATTCTACTCTTAATCACATCAGCAAAACTTAATAAATTTGACAACAGAAAAACATTAGGCGAGAATGGGAAGCAATGGGACCTCTTTGCCACAACAGGGGGTGCGGGGTTATAAATTGGTAAGATCACCTGAGAAAAGAAAGTCGCAGGGGCGCCTGGGTGGTGCAGTCAGTTGGGCGTGGGACTTCAGCCAGGTCAGGATCTTGCCGTCAGCGAGTTCGAGCCCCGCGTCAGGCTCTGGGCTGATGGCTCGGAGCCTGGAGCCTGTTTCCGTTTCTGTGTCTCCCTCTCTCTCTGCCCCTACCCCGTTCATGCTGTGCCTCTCTCTGTCTGAAAAATAAATAAACGTTAAAAAAAAAAGTCGCGTTATCTAATAACATTGAAAATAAGAATATCTAGCATCCAACAATTCTACTTGTAGGGAAATACACTAGAGGACCCCTTACCCGGGGAGCCAAGAACAGGCTTATGAGAATGACGATGACAGTGTTTCCAAAAAAGAAAAATTAAAATCAACCTAATTGCCTACCAGTAGGAGAATGGATAAATTCATGCACACGTACAATGAAATATAATACAGCAGTAATAACGATGAAGTAAAGCTGCCTCTAACGGCATGGAAAAATCCCCCACATACAAATTTTGGATAAACATCTAAATTGTAGAGAAATACTTAAAATGTAATACCTTTTAAACACATTTTTTTTAACGTTTATTTATTTTTGAGACACGGAGAGACAGAGCATGGACGCGGGAGGGGCAGAGAGAGAGGGAGACACAGAATCGGAAACAGGCCCCAGGCTCTGAGCCATCAGCCCAGAGCCGGACGCGGGGCTCTAACTCACGGACCGCGAGATTGTGACCTGAGTTGAAGTCGGACGCTTAACCGACTGAGCCACCCAGGCACCCCTGTAATACTTATATAAATTTGAAAACATTCAAAATAAATCGATGTATGGCTTATGAACATGGATAAAGTATAAAATATGCATGTAAATATGCACGTGGGCTACTGGTTAATTCTGGGGAAAAGAGGGTGAAGAATGGAAAGGGTTTATTTACCTAAGAAGCTTCAACTAGACCTGAAAGATAAAAAACGAAATAAATTTAAAAACGGTGAATTCACAACAAATAGATGATTGTTTGCAAAATGTATTCTCTATAGTTGCCTACAAGCTTGACATTTCAAAGTAAAAATTTCAAGACACCCAGGTAAAGGCGTTTCGTTATGGTCATGCGTTTTATTTTTTTATTCAAAAAAATTTTTTTTAATCTTTATTTTTTGGAGGGAGAGAGAGAGAGTGCGAGCGTGAGCAGGGGAGGGGCAGAGAGAGGGAGACACAGAATCTGAAGCAGGCTCCGGGCTTCGAGCTGTCAGCACAGAGCCCCACGCGGGGCTCGAACTCACGCGAGATCACGCGAGATCACGCGAGATCATGACCTGAGCCGAAGTCCGACGCCCAACCCCAACAACTGAGCCACCCAGGCATCCCTTATTTTATTGCTTTACCTCTGCATTTGGCGAATGTTCATAACTGAGAAATAGCCTACATTTCTTGTACACAATGCGGCGTATAAAAAAGTACATTTTGGTACCACTTATGAGTAGCACCGGCATTTTATTTTTTGCCCGTGTCAGGAGAAGGGCTGCTTCACACGGTCAGCTGGATACTGGCTACCTATTCGGATGTTTGTGACAGTCTCAGCAAAGCAGAAATAAAACAGTGTGAATGGAAGAAAAGAATGTGTGTGTTTGTGTGTGTGTGTGTGTGTGTGTGTGTGTGAGTGTGTGCACCTGGACAGGCTCATGTGACCACAGGTTGTGGATAATTTGCTACAATGAGTAAAATTCGAGTTCCCAGAACTTTGGGGGCGTTTGAGGATGGTTGGTGCTTTTGGGTTCGGTTGAAGTCAAATACCACGCCTCTATTTTTATTGCAAAATTAATAAATAGCATTTACTAGGCACTCATTGAATACCAACACGAAAGGCTCACTGAAAAATTGAATTAACCGTCTTTAAAACCTTCTTAAAACAAATATGCTTATTGATACACCGAAAGGTACCCCAGTGAAACTGATTTGAAAGTCCCAAGTAATTTCTTCAGCCATAGGCAGGTTAACTGATGTTTTGGGCTTGAGTTTCCTCATCTCAGAAAGGTATCATTAAACTTAAACACTGTTTATTCTTCTCCTTTCCACAAGATTTCGCACATCACTATAGCAGTAGGAAATCATTGAATTGTAAACTCTCGCGCATAACAAGACAGTAGAGAGCATTTAATGCTAACAGAGGCCCCTGGGGGTGAATTTTGATAGCTCCTAGTGAGTGTCAGGACTACCATCCAGATGTTCTCCTTTCCACCTTAGTATTTATTCTTTCCAAAATGAATTCACGTCATTATTTTCCCTCTGTGGGAAAACAGTAACATCGTATCATCATCGGTCTCAAAATTCGTTATTCACAATGCCTAACTTCAAGAAAAAAACCGTCAAAAGACATGCAAGGAGATGAACAAGAAAAGAATCAGATCATAGAGGCAAGCCCAAAGATAGATAAGATATAGGAGTACTTGGGGAAGTTTAAAATGGCGATCATAAATAAGACAGAGAATGTATTTTTTTTTTTAATGAATTTCATTTGAGATTTGGGATGTACAAAAAACAATCCAATGGAAATTCTGGAAAAAAAAATGTCACGCTTAGGGGTGCCTGGGTGTCTCAGTCCTTTAAGCGTCCGGCTTCAGCTCAGGTCATGATCTCACAGTTCGTGAGTTTGAGCCCCACATCGGGCTCGGCTCTGACAGCGTGGAGCCTGCTTGAGATTCTCTCTCTCTCTCTCTCTCTCTCTCTCTCTCAATAAATAAATAAATAAACTTTAGGAAAAAAAAAAAAAAGAGGGAGAAGATCCATGGCAGGGGATCCATGCTTCTCCACCACAACGACTATGTCTGAGAACATTCTCCCCAGTCGGCCCCAGTTCCAGCATCCCCCCCACCACCTCACCCACAACCGGCTCCCCCATTTCAGTTACCTTCCTGGCCCTTAGATGCATTTGAGTTTGCAATTCCCGGCTCTACACCGGGGACTCAATCCTGTTGTTAACTAGTTTCTTGGCTACCATACATTGGGTACGGCAACGCGTTTGTACGTTTTTCTCGGTGTGGAAGAAGGAAACACAAGAAGCACTAATCTTTCCCCTCCTTGCCCTCTATCCCAAGGAGAATTAGCGATGCTTTGAGTCCTAGGGTTGCGGATCCTGTCGAAATGCTGATTTGGATGCAGGAGGTCTGGTCGTGGTCTAAGATTCTGCATTGCTAACAAGCTCCCTGGTGATGCCTTTGCTGTTAGAACTCACTTTATATGGCAATATCCTGGGGAAGTGTAGCCACCTTAAACTCCAGGGTGGGGTTTGAGGGGCTTTGTTTTTATGGCCTGAAGTCCCAGAAGACAAAGGGCTGGACTGTCCCAGGAGGAGAACAGATCACTGTTTAAAGAGTGGGGTGGAGGGCCGGTCCAGAGGCAAGAGTACTTGGGCTTTGTGGCTCCTGTAATTGACAAGAAACTATTTCCTTAGAGAGCCAGCCTCACCAGAACTCTTATAAGGTGACTTGGGGTGACCCAGGATTCTGACATCAAGAATATGGTAGCAGGTTAGGCTCCGTGGATGTGCGCGCACAGGCGCGTGCTCAGAAGGGACTTGGTTTAAAGCCCTGCTCTCACCGTCTTGAAATTCTGAATAAATTCGAACAAGAGGCTCTGAGTTTGCTTTTTTGCACTGAGTCCCCGCACCGTGTAGCTGTTTCAGAATAGCACTAAGAATTACCTCAAAAGATGCCCGTTTGACAATGAGCAGGAGGAGGTTACCCATCCTTGAATCATTAAGGTAACTCCTGAGTTCAGATAGAGGACATTTAAGAGACAATCACAATGTACTTCTCTCTCTCTCTTTTTTAAAGTTTATTTATTTATTTTGAGAGAGAGAGAGGGGGAGAGAGAGAGGGCCGAGCAGGCTCTGAGCTGTCAGCACAGAGACCGACGTTTGTGGGCCTGAACCCACAAACCGCGAGATCACCGCCTGAGCCGAAATCAACAATCGGATGCTCAACGGATTGAGCCACCGAGGCGCCCCGCCATGAGCTTCTCTCTAAACCCATCTATCCCCTCCTCCTTCTCATCTGGATGTTACAGAAAACCTCAGCAAGTGTTTGGAGCCCCAGAAACAGGGGAGTCCTCAAACATGACCAAGCTTGAATTTCTCGCCACCCAGAAGAGCACAGACTCGGAATTAAATGTAATTCGATTTAGATAGATAACGAAGCGTTTTTAAAAACCTTGGATGGTTGCGCAAGGAACATGACCACCACACACGCTTAGAAAAATGGCTCGGTCCGGTTTAGAATTTTACAGGCAGTCAAGAACAGTTGTAAGTACACAAACACCTGGCCGAAAGGACATCACGTCAGCTAAATGGGTTGTTAAATGGAGGGTAGCTTGTGATTACATCTGTCCGACAGACTCCCTTGTATCCACATCGTCAAAGCGGTGCTCGTGTGGCTGTGAGCCTAGAAGGGGAGAGGGTGGTGGTAGGGGGACTGGGCGCTCTGGTGGCATTCATTAAAATCCGATGCTGTCAGGCATCTTGAGTGACGAACTGGAACAGGAAGCAATTGACATTTGTTCAGATCTTTCAAGGGAAGCTGGATGTTGTGAACAGGAGGAGTTTGAGAAAGACCTTCATTAGTGATGAAGTGATGCATCAAAGCTTGCAGGGAGAGACTTTGATGCCCGGGGGCCCGAGAAAATACATGTGTCAAAATCAGAAGTGAAGCCCGTGTTGATTTTTTTCCTCCTTTGACATCAACTGCCTTGCTCATGTAAAATTAATCGCACAAGGCCCATCTATCCTGTATGGTTAGAAATTAAGACACAGTCGAGAATGTCTGTATAATCTAATAGACTTGAACTGTGCTTTTTTCCTGTCGAAATTGAGCAGGTATGCTATCAAATGCCCGCCGTGTGAGCAGCTGTCGGCTTTGTGCAAGGGTCTGCATGACCGCGACGATAAATGAACCTCGGGTCTTGCAATCGAGATGATAACGTTGCAGAGACCGAGGAGACACGGAAAAAATAAGATAAAAGGCCACGCTATTGGAAAAGTGCTGTGAAAAGTGCTTGAAGGCATCAGGAATCGGGAGCTTTATTCCTACCTGGGGAGACTGGATAGATTAGGGACAAGATGACAGAAGACGATGCAGTCGTCTTGTAAGGTCTTACGATGGCGTAGCATTTGACTGCTTATCCTCAATGTGGAAGGCCATCTCAGGTACAAGAAGCAATCTGCATAAAGACGCAGAGGCAGTGGAGAGTAGGCATACATGAAAACTTTTAGGGAAAAAATTAGCATCTGAATGTGCTAGAATGCGTGGTCCTAAAACCCATCATGGAGTGAGGGCCTGCAGAGAGAGAGAGAGAGAGAGAGAGAGAGACGGTTTTCATTCCTTGGGTGTGCTAATGTTTTCCATTGTTGGTTTGTGTGTTTATTTTTGGAGGATTTAAAAATATCGTAATATTCTTATTTCACATTGAGTCTCAAAGGGAAGACACCTAAGAGTTTGTTATTTTTTAAGCAAAATTTCATTTGGGAACAGTTTTCGATTTAGAGAATTGTTGCGGGAATAACACAGAGAGTCCTTGGATACACTACACTCAGTTCCCCCTTTGTTAATTATTAATACCTTGCATTAATAAAGTACATTTATCACAATTTCTAAAGTAGTATTTCTGTATTGTTCTTATATTATTATAATAATATGTATTTTATTAATATATGTATTATTATTATTAACTAAAGCCCATACTTTTTTTTCTGGTTTCCCAGGTCTTACCTACCATTTTCTGTTCCAGGATCCCATTAAAGACACCACGCTATGGGGCGCCTGGGTGGCTCAGTTGGTTAAGTGTCCGACTTCAGCTCAGGTCACGATCTCGCGGTCCGTGAGTTCGAGCCCCGCGTCGGGCTCTGGGCTGATGGCTCAGAGCCTGGAGCCTGTTTCCGATTCTGTGTCTCCCTCTCTCTCTGCCCCTCCCCCATTCATGCTCTGTCTCTCTCTGTCCCAAAAATAAATAAGCGTTGAAAAAAAAAATTAAAAAAAAAAAAAGACACCACACTATATTTAGTAGTCTTGCCTCCCAAGGCTCCTCTCGGTCGTGCCGGTCGCTCTGACCTGTCTTGCTTCTGATGACCGTCACAGTCTTGACGACTGACGCTCAGGTGGTTTATAGAATGTCCCTCAGATGAAGTTTGTCTGATATTTTCCCCATAACTAGACTGGAGTTACGGGTTTGGGGAGGAGATCACAAGGTGAAGTGGCATTTCCAGCACGCCGTGTTGAGTATACCGTAGTACCAAAATGGCTTATCACTGGCGATGTGGACCCTGATCTCCTGGCAGAGGTCACGTCTGTCAGGTTTCTCCACAGTAAAGTTACTTTATCCTCCGCCCCCCGCCCCCAACCGTTTCCATACTCTTGGGAGGAAGTGACTATATTTGGCCAACCCTTCTGGACTGAGGAAATGTATTCCACCTGGTTGAGAGCAGAGAGGCTACAGTTGACCATATTGTGCGAGTACACGGCCAAGCACCGCACCGCATTGCTCCATGGATCTATGTAGCTACAGTCGAATTCTATCAGCAACACCATACTGTGCGGATCACTGTAGTCTTATAGTGAGTCTTGATGTCAGTGCTGCCTTCCATCTTTGCTCCTTTTCAGTGTTTTGATGCTTATTCAAGGTCTTTTGCTGCCCCATTACCTTTACAACTAGTTATCATTTACCTACCAGAGAGATGACCAACCTGTAGACGAGAGAATAAATAAGACGATTTAACCTAGTGGAGGTCACAGTGGTGTGTGTAGGAGAGTGATGGGGGTGGGGGGGCTGATTTTGCCAGCAGGATTAGGGAAGACTTCCTTAGGGGGTGTCATCTGAGATAACTGAATGAAGAGAAAAAGCAAGTCCTGTCAAGTTCAAGAACATAGACCTTCTAGTGACGAGGCTAAGGAGCGAAGGATTCGGAGTAAGGTTCAGATTGCTTTGTTTCGGCAACTCGAAGGTGGCCGGTGCAGTTGCTGCCAAACAGGCTGGAAGAAAGTTGAAGGAGCGGAAAGGGAATAAAATTGGAACACCAGGCAGGGGTTAGAACCCGTGGGCGTTGACGGACGATTACAGACAGAGTCTTAGAGAGGAGGGGGGTCAGAGCGACTCTGGATAACTGTTTTACAGAACCCGGGCAAGCACCCTGAAACTTCATTGAAATTCATTCAACACACAACTCCTTGCATGACGTTCAAAAGTTTCCCCGTCTTTTGTACCTCGGTAGCAGGTATAAAGGCAGGCTAGGAAGCGTGAAAAGAAATCATTCAGAGATCCGTACTTTCCAAGATGAACCAGTTTCCAGTAACCCTATACGCCTGTCTCACCTGTAGAAGATAGGTTGAAATGTACGCAGTGAGTGTCGATGCAACCTGGGACGTTCTTCGTGACTGTGGACTCGTGTACGATCCTCCTCTTAAATTTCTTACTACTGTTTTATTACATCTCTCCTTCACCCTCCGTCTCTCTCTCACTTGCTCCTCCCTTCTGTTCTCTCTCTAGTCTTCATCCCTCCCTCTTTACATTGAGTTCCTTCTATCTATCAGAGGATCTAATCTTACCTAATTCAAGGACCTCCAAAGGTAAATGTTAGCATTGCAGCATTAGCGATGCTAGAGAGACTAGAGAGACTTTGCGCTTCAACAAGGTGGGATTACTTGCTATTTCCCAAACTCCTTCTGCCTTCTCTGTCTGCTCATACTGTCTCCCTTCCCCTGGATTACCTCCACCAGGCCCCACCCGATAGAAATCCCGCCAATCCTCTAGGAACCAATTCGCTTGCCCTCTTCTCTACAAATCACTTCCTGAAAGTCAAAATGCGAGAGGTGACGTTTGGCCTGGGCGGTGCTGGATCCGAATTGTACTTTAAGGAAATCACTCTGCCATCAGTGTGCAGAATAACCACAAGAGAAAGACGTGAAAGGAAGGGTTCAGGTTGGCAAGACTCAGACACCATTCTTTTACTTATTATTGTTTTTATTTTGAGAGAGAGAAGGGAGAGCATGTGGAGTACAGGCGGGGGGTGGGGGGGTAGAGAAAGAATCCCAAGCAGGCTCTGCACTGTCAGCGCAGAGCCTGAAGCAGGCGGGGCTCGAACCCACGAACTGCGAGAGCATAACCCGAACCGAAAGCGAGTCAGACGCTTCACTGACTGAGCCACCCGGGCGCCCCAGAAGCCACTGTTTTTGAAGGTCTGTGAGCCACCTTCCCCAACGCTCTGCAGCGTGTGCACCTTCTCCCCAGTCATATGTTCCAGTATTTTTATTTCTTAATGAGAACAAATGAACCCTGGATGTTTGACCAAGAGTGGCCGTGTCCTCGTGACGATGACAAAATCACTAGCTTGGTCTCTAACTGGAAAGAATACGCCACAAACTTGGCCGAGTTTCTGAGTCACATGTATTCAATTTAGGCAATTGTGGTTGGACATGTGATGATTCTATCTGAAAATGGGATCAGTCGGGGAGAAAAATGGACTTTGTGAGGCTGCACAAACAAGTGGCTTACCCAAAACTGAAATTTCCATTCTACCTCCGAGCTCTCAGATGAAGCTGTCCATGTCTCAGAAGCTCTGAAGAGTTCTTTTTCTTCCCTTGTGTCAAATAAGATGTGGTGGGTGTGTGTGTGTGTGAGAGAGAGAGAGATTGCCAAATGTCTACAACGATCCTGCTATATTTGGTGCAGAGCAAGATACACGGGAATGTAGCTGTCGTTGCCTTTGTGAATCTGTACCATCACGGAGCAGGTGTAACACAGTTACCTACTTCTCTCCCTCTCGCTCTCGCGCGCTCTCTCTTTCTCCTTCTCTCTCTCGCTTCCCCTCGCCTCCCTCCCCACTCTCTGCATCGGAATCAAAATGAACAACGATCATAACATCTGCCTCGGCCAGCTAGTTGTATTTCTCCCAGCAGAGGAGATAGCGCTAGGGGTCTTTGGGAGCATGAGTTAAAGGATTTCCTCTTCCTTTGTCCCTCGGTCAGAGCTAATCGGAAATGTGCGTTGTCATTCTCGTTTCTGTGGGCATATGTTTATTTTTGAGACAGAGAGAGAGAGAGCGTGAGCAGGGGAGGGGCAGAGAGAGAGGGAGACACAGCATCCAAAGCAGGCTCCAGGCTCTGAGCTGGTCAGCACAGAGCCCGACGCGGGGCTTGAACCCACGAACTGCGAGATCACGACCTGAGCCAAAGTCGGACGCTCAGCTGACTGAGCCACCCAGGCGCCCCATCACGTCTGGCACTTACTAGGTACCAGCCTTGGTGCCGAGCACTCGACTTACTGTACCTAATCTAACCCAGCCAGTCGTCATTTTGCATTATCAATTCCCATGTTGGCAATGAGCGAGTTCAGGCTCAGATAGTCTGGAGGGCACACAGCTTATGAGAGGCTGGATTCAACCCCAGCTCTACTGAAATTGTCATCTTCGGCCCCCTAACCGTATTGCCTCTCAGGACCTTTAGAAGGAGAAGCCCTTACATCTGAGACTAGAATATATTAATCTTTTCTTTTCCCCCCAGGCAATAAGATGGTGAGGGTGGGGCTTGTTTTAGGAGTTGTCCACAGCAACAGCATTTTCTACACTGAATCACAGAGCATGAAGACTTGTAAATGTGGCGAGGAAAGGACACATTGACTGCTAAATGGAGTTCAATGAACACGTATCGATTTCTACTAAACGCAAGGTATGTGTAAGCACTAAATGCAGGTGATGAATTAGACCCGATTCTCAGGTTCAAGTGCAGTTAGGGAAAAAAAATGTTCATAAAAATAACAATTAAGGTCATAGTGTTAAAAAGTGCTGTAACTCACGTTCAAAGACAGGTAAAAGCGAATGCAGTGGTCAAGGAACCACCGACCATTTGCAATAGTTGGTTGTATTTTGAACAGTCATATTCTAGAAAGTTACAGATTGACAATGATATGAAACCACGTCAAGGAGTATAGCAAAATCTGGAGAGAAGACAAATCGCACATGTGTCTTCGATAGCTTGAGAAACATGCGTGGAAGCAACGATTCTCCTCGTGACTCATAAGGACCGATAAGGAATGGTTGTAGATTCGTAGATTTACCAAATTGTGAAGACCAGCTCCCCCAACTCCCTCCATTGGCAACAATGGAAACCCCCAAGAGGATCTGATAATTTATTCCATATCAAACAGCTGCTTGGTGGTGATGTCAGAACTAGACCCCAAGTGTCCAGGCTACTGGTCCCGCGTTCCTTAGGGAGAGGTGCTTGCTTGAGTCTCTTCCCGCACAGGGTTACCACAAAGGCTGGTGGCCTAACAAACACGGGACCTTCTTCATAAACTCTTCTTCATAAACTCTTCTTCATAAACTCTTGGGCAACTCTTCAGAGTTGCTTCATAAGACCTTCAGAGGTCTTCTTCATAAACTCTTGGGCAACTCTCAGAGGACAGGATAATCAGAGGCCAATACATGAGAAAGAGCACCCAGGCTATTCTATATTCTGTGGGCTATCAAAAATCCCAAATACTCCCAACCAATGGGACCGGAAAATTCCACCGAGGGGCTTGCGACTGCTATGTCTCATCCTCTCAATCAATAATGCCCATTACCGTGTTGTGCTAAGCAGGCTGAAATGCTGGGAAGTTACAGTGGTTAAGAGCGTGGCTGAAGCCAGACCCATCTTGTGCCATCAATTACCTCAACCAAACCAGTATTCTCATTCTCCAAAACGAGGATAATAATAACAATAATAGTATTTTATTCAAAGCTTATGGAATGATTAGCGAATTCATATGAGCACATTATCTGGCACAGGGAAACTTCTCAATGACATGCATTACTATGATTATTTCCAGTGATGACATTAATATTCAATAAATATCAGTCAGGTGCCAGTTCCATGCCAGGGAGCCATGGCCTCAGGAGAGGTAATGGAAGTAAGAACCAGTAAGACTGAGACTGGTTCGAAGAGAAAGCGGGGGGCCCTTTGAGAGGGGCAGGTCAGCTGTCCAGCCTTGCTGGGAGCGTCTGTCCTGACGAGTTCTCTCCAAAATCAGACCCCCCCCCCGAGACAATGATTCAAAGGCAGATATTTAAGGCTGATTCTGATCCCTGGAGGCGTGGTTAAGAGGGTGGGGGAGTGAAGCAGAGAAAAGAAGAAACCCAATAGTGGATGTTCAGCAAGGGCTCCTCTGGGGAACGAGATCTCAGCCCCGCTGGGGGCGGTCTGAGAGACAGTGCAGAACAGGTCTCAGCATGATCCCACCTCCAGTCAAGGGTTCCAGACTATTTTCCCACATAGCCCCTATCCATTGTTGGCTGCTTTGGTCAGTATTAACACCCCACAGATAGCGTGTGCTCTGCTAGCCAGGAAATAGTGCTCAGGTAGGGACTCTCACAGCCTGAGAGGGATGAAGAAGTGAATACGGAAGGGATGGGTGAGGGGCCAGGGGCATGACAGGGTCCAAAAAGAGCCAAAGTAAAGGCAATGCTTACGTTTTACTGCCTCAAAGACTAGTGTTCCAATATTGGTTTTCCTTGATGACTTTTGGAATCCCGGGGGTTGGTTACAGTTCTAATTACGAACACTGAAATATGATTTTGGGTCAGCAGTGGGGGATGTAGAAAGACATTTGGATGAGATGAGGGACGGAAGAGTCAGGTCAGCCGGGCTGGGGAAAATGTCCCAGGTCCACTGTCCCCTACAGCCTCCACGAAAAACAGATTGAAATGGCCCCAATCCAGAGAGGATACGTAAAGCACCAAGTTAGGGAGAGAATCAGACCACGTTCTTTCCAGCCACCTCATTTTCCTCCCTTTTGTGGAGGGCAGCCTAAGGCGGCCATTGGTTGGGCTAGAGACCATTGCGCAAATGACCTCAGTTCATTTTAGAGAGCCAACCCCAGCAGTGAGCCAAGAATGTTATCCTCGTGCGATACCTCTCCTCTGGACCGCGGTTTCCCCTGACCTGCCACCACCACTACATTCGGTCTGGGACCTAAAAGCCTCAAAATACAAACCTGTCATGCCCCCCCTTTCTGCTCTTAACAAACATACCCAATTTCAGATGCAAGTCAAGATTAAATAGTAGCAGAAAATACTTTTTTTTTCCAAAATGAGAAATAAAAGGAAATGTTTGCCGAGGTCATTGGGATTGAACGGTGTTTGATTGCTTATTATATTGAGCCTTTTTGAGGTATAAATGTCTGCTCTGAATGTAGCTGTTTCTCCAAAGTAGGAGGCTAACGCTTGGCTTATTTCAATATATTGTATTAGAGGGAAACGTTTTTATGGAGACCATCAGGAAATAGCCACATTATTTTAAGCTGCACACGTTTTAAAGTGCAAACTCTTCCTTATCTGTCTTACTGGCAGATGAATGGTTTGAATTTCTAAATACCAGGCTATTCAAATGTCAAATTTGCTCAGACAAAAACAGGATTCCTCAAATACTAATGGTCGCTGGTCATCACCGTCACCTGGAAAAATGTGTTAAACTGCTGATTCTGAGATTTTGTTCTAGAGATTCATATTAATAACTCAGGCATGCTGTGTGTGTGTGTTTCCCAAACTAACTAGGTTATTCTTCGGAAAGTAACTCTAAAACATTATTAGATAAATAATAAAATGACTTTAAATGTCCTCTTGAAAAATAATTTGGCAGTACGAATGAAGAAATTTGACATTATGACTTCATTTCTGGAGATTTAGCTTATAGAAATGAATTTACAGATGGGAGAAGTCTGTGTGAAGCAGAATCATGATTCTCTTTGTCTTCTCGAAATGGTGGTAGCCTAAAAAAACCAAAATGTCTAAATACAGGAGAATGTGAATTTATGCAAAGCACTTAACCTTCATGAAACTCAGTTTCCCCAGATGTAACAACAAGATAATACTTCTTACCTAAGAAGGTTGTTCAGATTATAGAAGGAATGTCTGCTAACTGCTTACTCAGTGCCTTTGAAATGTTAATATCCATGCGTCCTCTTCCCCTACACCCTTCGAGATATTATACAGACAATAGGATCATGCATACAAACTATTGAGTAAAATTCAGAGATGTTTGCAATGCAACGTTAAGTAAAAAGCAGAGTCAATATTATTAAGTACAGTATAAAGCCGTTGACAAAGGTTCCGTCGCCTCCTAGGTATCAGACGCTATGTAAAGACTTCAGGAAACAGTGATTAATGAAACAGACTTGTACTCTTTTAACAGAACTTAACACATTTTGGCTCAAGGATCAGCAAACTTTCCCTGAAAGGGCCAGTTGGTAAATTTTTTTTAAGTTCATTTATTTGCTTTGAGAGAGGCAGAGACAGCATGAGTGGGCGTGGGGCAGAGAAGGAGGAAGAGAGAGAGAATCCCCAGCAGGCTCCACACCGCCAGCGCAGAGCCTGATGCGGGGCTTGAACCCACGAAGCTGTGAGATCGTGACCTTAGCTGAAACCGAGAGTCGGACGCTTAGCCGACTGAGCCACTCGGGTGCCCCAGGATCAGTTAGTAAAGATTTTAAGCTCTGTGGGATATTTTAAGCTCTCTTTCTGTCACAACTACCCACCTCTGCCACTTTAGCATGAAAACAGACGTAGGCGGTACCCAAACAAATGGGTGCTGCTGCGTTTCGATAAAACTTTATTTGCAAAAGCAGGCGGTGGGCCAGATCTGGGGGGCGGTTACATAGAAAATAAAAATAAAACCGTGTGTATACAAAGACCAGAAGGAAATGTCCCCAAAGTTAAATTAGGTGGCATTTGGGTAACTGAAGTGTATGTAATTATTTTATTTAGCATACATTTTTGTATTTAACAAAATGTCTCAAATGAGTATGTACTATCTCCAAAATGAAGGGGTAAAAAAGAACATTGGAAAACGTCGAGGCATTAGGCGAGCCCTTCAAACAGTAAGAGGACCGTACACATTAAAATATTACTGTCAAATACTACACTACCAACAAGACTATTTGGATAACATGGGACTTCGAGGCTACGGCCGTACTTGCAGAATCCACAGTGCTCTTTCGAACTTAGAGCTCTTTGACGCTCTTTGTGGGACAGATTCAACCGTGTAGGCTTTTACGCGTGTGTTTATGAGCTGGGGTGGGCACAATTGCATTCTTCTTGTCACACATGAACTCAGGAGTCTCATCATCAAAACCAACTACATGCAATAAGCATTTGTCATTTGCTGGGCACCACGCTAGGGGCCGTGAAATACAAACTGAGACACCACTATCAAGAGTCCCAAGAGTAAGTTAAGAAAGGAACACTTCGGAATGTTGGACGCGTAGCAGCGGGCGCCGTTATGTGGTTTCAGGTGCCCATGATGTCAGTCAGCACGCTGGGGCCGCTTCCCTGGGCGACGTGTGTGATGATTGCATCACGTCCCCCCAAAAGAGATGTCGAGTTCCTAACTCCCAGTACCTCAACATGTGGCCTTATTTGCAAATAGGGTCTTTGCAAACGTAATCAAGTTAAGATAAGGTCATTGGTGGCAAGGCCGGGGGGCGGGGCCCTAATCCAATGTGACTGGTCTCTTTCTAAGAAGAGAGAAATTTGGACAGAGATAGAGAAAACAGAAGCAGAGTTTGGGTGACGCATCTGCCCGCCAAACGATGTCAAGGGTTTTAGCAAACACCAGAAGCTAGGAAAGAGGCACGGGACATCTTCTTCCTCCAAGCCTCAGAAGGAGCCAGGGCTGCCAAGACCTTGATTTTGGCCTTTTAGCTTCCAGGCCTGTGAGAGAATGAAAGTATGTTGTTTTAAGTCACCCACTTTGTGGTGCTTTGTTCTAGTATCCCTAGGAAACTAACGCATTGCAAAAAATTAACCTCAGATACACAGTGCGAAAAGATATATTTTTTTAACTTTTTAAAATGTTTATTTGTTTTTGAGAGAGAGAGAGAGAGAGAGAGAGAGAGGAGAGGGGCAGAGAGAGAGTGAGACACAGAATCCAAAGCAGGCTCCAGACTCTGAGCGGTCAGCACAGAGCCCGATGCGGGGCTCAAACTCACGAGCCATGAAATCCTGACCTGAGCCGACGTAGGACGCTTAACTGACCGAGCCGCCCAGGCGCCCCGAAAAGAGGTTTCTAACTTATTTGGAAGCATGGCGTTTGTGGTCCTTGAGAGCAGTTGTATTTGAGAGTATGCGTTCAGTAGGTTGTTTCCAGAGAGTTGGCTCGGTTCCTTCCATCCTTGTAACCGAATGCTTCCTTCCATCGGTTCCTTCCATCCTCGTAGCAAGGGGTAGAGACTACGGTGAGGCCTTTCTTTGATCGACAGAATACAGCAGAAGTGGCATTCTGGGACATCTACACCCGGGCCTTCAGAGGGCTGGCACCTTCTGCTGCTTGTTTTTTGGAGCCCAGCCTTCATACTGCAAGGAAGCCCAAGCTAAACTACTGAATGATTACCAAACCCCTGGGGCCAGACTCTAGAAGGAGGAGACTGCAGCTTGGGGGTCCAGGGCCATCTGAACCCCTAGCCGATTGCAGTCACTTAAGTGACCCCCGGCAGCATCACAGAGAACAAAAGGACCACCTAGCTGAGCCCTGACCCATTTCCTGGCCTACAGAATTGTGGTAAATAATAGTTTTCATTTTATTTTACTGAGTTTGGGACTTCTTGTCACATGACAGTGGAAGATTGTATGAGGGCTGGGGGCTGGGGACAGACATAGAGAGGGGGGCAGCGGGCTAGATTGCAACGGATTAAGACAGAAATGAGTGGAGGAAGAAGGCAAAGACGGCCGAGATTAGGAGTTCGGCAGTGAAAGCCCAGAAGGTAATCTGCTAGTAACAAGGAATAGACTGGATTTGCAGGTTTAATTGTTTCCAGACCAAAGTGGTGTTTGCCTGTATTAAGGATCCAATGACGCAATACTTGGTCATTACCAATTTTAACTTGAAGCTCTTTCAAGAGTGCTCTCACACAGTTTTGCCTAAAGAGCAGAAGCCTGGTGTCTAAAGGTCCGTCGCTAAATCCTCTGGGTCTGTACCTCTTGGCATCGGATTTTCTCAATTCGTTTTGCACTTCCGGTTCAGGATAAGTGTTTTGTTTGTTTGTTCGTGTGTTTGGGTTGGTTGTTTTAGCAACAAGTGTAACACGTGTTTTGAAGGTGACATAACCAAGTGTAATCAATTGTCATGTTTCTTTGGTGCCCTCATTGCCTAAATGCTCTCAGAAGACTCAGGTCTAGCCCACATAGCTCGGGTAATGCAAATTATAACTGGCATATTGCCCGGCTACACAGCCCACTTTTTGGTGCAAAGAATGTACAGACGTGAGGGGCACCTGGGTGGCTCAGTCAGTTAAGCCTCCGACTTCAGTTCAAGGTCATGATCTCAAGGTTGGTGAGTTTGAGCCCCGTGTCGGGCTCTGTGCTGACGGCTCGGAGCCCGGAGCCCGCTTAGGATCCTGGGTCTCCCTTGCTCTCTGCCCCTTCCCCGCTCGTGCTCTGTCTCTCTTTCTCTCTAAAAAATAAATTAAAAAATTAAAAAATTAAAAAAAAAAAAAAAAGAAAGTACAGATATGAGCAAGCGCTACGTCAGGACCCTGTGCTTTTACACCGAGCTTCCGGAACATTCTAAGACCCTAGATGCTGCTTTTCTTCCTTCCCTTCCCAGCCTACACAAACATCTGTGGTCACCATTAGGGCAAGTTCACACTCATGCTTTAGAATTGAAGGCAGACATGGCTTTCCGAACCCTATCTCGTAAACCGCCACGTGGCCTCGCTGCCCTGCCTCCGTGCCTCTCTCCTCCATTTTGAATGTACAAGCTGGGGAGCTCCACCACGACACCGTGTGGTCTTGTTGGCTCGCGTGAGTTCAGTATTTCACTTGGTTCCCGGCACATACGACCGCACAATGATGTGAGAGGCATGAGCATACGATCTGGCATCAGAGTCGATGACGTTACGATCTGGTGTGAGTCACGTCACTTCCCAGGACTTCAATACTTCTTGATCTCTAGCTGAAAGGAAGTGGTTGCTACTTGCTCCCGTCTTCTCTATCCTGCTCCTCTGAAGCCGAACCGCTGGAGCATCATAAAACACGCTGAGAAGATAAGGGGTAGGGAACACTGCCAGATGGCAACAAAATCCCAAGGCATCTCGAAGGGACTGTCAATCAGGGAAAAGCCATGGAATGCAGCCCCAAGCACCGATCTTCTGACAGCTGCAGAGTCTTGTCTGTATGTCACGCTCGTGTCGGGGATCCTGGGGGCTCAGCTCTGAGTCCTGCTGATTGATGTTCACGGTCTCGGCTCTGCCTGCACCTGTTCGGATGTATCATTAAACGTGAACATGTGACACCGCTGCCCTTGGCTCCGATATTCAATTTCACACGTGTTCTTTATTTATCTACAACAGTTGCAAACGTTTGAGAGTTGTGAATGCTGCCATCACAGGAATGCAAGGCTGGGACTGTCTAGGGCAGGCTGATATTGGCCCTGGAATGCGGTGGTCCGTTGTGGCCGTGCAGGCCCACTTGGAGTAATCAGATGTTGGATGAAAAGCCAATATTGCTGTTGAAACGCGAATGAACACGCGAATAAACAGCACGCACGTAAATGCACTGTCTAAAATTTTCCGTGCTTTCCAATATTCCTACCTTCCAATATTTTCTACAATTTGCTGCGACAATGGATTTTCCAACCTCATTTAAGCCACCCAGCTGCTGTTACCAGAAGCCGAGCAGTCCCCCGGCAACCCCTGCCCAAACTAGACTCAAGAGAAAAGAAACGTGTTCTTTTGAGTCTAAGTTATAGGGTGGTTTGTTGTACAGCAAAATGATCGCTGATACAGGCCAACCCTCTCCATTCCTAATTCCTCCCCTTAGAAACAGCTATTTAACACTTGCTTTGCTATTTCTTCTGGAAATTGCTTCCATATTTCTCGTTAGCGTTATCTCAATACTCATTAAAGGAAGTTATACACGCTTTCGGAGACCCAGGCTTACTGTCTGTTAAACGAGGTGGTGGGAATAGCTTTGTCGCTGGTCCTTCTAAGACACATACTATAGGGAATGGTAATTAGTAACGACTAAATAAATTATGACGTATTTTTCATGTAAATGTGGAATAATCAGGAGAGTGGAAACCTCTATCAGAGATATACACCGTCAAGGTCTATTTAGGTTTAAAATTAGCTTGACCTTGAAAACATAATTATGTCAAGCACAGGTGAATTCTATATATAAAATATGCATCATCAATTTCACATATATACAATAGAATATATTTTTATGTATTTATTTATATATTATATTTATATTATATTATATTATATTATAGAGGCATTCTTTCCTCTGCCTCCCTGCTATTGTAATATCACAAATTTTAGTTTAATCAATATTTAGTGTTTCTGTTACTATAACCATTTAACTATTTTATATCTGATTACATCCTGCAGCTGTTTCTTCTCGAAGACGTAAAGCTTTACAGTCTTTTTTTGTTTATTTGTTTTGCTTCATTTCCTGTGCCCCTATCGTGAATCCGTGAACATGCTCTCTGCCTTAAGCTTTCCTCTGACTCTTGGCTATCCGTTCAAGTTTGCAAGGGAGTCACTGGAAACCTGCCTGGAGCTGACAGTCCACGAGGAAGGCAAATTGACAGGTGGTTTTGAATGCAGAGTGATAAGGAGTGAAATGGATTTTTTATTACGAGACCCCCCCACCCCCCAGTGTCATTCTCTTCAGCTACAGTCCTTGGGCTGGGAAATCATCTAATCTCCTGCCTGAGGTAGGTGAGCCTGGTGGCGAAAATAGGGAAAGAGACCAGAGGTCCTCGTCATTCACCTATTTTCGGACAGGAACTTCAATCATGTACTAACTATGCCTAATGACCACACGATCCGTAATCGCAGCACCCCGGGAAGTAAGCCTGATATATCCTGGGGTTGTAGAGAACTGCTATCTGGGCATGAGGATTTGCAGAACGATGGGTCTGACTGCTCCTTAAACAAACCGTCCATCCTTCTTTCCGTCCATCCACCCAGCACACCAACCCTGGACCCCACCTCCATTTCCGGAGGCCCTGTAGCATGAGTCCATTTGCTTCCTCATGACTCTCCCATTCCACACTTGCAGCTCTGTCGGGTATAAAGAGCCAGTTATCACTTGTCCAATATTCTTTCCAGCTTCTAAAATTAATGGAATTAACATAAAAAAATTTTTTTTTAACATTTATTCATTTTTGAGAGACAGAGAGTGAGTGGGGGAGGGGCAGAGAGAGAGGGAGACAGAATCGGAAGCAGGCTCCAGGCTCTGAGCTGTCAGCACGGAGCCCGACGCAGGGCTCGAACTCATGAACCGCGAGATCGTGACCTGAGCTGAAGTCAGACGCTCAACCCACTGAGCCACCCTGGAATTAACCCTGGAATCAGCCTTTTAAATGGGCTGTTGTCTCGTCACTGAATCTCATGTCGCACGCTCCCCCTCCTTTCCATGGGCTACGTTTTTTATTCCTTTACTTCCACTGTGGTGGGATTTAAGAGAAAGTAAGGTGAATCATTTGTGTACATTAACCTGTTTAACTGAGACTCTTCCTAGCTCTTCAATCTGTTAATTCCCAAACATTCTCCGAGACCAGGATCAGAAGCCAAGAATAGACCAAAGAGAAGTTGACATCTGGGGAGAACAGCTCCCTGCACTCTGCACCCCGAGGCTGGCTCATTTGAGGGGATCTTCCAGGCTCGTCCGAATGTGGTGAAATTTGGGGGACGCCTCCTGTGGAATCAGCCAGGGACTGACTCCTTAAGAATTTCACAACAGAATCAGGCTGCATCAGAAAAACAGGATAACAAAGGCTCTTTTGGCATGAAGGTTATTTATCCCTTATAGGACTTGGAGCCAGAGGCCCATCTTTCTGCCTTGGCAATACAGAAAAATCAGGAAAACCTCATTGCCCAGCTGGAAGGAAAAAAACAAAAAAACAAACCCAACTTCAGTGGTTTTCCAGAAAGCCAAAGTGCAAACAGAATCTTCATAAAGATCTTTATAACTGACAAAGAACAACAGTGAGGCCTCTGACTCACTGCTCACTGACCCTGGTCAGTCCCTCCTTGCTTGTGGCTTCCTTTCTCCTCAAGACTGTTAGCTTTAAATTCCTAAAACGTTAACCTGACTGGAAATGTCACTTGTATATCACAACTGGCTACTTTGGAATTTGTTTTCACGTCCCCAGCCAGGCTGGCTGAGTGAAGGTGTGGTCCCAGCATTAGACTTTTTTTCATTTTGAGAAGCAGTCAAGGAGTACGGAATCCCTGGCTGGGTCTTCTGATCCGTGGGGTTTTCTAGAACCGCCTTCCAACATTGTGTTTCCTGTCTGCAGTCTAAAACAAGTTTTTGGAAGTAGAGGTTCTACTGAAGAATAGTGGAACTTGAGACTCTTAAAAATCAACTAGTTTAGTTTGAAAATGCTCCTTAAAAATGAAAAAATATGTATATTTCATATTTATGTAAATATATATATGTGCACACACACACACACACACACACACATATATATACGCACACACACATTTTTTCTTTCAAATTTGTGGACTGTTCCCTTCTGAACGGATGATGAAATTAAATCAGGCTTTTTTTTGTTTTTCTCTTTTGGTAAATTAACTAACATTCAATTTTCTGAGTATACCTGAGTAGAACAACTTTGCAAACTTAATTACTGAGAATCAGATAGACAAGTCCTTTATCACTCGTCTTTGCATTTCATTTCTCCTTAACTGTAGCAACTTTGGCCATCTCGAAGATGGATGTTTTTAGAACCCAAACAGTAGCAATTTCCTATGTTACAAACAGTGCGGGCTCTTTATCCACTTCTCACACATTTTTCATGTGAGATCCCACAGCCAAAAGCAGTGGGATTTCTATTCTGTTCACATCCTTGTAGTATTACTATACCTTCCTACTCTATTCCCTTTTGCTAAAAAGAATAACAAATCCCAGCATGGCGTATTCTAGCAGAAAAATCAACCTGGGCATTTTATTAAAAACAACTTCTTCAACAGTAAATGGCTTCCTTTTGGTTCCCCCCGCACCCCGTCCCCCTACTCACCCTCCCCCAACTTCTACCCCTCTTCCCCTCCCCCTTCTTCTCCTTTCTTCCTCCTTTTCTCTTCCTCCTTCTGCTAACACCGGTGCGTGATTGTAACTGAAATCAGATTGTCCAAAGAAGATATTTAAGTCTATTTAAGAGCTTGAAAAAACCGAGAAGAATAGTTTCAACTGCCGCAGTCTTGGCGATAAAAATCAGAGATAGCTTTAAGACTGGATTCTTCTCTCGTCCACATCAGCTTTCCCGTTTTAGGAATCCCAAATTGATTGGTCAAGACAGATCAGAGAGGGAAGAGTTTTCCCATTGGGATTACTGCTTCTGAGGGTGAACAAAAGACAGACCATGGGTTACGGGCTAGAAAAAAAAACAATGAAAGAAAAAAAAAAAAAGAAAGCATGGTGTTCCAGATCCATTGCCTTTTGTAAGGCCAAGCAATGATGACTTTCACCATCCTCTCGATAAAGAGAAGCTACAGTGCTTCCATTTGCCCTAATTTCTCTGAGATTTATCATGGCCTAATATCTTGCCCTCTATTTTGACCGTCAAGAATCCCAGCTATTGGCAACTCTCCCCCCTCCATCGCACATAACGGGATGCAGTGGGTGCTATGATTTCAACAGCTCTTAAGTCATCGTGGGTAACTCTTTTTGAGCTTCAATGCTCTCTTCTGAAAGTCAGGGTGACAGCATTCTAGCTGGGAGTTAGTTTAGCTGCATTTGGAAAGCAGAGAATTCGGTGTCAACCTCACTCTCGTCAGCTTGTCACATAGGTATGTATATTCATTTACATCTGTGTGCATGCGTGCATGTGTGTGTATATATAGAGAGGGACAGGTTCAAGGATAGAAAAGGAAATGAAATAGAAAGGAGAGGATCGGGATGAATACATACACATGCAGAAAACACACACACACACACACACACACACACACAGAGTTTGACTGTGCAGCAAAACCAGTCATGATTACATCAACATGAGAGGAAAATATCCTTGAAAGAAAATTTTATTTGCCCGTACAGGGCACAAGGCAAAATGCAGGAAAATTAATTCAACCACACCGCCATTTTGTTTGTTCATATGTGAGCATTGCATAAAAGGTAGAATTAGGCTGATCAGAATACATTACATGAACATTTGCTGGTTCTGATTTTTGTGCAGTATAAATGTTCCATGAATTAATGTCACCTCCTTTTTTTTTTATTTTTACAGATGCTGTCAAATTACTCTCTCTCTCTTTAAAAAAAAAATCAGTGAAGGGGGCAAACGCTGTGGCAAGGGTGTCATTTTGGAAATGAAAACAGCCCTTGGTGATAGCTGTGGGGTGCCTTTGTGAGGAGTGTGTGTGGCTGTGTGAGTTCGAGAGGAGTGGGGGCATAAGGTACAAGACTGATGATATTAAAGGGTACTTTACATAATGATAATGCATTATTTTGTTTTGTTTTGTTTTTTGTTTTGTTTTGGACTAGCTGACTAGTGCAAGGCCCAAGAACCAGATCTATTTGAGAGTGTTCCATGATTGCAACGCAACAAAAGGATTAGGTTCTTGGCTGCCCCCTAATGGACATTGAGCGAAGCAGGTCAGCCTTGGCAGGGCACTGGATCCAAAGACTTATCTCAGATAATGCAAACCAGTCTCTTTACAAATGTAAGGAGTCTTCACTTTATGGATCATAACTAGAGCTCACTACGTAGTCCATAAACAAAGGGCAATCTTGTGAGGTATTTATTTATGCTTTGTTTTCATTATTTATAGCAGGTTGGGCATAACAGGAAGAACCAACACCCCTCACATTCTTCCAAACTCTGGATTTTTATTCCTTACAACAGTATTATAGGAACGAAAGCAGCCGTTGTCAGAGCCCCAAAATAAAACAACATAGGAAGGCTTTTGTTTGGCGAGGGAAAGAAAGGAAACCTTCAGGTAGGGAGCAAAAGAAGGGCCAAATATTCGTGGGGGCTTCTCTTAGATTGGGAAAGGAAAAAAATATGTCATGCTTTTTCTGTGAATGGGAGACATCCAGTCGGCTCCACTGCAGAGTTCCCTCAAGGGACGGGACCGTGTAGAGGGCAATGGGAGAAGCCAAAGGGTGGAGAAAGGAAGTCGAATGAAAGAAATGGCTAAGGTCCTATACAACCTGGAGTCAAAATTCTCTATGGCTGACACTGGCTCAAAAAAGCGAAGGGACTTCTTTCCCGAGTGAATCTATAAAGGCTAGGATTTTAAGCTCATCACTTGTGCCAATCCTGGAATGAAATCAGAAGGCCCTCTGTCAGGCATTCTGGAATGCCAAGCGCCCATAAAGGTGAGTTTATGGACTCTTTGCTTTGAATATTTCCGAGTAGAGGAAGAGCTGCCACAACTCATAACTGAGATGAAATTTGCCACCAGCTGAGGCACGTAGGGATCTTCGAACGGCTTTATGTGATTGCATAAGATGACGTCACGTGACGTTTCTTCACCCTTGAGACTTGTGGGCAACATCTATAGCTGTTGCAGCATTTATTTTGTGATCAGGCAGGTCTGTGGGAGTAAGACTATAAACTGGGTGCTGCCTTTCAGTAGAGGAGTTTACACTATATTGGGAGATGAATCATCAGTCGGGTATCGCGTTCTTTGGTCACTAATTAACCAGTGGTCTGTCCAAAGAGCAATGGAATGAGCTGAAGACAGGTGGGGAAGGGAGGACTTCTCAGATGAAGCAACATGGCGTCTCGAATGATGAGTAAGACCTTGGTCAATGGAAATTGGGCACAATACAATTCTATATAGGACACAGACACTGTCAACGTACATCATGAATTAGTCTGTAGATTTTTGGAATTTCAAAGGTTGATATCTAGGAAGAAATATCAAACTAGTGGGGTGAGATGGAGCCAGATCCTGAAAGGCCTTGCGCATCAAGAGGAGTCTGCCATTTTTGATGACCACAGGGTGCCTGTGGAATTTTTCCTTTTCTTTTTTTTTAATTTTTTTTAATTTTTTTTTTATTTTTAATGTTTATTTATTTTTGAGACAGAGACAGCATGAACGGGGGAGGGTCAGAGAGAGAGGGGGACACAGAATCCAAAGCAGGCTCCAGGCTCTGAGCTGTCGACCCAGAGCCCGATGCAGGGCTCGAACTCACAAACCGTGAGATCATGACCTGAGCCGAAGTCGGAGGCTCAACTGACTGAGCCACCCAGGCACCCCTCTTTTTTTTTATTGAACATAACTAACACAATATTACCCTAGTTTCGGGTGTGCAACTTCGTGGCTCAATATTCTTATAAATTAGAAAATGATCATAATAGGTCTCATTATCAACTGTCACCATACCAAATGATTGTATATAATCGTGTAGCAGGCAATAAATAGCATCGCCTATATGTTTTCAGACAGGAAAGCAACGTGGTCAGGCCTGCAAGTGGAAAAACGTGGTGAGTAATGGTGGGGAAAGGAGGAGAGGCAAGATTAGAGAGCATTTCAGAAGTCCAGATAAGGATTGGAAAAGACCTAAACTGGTGAGGAGTGTAGAAATGGGTGTGGGAAATCTGGGTGGTAAACTCACTATGGCAGAGAAATCGTACAACTCAGTCATGCTCACGGTTCTATTGCTGGAACCTGGCATCCTTCTTGGCACGAAGTAGAAGTTTGAAAAATACCGCATAAAAAGAGTGGGAGAGGCCCACGCTTTCCCATCCTGATTGAACAATGAAACACAGGAGTGGGTGGTGGGCAAAGTAGTGGGTTTGGCTACTGACCTGTTGAATTTGAGGAGGCTATGGGTCATCCAGGTGGAGAGATCCAGCATACAGAAAGATGTATGAGACAGGAAGTCAGATGGAGGTTGCGACAGGAGAATACCACAAAGGAACTTACTCGCCTAGAAGACCACATGCTCAGAATCAATAGCTCTCAGAAAGCAAATAGCAGCCAGTATAGTCCCAGGCCACATGGGCTATTTCACATCATGCTGAAAAGAGGGCATAATTAAGAGATATATATCAAACACTGGCTTCCAGAAAGATATATATATATATATATATATATATATATATATTTAAACACTAGATTATATACACTTTATGATAAGGCAATTTTTTAAATGTTTTTATTTATTTTTGAGACAGAAAGAAACATATCATGAGCATGGGAGGAGCAGAGAGAGAGGGGGAGACACAGACTGGGAAGCAGGCTCCAGGCTCTGAGCCATCAGCACAGAGCCCGATGCGGGGCTCAAACTCACACACCTTGAGATCGTGACCTGAGCTGAAGTCGGACGCTTAACCGACTGAGTATGATAAGGCAATATTTAATTAAGGGTTTTTATCCCAAAGAGTTTTGTAAGAGAAATAAAGTTTCTTTTTAAAAAACGATATACTTTTTAAAAAGCGTATATCTTTTAATATACTTCCTAATACATTAGAAATAAAATGTTCTGGGGTGCCTGGTTGGCTCATCAGTTAAGCATCTGAGTCTTGATTTTGGCTCAGGTCACGATCTCAGGGTTCCTGGGATCAAGCCCCGCATTGCACTCTGTGCTGACGGCAGGAAGCCTGCCTTAGATTGTCTCTCTCTGCTCCTCACCTGCTTCCTCTCTTTCTCAAAACAAATAAACAAACAAACAAACTTAAAAAAAAAAGAAATAGGGGTACCTGGGTGGCTCAGTCAGTTGAGCACCTGACTTCAGCTCCGGTCATGATCTCACGGCTTGTGAGTTCGAGCCCCTCGTCAGGCTCTGTGCTGACAGCTCAGAGCCTGGAGCCTGCTTCAGATTCTATGTCTCTGTCTCTCTCTGCCGCTCCCCTGCTCGTGCTCTGTGTCTCTCTCAAAATAAATAAACATTAAAGAAAATTAAAAAAATAAAGAAATAAAATGTTACGTATAAAGCTGACTGCTTTCCAAAGGAAGTGGGGGAGGGTTCCAGTCACATGGTCAGAACAGTTTTTTCCGCTGGCCACATCAAAAGGGACGCTTATGCAAGTGGTTTGTGGTCAGCGGGGAAGATTAATTCCTCAGTTAAATTAAGAAGAGAAGAATTTTATGAAAGCAAGAATGAGGGGATGTGAGAAGTTAAGAGTATGAATCATTGAGAAAGAAGGATATAATTGGATTTCTTGAGGAAAGGTCCGAGTGTTAATGTTTTGTGTAGTCTTACATGAAGGTTTTGGTATCTTGACCTACACAGCCAGGCATGTATGGATGTGTTTCCATATGTAGGTATGTGTGTAGGACTTAGGAGCTCAGAAAGAGAGGGATTAAGAAAACAGATGGGGTGCCCAGCCATCTTCAAGAGGCTTCGGACACTCTCAGATGGTTGAATTGGGTCTTGCTACAGCTTACTCATTGTGAGGCCCAAGTTCACCTTTGAGCTATACTTCAGTAAAGCAATCCTGTTCATGAGAAAAAAATCTTCCAGGATTTTCAGTAAAATTTACGCACGTAGAAGTTTGGAATGAGAGAATGCCACTTCCCACCAACTTTAGACACAGATCTACTAAATATACTAAAACTATAAATTATGGGTTGTTAACATTTATTTTTTTCAAGTTTATGTATTTATTTTGGGGGGGGGGTGGAGAGAGAACGCAATCAGGGGAGGGGCAGAGAGAGAGGGAGAGACAGAATCCCAAGCAGAATTCACACTGTCAGTGCAGAGCCCGATGGCAGGGCTTGAACTCGCAAACTGTGAGATCATGACCTGAGCTTTAGCTCAGCACCTGTTGGGTCTCTCCTCCGAGCCCTGTTGAATTGTCCCACGTCCATGGTCCTTCTGCAAAATCGGGGTTGAAAGAGTTGCATCATTTGGGAGGAACCATGAATTGATCGTTCCTCCTCTCTCTTGATTGAGAGAGAATCAGGTCAGATTTTCAAGATAGCCCTAATATTTGTGGAATGCATTTTATTCATTCCACATACTTCTTAATTAACTTTCATGTTGAGCTGTTCAATAGTAGGTGCTGAAGATTCAGATATATAAATAAAACACTATCTTTGCATTGTCTGTGTTCCATTGCCCTGAGTGGGTAGAGAGGATTGAAAAGGAGAAAGAAATAGCAAATATTAGTAAGCTTGAGTGCTATACTGAGATATCTAGAATGTCCTGGGAGCTATTTAAGATTTTAAGCCTAGAAGTGATCAGAATTTAAATTTAGGAAGATCAAGTTCAGAAATGGAAATCCTGGCTGCAGCGATAGTTCAGGTAATACATGATGAGAGCCTGACGCAAGGCAGTGGCCGTATCAAAGAAGGGAGAGATACATGGAAGCGGCAGGACTTTGTCATTGCCAGAATGTGTATGAGAGATGGAGGGAGGGGCGGTGTTTTTCGACCAAAGCGACTAAGTGAATAGCACACTAGGTGAATAAGGTACAAAGTCACTCATGGGACTACGGTACGACGTGTGAACAAACCATAAGAGACTCTTAAGAACTGATAATAAACTGAGGGTGGGTGGGGCGTGGGGGGGTTTGGGAGGGGTGATGGGCATTGAGGAGGGCACCTGTTGGGATGAGCACTGGGTGTTGCATGGAAACCAATTTCTCAATAAATTTCATATTAAAAAAATGCCTCAACAATAAAGGAAAAGACTGTGAATTCAATTCTGGGCAGTGTCTTTGACGTGGCCTGTGGGTCACCCTGGTAAAGGTCTTCAACAGGCAGGTGGATGTTTGGGTCTGGAGATGAGGAGAGAATCAGAACTGAAGCTATAAGACAACATGGTCAACATGTACTTGATACTTGAAGTCACAAAAATGCCCTCAGGTGGTTCAGGCGAAAAAGGTCTCCTGAGGGGAGCAACTTCCCGAAAGAACATCAGCACTTAAGGGTTTCAGCCACTGTCCATTTCCATCCTTAAGCCTCATCCATCATCCCTGGTGTCGCGAGCCTTAGAAAAGTAGCACAACGTAAACTGACTCTCTCCACATCTTTGCCCGCTGCTGTACATACTTTAGCCTGTGTCTCTATCCTCCCCACCAAATCCTCCATTGTCAGCATCTTGTTGAAATTTCTCACCCACCGATGTTCCCATTCAGGTTATTTTAGACTTAAATGCTATAGGTTTTTATTTCAGTCATGTAGTGCAGACTCCATTTTTTAAAATGTTTCCTGACAGCTTGGAAGCCACACTCTTCCCTCCTCCCTTTCGGCCCCCATCTGCGCAAGCAGGTGAGAAAGCCTGAGTGCTCCCTTCTTTGCCACTGGGGCGAAGTTCGACTCAGGTGCGGAAACCTTGACCCAGCCCCACCCCTGGACCATAATAAAAACTCGCAGTCTGTCTCCTTTTCCTGACCTCTCAAGCCATTTTCAAATCACTTGGAAGCCACCTTTGCCTCCTCAGAATGTCTCATTATGTGAGCAAAAATTCTTTTCATACCTTCCTGGCATGTGTGTGTGTGTGTGTGTGCGTGCACGTGTGTGTAAAATCATCAGTGTCCACATCTGAACCAAATTTTGGGTGGGTGTCCATCTTTTCCCTGTGGAGAGGATATAATATGTCACTGCCATTTTAGTTGGATCTTGGCACGGAGAGCAGCTAAATACAAATGCCAATCCACCATTTTCAATGGAGGCCATCTTGATTCTACTGATTCTGGATCTCGGGGTTGTGATTGGAAAAAATCATGCAAGCATATTCGTTCACCACCTGACATGACATAATCCTCTACAGAAATTCCAGGTGGTTGAGAGTAGCTGTAAATGGATAGTTACATTTCGATCTCTGGGAATAAGCAGGTTTCTCAGTCTGTGGGCTATGTGGATGAGGTGAGCATTCCAACAAGGACGTGAGAAAGTAACATATTCGTTGATTAGGATGGTCAGCTATAGTGTGTGCAACTATTATTCTTCCAGAGATTCTATTTCATCAGAGCATTACCCTGAAATATGTTCTTGCTGAGGTTCTAGAAGTCACACATCACCTAGCTTGTATTCTCAGTTTGGCATTGTACCCAACAGAATCCCTCTTCCCTAGGAAGCAGAGAAATATGCAGAATTAACACACTTTGGAAGGTGTGCATGGATATAAATAAAGTGCCCCAGAGCCCCAATGTCTTCTTGGTGTTGCCAATAACTCGAGGATGCCAAAACGGGAGCCTGAGAGAGCCCAGACTTGGTTTTTTAAACATGTCTAACTTCACGTCATCTGAAAGGTATCACCAGGTCCTCTGTCGAAAAACTTTTCTAGAGATGCAAAGACATAAATATAGCTGCAAAATGTCAGGAGAAGACCAGAAAGACCCATTGCAGTCTTGCATAGCCATCTCACTCGATGTAAGTGCTGCAAGATACGTGCACCCTTTAGCAATACTCAGATTTAGCCCGTATGTGGAAGGGACGGTAACCTTGCTGTCCCAATCACTGTGTTGCAACTAAAGGTGGCCAACCAACCTGGGTTGTCAGCTCCCATATCTCCTGGCTCCTTAGCATCCAGAAATCTACATGGAGTCTACTGATCAAGGTAACATCCTGTAATAGTCATGTGTGGGGTTTCTGTGGCTCTATTTCACTGCTCTCTAAGCATTAGCCGCACTTCAGGAGAACTGTGCTCCAGGTAGCAAGTGACAGCACATGAGAATTCCAGAATGTTGGTAATGACTTTGTCAACTCCTGTCAGGCTTTTTTTTTTCTTCTTTGCTTGATGGATTCTTTCAGGTCAATGATAAGTGAACAAGAAGACATGTCTATTTTAATGTTGTTCCTCCACTGCATTCAAAATGCATTGATAACCTCAACATCAACAGTGAGCTAATATCAAGCAAAAGCACTAAAAGAGACAACGTGCTTGAGAAAGGGGGGGGGGGGGATGGCGAGAGATCTCTCAATCCAAACCCTCCCTAACGGAAGAAATAAAATACATTTGAAACCCATCATTTTAGGGGCAGGTTGGGTCAGACTCTTACCTTGGATGAAGCAGGTGGGGGCAGTTGTACATGTGGGGAAAGCACAACGGGGAACCAAAACCTAGAGGAAGTAACTCGACATCAACTGGAGCGGTGCTGGCTATCCTGAGGGGTCATCTCAAAGCCTCTTGGAGGTGATGGATGCCGGCACACATAGTCTCAAACAGCTCATTTAATACAGCCATCGTTTTTGTAATGATGTCCGCAGAATTTTAAGCTGGATAAAGGTTCTTGGCTTAAGGGTGGTACAGGGGTGGGAGAAAGGCGAAAAATTAGTCTCAAGGAATAGGCAAGACCAGGTTGTAGATAGACTTGAGTGCTAGTTTTAAAAGTCTGCAACTTGTTTTATAGGAAATGGATTGGGGGAGGAAGCAGCTTGATGATGCCAACAAAGGAGTGGCATGGTTGGGACAGAATTCAGGAAGATGACTATGTTGGTCTCTGTAACATTGTTGAAGAGGTGATTCGGGTTTGTAAGGAGAGAAGCATGGTAATGAATTCTAAATTTCTGGCCCTCAGCAGCGGACGGATGATTGTGCCACCAATTAACAGGGAAGATCTGATTTTTTTTAAAGCTAAAAACAGGGGCGCCTGGGTGGCGCAGTCGGTTAAGCATCCGACTTCAGCCAGGTCACGATCTCGCGGTCCGTGAGTTCGAGCCCCGCGTCAGGCTCTGGGCTGATGGCTCAGAGCCTGGAGCCTGTTTCCGATTCTGTGTCTCCCTCTCTCTCTGCCCCTCCCCTGTTCATGCTCTGTCTCTCTCTGTCCCAAAAATAAATAAACGTTGAAAAAAAAATAAAAAAAAAAATAAAGCTAAAAACAAAAGCTACCATATATCAAAGATTATTGGGTACCAGGCAATCTATAAAGCCTTCTACAGACCTACCTTTATTTAGTGCTTGAACAACCTTGTGGGGGCTGGTTTATTTCCTAATTTCACAGAGAAAAAAAACCCAAAAAACTAAGACTGGTCAATTGTTCTGAAGCCATCTAGTTAATAAATTGTGAATACCAGAATTCAAACCCAGGTTTGCCTGACTTCAAAGTAATTTTGATTTTTGTCATTTGGTCAAAGGCAAGGGCCATCAGAAACTTAACTCACAAGGACATCTGGCCATGAGGGTGAGAAACAGATGAAATTCTAGTCCAATCTCCCCTTACCAACCGTAGTTCCTTTTTCTAGTCTACACACATCCCCTGTCTGCTCATCCAAGCCGTACATCAACGTAGCTGTGTCTCCCTAAGGGGAAGAGCGTTATTTCAAACCCTCACAGAGGTGCCTTTGGGTGCCCACCTGGCCGTGCATCTATAGCTCCTGAATGAAGCACAGCCAGCACTACAGTCGACCTGAGATTAGCTTTCGGAAGGAAACATTTTGAAGATAAATACATTTTCAAGGGTAAGAATTTAAGAACGTGATTAGAGTTCTCTTTGTTATTTCAACGTTTATTTATTTTTGGGACAGAGAGAGACAGAGCATGAACGGGGGAGGGGCAGAGAGAGAGGGAGACACAGAATCGGAAACAGGCTCCAGGCTCTGAGCCATCAGCCCAGAGCCCGACGCGGGGCTCGAACTCACGGACTGCGAGATCGTGACCTGGCTGAAGTCGGACGCTTAACCGACTGCGCCACCCAGGCGCCCCTCTCTTTGTTATTTCTAAATAATTTGCCTTTTGGAGGTTGGTAAGGTTTGCGAGGTACGATGGCGTGGATAGGACTGAACAAACATCAGTGGACAGAGTGACGCATGTTGTAGATGCCATCACGTTCCTAATTATTAACGACAATGCCACACTGTTATGTCTGGTCTCCCTGTATCTACAGCATCTTCGCCACTGTCTCCAAACTAAAAGAATCGGGGTTGGAACTTCACAGTGGGGGATTTTGAGCGTTTTATCGCATGTTCTGAATGGAGCATACTTTCATCTCATTGTAAAAACAAAACAAAAGAAAATGTCTGTCTGAACTCATGGCCACACATCCCGAGATGAAAACCCGCACAAAAATAGTGCAAACCACCGAAGGGGCTATTACAAAGGGGTCGGCGTTTGACCACCAGTCAATGGAAGGAAAAATATAGATATAGCAAACAAATTCTATGCCTCCAATTGGATACCTCCGCTCCTTTCACACAGGTCTCTCTGCTGGACTTCCAAATTCCTGAATTTCTCACTGCTGCCGTTCATGACCATGACACCTCTCCTCACCCACTATTGAGCGTTCTTCCAATTCTTTCAAGTGCCTCTTTGAAGCTTATCAAAGCCACTTCTCTCACAGTCTTTTTCATTTTACCCCCTTAAATAGCCTCCAAAGCTGAAGGTCCCTAACCTTGCTCTTTCTAGTTACTCTAAAGCGGCGCCTGTGGATAATGGATATTCCAATGACTATTTCTGGTTTAATGATTCTCAAATTATTCACATGGCCAGGCAGTCTTATGAATGCACTAGGGACTCATCACGAAGATGACCGAAACCCCGAGTAAATGGTGAAACTCACAATTTGGATGCTTCAGCTGGCGATGACCCAAATGTTCTGATCTTGAGAAGTCACGCTCGTGTGGTTAATAGAGAAGCCTCACGTTGATCGGGTGTTCCGAAAGCTGAAGCTGGGGCATTTGTGACTTTTGCTTTTTTTCTTTTTTTTTCAATATATGAAATTTATTGTCAAATTGGTTTCCATACAACACCCAGTGCTCATCCCAAAAGATGCCCTCTTCAATGCCCATCACCCTGTGACTTTCGCTTCTGGTGATGGCCGACGAGGCAAAGTCGACCCACCGCCCTGCCGGAAACAGAATCACTGCAAATAAAGCCTGGTTGAAGACCCTGGATTGATAACAAGGCTGTGAAGAATTACCAGGACACAAAACTCCGAAAACAGAAGAGCTTTCATATGGGCTACGCGTCTACCTCAACTGAAGTCAATTCCTGACATTGGATTAAGGCAATCATGCACTGCAGGGATCCCAGGCCCTTGCCAGAAACAAATTCTCGTCTCTAGAGAAAGAGAACATCGGGCAAGGCTTTCGCATTTTGCTATAGTTTTTGACCTGCTGTATTGAAACAGTTGGATATTCACATATAGGGTAGGAAATAATAGATTCTGTTTGCGGTTCTCTCCACGGTAACATCTTGCACATTATAGGACAATAAATATCACGCCCAGGAGAGTGACATTGATAGAATCCATTCATCTTATTGAGATTTTGTCAATTTTACACGCACTCATTGTGTGTGTGTGTGTGTGTGTGTGTGTGTGTGTGTGTGTAGTTAGCTCGCTGCAACTTTATCACATGGGTAGACACTTGCGACCGCCACCCCAGCTAAGACACAGAAAAGTTCCATTACAAGGCTCCTTCACGTAGACTTCCCTGGGCAAAACCATCTCACTCCCTCCCCCCTCCTTAATCTCTGGCAACCACTAATATGGCCTCAATCTCTACATTTTTGTCATTCAAAAATATCATATGAGTG